>NC_086322.1:100458653-101196153 GCF_036172605.1 Pelobates fuscus
CCGGCAAATCAGAATACACTGAAGAGTTTCTCCGGGAATTAGAGGATATTCTATATAACTAAAAAACTTTAGCGATTCTCCTATGAGTGATCGCACTATAGCAGACCGTAGAGAGTTACAACTAAGAAAAACAAGCAGGTTTTTTCTTGGGAAAATGGTCAGAGCCAGCTCTTGCAACACAATGGGTCTCCTTGACCATTACTTTACTTTACTTTAAGCATACTCTAAGCAGGATATGACACTGTTGACTCAGTCCCCCCTTTTACTATGCTGGCTGAACATCTTACAATCGCTTGCTACGTACATTTCCTAATCCCATCAGACAGCCTGGCATCTAGTTGAGGCCATCTGAAACAAAGAGTAACTGAACACATTACACATGCAGTATTAATATTGATAGTTAAATAGCACCAATTTCTTCAGCAGCGCTTCACAATAACTAGCACAGGTGTTCCATTTCCCTCTTGTAATCTCTCATGTTACAATAAGGTAAAACACGCATCTACAATGCTTCTTTGAGCCAGGGTAGTGGCAGCATGAACTATATACACTCTATTTCTTCACCTGCGTGCATTCCATCAGCAATGGTAGCAAAATGGCGCTGCAAGTTTTCGTAGAGAAGAGGTGATAAGCCTGGTGGGGTAACACCAGTGATATGCCACCCTGTGGGGGGTGACCTGAGCAAACTCCCTTTGCTTCACCATCATGGCAGCTAATAAATTGAAGAACAGGGCTAGACAGGTGAAGGGGCATGGTAGGAGCTTCAAGTTCCTAGAGGCTGACATCAAAGCTTCCTTGGATTTGTAAATAGTGGGGATTTTTAAATCACAGCTGCCCACTGAGAAGGGGATGGGGCCAGAGAGGGGGTGTTTTTTCCTCACGAATGACAATCACGTCCCCCTCAAAGTGAGCATGCTGGTTCAATGCTCTTCCAGGGCAGCCCATACGCAGAGCCCTGGTGAAGAGCTCTTGAATGAGAAAAAGGCCCTGTATTTATTCTGTGCAAAGAAAGCAAATATCTTGACATGCTTGTGCTGTTTGTTTGTGACTTGTTTCTGGTTTCTCCATAAGTGGGATACTAGAGGACAAAAGGGCCAGAAAAGTGTAGTGTGCATGTGTTTGGAGCCTGCTTGTGGGATAGGCATAAGGCTATCCTAACTATAAGATAAGGCCAGGGACTAATGAAAGTATTTAGAAAACTGGGCAGACTAGATGGGCCGAATGGGTCTTATCTGCCGTCACATTCTATGCTTCTATGTTTGTATAAATAGGTTATGTTGTGTTTGTGGTTGTAGAGAGTAAGAGAGTGTTGTAGAGGCTGTAGAGAGTAAGAGCGTAAGAGAGTGTGCATGTATAGGAGGCATAGTGTGTACAGAGGATGTAGTGAGTGTGTGCATAGGGGCTTTAGTGTATGTGTGTATAGGTGATGTAGTGTGTGTATGGGTTGTAAAGTGTGCGTGTTTATGGAATGTAGTATATGTTTGCTTTCAGGGGATCTAGTTTGTACATAGGGGATCAAAGTGTGTATGTCAGAAATGTAGTGTGTGTGTAGGTGCTGCAGTGCTTGCCTATAGGGGATCTATTGTGTGTGGAGGGGATCTAGCGTGTGTGGAGGATCCAGAGGGTGTATAGGATATTGTATGCATGTGTGTGTGTGTAAAGGATTCAGAGCATGTCTATGGGTTGTAGTGTGTGTATGTGTTTGTGTAGAGGATCCACAGTTGTGTACAGGATCTAGTGTGTGTGTCTGAAATGTAAAGTGTGTGTGTGTGAGGGGTGCAGTGTGTGTGTGCGAGGGGTGCAGTGTGTGCGTGTGAATGGTGCCATGTGTGTGTGAGGGATGCACTCTATGTGTGAGGATTGCACTGCTGTTCCTGGGGCAAGAGTTTACACTTGCAAGACCGGAGCGCTGTCATGGTAGCTGCGGGAATACTATGGGATGTGCTGATGCAACAAATCCGATACATAGATGCCCCACCTCTTAACTTGCAGGATTTAAAGTATCTGCTGCTTATGTCTGAGGTACCAAATAGGGATGAGACAATCTCATAGTCAGGGATAGCCAAGGTCAGGGGCAGGTAGAGCAGGTTCAGGAACCTGTAACAGGTGGATAGGTCAAGGGTCCGATGAAGACAGCATTCACAGAAATGTATACACAGAGTATAACTGACCACTGAGGTAAGGGTAGATTGAGGTTATACAGGGAAGAGGTATCAACCTCTCACATACTATTGGCTGAAAAGGGATTAGTCCCTTTCAAAAATTCAGGTGTTCTTTCCCTGTAAGAGGCCGGCTTATGGGGACAAGCACGCCTAGAGTAAGTGGAATTCACACGTGGGTTCGGGTGGAGTTTTCCACGGGTTGCTGCATGGCGTGGAGAGCCGCAACACCGCGCCCATGAGCCACAGAAATACCAGCTGCCTGTCACTACAGTTGAGCATGCTGGAGTCCACGGCGTGCACCGAGAGGGAACTGCCAGGTAAGTGTGGTTATGACAGTCTTGGTGCCAAATACCTCAGGACACATTTGAATCTGATGCTACTGTTTTGGTGACAGATATCACAGGACATATTCAGAGGTCTTGTGGAGCACGAGAGGTGCCTCTAAGATATTAGACAAGTGGTTTTAATGTTGTGGCTAATCAGTGTATACTGTTCACTACTGGAGGCAGTGACAAATTGTAGAGTTCTAAAGAACCAACCAGTATAGGAAGCAAATCTTCTTGGAACAATACCACATTCACTCAGTATTGTGGGAGAAGAAATAAGGTGTAATCATACAGTTCAAAATCATCCGTTATCTGTCTAGGTTTACAGGTTTGCTGTATCTGCTGTATACAACAGCTTTGAAAAACAACTTGGGAAAGGATGCAAAGCCAGCTAACCACCCATGGACAGCTGTTTCATTGCTAATGCAAATCATCAGCATGAGGTTGGTTACTGGCTTGTTATTGAGGCTTGGCAATACTTGCGAAGCAAAAAACAAAAATGTTATGGTGGGGAAAAATTGTGATTGAAAACCCCTTCCCACAGAAATCACAATCACAACACTGTTGTATACAGAAAAACAGACTCAAAGGAATCCATGTTTAAAATGGAATGAGGCAAAAATGTGATTTTTTTTTTTAAACTAATTTGCATATTCCCACCCAGAATCCTTTGCGGTAGTACCATCACTGCATATTTGTGATTTATGTGGAAAAGCAAGTCTTATGGCTTGACTGGTGTGCAGATATTTGTTTAACATTGTATTGGCTATATATATGGTATCTCACAAAACTGATAACTCCCCTCACATTTTTGTAAATATTTTATTATATCTTTTCATGTGTCAGCACTGAAGAAAGGACACTCAGCAACAATGTAAAGTAGTAAGTGTACAACCTGTATAACAGTATAAATTTGATGTCCCCTCAAATTATCTCAACACAAAGCCATTAATGTCTAAACCGTTGGCAACAAAAGTGAGTACACCCCTAAGTGCAAATGTCCAAATTGGGCCCAAAGTGTCAGTATTTTGTTTGGCCACCATTATTTTCCAGCACGCATGTAGATCACCAGAGCTTCACAGGTTGCCACTGGAGTCCTGTTCCACTCCTCCATGACAAAATCACGGAGCTGGTGGATGTTAGAGACATTGCGCTCCCCCACCTTCTGTTTGAGGATCCGCCACAGATTCTGAATAGGGTTTAGGTCTGGAGACATGCTTGGCCAGTCCATCACCATTACCTTCAGCTTCTTTAGCAAGGCAGTGGTCATCTTGGAGGTGTGTTTGGGGTGTTATCATGTTGGAATACTGCCCTACAGCCCAGTCTTCGAAGGGAGGGGATTATGCTCTGCTTTAGTATGTCACAGTATATGTTGGCATTCATGGTTCCCTCGATGAACTGTAGCTCCCCAGTGCTGGCAGCATTCATGCAGGCCCAGACCATAACACTCCGACCACCGTGCTTGCCTGTAGGCAAGACACACTTGTGTTTGTACTCATCACCTGGTTGCCGCCACACACGCTTGACACCATCTGGACCAAATAAGTCTTCAGACCACAGGACATGGTTACAGTAATCCATGTCCTTAGTCTGCTTGTCTTCAGCAAACTGTGTGTGGGCTTTCTTGTGCATCATCTTTAGAAGAAGCTTCCTTTTGGGATGACAGCCATGCAGACCAATTTGATGCGATGTGCAGCACTGACAGGCTGACCATCCACCCCTTCAACCTCTGCAGCACTCATACATCTATTTCTCAAAGACAACTTCTGGATATGACGCTGAACACGTGCACTCAACTTCTTTGGTCGACCATGGCAAGGCCTGTTCAAGTGGAACCTGTCATGTGAAACCACTTTATGGTCTTGTCCACCATGCTGCAGCTCAGTTTCAGGGTATTGGCAATCTTCTTATAGCCTAGGCCATCTTTATGTAGAGCAACAATTCTTTTTTTCAGATCCTCAGAGAGTTCTTTGGCATGAGGTGCCATGTTGAACTTTCAGTGATCAGTATGAGAATGTAATGAGAGCGATAACACCAAATTTAACACACCTGCTCCCCATTCACACCTGAGACCTTGTAACACTAACAAGTCATATGACACTGTGGAGGGAAAATGGCTTACTGGGCCCAACTTGGACATTTCCACTTAGGGGTGTACTCACTTTTGTTGCCAACGGTTTAAACATTATTGGCTGTGTGAGTTATTTTGAGGAGATACCAAATGTACACTGCTATACAGGCTGGACACTTACTACTATACATTGTAGCAAAGTGTAATTTCTTCAGTGTTGACTCATGAAAAGATATAATAAAATATTTACAAAAATGTGGAGTGTACTCATTTTTGTGCGATACTGTATGTATGTATGTATGTATGTATATGTATATATATATATATATATATATATATATATATATATATATACATACCATCTAATCAAAATTGTATCATATCTGTATATTAGTTTGTTACCTGTTCACCCCAAAACATTTTTGAAGAGAAGGAGTAATATAACTTAACCCCTACATGTGTTTCACATTTGCTCACCGGGGGGTGATTTATTGAGAAGGAGATGTGGTCAGATTTATTTCCCTCATTCTCCCTGGCTAAGCTTTTGCTGCTTTGTTTTATCTCTCCTTCATTAATTTGTCTTGAGGCTGTCCCCTTGACCATGCATTATATCCCTTTTTATCTTCGCAAAGTTATATTTTAAACATACCCATTAACCTTTTTGCTTAATTTATCGAATTATAGGCTGAAGACTGCACCTCTGAAAGGGGAAATGGAAATCAAATGCTTCCTGTTTATGTGACAAGGGAAGAAAGAGGGATAGTATGTCCATAATCCCCTCCATGTTTAAGACTGCTGCCCAACTTATTCAAATTATTTTTAAAATATTTTGATGAAAAATAACTTTTTAACCACACATGATGGGTGAAAATGAACCTTTTCTTTATTTTTATTTTTGCTAAAAATGTGATCAGTTCTATATATAATAACTAAGACAGTATATGGTACAACTTTATAACTAAGAAACTAAATACATCTTAACAAAATAAAGCATGCAAGATAGTTTTTTTTTTTTTTTGAAGGTGCAGACATGAATTTCAGTAACAAGATCTTCGTAAATACCAATAAAACTGACTGGTATTTGAAGCTTTGCTTAAACTAAACTCCTGTTAAATCTGCAAACAAAGTCGATTTGCAACTTGACCCAGTTAACACCTCTAATTATCTTTGCATGCAACTAGAAAATCACCTCTAATTTGGACCAGGTATTGATAAACTATCATCCTTTGTCTTAAAATTGAAGCTATGTCCAGAAAAAAAAACCTATCCTTTTCAAACCCCATGATACCGTGAACAATTGTGCAAAAATGCTAATGCCAATTATTAACTGTTGAATATAACCTAGGCATCAGCACCACAAATTCACATATAGTCAATACTCATTATGTCAAAGAGCTAAACTAAGTAATGGCCGAATCCAGACATACTGTCCACTTCTCCTGTTGTGTTCATTGGCACTTCTTTGAAAAAACACAACCTACTTGATACTTCCTCACATTCCTATAAAGGTAGTCTACTTCCAGTACTGTACTTTCTCTTTCACATTACGGTAAGGTCATGCAACTGTGGTATAATCCTTGAAATCTATGAATATACCCACTTCTCTGTATCTATAATCAAATCATACATGTAATGCATTCTAATGATGAAATATGTAACGCTGCAATTATTTTTGCATTCATTTTTTCATCTCAAGACATACTCTACTACTTAGCTGCTGAATATTTCACACCCATGTGCTATATCCATTTCTAAGCTTATATACACAATGTGTTAAACTATCTATATAGGATCAGTGTAGTTAAATATTTGTCATTATTATGGCAATTATCTGGAAGCTAGACAGACACCATTCATTGGCAAGAGAATGATATCTGCTTTTAACCCATTCATGACATTTGGATGTTCCGTACCAGTGAAAACAATGATTGGCTTCAGAGCCCTCAGGATGACATGGGATGTCCAGTTATTTTGATGAAATCACTGCTCACTCCAGGGAGAACAATGTATCAGTTAATCCAATATCTAAAATCCAAGTGTCTGGAAGAATCCTGCTTGGAAATATATATAGTGATACCGGAGAAACTGACGGAAGCCAAGCACAGAGAGATGGACACAGGTTTCTTCAGGAAGGAAGAGATTCTTTATTCGATTCACCGACCGGGACTCCTGTTTGACCACATGGTTTGCCCAGCACAATGGAGGAGGGGAAATACTCGTATATCCTGTATTCCTACTTATGCTCCTTACACTATTGATTGTATCTTAGCTACGTGTAACTGACTTAACTGGTACATCAACATGGCAATCTTGTCCTAGTAAATTTGTCCTAGTAAATTTATTTTTACTGAGATTCCACCACATTCCCCCCTTTGATGCTTCTGATATTTCACAATTCCAGATGCATCACTTAACCATAGTTTGCATACACCTCAGGTTGCTATGAACCAGACCAGACTTTGCGACTCCCTAACGATATGAATCCCTCAACATTCCTCTTCCTGTACTAGTTCTCCCTGATTTAGAGCCTCATACCTATATATAGCCATTATCTGTGCAGCAGCCTTTCTCTCTGCTATATTCTCTATAATGCTCTGCACAGACCTAACTACCAAAGGAATCAGACATGGTAGGAGAAGGCACAGCATCAAAATTAGCATGACTCCACCTACCAATGCCTTAAGTCCTCCAAACTGCTCTTACCAATTACCAAACCAACTACTTGGATTATACCCTTTCCATACCTGGGTAGGCACATGCGCTAGTTTAACCATATGGCTAGTAAGCTCAGCTATTGCTTGCCCTTCATCATCTATTGAAGACAACAATTGCTTAGGTTAAACTCCCACATACACCTCCCTCTACTGCCAATAGGTAATCCAAGGCTAATCTATTTTGGTAAACGGCTGTCCTCATCCTAGTATTATGTTTCGCTAGGAGATTGAGCGCTTGTGATGTCTCATTGGTAATTATCTCAACCACTGCCTGTAACCTTATAATGCGGTTGAGCATATATATTGGGGTTCTATATCCGAAAGTACCATCTTCTGCCCAAGTGGCTGGCCCATAATAATCTATGATACGCTGGGGAGGCCATTCATTATCTTCCCAGGTACCTATCTCTAGGGGTCCCCTTTTCTTTCTATGATTCACATCATTTACTTTAACTCCCAAAGTCTCTCCTGTTTCAATAGGCAACAAGAAGAAGGATGGTTTGAGCATACCTAACACACATGCCCCTTCCCAGTCCTGTGGTAACTCCGAATAGGCCTTCTTACCACAGATCCAGTACAAATTTGCTGGGGCTTTCCAACTAGATGTGATAGATAGATCAAACCACACGTCCTTTAAATTGGCATAACTTGCAAACGGGTTAGGTGGTTCTGAGACATTTGAAGCCGACCACCAGGTTGTATTCTTTGTAGTATCATCATAAGCTTTTTGCCCTAGACAAGTTAGTTCTCCTACAGATGTGTTAAACATTATTCCTTTTCTTGCTATGCAAACATAACCTATAATGGAGGTCTTTAATCGCCACTCAGATTTACCTCTAACACTCATTTGATAATCGGCTTGAGAAGATGTTATCTGTTCAATTGTCTCAGAACCAGAATACATTACCTCCTTTGTTTCCCAGGGCCATTGGTCTCCCATATTAGTACCTCCACACACATAGCAGTTGGTCACATTAAGACTACCAGCAATACTCTCGGCTAGATCAATAAACAGGTTCTTAGCATTATGGGGGATCTTATTTTCCACACTCATCTCTTCATAAAAAGAATGGAAAACCTGATGAGTTTGGGATGCTACGGTATCGGTCTCTATCCCTCTAAATAATATTGTCCCAGGATCCAAACCCGTCCCATATATCTGGAACCCAAATAAGTTACCAAACCTATCTATAAACTGTTCAGGATTATTAATAAGTATATGGACTGGGTTACACTCCATAGACTTACAATACGGTTTGGTAGGCAACTTAGTAACAATCATATCCTTATCTACTGTCTGTCCCCAAGTTGCCCACCCCACACAAGACCAATATGGGCAATAATTATAATCCCTATCTGGGCATTTTGGACTTACGTACTTATTTTTACTACTGGGACAAATATACTTATCGTTAGACCCATACGTTCTCTCCCACTTAAGATCCCCGCATACATTCCACGGCTTTCTACCACTTGATATCGCCTTACATGCATCAAATAGCAGAACACCCGAAGAATGTACGGTTTCTAATACTGTTTTATTTATTAGGGTCCCCTGTGAGTCTCCATTCCGGAGGGTCAACCAAATTGTACGGGGTTGATACTTTGGATTGAAGCACTTAGGTTCGCCTACTCCTAAATGGCATACACTATACTCTATACCTAAGTATCTACACCTTGATACATATCCTTTACATTCATATTGTGAATGCCAAATTAGGGTCTGGGAAATATGATTACCTGTTATAGTAGTCTTAATGCAAACCTCACAGCTAGGTGTGTCGGTACCTCTACCTTCCTGAATAATAAAAAACATAAAAATACACATTATCAAGAGCACTTCTTTTGACGTCTTCATCCTCAGTCTTCGTCCGTGCGATGGCACCTCAGCTTCCAGGGTGTAAGGGCTGCAAGGAATGGAGTTCTGCAGGTCCTCTCTTCCCATCACAGAGGTCCCTTCGAGACACCCTGGCTATGTCACGTGGGTGAGTGGTCTGGCTTTATTATGGCCGACAAAACACTCACTTACTGATCTCTTTAAACACACTTGTAATCCCAATATCTCCTCGTTACTCCGACTGAGTCATGCGCTTTAACCGGATCTTGTAGGGATTCTCTGGATCTGGTGTAGCTTGCCAAGAATCTACTGCTGCTGGTTTAACCCTGGAGTGATGAATCCACGGAGTCACTTCAGCCACCTTTATTGCTGTAGGGGTAGACAAAAGAACAACATAAGGACCCCTCCACTTAGGCCCTAACGGTATACTGTTCCACTCTTTAATCCACACTTGATCTCCTGGATGATAGCTATGAACAGGGGGATAAATATTCACAGGTAATCTATCTTGTACCCATTTCTGTACCTCCTCCATAGTTTTACCTAACTCTACAACCTGCTGCCGGGTAATTCCTTCTCCCAGCTGACTCAAATCCCCCCTTAAGTTACCAAGTACGGGAGGTGGACGCCCATACATGATTTCAAAAGGTGAGAGACCCATCCTTCTGGTAGGTGTACTACGAATACGTAACAGAGCTATAGGCAAAAGAACATTCCACTTAATTTGAGTTTCTTGACACATCTTTGCCAATTGGTTCTTAATAGTTCTGTTCATCCTTTCCACTTTCCCAGAACTCTGAGGTCTATATGCCGTATGAAGATTCCACTTAATACCAAGCATATGAGTCAGTTGTTGTAGGCACTGGTGAACAAAGGCTGGACCATTATCCGATCCTATAGAACATGGTAGTCCATATCGGGGTATTATTTCTCGCAACAGGAATCGCACAACTTCTCCTGCTTTCTCTGTACGAGTGGGACATGCTTCTACCCAACCTGAGTAGGTACACACAACTACTAGTAGGTAGCGATGTCCGCCGGATTTAGGCATTACCGTATAGTCTATTTGAAGATCGGACATAGGGAGTCCCCCCATATACTGGACTCCCGGTGGTTTCACTGGTCCTTGCTTTGCGTTATTCTTAGCACATATTACACATCTTTGTACAATGGCTTGAGTCAAGTTGGACAATCTTGGTATGTAGAAATGTTTTCTGAGAGATTCTTCCATACTATCTCTTCCAGAATGTGTCCCGTTGTGATAGTTCTGGACAATTTCTACAGCTAGTGATGCTGGAATGACTATTCTTCCATCTTCTAACTGATACCATTTGTTCTCCAGGTATTTCCCAGCTTCTGTCTTTTAACCACTCTTCTTCTTGAGCTGTATAAACTGGAGTCCATTGAGACAGTGGAGTCGGTATAAGTGCAGCTATATGTTCCACATATTCCTGTCTTCCTGATTCAGCGGCACGCTTAGCTGCATTATCTGCCATCCGATTTCCTTTGGTTACGTCACCATCTCCTTTCAGATGCGCCCGACAATGTATAATACCAACTTCTTTCGGTTCCCACACGGCTTCCAGTAGTTGTAATATTTCAGCTGCGTACTTAATTTCTTTACCCTCTGAATTCAATAGTCCTCTTTCTTTATACAAAGCTCAATGGGCATGAGTGGTTAAAAACGCATACTTGGAGTCCGTGTAGATGTTCACTCTTAAACCTTCTGCCAATTGTAACGCTCGTGTTAGTGCAATTAATTCTGCCTTCTGTGCCGATGTTCCTTTTGACAATGGCCGAGCTTCTATCACCTTGTCTATGGTAGTCACTGCATATCCTGCATAGCGAATCCCTTCTTTCACATAACTACTGCTGTCCGTATAATACTGGACATCAGGGTTCTGGATAGGAAAATCAAGAAGGTCCGATCTACTTGAGAACACTTCATCCATCACCTCCAGGCAATCATGTTGACTCTCAGTAGGTTGTGGCAAAAGGGTAGCTGGATTCAAGGTATTAACAGTCTCTAAATGCACTCTTGGGTTTTCACACAACATAGCTTGATACTTAGTCATGCGGCTATTACTAAACCAATGATTGCCTTTATAGTCTAGCAACGTTTGTACTGCGTGCGGGACTCGCACGTAGAGTTCCTGACCCAGAGTGAGCTTATCAGCTTCGGCTACCAGCAGGGCGGCGGCAGCTACAGCTCTTAGACAAGGTGGAAGACCACTGGCCACTGCATCCAGTTGTTTGGACATATATGCAACAAGTCTTTGCCATGATCCCAAGTACTGTGTCAATACTCCCACAGCCATTTTTCTTTGCTCGTGTACATATAAGTAGAATGGACGTGTATGATCAGGTAGACCTAATACTGGGGCACTCATCAAAGCCTGTTTCACATCTTCAAATGCCTTTTGTTGTTCAGGGGTCCACAGGAAGGGATCGTGTTCTGTACCTTTTATAGCTGCATAAAGAGGTTTCGCCAATATCACATAACTGGGAATCCATATCCTACAGAAGCCTGCTGCCCCCAAGAATTCCCGCACTTGTATTCTATTCTTGGGTATTGGTATTTGGCATGCAGCTTCTTTTCTCTCTGGCCCCATTATCCTTTGACCTTCAGAGATATGGAATCCCAGATACTTGACAGTTGGCTGACACAACTGAGCTTTCTTCCTGGACACCTTGTATCCTGCCTTCCAGAGAATGTGTAGTAGATCATGTGTTGCTTGCTGACATATTTCTCTTGTAACTGCCGCTAACAACAAATCATCTACATATTGCAATAGTACACACTCTCCTGGGATGGACTTGAAATCCAGTAAGTCTTGACTTAAAGCTGATCCAAATAGGGTGGGTGAATTTTTAAACCCTTGGGGCAGTCTTGTCCAAGTCATCTGGCGTTTCGAGCCCGTTACAGCATTTTCCCATTGGAATGCGAAGATACACTGGCTTTCCGCAGCAATTCGAAGGCAAAAGAAGGCTTCTTTGAGATCTAAGACAGTGAAATAGGTAGCCCCGCCCAGAATTAAAGCAAGCAGGTTATATGGATTGGGCACAACTGGGTGTATACTTACAACCGCATCATTGACTGCTCTCAAGTCCTGCACAGGGCGATACTCATCTGTACCGGGCTTTTGAACAGGCAACAATGGGGTGTTCCAGGGGGAAGTACAGAATTTAAGGATACCATACCGTATGAACTTATCCAGATACGATTGTATATTCTTCTTGGCCTTTTGTGGGATATGATATTGCCTTAAGCTCACTGGATAGACCCCAAGTTTCAGTTCGATTCGAATTGGTGGGATATTGCGAGCAAGTCCTGGTGGGTTGTTCTCTGCCCACACTCCTGGTATATTAAACAAGGATTCATCACTCTTAGGGTTTTGGCTAGTCAACGCTGTATAAAGTCGCCACTCTTCTTCCTTTGGTACAGATATTGTCATTATACCTGAAGGTCCATTGAACTTTAAAGATGTTGTTTCATTTGGTAGAAACGTTATCTGCGCTTGTAGTTTTTGACAACAA
This sequence comes from Pelobates fuscus, assembly GCF_036172605.1. NCBI lineage: Eukaryota > Metazoa > Chordata > Amphibia > Anura > Pelobatidae > Pelobates > Pelobates fuscus. The sequence continues at coordinate 100,471,301 of NC_086322.1, forward strand.
ATCGCGTCCTAACAGTTGGACTGGACATTCAGGCATATAAAGGAATTGATGTTTTACTACGTGGCCTCCCAATGTACAGAGTCGACTTTTAAGAACCGGTTTAGCAGCACTCCTTCCAATTGCTCCTATTACGGTGATAGTTCTTCCGGATGGAGGAGCAACTAGGTCAGTCACCACCGAATGTTCAGCACCAGTATCGATCATGAACGCACTCCTTTTTCCCCCTATTGATACATCGACCATAGGCTCCGCTCGGCCAAGGGGGATGGAGCCCGGTCGGTATCAATAGTCCTCCATGACCGTGTCAGCCAATCCTACAAAGTCCCTATCTTCTCTATCGCGGGATCTCTGCGCTGCTGGATAATACCTGTCTTCTCTAACACTTCCTCTATTGCTACCATTATTCCCTCCAGGACCTCCTCTACCTCTCGCTCTGCCTCTATAATTACCATATCCTGCCCTAGGTCTGTCTCTCTCATACTGTTCCCTTCGCGGACACTCACTTCTCCAATACCCTTTTTCCCTACAGTATGCGCACTGATTTCTACTCAGGGGTTCCCCATTCCACTTACTATCGCCTCTCTGTTCCCCTATATACTTCCTTTTCCCTTCTATCTACACCTGCGATTGCTACCGCTAGCATATCTGCCTTTCTACGCATCTTGCGCTCTTCCTCTTTCTTTGTCTCTGTTTCCCTGTTCATGTACACTTTATTCGCTACCTTCATTAGTTGGGTTATGGACATCCCTACAAACCCTTCTAACTTTTGTAGCTTGCGCTTTATATCTCCGTAGGCTTGGCTGACAAAGGCAGAGTTAACCATCCGGGAATTCTCAGGGGCCTCCTGATTAAAGGGGGTATACAAGCGGTATGCCTCCAATAATCGGTCATAAAAGACACTGGGCGATTCATCACATTTCTGCAATACCTCAGCCGTCTTAGACATGTTAATCGCCTTCTTTCCTCCAGCTTTCATGCCAGCAATAATAGCGTCCCTGTATGCTTTTAAATGGGCCATATCTGCGCCATTGATATTCCATTCCGGATCAGTGTTTGGATAATGTGCTGCGGCCGGATTGGCCTGATTTTGTGTACGGGCCACTTCTTCCAGCGCTTTAATTGCCGCTTGGTTTATCCTTGTCCTTTCCTCGTTATTAAACAATGTCATAAGCAGTTGCTGGCAATCAGCCCAAGTGGGATTATGTGTCTGGACTATGGAGGTAAACAAATCCGTCATAGCTTGAGGCTTTTCGGTGTATGAGGAGTTATGGGTCTTCCAATTAAATAGATCAGTAGTTGTGAAGGGAACATAAACGAATACTGGATCAGCATATTTTATCTGGCCATCACCGTTAATGTGTGTCGGGCCAGATGTCAGTCGAAGTGGCATTTGATAATGTCGGGGTTGTAGGGTACCGGTCAATTGCCAGGTTAGTATGGGGCTTCGTTTAGGAACGTCAGTTAGGGGTTCCGGTCGAGGAGTAGTAAGACAAGTTGATGGCGACGCTTTACTGAGGGGGAGGTCGGTGAGTAAAATATTCCTGGCCACCATGAGGCGACATTGTTCCTCGTGGCATACTCGGATCCATTTTGACGAGTCTTTTACGGCCTGCCTCCAACAATCAATATATGGAAACTGGACATAAAGTTCAGGCCTACCTGATACAGCCACGTGTACACGCTGTACCAGATTAGGATCCAAACTGCCACGTGGCGGCCATGCGGCAACCAAAGTAAGCCATTCCCTACTACACAATATAATCAAGCGTGCTGGAGACATCTTTACCCCAAAATCACATACTGTATATCCCTTTTTAAAATTCTTTATCATACATCCTAAGGGATCCAAAATCGTCGAATCTGACGCGCCCATACTTAACAATGGAGCGTCGTTTCCAACAGAAACTATACAAACACTCTACCAACGGTCACACCCGTTCCCTCGGCAACAGCACCACGTGGTACAGTTACTAAGTGAAACGTACACAACAAAACAATTCCCGTACACACACAGCTGTTACACCAGTCACTAAGTAACTAATACTGTGCCCTTTGGCGAAACTATACGGTCACCCACGCTATAATTCCCTATATTTGAATTACCTGTCTATAACATACCCCAGTAACATCGTCTTTACAAACAGTAGTTACAGTACGGTTAGCATAGGTTAAAGTACAATTTAAAGTCACAGTACAATTAGTAGTGGTTATGGTGTTAAAACATGCAACATAGACGACAATTATTAGTACTTATTTACAGTATCAGTAATTATACATGGTTATGGTACCGTGCGCTATAATACAGTTACACTCTATTCACACTCTCGCTAGACGGCAGAGCTCACGCTATCTAGCAAGATATACACGCTACTACAACAATCTTTAACACATTTACAATTCCCAACTAATCTATTGGCCAGTACCTTGATCGACTACCAAAAACTATCTACATACGTTTTGGTTAGCCACACTGCCCAAGCACCACATATAGCGAACTAGAGGGCGGAATTTACAACAGCACCCTTTTAGTCTATTTACTCTATCAAAAATCTAGTGGGTTCCAAATTTACACGCCTTCCCACTTAGCCAAGATAGGTTGAGATCTAGCGGACCGAATTTACACAGACGCCGCTTAGTCTCCCGGTCCCTCCGACCTAGCGAACAAAATATACACCCTAGAACGCTAGTCTAGACAAGACACCGGTGTCCGGCTAGGGCTATTTACACCAGAACCCCGCCTGACTCCAAACCAAAATTAAACGGGCTTACTAAAGGGCGTTTAATTGAGCGGTGCGCTTTCGCTCCTTCCCTCCACTGGAGGGGGCAGATTCCAAATAACCCCTTATGGGCCTACCGCACAATCGGTATCCAATACCCCCAGTGGGTCCGCCGTCTAAAACAGCGGTCGTCTTACCTCCTCGTACCTGAACCTGGGTTCACACTCATCGACGGGGGCACCCCAGCACTTACTACGTAGAGGCTGATGATCTCCTGGACAACAAACCAGTGGCGCCGAGACGAAAGGAGGTCCACGCAGAAGTTCAGGGGTGCAGCCGTAGAGAACGTGGGCAAAGATAGACCGTCTCACGCCTCTGCTTCTCAGCTACCGTTGAACGATGAGCTTCCCGGCCCAATGCACCAAATGATACCGGAGAAACTGACGGAAGCCAAGCACAGAGAGATGGACACAGGTTTCTTCAGGAAGGAAGAGATTCTTTATTCGATTCACCGACCGGGACTCAGAGGGTCTAATGTCACCAAAAAACAGCAAAGTCTAAATTCTGATCATACAGTGTAGGTCCCTTATATAGGCATGTAGCTCCTCCCATAATCAGTTCAACCTACACATACTCTTATCTAATCAACCGAATAGAGACTAAAATCCTGTTTGACCACATGGCTTGCCCAGCACAATGGAGGAGGGGAAATACTCGTATATCCTGTATTCCTACTTATGCTCCTTACACTACTGATTGTATCTTAGCTACGTGTAACTGACTTAACTGGTACATCAACATGGCAAGCTTGTCCTAGTAAATTTGTCCTAGTAAATTTATTTTTACTGAGATTCCACCACAATAGGACTATTCACTAATTACTGGATGGACAAAATCCGGCAAAAATTACCTTATTCTAACCACAGTGGTAATTCTCATGTTTACTAAAACCAAATATGGTCAAATTTTGGTCGGTCAAACTCCAAAATGAAAAAGAATTGTAGGTATTGAAGCTGATGTATGTTATGTCATTGCTGCTGCCCATGAGTAATGGGAGTTTGAGCACAGGGTTTAAATTGGAATGTTTGTATTTGCTTTTGTATTACGCAGTCATGATACAGTGCTGTCACCTTGACGTGACAAGTGAGCTTACACTTTAATGGCCATTGGCGTGATACTAACAAACCTCCAGTTATATTAAATGTGCATAGAGTTTTTGGATAGTGCACAGGCAAGTTTTTATTTTTATTTTTATAGTAATGTATCTAGTAAGAACCCACCTTAATTCTCAACTGATTCTGTATTTGTACTTGGTGCAATCAATACATTTTCACCAATGGCACTAAATGTCCTAAATCAACTTTCCTTCTATATCTTTCAAATTTTTACAGATGTTTTGTTTGTTTTGCACCCAAATACATTTCTTATGGTAAAGTTGTGGATGTGGATCGCCACTGATATGATATAATATCTGACTTTTTGTTTGCTATTTTTAGTTTATTAATAGGGTATTATTACCTGATCTATTGCTGTGGTTGTAGTCAGTCAAATAAGAAAGCTATACATCTTCAATCTTTTTTAACATGTTTTGCTAGATCTTTGAATCTACATTCAAATTCTACAGTCTTGCCAGACATCAGTTAAAATGTATGGCTTAGTACTAAAAAAGTAGTAGTAGTCGCTAGATCGACCAAAAGACAGGAGGATCTATAAAAACACCTTGAGAATTTTATTTGGTAAGTCTGACAAGTTATACATTTTCATTAATGTTAGCTTTGCAGCAATTGCACTTGATTTTAAAAGGACAATACATGAATGCATGGCATGGTTTATTTGTATAATATTTTCATTGTGCAACCTTGAACTCTGAACAGGTGGCTCATTTTAGTATCTGGGAGATTTTGAAAAAACATCCGTCCAAAACAGAAACTACCCAAATGGTGAGGTTTTTTTTTCTGTTCTTCCGCATTTTATACATACAAAAGTGAAAAGATTTGCAAAATGATTACCTACCTCTTTACATTGGATAATGTGAATGGATCCCAGATACTCTCATTAGAGTATGTGAATGGATCCCACATACTCTGCATCGCTGGAATGCAACAGATGAGGTGTAAAATGGATTAGTGCTAAGTTTTCTGCTAAGAAGAATTCAGAAATATGTGACTAATTTTTCTTATGTTTTCTTTACCTTAACACATGACCACTTGAAATGTGAAAAAGGTGCCAAGAACAAGTCCTATAGACTGTAAGCTCGTTTGAGCAGGGCCCTCTCCAACCTATCGTTCCTGTAAGTTTTCTTGTAATTGTCCTATTTATAGTTAAATTTCCCCTCTAATAATATTGTAAAGCCCTACGGCATCTATTGCCGCTATATAAATGGCAATAATAATAATAATAATAATAATAATAACAATAACTTAATACACCAAATAATTGCTTCAAGGGATGCTCCAACCTAATTAGAGCAGGGTGGTAAGGGCAAGAAAAGATTAACTTGCTGTAATATTTTTTAACAATTGTTTTTTAAATATGTACTTTTTTTGCTGTTACATCTCATAAAAGTCAGATATCAGAAAAAATAAACTACATGGGTTCTAATTAAGGAGATTTCATCCAAATAATGGATAGTTTGAGAGATATTGGGTGATTTTGCCATTACTAATTGCTGTTCCCTTCAATTAAAAGATTGGTTCAAAAAACTTTACTTTAAAACGGGAAATCATACTGACATCTACATGTCTACAAGTATTCAACCTTTTATGTTTCATTATACTAATTATACTTTGAAAGCAAATGTCTATAATGTCCAATGATAGATTAAACATTTAAAGGAGCACTATAGGGACAGGAACACAAACATGTATTCCTGACCCTATAGGGTTAAAACCACCATCTAGCCACCCTGGTCCCCTCATGCCTTTCTAAATATAGTAAAATATTACTTATATTCAAGTCTGCAGCTGCTTATTTTGTCCCTGTTTCCTTTAGACCTGCCCACTGCCTGCTGACATCAGTAGAAGTGGTAGCCTGATCCAATCACAATTCTTCCCCATAGGATTGGCTGAGACGGACAAAGAGGCAGATATGGGGCAGAGTCAGCATGATTTAAACACAGCCCTGGCCAATCAACATCTCCTCATAGAGATTAATTTAATTAATGAATCTCTATGAGGAAAATTCAGTCTCTGCATGCAGAGGGAGGAGACACTGAATGTTTGAAGGTATTTTAGGCAGCCATGACCCAGGAAGGATCTCTAACAGCCATCTGAGGAGTGGCCAGTGAAGTTATCACTAGGCTGTAATGTAAACACTGCATTTTCTCTGAAAATACAGTGTTTACAGCAAAAAGCCTAAAGGTAATGATTCTACTCACCAGAACAAATTCAGTAAGCTGTAGTTGTTTTGGTGACCATAGTCTCCCTTTAAGTATTCAAAAGGTTATCTCTTTAGTTATTGTCAACAAGAATTTATATATATTGCTAGTTAAAGTGTCTGCCAATGTATAGATCTCATGACATTTTTAAAGTTCTTTTTGTCTCCACCTTTCTGCCATTTGCATACAGGTAATACTTAAATATACAACAGAAAGTTATGTTTACAATACATTAGTATCCCTATAGTCAGTTTATTCATATTTTAAAGAGCAGTTTAACACATTGCTAGATGAGATGATGGTTAAAGTTGGTACAAAGGCAAGCGAATATGTATACTGATATGTACATTAGTAGTACACTTGTGATAAGTCTAACCTGTGTGGCCTCAAGTAGACTTAAAATATGTAGACATCGCTTCTATTTGGTCAGTTTGGTTATTAAAGTGGCATGGCAGGTGATTCCCCCAGACTAATAGTCACAAGCCAGACTGTGCTGAAGAAAGTTTGCTGTATTATTATCTGGTCAGCCGGTCAAGATAATGATACATGAAAGACAAATTATCATGCAAAAATGGACTTAACAGAGCTCAGAATTCTCGGTTTTACATATCGTGGTCATCGTCCACTCATTTTTTTCTGCAATCCCAGCCTTTCTATCTGCAGTTCTATATCTAATGTTTAAAAGCTGATTCATTTGGTAGAACCATATTTCTCTTGACTTTTCCTGTATAACATCAAAATCAGGTAACATTGAAGTGATTGGTATGTGTTATGCAAGTATAATTTTCCTCCCAGAATGCACTATGTGCAGCTGCCATCTCGTGACACTAACTGGTTCCATTTTTGGAATTCCTCTTTTAAAAAATTCACAACCACTTTGTTAAAGAGGAATCTTCACTCCTTGAGAAATTACCCCATTGAATAAAACCAGAAACTCACGTATACATATATGATGCTCTGTTTTCTTTTACATTGAGTAATAGTTAATACAAAATTTTGCAAATAATCCAGTTCAGTGCAGATGCAACAATGCACACATTTCAAATTAGGCAGATAAATAGAAATATGGTTCTATTTCTCCTCTTCTATGTATTCATTCTCTATAAAAATCTACCTAAAGGACAGAACGTATACAACCATTGACAGTGAGTTAAGGTGGAGATTTCAAATTTAACCCCTTAAGGACACATGACATGTGTGACATGTCATGATTCCCTTTTATTCCAGAAGTTTGGTCCTTAAGGGGTTAAAGGCAAATTAGCTGAACTGGAAAGAGTCTCTGAATCAGCTTTGTTTCCAATTCCGATATTCTGGCCTTATTGTGAATTAATGCAACTTAATGCAGAGCTAGAATTAGCTAATATACTATAACCACTACGAATATTATCCTATAATAGTATGCTATTAATAGTATGAATAAGTTCTTCCTTTTTATTATGATTGCATTTTTTTCCTGTCTCTTTCTATGGTTATTCTTTTTTACAATTTTTATTGGTAATGTGAATAATTCTTAAGTTAATGGTTTTTCATTTTTAACTTTCATTTATCATTAACATACTTTTTATCCTTTTTTCTAGATAGGTCTATTTTAAAAAATTTTCATATGTAACTTTTTTATCTTCATATTCTGTATGGCACTGATCTCACAAATTGACACTATAAGTAACTTTTGTAACTATTGAAGTTATCATAGATAGTGATGACGCGAACATAACATTTTCCGTTTGCGAACTTTGCGACTGTGGCATGCCGGAGGGGGATCCATGGCAAAACTGCTATGGAAAATTACATAGTTGATGCAGAGTCTGGTTTTAATCCATAAAGGGCATAAATCACCTAACATTCCTAAATTGTTTGGAATAACGTGCTTTAAAACATCAGGTATGATGTTGTATCGATCAGGTAATGTAAGGGTTACGCCCGCTTCACAGTGACAGACCAAACTCCCCGTTTAACGCACCGCAAACAACCGCAAACAGTCCATTTGCACAACCGCAAACTCCCCATTTGCACAAGGTTGGATACCAAGCTAGCCATGTCCCGTTCCATGTCCTCACTGATGTCATTGAAGGTCTCTTCCTCCACCCAGCAACGTACAACACCAAGGGTCCCCGAAAGGTGACAACAAGCCCCCTGTATTTTTTTTTTTAAATGTAACCTACTGTTACACCAGATATGAGTTGCACTGGTGTGGCACTGTGCCCTGACAGGCCCTGAAACGCACACGTGTGAAGGAAACTGACTGCTATTATCAGTGGCGGCTCTAGACTTGGCGAGGCCTTAGGCGAGACTCATACATGAGGCCCCCCACTAACAACATTATTGAAAAAAATAGCAGTTGATTTGTGTGTATAAGAAGCTGTAGATATATTGAAGAGGGAGCTTGCAGCACTGGATATAGAGAGCTAGTCTATGTATACATTGTTGCATTGTCTACCTCTGTGTGCCTGAGAATGTGTGTCTGGCAGGGAGTATCCTTGTATATGTATGTATGTTTCTCTGAGCATGTGTATGTTTGTGTACTGCCTGTGGCCTTTGGCACTGAGTTTATGGCGGAGCTATTTTATGACAGTGTGTATAATTATTGCCTTCAGGGGGAGACGGGGTGAGTAAAGGGGTAACTGTGGCAGGGTGAGTGTAAAAGAGCAGGAGGGTGCCAAAGTGTATGGAGGTGGGTGCCAGAGTGTTGAGGGTTGACAGTGAGAATGAAGGGAGGTGCCCGTGTGTGCGGAGGGAGAGACCGTGTGTATGGAGGGGTGTCAGTGTGCCTAGAGAGTGGTGGCAGAGTGTGTGGGGGAAATGACATAGTGTGAGGGGTGGTGACAGTGTGAGAGGGTTACATTAGTAAAGGGGTGTGACAGAGTGAGAGGGGTTGACAGAGTGAGAGGGAGGGTGACATAGTGAAGGTGGGTAACAGAGTAAGAGGGGGGTGTCAGAGTAAGAGGGTGGGTGACAGAATAAGAGGGTGGGTGACAGAATAAGAGGGTGGGTGACTTAGTGTGAGGGGGTGAAAGTGTGAGGTGGGGTGACAGTGTGTGGGGAGCGACAGGGTGAGGTGACAGAGTACGGGTGGGTGACAGTGTGGGGGGGTCACAGGGTGGGTGACAGAGTAAGAGGGGGTGACAGGAGGGTGACCTAGTGTGTGAGGGGGGAGACCTAGTGTGAGAGGGAGGGTGACATTGTGTAGGGGGGTGAGAGTGGGAAGGGGTGGCATAATGTGAGAGGGAGACCTACTGTGAGAGGGGGGAGACCTAGTGTGAGAGGGAGGGTGACATTGTGTAGGGGGTAACAGAGTAAGAGGGGGTGACATTACTGTGAGAGGGGGGTGACAGAGTGTGAGGGGGTGACAGAGTGTGAGGGGCTGACAGAATGTGAGGTGGGGTGACAGTGTTAAGGGCTGACAGTGTGAGGTGGGGTGACTGTGTGGTGGGGTGACAGTGTGTGGTGGGGTGACAGTGTGTGGTGGGGTGACATAATGTGAGGTGGGGTGACATAATGTGAGGTGGGGTGACATAATGTGAGGTGGGGTGACTTGGTGAGAGGGGGTGACTTGGTGAGAGGGGGTGACAGTGTTAGGGGCTGACAATTTGAGGTGGAGTGACATGGTGAGAGGGGATGACATAGTGTTAGGGGCTGACAATGTGAGGTGGGGTGACAGGCTGAGAGGGGGTGACATATTGTTTGGGGATTGGCAGGGTGAGGTGACAGAGTAAAGGGGGTGATATAGTGTGGGGGGGTCACAGGGTGGGTGACAGAGTAAGAGGTGGGGTGACAGGGTGAGGGGGGTGACAGGTTGGGTGAGAAGGGGTGACAGGGGGGTAACAGGGTGAGGGGTTGACAAGGTGAGAGGGGGTGAGAGGGAGGTGACAGGTGGGGTGGCATGTTGAGAATGGGTGAGGAAGGTGACAGGTGGGGTGGCAGGGTGAGAGGGTGTGACAGGTGGGGTGACAGATGGGTTTGCTGGGTGATAGGTGGGGTGGCAGGGTGAGAGGGGTGACAGGTGGGGTGACAGGGTGAGGGAGGCGACAGGGTGAGGGGGGTGACAGGTGGGGTGGTTGCAGGGTGAGGGGTGTGACAGGGTGAGGGGGGTGAGGGTTGCAGGGTGAGGGGTGTGACAGGGTGAGGGGGGGTGACAGGGTGAGGGGGTGACAGGTGGGGTGGTAGGGTGAGGTGGGGTGACAGGATGAGGTGACAGCGTAAGGGGGGTGACAGTGGGGGGTCACAGGGTGGGTGACAGAGTAAGAGGGGGTGACATGGTGAGAGGAGGTGACAGTGGGGTGGCATGGTGAGAGGGGGTGACAGGGGGGTGGCAGGGTGAGGGGGTGACAAAGTGAGGGGGTGGCAGGGTGAGGGGGTGACAAAGTGAGGGGGTGACAGGTGGGGTGGCAGGGTGAGAGAGGAGTGACAGGTGGGTGGCAGGGGGAGGGAGGTGACAGTGTGAGGTGGTGTGACTGGGTTAGGAGGGTGGCAGGTAGGATGGCTGGGTGGGGAGAGTGACAGGTGGGGTGGCTGAGTGAGGGGGGTGACAGGTGGGGTGGCTGGGTGACAGATGGGGTGACTGGGTGAGGGGGGTGGCAGATGTTGCAACAGGGTGAGGGGGTGGCAGGGTGGGGTGACAGGGTGAGGGGGTGATAGGTGGGGTGGCTGAGTGAGGGGGTGGCAGGGTTACAGATGTGGTGACTGGGTGAGGGGGTTGCAGATGGGGTGACAGGTGGGGTGGTTGCTGGGTGAGTGGTGTGACAGGGTGAGGGGGGGTGACAGGTAGGGTGGTAGGGTGAGGGGGGTGACCGGGTGAGGTGACAGCGGGGGGGTCACAGGGTGGGTGACAGAGTAAGAGGGGGTGACATGGTGAGAGGAGGTAACAGGGGTTTGGCATGGTGAGAGGAGGTAACAGGTGGGGTGGCAGTGTGAGGGGGTGACACAGTGAGGGGGTGACAGGTGGGTGGCAGGGGGAGGGAGGTGACAGTGTGAGGTGGTGTGACTTGTTTAGGAGGGTGACAGGTGGGGTGGCTGGGTGGGGAGAGTGACAGGTGGGGTGGCTGAGTGAGGGGGTGACAGGTGGGGTGGCTGAGTGAGGGGGGGTGACAGGTGGGGTGACTGGGTGCGGGGGGTGGCAGATGGGGAACAGGGTGAGGGGGTGGCAGATGGGGTGACAGGGTGAGGGGGTGATAGGTGGGGTGGCTGAGTGAGGGGGGGTGACAGGGTTACAGATGGGGTGACTGGGTGAGGGGGTGATAGGTGGGGTGGCTGAGTGAGGGGGGGTGACAGGGTTACAGATGGGGTGACTGGGTGAGGGGGTGGCAGATGGGGTGACAGGTGGGGTGGTTGCAGGGTGAGTGGTGTGACAGGGTGAGGTGGTAGGGTGAGGGGGGGCGACAGGGTGAGGTGACAGCGTAAGGGGGTGACAGTGGGGGGGTCACAGGGTGGGTGACAGAGTAAGAGGGGGTGACATGGTGAGAGGAGGTGACAGGGGGTTGGCATGGTGAGAGGGGGTGACAGGAGGTGGCAGGGTGAGGGGGTGACAAAGTTAGGGGGTGACAGGTGGGGTGGCAGGGTGAGGGGGTGACAAAGTGAGGGGGTGACAGGTGGGTGGCAGGGGGAGGGAGTTAACAGTGTGAGGTGGTGTGACTGGTTTAGGAGGGTGACAGGTGGGGTGGCTGGGTGGGGAGAGTGACAAGTGGGGTGGCTGAGTGAGGGGGGTGACAGGTGGGGTGGCTGAGTGAGGGGGGGTGACAGGTGGGGTGTCTGGGTGACAGATGGGGTGACTGGGTGAGGGATGTGGCAGATGGGGCGACAGGGTGAAGGGGTGGCAGATGGGGTGACAGGGTGAGAGGGTGATAGGGGGGGTGACAGGTGGGGTGGCTGGGTTACAGATGGGGTGACTGGGTGAGGGGGTGGCAGATGGGGTGACAGGGTGAGGGGGGTGACAGGTGGGGTGGCAGGGTGACAGGGTGAGGGGGAGGCAGATGGGGTGACAGGGTGAGGGGGTGAAAGGTGGGGTGGCAGGGTGACAGATGGGGTGACTGGGTGAGGGTGGTGGCAGGGTGGCAAATGGGGTGACAGGGGGTGACAGGTGGGGTGGCATGGTGACAGATGGGGTGACTGGGTGAGGGGGTGGCAGGGTGGGGTGACAGGGTGAGGGGGTGGCAGGGTGACAAATGGGGTGACTGGTGGGGTGGCAGGGTTACAGATGGGGTGACTGGGTGGCAGATGGGGTGACAGGGTGAGGGGTGGCAGATGGGGTGACAGGTGGGGTGGCAGGGTGAGGGGGTGGCAGATGGGGTGACAGGGTGAGGGGGGCAACAGATAGGGTGACAGGTGGGGAGGCATGGTGACAGATGGGGTGACTGGGTGAGGAGGGTGACAGGTGGGGTGACAGATGGGGTGACTGAGTGAGGGGGGTGACAGGGTGAGGGGGTGGCAGATGGGGTGACAGGGTGGGTGGCAGGGTGACAGGTGGGCTGGCGCCTGGCAGGTACCTTTTTCCCTGGTGGTCCAGTGGTGTCAGACTCCCTGGTGGTCCAGTGGGCTCTGCGATCTGCAGCTCTGCCGGAAGAAGAGCTGCAGACCACATGGTGAAGTGTCTCGCGATCTTCAGTCAGAGCGTTGCCGTGGTAACCCGCGGCAACGCTCTGATTGGCTAGAGATCGCGAGACACTTCAGTCTGCAGCTCACACCCGGCGGAGCTGCAGACTGAAGGCTGGCTCTCCCGGTCAGACTGACAGGAGGGGCCTCGCACCCGGCGGCATACAGGGGAAGCCGCCGGGCCCCCTCCTGTGTCGGGTCCTCAAGGACCCGACATGTCAGTCTGCCCTATGGCGGTTTAGGCGGCCGCGAGGCCCCACACAGCGCGAGGCCTTAGGCGGCCGCCTAAACCGCCTAATTAGAGAGCCGCCTCTGGCTATTATATTACAGTCAAAAAAGTTTTTGTTTTTTTTTAAATGCAAGCTATTGTGACACCAGATATGAGTGGTGGCACTGGGCAAGTGGGCACAGTATACGCTGTGAGCCTGACACACACGCTGGCAGGCAGGCAACTGCAATTAGATTACACAGAAAAAAAAAAAAAGCAGACTGATGTTCTAGCCCTAAAAAGGGCTTTTGGGGTGCTGTCCTTACAGCAGAGATCAGATGAGTCCTTCAGGACTGTAGTGGACACTGAATACACTAGCCTAGCTATCGATTTCCCTATTAAATCAGCAGAAGCTACACTGTCCCTCCTCTCACTAAGAATGCAGCTTCCGGGGGGCAGGGCCTAGCTGTCATGGAGGAAAGACACACTTTGTGTGAGCTCCCTCAATATCTCACTTTAAGCAGCTATCAACAAGCGAATTTCACCCCAGAAGGGGATGACCCAGCAATGTTGCTCCTACCTGACCGACCCGACATGCTTAATAGCGGTCAGGTAGATGGTAATCAGTCACACGGGCAAACAAGACAGGAAAGGGTTAAAGATAAATTCAGAGTCAAGAACAAAGCCATGGTCAATACCAAAATAAACAAAATAGATCAAGGAACGCACTAAAGGGTACTGACACAGAAACCACGATAGGACAAAGTGGATAGGGCTAGGGAAGTTTAAATATCTTTTAACATTTGATTGGCCCACGTCATGCCTACGCCTCCAAACGTTCGTGTGTGGGGGTGCTGGAATGACGTGGGCCAATGGGAGCCTGAAACAACTTTTGGCTCCCACTGCCCCTTTAAGAGCGAGCTCGTGACTCGAGCCGTGTTCCTAGTGCCAGGCGGGCCATGTGACCGATCACTGCGGTCAGTGCACGTGGCTAAGTCAGAAGAGGAGATCAAGCCGCATGCGGCTCAAGCTTAGGAGCCAGGTCGGTCCCAGGATAAGGTAAATACAGCCACAACCACTTATCCCAATCACACACCTTTCCTAACGTCCTATCCCATTAAAAGCATATTACCGTGTATTTAATAAAACAGATAGACCCCTGTAACGGACCGTTTCGCCCACAAGAGGATAAAAAACATTTAGGCTATAATCCCCTTTTCTATAGACCAGCAGCTACTGCAAGCACCAATCTCCCGAACTGCAAACTGTACGAATTCACCAACTCCCGAACTGGAAACACACGAACCATGGAATCAGCCGAACAGGAAAATCATACAATCCTCTTACACTCCTGGCAGTCAGCATACAATCCAATTCCCCCAAAAATGAGACGACACATCGGTTTGAGGGTCAAGCAGAATCTGATTTATTGCAGTTGTTACAAATACAGGTCTGCCCACAGGGAGGTATAAAACAACCACTCACACATCAGTTACATCCCACATATTGCTTCCCCTTATCCTGAGATGAAACTCAATTATACATACAGTTAAAACATACTTTCTACCCAACTTTCATAACTCTAAAACCATACATCACATTCACATAAAAATACATATCCACAATCAATCCATTCAGGGGAACAACATATAAAAAAATGGCATGAATCAGACCAGGGGTTCAAAAGTTAGTAAAGTATCTTTTAAAACCCCTGCCAGCATAGCTTTCCGGCTCAGACCGGTTTTACAGAGCCCTCTCTTCTGGAGACAATAGAGAAGTAATGCAGTTACCTCCCAGGACAGAGGCAGACTCCATTGAGCACATGGGGACACAAAGACAGTAAAACACTTTAAAATACATAAAGTCACCTTTTACACATAACACACAGACATTTCACATATCCCCAGATAGCTGGGATCTGAGCGCACAAAACTACCGAATAGCGCGCAGATCCTATTCACACAGTTCAATTGCCATGGAGCCGAAGTCTTTAACTACACGAATGGGCTCCATGGCATAGCTATCTGGGTTAACACATTCACATAAAGTCGGGTCCATAGTTCAAAGGCAAGAGGCGGGCAAGCAGCCCCCTCCAAGGACACGTGGCGCCACAACCCCCTACTTCATCCAGGTTACCGATCGATGGTTCGATATTTTGAGCCATCTCTGATTTACTGTACACGACTATTTGATATTCCCACAAATTTTATATAGCATTTTATGTTTGTTTGAGACCACCTTAAAAATATTGGATATCGCTAAAAATCATGATCACTATATACTTTCTCTACAAACCTCTAAAACGAACCAAACTACTCATCCATCCGCTATACCACTTTATCCCACCTAGAACTAGTGCCCAGTTAAAATACTTGACTCTTACTTACCCACACTCAGTCATGCCACACACATTTCACCACTACTCTCACTGAATCCCTCTGACTACGGCTAAATTCATCTTCTACATCAGAACACTACTCCTAAGATTGGGTTGTATCCATGTCTTGGGTCTTTCATTTAGAATAGGGGCAGCTTCGGTCTCCTTTAACACTGACACTCCAGTGCATATTATTAAAAGATTGGGCAGATGGAAATCCTCAGTCTACAACCGATATATTCCTCATCCCGAGAAAGCTTTTAAAAGTTTGGCTTTGTAATTTGATGCAATAACTGTGTTTGTTTTTCTTTAATACCTTTTCACCCTCTTTGCATGAACCCGATTTACATATATTACTAATATGTTTCTGAACATATTTATTATATTATTCACTCACTCACTCACTCACTCTCTGGGCCAGCCTAAGACATCATGCTGCCTAGGTCCACTGATAAATGACTATGGGGGATAATGTATAATAAACACATGTTACTGGCTATGGGGGGGGATAATGTATAATAAACACAGGTTACTGGCTATGGGAGGATAATGTATAATAAACAAAAAAAGAATGCAGCTTCAGAATTAATCTAAATTGTATGCTGTCTAGGAGGTGGGAGGGTGTGGGAGGGAGGGTCTGCTGCTGATTGGCTGGAATGTGTCTGCTGACTGTGAGGTACAGGGTCAAAGTTTATGATGATGAATAGGGGGCGGACCGAACATCGCATATGCTCACATCCATGGCGAACGCCAACAAGCTATGTTCGCCAGGAACTATTCGCCAGCGAACCGTTCGGGACATCACTAATCATAGATATTAGAGGTGAAAAGAAGCATCATATTACATTAAAATATATATATATATATATATATATATATATATAGGTAACATTATGAATCCACCTCTATTTGTCATGATTATCACAAGAAGAAATTATGTATTTTTTTTAACGATTATGATACTATATGTGATTTATACTTGTATGTATCTTTAGCATGCTTTTTCTATGAACATATGTGACTTTAATATTTTTTTCTGTGTATGGATGACAATGCAAACGTTGTATTTAGGAACTTTTATTGTCTGGACTTTCACATGTGAGGTGCCTTTAACCCCTTAAGGACACATGACATGTGTGACATGTCATGATTCCCTTTTATTCCAGAAGGTTTGTTCCTTAAGGGGTTAAGAGGGTATATATTTGCGAGATTTTTACCGCGGCATCCTATCTTGAGAAAGCCTGGTATCAAGGGCGAAACACATGGATTGTTGCTTTGATGCAATTTTCAAACTCTGAAAGCTAGGAAGCCAGTACAACGAGACTGAAGGACGACGTCCTTCCGAGGTGTACGAGATCCAGGTCGGCTCCAGTGCACGGAAGCAACTCGCAACATCACACCAACAGAGTGGTAACTCTGCCATCACCTTCTTTTTGTACTGCACTTATGCCTGTTTGTGGTCGTTAGCAATAAGTACCTAAGAACAGTGGAAATTTATTGCCCAATTTACAGATTTCACCATCAAACTGATTGACATATGACTCTTTGGGAATTTGGGTTTGGGAATGCAGTAGAATGACACATTCCTGATTATCTTGGGAAGTTTGAAAATAATTAATCTGAAATAATAATTAATCCATTCATTCTTCTAAATCAGAAATGTACAAATCATCACTACATGTCCTAGCTGGATGGAAAAAAGACAATGATTAACAGACTTTTTTTTTATTTTATTTTTTTGCAGTGCATAAAGTAATTACATACACGCCTGAGGTACCCCAACGGCAATCCTCTGGCCCCAAATAAGCGTTACGTTTGGGGT
This sequence comes from Pelobates fuscus, assembly GCF_036172605.1. Classification (NCBI taxonomy): domain Eukaryota; kingdom Metazoa; phylum Chordata; class Amphibia; order Anura; family Pelobatidae; genus Pelobates; species Pelobates fuscus. The sequence goes on from NC_086322.1 coordinate 100,488,386, forward strand.
ATTAGAGTGAGCTTGCACTTTTTTTTTTTTTAATATTGTGAGAAACACGAGTGCATACAACAAACATTCAGAACTTTGCTTAAACTTAAATATAGGTGTGTCAATCAAGAATTTGTTAATGAGATTTGTTTAAACGTGGTTTGACATAGCCTCCTATAAGTAATATAAAACTTGGTAATATTTAAACATCTGGTACATATTAGAACCTTACACATGCTGAACATGGACATAGGTATATCTCTACGTTTAAGGGTGTGTTAGCCCGAGTCTTCCAGACCAGGCGTGTCTGGAATGGGGTTCTTAGGGTTAGGCTGTGGCAAGTTAAGTGAGACATACACAGCCGTGCAGAAGCAAGACAAAAACCTTGTTTAGTCGCATATTATATACAGTATAATGTATGAGTGCTATCTAGGTAGGTCCTCTTGGCTGCTATTTAAGGCACAGGCTAGTTATAATAATCATATTTTGTGTCAGCACCATGTCAAGCGACTGATCTGCAAAACATTGTAGGCCACATGTACGTTTCAGTTATCAAAGGAGACTTAACTTGTCTACATTAGTTCAGCATCTAAAACACCATAAATACACACATTAAGCTAGTCAGCGTTTGTTGCCTCTAGTAGGTTGAGAGAGTCCTCACTGTGAGAGCCCGGTCAAAAGCTGTGGGCCACATAACGAGACAGTCCATGCCGTTTCAGCCAATGCCCACTCTGGAGGTCTTGTTGGCGTGCCTGGAAAGGATGACGGCGTGCCCCTTCAGCTGTGCCCTGATATCCTGTACCTCCGCTTGAGTTTCACAGCGCAGTGCCGGTGAAGCACCCCTCCTGCTCGGGGACTTTCTGTGAGCCTTTACCACTAGTCCACGGACTTGCCTCTTTACTGGGGCTGAGTCCTTCCCCGGTGTGGGGCTGCATATTTCTGCTGGCGTTGCGCTCTCCTTTGCAGGTGTGGGTGGTGATTGGGGGTTGCCTCCTGGGTGGCTCTAGTCCCCGATGGGCTATCATGGTGAGAGTAGGTAGCTCCGTTGGATGCTTTGCCCGGTCGGTGCCCCTCTGGCTGCGCCTCGGTCTTTAGCCATACTGAGGACAGCTTCTTGGTTGGCTGTTGTGCCTGTGTTGCTCTGGTCATAAAGCAGACCTGTGTTGGGGCTGGTGGCTGGCGCCTGTTCTCCAAGCGTTCCCAGAATCGCTGGCATACAGCGTCAAATCGTGCTTGGAAAGCTGCTGCCCAGTCGCTGGGTGTGGATGGCATCGTGTTGGAAGTGGTGCCGTCGGCCATCTTGGTTCAGCTTCGTGGCTTCCACCTATCTGATATGTGCCCAGGAGTCAGTTGTCGGTGAGTGCTCCCCTCCAAAAGGCAGACCGGGATGACCCCCACCGGTCAAAAGGGGGGGGAACAAGGGCCCAGGCGCAGTGATCCATGCTGTTTTGGCAGCAGGAGAGCGGCCGCCTCTCCTGCGCCTGCCCTGCTTGTAGGCCTCAGTCTCCTGTTGGGCGAGGGTTGCCCCCACTGCTGCTCTGGTGATATCATTGTAGCGAAAGCCACTTCGCCACTGTGGTTTGGAGGGGGCTGCTTGCCCGCCTCTTACCCTGTGACTACGGTCCCTGGGCGATTTGGCCCTTTATGCACGGTATTTGGGCATACTGTGGGTTATTGGGCTGCCCCAGGATTATGGGCCCTCTCATCAGCCCATACGAAACTTAAACCCCATGGCGTTTGAACTGTGTTTGTGGCATCTAAACGCTGTTTGGATATGTTGAGCGCTCAGATCCAAGCCATCTGGGGATAGGTTGAATGTGGGGGTTCTGTTTAGTATAACAGGAGTTATGTATTTTTATGTCTTTTGGTGGTTGCTGGTAACATGTGCTTAATGGAGGCTGTGTTTGTCCCTGGATATAATTAAATCAGCTTCTCCATTGTCTCCAGGATAGAGGATTCTGGGGAACTAGTTTGAGCTTCTAAAAACCATGCTTCCAGAAGGTCAAATGCACATTTGTACTAACTTTTGAACCCCTGGTCCAATTCGTATGATTTTTGAGTATGTTGTTCCCCCGAATGGATTGATTGTGTATATGTATTTTTATGCGAATGTGATGTATATTTTGGGAGTTATGAATGTTGTGTAAAAACTGTATTTTCCCTACCTAGGATAATTGTATTTTCCTGTGTGTACAGATAATTAGTTTACAAGTAGAGGGGAGGGCTATGTGTGGGATGTAACTATTGTGTGATTGGTTAATGTACGTTACTGTGTGTGTCCCTCCCCTTCATGGGAGCACCTAATAAAAAGGGCTGCAAGCTAGCAGCCAGAGAGTTCTATTTTTACCCTCAGCTTGAGTCCTGTCTCTTATTGGGGGAATCTGCTACAATCTTGCTATAATCACTGAGCTCTTGTAAGAGCTTGTTCCTGCTTCGTTCTGAAGGGAGATAGCTGCAGCCTGCGGTGCTTATGGTGTCTGGTGGAGTGCTTGGAGTCCTCTGGAAGCGCTAGGAGCATCTTTCAACGGAGGTACCCAGTCGGGGTGCCAGTGGATCCGTTACAATCATTTTATGCTGCTTGAAGTCACCCCTCATTTGATGATCTTTCTGCTTCGCTGAATTGTCATTAGGGTAGTTAACCCCTTCAGGACGGAGTCAATAGTGCACGTTCTGATCAAAACAAAACGTAAACAAAAACTGGTATTTGCGATATATGTCTGTTCAACCGTAATTCACCTCTTTCATATTAAATGCACCCACACTTATTATATATCATTTTGTTCAGGAGAAACAGGGCTTTCATTCCATATCAAATATTTATATATGAAACATAATTTATTATGAATAAAATTAAAAAAAACTGTGAGAAATGTTAATTTTTTTAAAAAATTTGTAGTTCCGCCTCACATTTTAGCTGTAAATGTCATAATACTGTTAGGTTTTACTGCAAAAAAATGCACATATTTGTAATCAGCGATGTCTCATGAGTACAACAGTACCCCCCATTAACAGGTTTTATGGTGTTTTGGAAAGTTACAGGGTCAAATATAGAAAGTTCCATTTTTAAATTGAAATTTGCCAGATTAGTAATGTTACCTTTGAGACAGTGTGGTAGCCCAGGAATGAGAATTACCCCCATAATGGCATACCATGTGAAAAAGTAGACAACCCAAGGTATTGAACGTGGGGTATGTTTAGTCTTTGTTAGTAGCCACTAAGTCACAAACACTGGCCAAAGTTAGCGTTCATATTTGTTTTTGTGTGAAAAAAGCAAAAAATTAATATTTGGCCAGTGTTTGTGACTAAGTGGCTACTAAAAATGACTGGACATACCCCATTTGCAATACCTTGGGTTGTCTACTTTTGCAAATGGTATGCCATCATGGGGGTAATTCTTATTCCTGGGCTACCATACGGTCTCAAAGGCAACATAACTAATCTGTCAAATTTCAATGTGAAAAAAATGAAATGCAAGCCTTATATGTGACTCTCTAACTTTCCAAAACACCATAAAACCTGTACATGGGGGGTACTGTTATTCTCGGGAGACTTCACTAAACACAAATATTAGTGTTTTAAAACAGTTAGACATATTACAACAATAATATAGTCCATAAAAGTGCCGTTTGTTTGTAAAAAAAAATGCAAAAAACTTCACTTTTACTTAAAATATCATCATTGTAATATAATTTACCAGTTTTAAACAGTAATATTTGAGTTCAGCGAAGTCTCCTGAGTAAAACAGTACCCCCTATGTACAGGTTTTATGATGTCTTGGAGAGTTACAGGGTCAAATATAGTGCTTGCGAATTAAATTCTCTGCACTTTCTCCCTGTGTTGTCAGGCATGTCAATCAAATTTTAATTAATCAAATCACCTAATTATGTTAAAAGATTATTTAAATATACACGTAGAATTTTAATATATATGCATTTATAGGTATTTAAATTCTACGTCTATACTAATGTAATCTATTATGTAATTATATGTATTTATCTCTCTATATATATTTGCGGTTATTTGTATTTTATATATAGATAGATATATATAGAATGTCATTCTAAGTGTATTTTGTTACCAATATATATTTTTTAATAACAAAATACAGTTAGAATAAAATTACATATGAATATATAATTTATTTTAAATTTTGTTTCAATATTTTATTTATTTATTGAATAATTTTATTTATTTATTATTGTAATTATACGTATATATATATAATATATGTGTATATATCTATTATATATATAATATATATACATATATTATATTTATGTAACGTCACTCTAAGTGTATTTTAATACTAATATATATACTAATATTACTATTAAAATACATTACGCATGACGTTACATATATATATATAATATGTATATATATTATATATATAATATATATACATATATTATATATATAAAAATGCATTTATTTTAATTTTACACATGTCTAATTATTTTTTTTAATTCTTCCCACCAGCAGGGGGACTGTCTGATATTTCAGACAGCCCCCCTGCTGGCAGATCCACAGCCAGCTATAGGGGGCCATGTGATCGCTCTTTGAGAGCGATCACATGGCCCCCGGGGGCCTGATTTGCCGTGGGGTGGCTGCCTGGGCTCTGAGGCAACCCCCCAGAAGAGGATCGCGGCGGAGGTGAGTACCGCCGGACCTCCTGGGCTGCAAGCCGTTACGGCGTTCTATGCCGCCGCAACGGCTTTAAAGCCCTTTAAAGCCGCGACGGCATAGAACGCCGTAACGGCGTTAAGGGGTTAAATTCGACAGTTATCATTGTACTCAGGAGGAGCTGCTGAGGTTTGCTTCCTCTCAGCTCTGCAGTCAGGCCCCGCCCCCCGATTAACAGACTTTATTCACATAACTTTCACAATGTAGATATTTAATGTTAAGGAGCGTGTTTTTAGGATTTTCTCTTACCCTTCACGCAATAAGCAAGGGGTGAGGGGTTTCTGCAAGTCAGAGTTTTAAAAGACCACTTCTAACAAACCTGAACAGTGCTCAGATCACCTACAGCTTGAAGGAAAAGGCCTTATGCATATCTGAGTTTCTGCAAGGTACACTATGGAGGAAACTATCTACTCTTAATACTGGACACTATAATTGTATTGAATTTTGACCACTTGCATACTTTTAAACTATGTATCTCTAACCATCATTTCTTTGTCATTGTATCTTAAGTGGGTGTGCTGGTTCTTTAATATATGTAGGTGTGTGTGTGTGTGTGTGTGTATATACATATGTGTATTTGTATGTATATATATGTATATATATATATATGTATATATATAGATATATATGTATATATAGATGTGTGTGTTTGCTCACACATACATGCATATATTCTGCAGTTTATCTTGCCCTGCATGCTAAGGCTAGTTGCTCCCTGCCCTGCTCATCACTGGTTTATTAACTTAAATGTTATTTAACATTCTGCTTATCTCTAAAGACTTTCTCTGTTATTTTTGCCCCCCCCCCCTTATTTTATTGATAGCCACCCAAATGTCTTGCTTGACCAATCCTCACCTCTTCTGTGCATCTCCATTCCATAGATTTTATTGCAGTCCTGTTTTGACCCTATCATCCCTGTCTTCCACAGTCAGAGTTTTAAAAGACCACTTCTAACAAACCTGAACAGTGCTCTCCAACCTCGCAGAAACCTCAACTCCCTCGATCTCCAGCACTTCTCCACCACACTCCAAACACTCCTTTTACCCATCTCAAATCTCAACTGCCCTAACTCTGCAACCTCACTCTACAACTCCACTCTCTCCTCTCAACTTGACATCATGGCACCTCCTACAGTTAAACGCAGCAAGCGCCCCCAACTACAACCCTGGCACACTAAGCTGACCCGTTACCTCCAAAAATGTTCCAGAACTGCTGAACGCTGCTGGAGAAAGTCTCACTCTGCATCTGACTTTGTCCACTATAAATTTATGCTGCGCTCCTACAGCATGGCTCTTTCCTCTGCAAAAGTAAACTACTTCAAAACCCTCATAAGCACACTGTCCCATCAACCCAAACACCTGTTTCACACTTTTGATGCTCTTCTTCGCCCTGTGACTACCCCTCCTTCCACCACCTTGTCCGCCACAAACTTTGCATCTCATTTCACTGAGAAGATCTCTACAATCAGGAAAGAGATCTCTAATCTCTCTCCTTCCCCTATCATTATATCACCCAACCCCACTCCCCCTGCCATCCTATGCACATTTGCACCTGCTACAGCACAAGAGGTTTCTGCACTGCTCCTGTCCTCCCGCCCCACCACCTGCTCTCTCGATCCTATTCCCTCGCATCTCATCCGCACTTTGTCTCCCTTTCTTGCTCTTCCTCTCGCTAGCATTTTCAATCTCTCCCTTTCCTCTGGCACATTTCCCTCACCCTTCAAACATGCAACCGTAACCCCGATTCTGAAAAAGCCCAACCTTGATCCCAACTCCCCATCCAACTACCGCCCTATCTCGCTACTCCCATTTGCCTCCAAGATCCTCGAGAGAGTTGTGTACGCCAGATTGACAGACTTTCTCGAATCCAACTCTCTGCTTGACCCCCTTCAGTCTGGATTCCGCGCTGGTCACTCTGTCGAAACTGCTGTGACCAAAGTATCCAACGACTTAATTGCTGCTAAATCTCACGGCCAATACTCTATCCTAATCCTCCTTGATCTTTCTGCCGCATTTGACACTGTTGATCATCAACAGCTTCTTCACATTCTTCGTAACTTTGGTCTACGGGATACTGCTCTCTCCTGGTGCTCCTCCTACCTCTCCCAGCGCTCTTTCAGTGTTCAGTTCTCTGGTTCTGCCTCTTCTCACCAACCCCTCTCTGTCGGCGTCCCCCAAGGATCTGTCCTCGGCCCCCTATTGTTCTCCATCTATACTGCCTCCCTTGGTAAACTCATCAGCTCCTTTGGTTTCCAATATCATTTATATGCAGATGACACGCAAATCTACCTGTCCTCCCCTGATCTCTCTCCGCCCACCTTGACTCGTGTTTCTGACTGCCTCTCTGCTATTTCCAACTGGATGGCTGCTCACTTCCTTAAACTCAACCTGTCCAAAACAGAACTTCTAGTTTTTCCTCCCTCAAGTGCTGCTACTCCTGTTGTCTCCATCCAAGTCAACGGCGCTACTATCACCTCTACCTCGCAGGCTCGCTGCCTAGGGGTTCTTTTCGATTCTGACCTCTCTTTTACTCCCCATGTCCAATCGATAGTCAAATCCAACTCAAGAACATAGCGCGCATCCGCCCATATCTAACGCCGGACGCGGCTAAGATATTGGTTCATGCTGTTGTTCTCTCTCGCCTCGACTACTGCAATCCCCTTCTGACCGGTCTTACATGTTCCCAGCTTGCACCGCTGCAATCTGTAATGAACACGGCTGCGAGGCTTATTTTCCTGTCCGGTCGCACCTCCCACGCCTCCACGCTCTGTCAGTCCCTGCATTGGCTTCCAGTTAGATATAGGGCCCAATTCAAAATTCTGGCACTTGCTTACAAATCCCTACATAATGCTGCTCCAACATACCTATCCTCCCTCATACACAAGTATGTCCCGTCGAGACCCCTGCGCTCATCCCAAGACCTACGCCTATCCTCTGCCCGGATCCCCACCTCTGACGCTCGCCTTCAAGACTTCTCTAGGGCTGCACCTATTCTGTGGAACTCCCTTCCCTACTCAATCAGACTTTCACCCAGCCTCCACTCCTTCAAAAAATCTTTGAAAACTCACTTCTTCGTTAAAGCGTATCAATTAAACTGTCAGCAGGCTTCTCATCCCCCACCCCATGACTCCTTTCCTGCAACTGTCAAAAATGACCTACCAAGCACTCAATAAACCCTTCTCTAACAAACTATTTAATTATATACAGAGAGTGTGTACTATATCGTTAATCCAACAAATAGAGATAGAGACTGTGCTATCACCAAGAGTGTACCTCACTCACTCAATAATAGGTAATATAGAAAAAAATAGCAGATATGGCTAGACAAGCAATATATGCTATATAGAAGGGATAGCACACAAAAATGAAGATACAACCTTATACTAGGGTGGAATCTTGTATCAGATCTAAAACATAAATACAATAATATAGTGAAGTATGAATGGGCAAAAACACAAGTATCCAGGAGGTAGAGAACTTACAACAGATATTGTCGTTCTGCGCTTATCTCCCTTAGAGGGTATACGTAGCGATTCACTGTGTGGCATACACGTTGGAATTCCTCCAAATGTTAGATCAACAGATATTGTCGTTCTGCGCTTATCTCCCTTAGAGGGTATACGTAGCGAATTCACTGTGTGGCATACACGTTGGAATTCCTCCAAATGTTAAATCCTCCAAATAGGCAAAAAAGAGAGAGATACATAGAGTAGTACTGTATAAAAATATCAAAAATTTATTTCACTGATTGTACTTACATCAAGGTAACAATCAGCGAGCATGTCTCCACTAATAAGTGGACCAGGATGATAAATGGATGAACAATGCAGGTGGAATGTGGCTGATTGTACCATAAAAATACAGGAACAAATAAAAACAAATACAATAATAAAATAAATAGGATATAAATACTCAATCCAACGCGTTTCGTCTTGTGGAGACTTCTTCAGGGATATGAGTACTGGTCCCAAACGTCCGTGTTTTATATCGGTTGATCCAGGTGATTTCTGTTAAGTTCTTTCGAAAAAACCGCGGAGACGGACACTTCCGGGTTTTTCTATGCACTCTCTCATTGGCGGATGATTTAGACGGACGTCATGCGTCGTGCGTACTTCCGGGCGTGTTAGTCCTTCCGTGTTCCAACGGTGGAACGCATGACGTCGTATGTATTCTTGCGTTCCAACCGTGGAACGCATACAACAGAGGGAAGGAACGAAGAGACTGAAAAATCAGGACAGCAGTGGGCGGAAAAAAAGGACCGCCCACTGGTGGCCCGAGCTGACAGAAAAAACATCTGCACATGCATAATAAGCACATGTACAATAAATCATCATATATATATGACAATATAAAATATAAATATATAAACAAAGGACAATCTCAACATAATGAATAAAAGTAAATCTATATTTGCGGATATATAAAAAACCAAACTTAATAGAAGATATAAGAAGTGTAATACCCTTCTATCATCTCTAAAAATGAGATATAAAAATATAAATATACAAAATGAAAAGAAGAACTAAATAAAAATTACAAAATATAGTAAAGTTTCATGTAGATCCGCAAATATGTACATATAAGTCCTCAGAGCAAACAAACAAGACCCAAATACGGATATTCAGAGTGTGGCAAGATATAGTAATCTTTATCCAACAAACAGATATACATATCATAATTAGAATAGATAAAACCTTCTTAGATGTTCTATGAAGAAGAGAAAATAGAAATTAATATACAGTCAATGTACATACATTTTATGTATTTTACTACAAATTCCAATAAACCCACTCAGTGAAAAAAGAGAAGAGGGGGAAGGGGGGGGGGGGGAGCATCATAATAAACCTGTAAGGTCTATATCCTGATTTAATCCATTCTTTAGTGTTTTTAAGTTATATATCCACTCCGCCTCTTTTTTGGCTAGCTCATGCATTTTATTGCCTCCTCTCCAATGTTTTTCAATGGAATCTATACCAATGGCGATCAAAGTAGACCAATTAAAAGATGTACAAGTGTTACAGTGTCTTGGAACACTATGTTCTACTTTATTAGTTCTAATATTATTAAAGTGTTCTCGGAGTCTGACATGGATAGGTCTGATTGTTCTGCCTATGTATTGTGCTCCACACCCGCATTGTAATAGATATATTACATATGTTGATGTGCAGTGAATAAACTTCTTTATGGTATATGTCCTCTTGGTGTAAGTGCCTGTAAAAGTGGTGGTCTTTTTCTTTTGATATGTGCAAGTAGAGCAGGTACCACATTTATGAAATCCTGCGGTCTTTTGGGAGAGCAAAAAATTATTAGCTTTATTGGACTTAGGAATCTGTGCAGGTAAAAGACTTGGAGCTAATTGATTTTTCAAATTATCAGCTTTTTTATAAATAACTATTGGTCGGTCAGGTATTACATTGCCCAGAACCTCATCCTTTTTTAAAATAGCCCAATGTTTTTGAAGGATTTTTTCTATTTTCTTGGCATGTGCGTTATATTTGGTAATAAATGCAAATTCTGTACGTATATTGTCTTTTTTGTTTTTTGATTTATTATCAACCAGAAATTCTGAACGGTCCCTTCTTTTAATGTGTGTGATTTCCTTTTCTATATGTTGTGTATTATATCCCTTTTCTGAATATCTATTTTTTATAATTTTGGCCTGTTCTTCAAAAGTTTGCATGTTGGAACAATTTCTCCGTATCCTAGTAAGTTGTCCTTTCGGGACATTATTTAGCCAAGTGGGATGGTGCAAACTAGTTTTTTTGATTGCTGTATTGCAGTCAGTTTTTTTGAAAAAGGTTTTTGTATGTAATGATCCTGTTTCAACATATAAAGTAAGGTCCAGGAAATCAATGGTCTCTTTGTGAATATTTGAGGTGAATTTTAGATTATATTGATTGGAGTTAATGTTCTTAATGAACCTTTCCAAACTCGTTTCATCGCCCTCCCAAATTATAAGTACATCATCTATGTAGCGTCGCCAGAGGACAAGGCTCCCTCCCAGCTGTGGACCCAACCGTATGTATAGAGACTCCCAATGGGAGACATACAGGTTGGCAAAACTGGGAGCGAACCTCGTCCCCATGGCGACACCACATAGCTGTAGAAAGAACGTGGAATCAAACCAAAAAAAATTCCTTGTTAGTACAAAACGAATGCATGTCAACAAAAATTCAATCTGTGTAGGACAGAAAGTATTTTGTTGTGCAAGTATGTCATTGATTACCTCTAAACCCTTAAGATGAGGGATATTCGAGTATAGGGCAGTTACATCAACTGTGGCCAAAATATAAGATGGTTTCCAAACAAAGGACTGCAAGGTTTGTAAAATGTGTTTTGTATCCTTGATAAAGGAGGGGCATAGAGGTACAAAAGGTTTAAGAAAAAAATCCACATATTCTGAAAGGTTACATGATAACGAATTAATCCCGCTGATAATGGGACGACCGGGAGGGGAGGACAGGTTTTTGTGGATTTTTGGGAGAAAATAAAAGATAGCTATCTTGCATGTAGGATTATAGATATATTTAAATTCTTCTGTTGAAATAATATTATTGTCAAGCCCCTTCTGGAGTAAAACCCGAAGGTCCTCCAAAAAGGGTTTAGTGGGATCTTGTTTAAGAATTTCATATGTCGTATTATCTCCCAAAATACGGAAGGCTTCTTCCATATAGTATTGTCTACTCATGATGACTGTACCTCCTCCCTTGTCTGCTTCTTTAATTACCAATTGAGAATCTTTTTTTAGTTTATTTAGGGCTTGTCTTTCTTTATTAGTTAAGTTGTATTTAAATTTATATTTCGCTTCTTCTTTCTTTTGTATTTTGTCCAAATCTGTTTGTACCAAATCGTTAAAAACTTCTAAATACTTTCCTCTTTCAAATGTCGGATAGAAGTTGGATTTATTTTTTAAGTTAGAATGGACAAATGTGATATCTGTTATGCTGGGATTCGTATTAGTTGGATCTGCTGTTCTATTTGTTGGATCTGCTGTTCTATTGGATGTAAGAATAGTGGTGTCACACAGTGTCATGTTTTTCTTTTTTTCAAAAAAACGTTTTACGGTAAGTTTTTTAAGGAACTTCTGGTTATCAATAAACAATTCGAAGGGTTTTATGCCTGCTGTGGGGGCAAATTTTAGTCCTTTTTCCAAAAGTGATAGTTCTTGGGTTGTTAAATCAACCCCAGAGATATTAAAGATACCTTTTGTTAATTTCGATTGAGTCTGTGAGTGGGTGTCGGGGATAGTGAATGCTCTGGTTCTTCCATTTCTATATGCGGTCTCTTTTTTTGGGGGGAACTGAAATGCTGGAATCTGTTTTTGGTCGGAATTAAGTTGGGTTTTGCTTGTTTTAGCCCTTTTCCTAAAAAAGATGAGGAAAATGAAGGACTGTTAATTGTATGTAATCTTTCTGAGTCTACCCTTTGGGATGGTTTCGGATTCCTCCATGTATCGTGGGGGTATTTGGAATGCCTTTGTCTATTAAAGGAATATCTATTCGACGATGTATTGAACAACTTGTTTTTTGACCAATTTCTGATACTACCTTCTTTATAGTCTGTTTGATCCCTTTTAAATTTTGATGACTTAGTTGTGGAAATTCTGTCATCTACTATTTTTATCTTATCTTTTAAGATCTTATAGTTGATTTCTATATTTTTTATATCTTTTTGGGTGATTATTTCGTTTTCTAGTTTTTGTATTTCGTCCTCTATTTGTTTAAGAGATCTTTTTTGAAAATCTATCAGACTTTGAATATACTTATTAGAACATTCATCACTGGCCTTAAACCATTCTTCCATTAGCTGTTTATCCTCCATTCCATAGGCTGGTGTTTTTAAGACTCTGAGGCCTCTTGGAATGATGTTGGCTGCCAAATATTGTTCTAATGAAGTGATTTCCCACCATTTTTTTGTCTCTTTTTCTAGTAGGTGTTCTAATGTTTGAAATTTTTTTGAGAGGGTGTTATCTATGGGTGGAATCTCTTGATGAAATAATAGATTAATTCTTTTGTTGCGTTCTTGACGCATCTCATTAAAAACATTATTAGATGCCATAGGGATATACGGTATAGTAACAAGTGAGGAAAATATTACAAAGATATACAGAGAGTGTGTACTATATCGTTAATCCAACAAATAGAGATAGAGACTGTGCTATCACCAAGAGTGTACCTCACTCACTCAATAATAGGTAATATAGAAAAAAATAGCAGATATGGCTAGAAAAAATAGCAGATACGGAAGGACTAACACGCCCGGAAGTATGCACGACGCATGACGTCCGTCTAAATCATCCGCCAATGAGAGAGTGCATAGAAAAACCCGGAAGTGTCCGTCTCCGCGGTTTTTTCGAAAGAACTTAACAGAAATCACCTGGATCAACCGATATAAAACACGGACGTTTGGGACCAGTACTCATATCCCTGAAGAAGTCTCCACAAGACGAAACGCGTTGGATTGAGTATTTATATCCTATTTATTTTATTATTGTATTTGTTTTTATTTGTTCCTGTATTTTTATGGTACAATCAGCCACATTCCACCTGCATTGTTCATCCATTTATCATCCTGGTCCACTTATTAGTGGAGACATGCTCGCTGATTGTTACCTTGATGTAAGTACAATCAGTGAAATAAATTTTTGATATTTTTATACAGTACTACTCTATGTATCTCTCTCTTTTTTGCCTATTTGGAGGATTTAACATTTGGAGGAATTCCAACGTGTATGCCACACAGTGAATTCGCTACGTATACCCTCTAAGGGAGATAAGCGCAGAACGACAATATCTGTTGATCTAACATTTGGAGGAATTCCAACGTGTATGCCACACAGTGAATCGCTACGTATACCCTCTAAGGGAGATAAGCGCAGAACGACAATATCTGTTGTAAGTTCTCTACCTCCTGGATACTTGTGTTTTTGCCCATTCATACTTCACTATATTATTGTATTTATGTTTTAGATCTGATACAAGATTCCACCCTAGTATAAGGTTGTATCTTCATTTTTGTGTGCTATCCCTTCTATATAGCATATATTGCTTGTCTAGCCATATCTGCTATTTTTTTCTATATTACCTATTATTGAGTGAGTGAGGTACACTCTTGGTGATAGCACAGTCTCTATCTCTATTTGTTGGATTAACGATATAGTACACACTCTCTGTATATCTTTGTAATATTTTCCTCACTTGTTACTATACCGTATATCCCTATGGCATCTAATAATGTTTTTAATGAGATGCGTCAAGAACGCAACAAAAGAATTAATCTATTATTTCATCAAGAGATTCCACCCATAGATAACACCCTCTCAAAAAAATTTCAAACATTAGAACACCTACTAGAAAAAGAGACAAAAAAATGGTGGGAAATCACTTCATTAGAACAATATTTGGCAGCCAACATCATTCCAAGAGGCCTCAGAGTCTTAAAAACACCAGCCTATGGAATGGAGGATAAACAGCTAATGGAAGAATGGTTTAAGGCCAGTGATGAATGTTCTAATAAGTATATTCAAAGTCTGATAGATTTTCAAAAAAGATCTCTTAAACAAATAGAGGACGAAATACAAAAACTAGAAAACGAAATAATCACCCAAAAAGATATAAAAAATATAGAAATCAACTATAAGATCTTAAAAGATAAGATAAAAATAGTAGATGACAGAATTTCCACAACTAAGTCATCAAAATTTAAAAGGGATCAAACAGACTATAAAGAAGGTAGTATCAGAAATTGGTCAAAAAACAAGTTGTTCAATACATCGTCGAATAGATATTCCTTTAATAGACAAAGGCATTCCAAATACCCCCACGATACATGGAGGAATCCGAAACCATCCCAAAGGGTAGACTCAGAAAGATTACATACAATTAACAGTCCTTCATTTTCCTCATCTTTTTTAGGAAAAGGGCTAAAACAAGCAAAACCCAACTTAATTCCGACCAAAAACAGATTCCAGCATTTCAGTTCCCCCCAAAAAAAGAGACCGCATATAGAAATGGAAGAACCAGAGCATTCACTATCCCCGACACCCACTCACAGACTCAATCGAAATTAACAAAAGGTATCTTTAATATCTCTGGGGTTGATTTAACAACCCAAGAACTATCACTTTTGGAAAAAGGACTAAAATTTGCCCCCACAGCAGGCATAAAACCCTTCGAATTGTTTATTGATAACCAGAAGTTCCTTAAAAAACTTACCGTAAAACGTTTTTTTGAAAAAAAGAAAAACATGACACTGTGTGACACCACTATTCTTACATCCAATAGAACAGCAGATCCAACAAATAGAACAGCAGATCCAACTAATACGAATCCCAGCATAACAGATATCACATTTGTCCATTCTAACTTAAAAAATAAATCCAACTTCTATCCGACATTTGAAAGAGGAAAGTATTTAGAAGTTTTTAACGATTTGGTACAAACAGATTTGGACAAAATACAAAAGAAAGAAGAAGCGAAATATAAATTTAAATACAACTTAACTAATAAAGAAAGACAAGCCCTAAATAAACTAAAAAAAGATTCTCAATTGGTAATTAAAGAAGCAGACAAGGGAGGAGGTACAGTCATCATGAGTAGACAATACTATATGGAAGAAGCCTTCCGTATTTTGGGAGATAATACGACATATGAAATTCTTAAACAAGATCCCACTAAACCCTTTTTGGAGGACCTTCGGGTTTTACTCCAGAAGGGGCTTGACAATAATATTATTTCAACAGAAGAATTTAAATATATCTATAATCCTACATGCAAGATAGCCATCTTTTATTTTCTCCCAAAAATCCACAAAAACCTGTCCTCCCCTCCCGGTCGTCCCATTATCAGCGGGATTAATTCGTTATCATGTAACCTTTCAGAATATGTGGATTTTTTTCTTAAACCTTTTGTACCTCTATGCCCCTCCTTTATCAAGGATACAAAACACATTTTACAAACCTTGCAGTCCTTTGTTTGGAAACCATCTTATATTTTGGCCACAGTTGATGTAACTGCCCTATACTCGAATATCCCTCATCTTAAGGGTTTAGAGGTAATCAATGACATACTTGCACAACAAAATACTTTCTGTCCTACACAGATTGAATTTTTGTTGACATGCATTCGTTTTGTACTAACAAGGAATTTTTTTTGGTTTGATTCCACGTTCTTTCTACAGCTATGTGGTGTCGCCATGGGGACGAGGTTCGCTCCCAGTTTTGCCAACCTGTATGTCTCCCATTGGGAGTCTCTATACATACGGTTGGGTCCACAGCTGGGAGGGAGCCTTGTCCTCTGGCGACGCTACATAGATGATGTACTTATAATTTGGGAGGGCGATGAAACGAGTTTGGAAAGGTTCATTAAGAACATTAACTCCAATCAATATAATCTAAAATTCACCTCAAATATTCACAAAGAGACCATTGATTTCCTGGACCTTACTTTATATGTTGAAACAGGATCATTACATACAAAAACCTTTTTCAAAAAAACTGACTGCAATACAGCAATCAAAAAAACTAGTTTGCACCATCCCACTTGGCTAAATAATGTCCCGAAAGGACAACTTACTAGGATACGGAGAAATTGTTCCAACATGCAAACTTTTGAAGAACAGGCCAAAATTATAAAAAATAGATATTCAGAAAAGGGATATAATACACAACATATAGAAAAGGAAATCACACACATTAAAAGAAGGGACCGTTCAGAATTTCTGGTTGATAATAAATCAAAAAACAAAAAAGACAATATACGTACAGAATTTGCATTTATTACCAAATATAACGCACATGCCAAGAAAATAGAAAAAATCCTTCAAAAACATTGGGCTATTTTAAAAAAGGATGAGGTTCTGGGCAATGTAATACCTGACCGACCAATAGTTATTTATAAAAAAGCTGATAATTTGAAAAATCAATTAGCTCCAAGTCTTTTACCTGCACAGATTCCTAAGTCCAATAAAGCTAATAATTTTTTGCTCTCCCAAAAGACCGCAGGATTTCATAAATGTGGTACCTGCTCTACTTGCACATATCAAAAGAAAAAGACCACCACTTTTACAGGCACTTACACCAAGAGGACATATACCATAAAGAAGTTTATTCACTGCACATCAACATATGTAATATATCTATTACAATGCGGGTGTGGAGCACAATACATAGGCAGAACAATCAGACCTATCCATGTCAGACTCCGAGAACACTTTAATAATATTAGAACTAATAAAGTAGAACATAGTGTTCCAAGACACTGTAACACTTGTACATCTTTTAATTGGTCTACTTTGATCGCCATTGGTATAGATTCCATTGAAAAACATTGGAGAGGAGGCAATAAAATGCATGAGCTAGCCAAAAAAGAGGCGGAGTGGATATATAACTTAAAAACACTAAAGAATGGATTAAATCAGGATATAGACCTTACAGGTTTATTATGATGCTCCCCCCCCCCCCCCTTCCCCCTCTTCTCTTTTTTCACTGAGTGGGTTTATTGGAATTTGTAGTAAAATACATAAAATGTATGTACATTGACTGTATATTAATTTCTATTTTCTCTTCTTCATAGAACATCTAAGAAGGTTTTATCTATTCTAATTATGATATGTATATCTGTTTGTTGGATAAAGATTACTATATCTTGCCACACTCTGAATATCCGTATTTGGGTCTTGTTTGTTTGCTCTGAGGACTTATATGTACATATTTGCGGATCTACATGAAACTTTACTATATTTTGTAATTTTTATTTAGTTCTTCTTTTCATTTTGTATATTTATATTTTTATATCTCATTTTTAGAGATGATAGAAGGGTATTACACTTCTTATATCTTCTATTAAGTTTGGTTTTTTATATATCCGCAAATATAGATTTACTTTTATTCATTATGTTGAGATTGTCCTTTGTTTATATATTTATATTTTATATTGTCATATATATATGATGATTTATTGTACATGTGCTTATTATGCATGTGCAGATGTTTTTTCTGTCAGCTCGGGCCACCAGTGGGCGGTCCTTTTTTTCCGCCCACTGCTGTCCTGATTTTTCAGTCTCTTCGTTCCTTCCCTCTGTTGTATGCGTTCCACGGTTGGAACGCAAGAATACATACGACGTCATGCGTTCCACCGTTGGAACACGGAAGGACTAACACGCCCGGAAGTACGCACGACGCATGACGTCCGTCTAAATCATCCGCCAATGAGAGAGTGCATAGAAAAACCCGGAAGTGTCCGTCTCCGCGGTTTTTTCGAAAGAACTTAACAGAAATCACCTGGATCAACCGATATAAAACACGGACGTTTGGGACCAGTACTCATATCCCTGAAGAAGTCTCCACAAGACGAAACGCGTTGGATTGAGTATTTATATCCTATTTATTTTATTATTGTATTTGTTTTTATTTGTTCCTGTATTTTTATGGTACAATCAGCCACATTCCACCTGCATTGTTCATCCATTTATCATCCTGGTCCACTTATTAGTGGAGACATGCTCGCTGATTGTTACCTTGATGTAAGTACAATCAGTGAAATAAATTTTTGATATTTTTATACAGTACTACTCTATGTATCTCTCTCTTTTTTGCCTATTTGGAGGATTTAACATTTGGAGGAATTCCAACGTGTATGCCACACAGTGAATTCGCTACGTATACCCTCTAAGGGAGATAAGCGCAGAACGACAATATCTGTTGATCTAACATTTGGAGGAATTCCAACGTGTATGCCACACAGTGAATCGCTACGTATACCCTCTAAGGGAGATAAGCGCAGAACGACAATATCTGTTGTAAGTTCTCTACCTCCTGGATACTTGTGTTTTTGCCCATTCATACTTCACTATATTATTGTATTTATGTTTTAGATCTGATACAAGATTCCACCCTAGTATAAGGTTGTATCTTCATTTTTGTGTGCTATCCCTTCTATATAGCATATATTGCTTGTCTAGCCATATCTGCTATTTTTTTCTATATAAACTATTTAATTCCCCTACTTTAACCCGTTTGTGTCACTATACCCCACTCCCTCTAGCATGTAAGCTCATTGAGCAGGGCCCTCAACCCCCTCTGTTCCTGTACGTCCAGTGGTCTGATCTCAATTATGTGTCTGTTAGTCCACCCATTGTACAGCGCTACGGAATTTGTTGGCGCTATATAAATAATAAAATAATAATAATAATAATAATAATCAGTACATCTCACAGCACAGTGTAAATAGCCTTCCTCAGGCATAAGAAGATTAAGGGTTAAATAAATCACAGCAGGTGAGCATTGAGATGTTGAGCAAATATAAATATAGGGGTGGCTGCCAAATCTCGTTCTATACTCTTCCCCTTTAGGTAGTGGGTGATGGGTTAAATATCTCATCAAGTTTCCTTAAAGAAACGCTCTTACTACCTTTCAAAGTTAAGCTTATTTAAGTTATGGGACAGAAGTGTTCAGGTGCTATGTTACATACAGAGATTAAACCCTTTTTCAACAAGGGAAGGTTTAGCAGATGGCTGCTGATATTTCTTTTTTCTCTCAATAGGTGCATTAAAGGTTGCTCTCAGCCTGCCTGGGGGCATCTGGCTATACCTTCCTCACACTGCAGTGCAGAAAGAAGGAAGCAGAGAGGCAGATGTGACAGCTGTTGGAGTACCAACTTTGGGGTTAAACTGTTGCAAAACAGTTTAATCCTTAAAAGTTAGATGTAGCTTAAGTTGTTTTGCGGTAGAAGCATTCCTTTAAACTTTGTGTATCTTATTAGCTACCTATAGATCAGGTTGGTAGATCTATGGAGATATATGGTCTTTTTTTTTTTTTTTTTTTTTTTTTAAATAAAAGAAAATAAAGTAACTGTATAATTTAAAGAAATATCCATGAGCAAGGATGATCTCCTTACTCTTTTAGTGATACAAGACGCTTTTTATTATTATTATTATTATTATTATTGGGGTTTAAAAAGAGCCAACATATTTAACAGTGCTGGGGAATGTACAATCTATACAGACCAATACAAAAGGTAAAGAGGGCCCTGTCTGTGAACTGAGATCTAGCCATTGAAGCACTTTTATACAAAGTGCTTAGTGAGATAGCCGGTGAACTTACAATCTAAAGTATTGTTGAGCGGTCTCGCCTTTCTGCATCACAGAGAAGATGATTGATTTGAAAGACAATCAAGAATATATTTGTTATGCCGCTCTCCTAAACCTGATTCTTAGTATTACATGAACCTGTTTTACTGCTCATTCAATTTACTTTTTTTTCTTTCACACAATTGATGGCAATATCTCTTATCTAACTGCAATATGTCCTGCATCTGTTGATCCTTCGAAAAAAAAAAACTGTATATGGGTTAAATGTTGCCTAAGGCAATTGAAAAGCAACCTTGTTGATAAAGGAAAAATAAAATTTTTATTAGCAACCATTTTTTTTTTTTACCATTTTACACTTTTCTGTATCTTTTCTGCTACTGGAGTAAGCACAAGGAAAATCTTACTATAACAAATCAATTTCTACATTGTGAATTAATTATCACGACGTACCATAAAAAATGTTAGCTAACCGAAATGTATTATTCTAACACACGCCAGGTAAATATATACTGGTCTTAGTGCACAGAGGGAAGACATTTAAAATTGTAATGTATGCAAATTAGAATATGTGCCTGAGTAAGAAGATTACATTTGTCACACTTTGTATTTAGTTAACATAAAACATTCTTACAGTTTTCAATGAATTATTTCACATTTTTAGCTCTATAAATATATCTGACTGTTTTCTTTCTACAAAAACATTTACAATTCGTTTAGAATGGTGTGGTTTATAATAAAAGCATGCACAAATCTTATTGAACGTTTGTGGCATGGCACCTATTTAGCACCTTGTAGGGAGTATGGGATAAACAGGTAATGCTTCATGTAAAATGCCTTACCCACTCTGGGACAGAATGAGTTCCATAAATATGGTACATAGAAAAGGTCCACTAACCATTAAAAAACAAA
Source organism: Pelobates fuscus (assembly GCF_036172605.1). NCBI lineage: Eukaryota > Metazoa > Chordata > Amphibia > Anura > Pelobatidae > Pelobates > Pelobates fuscus. The sequence goes on from NC_086322.1 coordinate 100,509,043, forward strand.
TGGATGATACGAACAAGCTACTTTCAATAGCACAATCCAGTGAAATGAAATTTAAATACCCATACCATACCGTATGTAAAAAAGAAGAGTAATCAGTATAGGGCTTTGACATATGGCACGTACATTTTACTTCACCTGGAAAATGGACCATTTACAGAAAATCACTTCAAACACTTTTCCATCCAAGCACAATTTTTTTAATTTTTTTTTTACCCCCGTTTCATATGCTTCCATTTTTGCAGTGACATACACTGTGATACAGAATCAAAATTCTATGTAAATCTAAAATATATCTCATACTCTTTATCTTATGAGTCCACAGTGTGAATGATAAAAAACTGAATATTTGAACAAACGCTTGATGTCTCACCAATGTTTCATTTATTTTTGTTTTTGAAAATCTTTATTTTTGAGGTGGTATTACATAAGTACGACATGTAATGCCACACACACATTTCAATGATACTGGTAATCATAAATCCAAGCATAGGAAGTAATAGCATATTTGTCATAACAGTAGACAAGACTGTGAAGGGCAAATAACTAAACACACATACTTACTCTACATACTTACCCACACACTTTAGAGGTCACCCATGCTCACACTCATTGACCTATCAGTCCTCCCAGATGTTCGTTTCCCTGATGGAGGGAGATATTTTGTTTTTTTAATATTGATATTGGGAGATGATTTCCATAAAAAAAGAAGAACTAAGTACTAGTCTAAATTTACTCTTTAATAATGTGTAATTATTTTCTCATTATTTAGTTTACCTAACTTAAACCTTTTTATTCACTTTTGTTGTATTTATTTCCTTACTGAAATTTATTTTTAAAGTATTGCATTTAAATACCAAGCCTTCCCTTGCTACATTTCAGCGTAGATTGAATATTATCAGTAAATGTCTGCAAACATTACAAATTTGAGCTGCCCTTTTTTCATTTGTACATTAGTAGTTGTGTTTCTTCAAGCTCACAAATGTTTGCTGGTTCACATTAAATAGCTAAATCTCTTTAATGGCATTCTCCAAAATTCTTAAGTCTTAAAAGTATTGAACAAAAAAGGCAAGGGCAAGCCACTAAAAGCATAAATGTACTGATACTAGATTATACGAGTGTACTATAAATGTAAAAAGACAGTTACTTTATATCCTTTATCCGTTAATATATGAAAAAAACACACACAAAAATACAATTTAAACTAATCAACCCCCCCCCCCCCAAATGGCATTATTCCAAGTGCCAATGTATATTTAAATAGAGTTGTATTTATAATTTTATAAACAAACAGTTATATTATTGTTTTAGTGTACTAATATAAAAATATTAGATGGACCTTTATTCATTAATTTTGTACCATGTCCTAATTGTCTCCATCATACTATTTGAGTCACCTTGGCAAAAGTTTGTGTGTGCTGTGAATATAGAAGGAGTACGATATATGGAGTGCTATGCAATAACTAAAGCTTTCATTATCACAATCACTATTACTTGATAAATAGAACTGTAACACTTTTGGAAACAATAAACTGCATATAATAAATTGTCTGCAGTAGTGAAGAGGCAAGAGTTAATCTTGCCCTATTTTGTCTTATACAAAATCATTGACTAAGCAATGGACCATGCTTACACAAGGGAGATTTTTTGAAACTGTCTGAGATGACGATCGTGTAGATGGATGAAATTGCAAGTCTTGACAAATTGTGTTATCTTTTATGTCCATTGAATTAGAGAGAAATCTGTAAAATAGCTTTCTAAAGCACTAAAAGTGCCAGTTTGCGATATTAATTCTATGCATTAAACATTTGCTTTTTCGCAGATTTTTAACAGAAGATGAGTGCAGATATTGAAGAAACCAGTTTAATACCTTCATTCACTTGCTCTGCAATTATGGCACAGCATGCAGTCTATATTTGTGAATATGATTTGAACATTGTGAACATTTTCATGATTTGGCAATAATTGGCAATATTTTATCACTGTAACTGGTTAAAAGTTGAATTCATTTTTTTTGAATAATAGACTTGTGCACTGTAGAAATTGTTGGCTTGGCTGAACCATTTTTTCGAATATGTAATTTAGTTCAGGACTTCTGACACTCATTCATTTGATGGTTCAGCTCATATTTACCACAACAATTCAGACAACCAAAATAGGACATGAAAATGGGCCAATCAATGATAGATGCCCATCCCCACCTTTTAGTTCACAGATCAAGTGAGAAAAAGTAACCAATAGGGGGAAAAAGAGTAAAGAAACCAAAAAACGATATTTATATATTATATATATATATGTATATTTATTAAATATATAATAAATATAGATAATTTTTTACTGCTCTTCATTTTTTCCCTCTATTACTCACTTCTCACTTGATCTTTGAATAAATTAACATTTTGTGACTGTCTCCTAGTCATCAATCATCTTTTTGTTCCCTATCAATCATCTCTGAACACTAAACTAAACAACTGTTCAGTCACCACGCTAGTCGTTTCCTCGGTTATACATCAGTATGGCTTTTTAGACAGTCAGCCTACATTCAGAATCGCAATTTATCTGAAACCAAATGCACAAGTCTATAAAAATAATAGAAAAATAACAGTGCTACAAATAGCGTGAATGAAATTGCAAAACACCAAGAATTATCTACATAATGCTTTTCTGTAAACACAGAAGAGTTAAGGTTTGCATGCACTGGAACACGGCACAGTCAACAAATTTCCCTTGTGCTCTAGTGTAGTAAGTTGCAACTTGGTCATGTACAGCAGCTTTTGCTAACACCAGATAGTATTATTGCTATGTAGAGGATGGGAAAATATACATATGCCACTGATTTACCCATTGGGCTCTGAATTTGAAATCAACAACGACAATTTTTTTGACGTTTCATGTATAATCCTTCACTGTGAGCTAGAATAACAGTTTGTGAATGTCAGTATCAATTTCAAGCATGGGTAGCGAGTTATTTTCCTATATATTTATAAATGTGATGCTATTTTATAGTTTTTTTTTCATTAGTTAACATATTCTGACAAGTGTGAATCAATGTATTTACCATTTCCGCTGCCTTAAGATTATGTGTCCCCAATTTGCTGTACTCCTTCTATTGACCCCCTTCTGATGTAATATCTCTGGGTAAGCTTTTCAAATGATTTTACATTTTTTTGATACAAGTTTGAAATTATTTAATATTGTGAAAAATATTTTTAATATACTTAATAATTTTTATATATTTATATGTATTTTTAAATATTTTGAAAAAAATAAATGTAAAAGTTTATCCAAAATTATTTAATAATCTGTAAAGTTTATCCAAAAACATTGCATTGAGGACATACGATTATGGTAATGAATTAAATGTGTTTATTACTAACAGGATATAGGTGTTTGGAATTAAACATGTAATCCAATTGTCTCTGTATGTGGAGTATGTGAGTGAATATATTATATATTATATTAGACGAACATACATTCAACATACACCTTTATTACATATACCATGTTTATCTGTGTTTAATCTGTGCAGATACGTTCTTCAGCATTATATAGTTGATAGTGTATTCAGTCCTGGTTCTTATTTAATTCCTCGCCATCTGCGTCTTTGAGATGGGAGAGGGAATCTGTACTACATTAAGTGACTGAACTGCAATTTACAGTGTAACATCATTCACTGCTCTCCATTGTATCTGATCAGCTTACAGCAATGGGAAGAAGTAGAAGAGCATCTGTTAATTCAAGTACTTAATATTAAAACAATGCAGCAGCCTGTTACCTCTTCCTGGCTAGGGCCACATTTGTCAACGTCCGGCACTCCAGATGTTGTGGACTACATCTCCCATAGTGCTCTTGAAGACATAATATTGGCAAAGCAATAGGGGAGATATAGTTCCCAACATCTGGAGTGCCAAAGTTGCCTACCTCTGGCCTAGGGTAAACTTTATCAGAGTATATGTTAGGATTAGGAATGATGCATCATACCACAATTTAATTACTAGTGGCCATGGGGACAATTCCCTTCTTGCCTGACCTCCCATGCTCACCAGTCACCTCCTCTTCTGATTTATTCAGAGGGTATTTTTTCCAATCTAATGATTCTCATAGAGAACCACTGGGACCCAACTGCACATGCACAACAACTATTAATTTGGATGCTTCTCATGAACCAATTTAATGGCACCTGCTATAATTAAGTGATGTGTTGTAAAAATCGAATAACGTGAACTTGTCTGCGGTCATTTTTCTGTAAATTAATGCTAGATTTTAAGTTCTGCCAAAAGTTTGTGATAGTAGCAATTAGAACTATTAAAACTACATATTAAGTGAACCTTGGAATCTAGTAAAAAAATTAAGATTCTCTTAGTAATTGATGGCTGTTACGTTGTTGGATATAGCTAAACTGAGTTGCTAAGTTACGTTTTTTGTTTATAGTTTTTTCACAACAGGAAACTACTCAGGAAATAAGGAAATGTATTTGCATTCACTCCCTGTAGCATCTTCAGTGCCAACATTAGATATCACTGTTTAAACTTTGTGAGTCGATGGGGAATCAGCTGGCAAGTTCAAATCAAACTACAAACTGAATCTTAGAATGTTCCAATCATATCATACTCTTTATTTAAATCAGCTATAACACAATGTTTCAACCCTTCTATTACAGCTGAAGGAAAATAAACTAGTTGGAATTTCCAGAGGGATTTTAGTAAACACAGGTCTATGCGTTTTCCCATTTTGTCAAATATTTTATAGCCAAGATTTTCAGTGTTATGTATTTTTGTTTTTCAGTTTGCTTGTTTTCAATTGGCATAAGATAATACATATTCAACTTCACTTGTGAGGTGGTTTTACCAAATTAGGCCTATTTTCCCCAAAAATATGAATGAATATTATTACCATATTTAAGAATATTGAATCCAATGGCAACTACCAGAGCTTTATTGAACTCTGTGTGGAATGCTTTACAGATAGAGAAATTACGATTTCCCAAGTTACCCATAAAAATGTTCATATATGTTCTTAGTACAGATAAAGTACATACTATTTATGGACCCTGCTCATTAATGTCAGTGTGTAGTGATGTCGCGAACATAACATTTTCGGTTCAAGAACCGGCGAACCGGGCGAACCGCCAAAGACTTCAATGGGCAGGCGAATTTTAAAACCCACAGGGACTCTTTCTGGCCACAATAGTGATGGAAAAGTTGTTTCAAGGGGACTAACACCCCTTGTCATTTTACACAGCGTGGGAAAATTCCAAAGAACTTTCCCACGCTGTGTAAAATGACACAGAGCACTGTGATTAGTGGGCTTGGAATCTAACCAATCAGAGTGCTCTGTGTCATTTTACACAGCGTGGGAAAGTTCTTTGGAATTTTCCCACGCTGTGTAAAATGACAAAGAGCACTCTGATTGGCTTAAACCAGCCAATCAGAGTGTTCTTAGCCTAATTGCAGGGCGTGGCAAGGCTTTATAAGCCTTCCCCCGCCCTGCAGAGCTCAGTCTGCGCGGAGCCCTCCATGGGTGAAGATGATTTTTTTTTTTTGCGCTCATTTTTTTTAAAAATTGCGTAGTTTCTTATGGCTTTTTATTTGGCCTTTTTTGGGGCTGAAAAAAGATTTTAGAAAAAAGAAGACGTCAAATGGTAAGTTGATTTTTTTCTTTACAGGTTAGTTATTTTATTCCCCCCTCACTATTTTTTAGGGTGAGGGAGGTAGGTAGGGGGTAACTTCTTTTGGGGTGGGGAGGTGGGTGACTAGGGATCTTGGGGACCCCTAGTCACCTTTGATTGGGGGGGATTTTTATTTAGGGCCCCCACCCACCACTCAGGGGTGGGGGCTGGGGGGGACACTAGGTCCCCCTTATTGTTTTTTTTAGAGCCCCCACCCACCACTCAGGGGTGGGGGCCAGGGGGGGAGGACAGTAGGTCCCCCCTCATTATTTTTATGGCCCCCACCCACCGCGCAGGGGTGGGGGCGGGGGAAGACAGTAGGTCCCCCCATTGTGATTTATGGCCCCCAAACACCGCGTTGGGGTGGGGGCCGGGGGGGGAGGACAGTAGGTCCCCCCTCATTATTTTTATGGCCCCCACCCACCACGCAGGGGTGGGGTTGGGGGGGGAGGACAGTAGGTTCCCCCCTTTGTGATTTATGGCCCCCACCCACCGCACAGGGGTGGGGGCCGGGGGGAGGACAGTAGGTCCCCCCCCTCATTATTTTTATGGCCCCCACCCACCACGCAGGGGTGGGGGCCAGGGGAAGAGGACAGTAGGTCCCCCCTCATTATTTTTATGGCCCCCACCCATCGCGCAGGGGTGGGGGGGATGACAGTAGGTCCCCCCCCCCCAGTGTGTATCAGGGTCCCTGAGGACAGGTGTCAATCCATATCTGCCAAGTGACCCTATGTAGGGGGAACAGTCCTTATTCTGCTCTGTGTCAGTGTGTATCAGGGATCCTTAGGATAGGTGTCAATCCATATCTGCCAAGTGACCCTATGTAGGGGGAACAGTCTCTATTCTGCTCTGTGTCAGTGTGTATCAGGGATCCTTAGGATAGGTGTCAATCCATATCTGCCAAGTGACCCTATGTAGGGGGAGCAGTCCCTATTCTGCTCTGTCAGTGTGTATCAGGGATCCTTAGGATAGGTGTCAATCCATATCTGCCAAGTGACCCTATGTAGGGGGAACAGTCCCTGTTCTGCTCTGTGTCAGTGTGTATCAGGGGTCCTTAGGATATGTGTCAATCCATATCTGCCAAGTGACCTTATGTAGGGGGAACAGTCCCTATTCTGCTCTGTGTCAGTGTGTATCAGGGATCCTTAGGATAGGTGTCAATCCATATGTGCCAAGTGACCCTATGTAGGAGGAACAGTCCATATTCTGCTCTGTGTCAGTGTCTGGGGGGAGTATCTGCAGTAATACAGAGTATCTGGAGGGAGTATCTGCAGTAACACAGGGTGTCTGGAGGGAGTATCTGCATTACCACAGGGTGTCTGGAGGGAGTATCTGCAGTAACACAGAGTGTCTGAGGGGAGTATCTGCAGTAACACAGAGTGACTGGGGGGAGTATCTGCAGTAATACAGAGTATCTGAGGGGAGTATCTGCTTGTAACATTTATATGCACTGAAAAAAAAAATAATAAATTGAAAACAAAAAAAAAATGAATGCAGCTTCCGAATGAATCTTAAATGGATGCTGTCCAGGAGATGGGAGGGTCTGGAAGGGAGGGTCTGCTGCTGATTGGCTGGAATGTGTCTGCTGAATGTGAGGTACAGGGTCAAAGTTTACTCAATGATGACGAATAGGGGGCAGACCGAACATCGCATATGTTCGCCCACCGCCGCGAACGCGAACACGCTGTGTTCGCCGGGACATCACTATCAGTGTGCAGTAAAAGGTTTCTGCATTGGTATGGAAGTTTGAAGGGTGAATTACAATTCTTCTCTCTATAGAAATAACTTTGGCCTCAATTTATTATTTTTCGATAAGCTTTTAATATGATTTCATATTTGTTGATACATTTTTATACAAATGATGTTTTTTGTGTTGTAAATTGTTTTTATTGTTTCTTCTTTCAATATTAAACAAAGGTGACACATTTTACATCATGTGAAAACATAAAGAACATAAAAGAAAGGAGATGATAGTGTTCTACATACACTGAAACGAGAGATACTGCAAACTATAGCATATAGTTGAAGAAACATTGGAATTATTCAGTAGCATTAGGGTTATGTGTGGTTTGGCTGTACCTTTCAGGCTAAGGGTAGGTTATACCTTCTGATTGTGATGATGGGTAACAAGCCGCTTGAGTAGCGACAACAGTGTAGTGTTAGTGTTCAGGATGAGTTAAGCTTGTGGAACATCGTAAAGTAACTTTAACTAGATACCTTGACCTTAAAGTATAGACTCAGTGTCCTACTAGGTCCTAGCTGATCAGGCTACTGCCAGTGGTATGTCCATATAATAGTATGCATTGTCTGACGGCAAGGTAGAGAGATAGATGCAAAGCGTAGATACCGTTTGAGCTAGCATTATACATGTAGGGCCTTGCATCCAGATCATGATAAGTACTTGTCTCTGGTGTGTCTAATTTTCATTGGTTTAACTCAGGTTTTATAGGCTGGTCTATAACCCAGTGTGTTCTCGCGATGGGACTGTGATGGGACCGTTTGTGCGGAGGCTCGCAGGTCTCCTGCACGTCTGTGTAAGTGTGGACCTCGCAGTGTACCTATGCGTTGTGCCATTGATTGTGCAGACCAGGTGTGGGTTGTCATTTCTATCTAGTACTTCACGGTTGTCGAATTAAGCATTCAGTAGCCTAATATGGCTGATGCTAGGTGCCTCCTGTATAAGGGGTTGTGGCCGTGGGGCCCCTTCTAGGTCCAAGGATATAGATGCAAATTATGTTTTTTTTATATTCAAATATCAAGAACTATATATACGATATATCAAAAATATTAAAATATTAATAACTGTGTAATATATTAAAATATGTAAGTCATTTTAAAAATATATCCAAAAATATGAATTCATAGGAAAATCTTATTTAAAGATAATTCATTGAGGCTTTTATCTGCCAACATTTTTGGTAACTCACAAATGCTATAATCTAATCCTATATTTAAATGTTACCAATGATGTTATGAAGCTCTAGCATTAGACATCAGTATAAACTCAATTAGTGTAAGTATTAATGTTAAGTGTTTGGTGCTAATGTTTAAAGATAGTGTTAATATAGTATAGGGTTTATTTTTTATGTGTTGGTGTAGTGCAGAGGTTAATGTTTAATGATAGTGTTTGTGTAGTGTAGTGGGGTATTTTTGCGTATACTGCAATGCAGGTGTTATTGTTTAATATATTATGTTCGGGTAGTGTAGGGTTTGTAGAGGATTGTACTGTAAAGGCAGAATTAGGATATACAGTTGCAAGAAAAAGTATGTGAACCACCATCTAAGTCACAACAATAGACAATCACAGTCTGCTTAAACTAATAATACACAAAGAATGAAATGTTGCCATGTTTTTATTGAACACACCATGTAAACATTCAGAGTGCAGGTGGAAAAAGTATGTGAACCCCTAGACTAATGACATCTCCAAGAGCTAATTGGAGTGAGATGCCAGCCAACTGGAGTCCAATCAATGAGATGAGATTGGAGGTGTTGGTTACAGCTGCCCTGCCCTATAAAAAACACACACCAGTTCTGAGTTTGCTTTTCACAAGAAGCATTGCCTGATGTAAATGATGCCTTGCACAAAAGAGCTCTCAGAAGACCTACGATTAAGAATTGTTGACTTGCATAAAGCTGGAAAGGGTTATAAAAGCCTTGATGTTCATCAGTCCGGGTAAGACAAATTGTCTATAAATGGAGAAAGTTCAGCACTGCTGCTACTCTCCCTAGGAGTGGCCATCCTGTAAAGATGACTGCAAGAGCACAGTGCAGACTGCTCAATGAGGTGAAGAAGAGTCCTAGAGTGTCAGCTAAAGACTTACAAAAGTCACTGGCAAATGCTAACATCCCTGTTAGCGAATCTACAATACGTAAAACACTAAACAAGAATGGATTTGATGGGAGGATACCACAGAGGAAGCCACTGCTGTCCAAACGAAACATTGCTGTACGTTTACAGTTTGCACAAGAGCACCTTGATGTTCCACAGCAGTATTGGCAAAATATTCTGTGGACAGATGAAACCAAAGTTGAGTTGTTTGGAAGAAACACACAACACTATGTGTGGCTAAAAAAAAGGCACAGCGATAAAGGCTAACGGGGGGGGAGGAGCGATGACGTAGGACGTGAACGCACGGGTGCGTACGTCCTCGCTCGCGGAGATGCTGGCGCCCTAGGGAGACGAGCCGCAAGACGCCTGGACGGACGAGACGAGACCAACCTGAAGGTGAAGCCCTGAAGCCCTGAAGCAGTAAAAAAAAGGAAGCTGGGGGCGAACCGAAAAGCTGACTGTAAACGTGTTCGCAAGCCCGCAAGCCCACAAGAGAAGTCACCAGGCATAGACCCACTCGAAGGGAAGCACTGACTGCTGGAGCCTTGCTTAGCCGACAGCTGGGAACGAGGGAGAGACGCACCAACGGCACCAACGGCACCCGTGGGGGCAAGGGGAGCGATTACTGTCTGTGCCCCGATCAGTACACCCAGAGAAGAAAGGTAAGTGCCACGGTGGGAAAAAAAAAAAGCCAGAGGGCTCCAGTGTATTGAGGCAATACTGTAATGAGGTAATAGCCTCACTAAGCCTCATTAAGCCTCATTAAGCAATTTAGCCCCACTAAGCAAGCTAAGGGAGAATCTCCTATAAACAATACAATATTTATTTACATAAGACGGATGAATTAAGATTTATAATAAAAGAGAAAAGATAAAAGAGAAAGGAAAAGAAAGGGAAGGAGTAAGAAAAAAAAAAACAAGGAAGAAGAAAAATACATATATATAAAAGAAAGAAAAAGAGAACATTTCTATGTGGGCAGCGAATACTGAGACAGGAAGGCTGCTGAAAGTAAATCAGCGAGGCAAAAAACTGGGGGGGGTGTTTTTTTTTTTTTTTTTTTGTGTGTGTCCAAAATGGCGTCCAGGAAAGGGCAAGATAATACGCAGCTGATGAAGAGAGAAAGAGATAAGAAGCTAGAAAGCAAGACAGACAGAAGGCTCTCCTCCTCTGCTCCGGTTCAAACACAGAAACAAGAAATAGAGCAACAAAATGTATCGGACTCCTCATCCCAATCATTTAAAGAAGCAGATAACTTATCCCCAAAGAATATATTTACAAAGCTAGGCCCAAAAGAATATAGCTCAGACGAACTACTCCTGCATCTCGAGTCTTGCTTTGAACGCCAACTAGAAAAAATTAAAAAAGAGATTCATGAAGGCTTTATGGAATGCAAAATGGAGCTAACAAAGATGGGAAAGAAACTTAAGCAGAATGAAGAAAAAATAGAATCGATGGAATTTCAGCAAGCTTCAATAGAAGACACCATGAGAAAGTCAAACAAAAAAATAGAGGAGCTGGAACTTAAAATTGCAGAGCTAGAAGATCGCTCTCGGCGCAATAATCTCAGAATTAGGGGAATTCCAGAATCCATTAACATCGATAAACTGCAAGACTATATAATGGAGATTTTTTCTCAACTGGACATACAAATGACAGGCTCATCAAACTGTTTGGAAAGATGCCACCGAGTTATGAAGCCTGACTTCGTGGCTCAAAGTGAACCTAGAGATGTAATGATATGCTGCTCGTCATACAAAATGAAAGAACAAGTGCTAAAAGCATCAAGACTCATTAGGATGAAGGACTCCTATAGCAAAATTATGATCTTTCCGGACATTTCCTATCATACTAGGATTAAAAGAAAACCGTTCGCAAATTACACAAGGATTTTGCGTCAGAAGAATATTAGATATGCTTGGCGATACCCCTGCAAAATCATTGTTTCGCATGACGCAAGGACACACTCCTTTTCGGATGTTACAGCAATTTCAAAATGGTTCACCGAGCAGAATTTTGATCTGGATAACACAGCAGAGGAGGATAAAGGACGGAGGAGAGAAGCTGCAACATAGAAAGAAAAGAGTTTTTTTTTTTGTTTTTTTTTTCTCTCTCCGCCTCTCCCGCACTATCTACAGCCGACTAAAGAGATAGACAAGCAAAGGCAAGGAAGAGATACTACACAAAGCTCAAAGGACCACAACCACTGAATATCCAATGCTTATGATGAAGGATAGGGGATTGACCCCATTTCCAGAGACTCCTTTAAACTCCGCTCATCTAGGGCGCAAATTGACTTTGAAAATTGAGAATCAGTACTAATGTAGCTAGAGGGATTTACTATACTGTAGACACAAGTAAAATTAGGATACACAAAGAATTAGAATTTAAGAAAAAAAATATATATTTTTATTTTTTTCCACTACTCACCTGAAGATAATAGTTCTTCACAAAGTTGGTCCACTTAAAACTTTTTTGAATGCATAAGCACTGGAATTAAAGGCTTTCTGCTACTGAACTGTAAAGAGACCGAGCGGGAGATGAAGACCAGGGGATAAAAATGTCCCTGATTTAATAAGTTACAAAAAAGCACGAGCTTTAAGAGGATGGAAGGATTAATTAAGCTTAACACTGAGAAATTTGAGCACTGAGAACTTATAGATATAGCTTGAGAAATGTAAGGCGTCATTTAAGAAACGGGTGTAATTTGATAAACTATAGTTAGAAGAATTGAAGGATATATATATAGATAATTGAATTTAAATAACTAGAATTAATTAAGGATAGAATGACACTGGTGGATATGACATATTAATTCTTGATAGGGGTCGTTTAAAATATCAAGGGACATAAGGAACTCTATAATAACATATATTTAATAGAGTGCAAAGGATGAAGAAGGTCCGGTACGACGATAAAGAGTTAGGTGGAGAGATGCATTGGAGGGGGGGGGGGGGGAAAGGTAGAGGATAAAGATAGCTTTAAAGGAGACAGGGTCTGTGTTTTTATTTTTTTTATTTTTTCCCCTTTCGATAGCTCGAAAAATGCATAAGTCCGGGGTATAAATGAAATATCTCGCCAAATGCTCTCTAGGAGGGGCAGCATAGCATCACAATATTGATCCTGTACTGGATCTGATTGGAGGCTCTGCGGAAGAGGGTATACCGCAGGTCCATCCATACTTCCTTGAAGGGATGATTTTTGTAAATGTGTTTGTGAGTGTAAATGTTGTGAGGTTTGGTGAACGGTATAAGTTGACTACGAAAGACAGAATTCAATTTCAGAAAACAGTAACTAAAGATATCTTTCCTGATGGGAACGTAACCTTGAGTAAGTGGAAGGAAAAAGAGAAAGGGAGACAAGGAGAAAAGTAGGCTAAAAAACCACATGCTAAATGTTGTTTCAATCAATGCGCAAGGTTTGAACTCCCCACAGAAAAGAAGACTCCTATTTGATCAAATTAGAAGGGAAAAGGCGCAAGTCGCAGGCATTCAAGAGACCCACTGGCGCAGAACAGACGAAGGGAAATTTACTTTTAAAGATTTTCCCAACTCAGTATGTTCTTCTCTTAAAGATAAAAAAAAGCGGGGGGTAGCCATTTTTTTTTCATCGACATTAAATGTCGTGATTAAACATGTAAAAACTGATGCGCTGGGCAGATGGATTATTCTAGTCTGTATAATAGAAGATAAACTTTACACAATTGCTAATATATATGCCCCGAATACCTCGCAGATTCAGTTTCTATATAAATTCTTTACACAATTAAATAAAATCAAACAAGGCCATACTTTAGTTATGGGGGATTTTAATCTGGTAACAGATCCCAATATAGATAGAAAATCCGAAAAAGTCAAAATTCCTTCAAGGAATGTTTTTAATTTGGCAAAAAAAAATCGGAAAATATAATACAAAGAGAAGCCCTCCTCGATTGCTGGAGGACCTTCCACCCTACAGAGGTGGATTTCACTTGCTTCAGTAAGACTCATTGTTCTTACTCAAGAATAGATTTTATATTTGGTGATCGAAATTTAATAGAAAATGTGAAATCTACAAAAATAATTACGGTGACATGGTCAGATCATAACATGGTGAAAATACAATTAAAGAACAACCGCTTAAAATATAGGACAGACTGGAAATTGAATGATAAGCTATTAATCCCCAAACCTAATAGGGAACAGATCGCAAAGGCGATAGACATGTACTGGTTGGATAATGACAATAACGAAGTCTCCTCAATTACAAAGTGGTGTGCATTCAAAAGCGTCATAAGGGCACTAAGCATGGGCCGCCGCACACCAAAGCCTACAACCACCCAAGGTAGGGATATTGGGGAAATGCTGACCAAACCGGGGCTGGCCCCAGTACAACAACCAGACCCCCCTCCTAATATGGCCCCCGCCCCAGAAACAGAGGGAAGGGGGACCCCTAACACACAGAACCCTCAGGAAGATCCAGCCATAGCCCCTACCTCACTAGAGGACTCAGCCCCCACCACTAAAGGGGACTTAAAGGTGCTTTTGGCGGACATCCAAAAACTTTTGGCCGCTGACGTCGCCCTGATTAAAAGGGACATGCAACAGATCACAGACAGAGTCACTAATACTGAATTGGACGTGACACAAGTCCACAGCACCATAACCACATTGCAAGACTCAGTCCAGCAGCTGCAAACAGAACAACATGTCCTAGCAGCACAATTAATGTCCCTGGAAGACAAACAGCGCCGCACGCACATTAAAATCCGCGGCATACCTAACACCATCACTACTGAAGAATTGCCGCACTACATGCGGCGCCTCCTGTCAGCGATCCTGACGCACACAGTGGCAAAAAGAATTACAATTGATGGTATATACCGTGTAACCAGCTCAGCCCGCATCTCACCTAACACCTCCAGAGACGTTATCTTGAGATGCGCCACTACACATGATAAAATCCTAATAATGACTGCCGTGAAAGGCAAAACGCCACTAGAATTTGAGACCACCCAACTCTTGTTTTTCCAAGACTTAACTAGGGCCACTCTAATCAGACGCAAATCTTTTGGTCCAGTGACTGCCGCCCTGCGCAAAGCCAACATACCGTACAGATGGGGTAACACCGGCTCCTTACTTGTCCATCACGCAGCGACCACCCACAATCTCACCTCTCCGATGGGGGCACCGGCATTCTTGTCAGCACTGGGACTTCACCTGGAACAACCACACACTGCAGAAGATGCCCAAATCACCACATGGGAAACAACAGCCAACACCTCAACCGACCAAGCGACGAAAAACCAACGACCTCGGAACACCTGAGCCTGATGAACCGGCCTTGTCGCAACCACGACACTCCTGCTCATAACAGCCCGGCTGGCAACCTGAACTCTTACACAACCATAGAAGGCCTATAGCCTTATGTTACTTATTTTATTATTTAACTACTTTGTTGTTGTTATTTCATGCATATAGTAACGATACTCAGCTGTGATCCCCTTACATGCCTTACGGGCATATCATCCCGCAGGCACCCCTTCCTCCACATGTGATGTGCATGTTCATATTGATACCTTTTATTTCCCTGTTGCTACATGTCTAATCCTGCTCGTAAACTCTACCACTAAACACATGAGGCACCCATGCACCCAACGATAACAAACAGACCTACACAACAGACAAATTGATGGCGCCCACCTTAGACACATCCCTCCGTCCCCCCGCCATCCCCACGGTAAGGGGAAACAGATAAGATGCCGCAGGTAGTACCCTGCAACATGGAGCCTCACCCACACCTGAGGAAACACAAACCAAAACCTAACGGGGGCCCATGGACAGGTACCCACTGACATCTGTCGCCACAAGCCTAACCCAAACCTGTAACAAACATATATTTGCTCTTAGTCTACCAACTAACGCTACACTTTGCACCAACGAGCATTCACAGACACCCAAACCTGGAGTATCCCAGGGAACCAACACATAACCCACCACACCTGTCAGAAATAGCACAACCCTGGGCGTGTTACCTAACCTGTCTAAATTTTAAAAACAAAAAGTGCTTAGTTTTCACCTGTGTATTAATCACACAAAAATGTACAATGTTCTCACATGCTACGACACCGTATCTAGATGTATACTCAATAATGCTTGTCACAGTTGTCGTAACATGACAAGCTTGTATGTTACTAAGCTATGCACAACGAAAATAAAGAATTAAAAAAAAAAAAAAAAAAAAAGCGTCATAAGGGGACACCTTATTAGTTTAGAAGCACAGGTTAGGAAAAAACCGACAGGAATCCCTTTCCAGTCTATATACTGAACTAAGTGACTGTTACAAAAAAAATACTACGATACCGTCAAGAATGACCTCGAATCAAATTAGGATAATAGAAAATAAAATAAATGAAATACTGATAACTAAAATAAATAAGAATCTCCAGTATATGAAAACAAATTATTATTATAGGGGAAATAAGGCGGATAAATTACTTACTAATAAAGTTAAAAATATACAAAAAACTAAACTAATTACAAAAATAAAACAGGGAAATTAAATTATATTAGAACCCCAAAAAATTGGAGAAGCATTTAGAAATTATTATTATAAACTTTATAATTTGTCGGCCACATCTTCCCAAGATGTTATTTTTTAAATATTCATCTCCCTAGGCTAGATGATTCTCAATTAGAACAACTGAATACAGAGATTTCATTCCAAGAAGTTCATGACGCAATTCTCGCCATGAAAAAAAATAAAGCACCGGGCCCAGATGGGTTCACAGATTTTTTTTTCAAAACATATAAGGACAGGCTGTTTCAGAGACTGGTAGACTGCTATAACTTAGCGATGAATACAGGTAAACTACCTAAAGAGATGCTGGCTGCAAATATTCTACCTATTTTAAAAAATAATAAAAATTCGGAAGAAATTAGCAATTACCGGCCAATAGCACTCTTAAATAATGACTATAAAATTTATGCCTCTATCATCGCTAAAAGGATAAAGAATATAATCTCCTCCCTGATCTCAGAAGACCAGGTAGGATTTATACCAGGAAGGATGTCCTCCAATCATATTAGGAAGATATTACAAAGATTCATAAGAACAAAATCCCCTTTCTAACGATGGCCTTAGACGGAGAAAAGGCATTCGACAGAGTCGGATGGAATTTCATGCAAGCAACACTGAAGGCTTTCGGGTTTTCTGGGCGCATTATCCCGGCAATTATGGCCTGTTACTCCTCGCCATCCAGCAGGATTGTTGGAGGGGGGATCAAGTCTGACTGGTTTATGGTATCAAACGGCACCCGCCAAGGATGCCCTTTATCCCCATTATTATACATCTTAACAGCTGAACCCCTGGCATATGAAATACGTAAAAACCCGGCAATAACAGGGATAAAAAAAAAAAAGAGACAAACATTTCAAGATATGCCAATATGCGGATGATACACTGCTAATGCTAACCAACCCTCTCAAGTCTGTACCAGCTGCTATGCAGGCAATTGAAAATTACAGCCGCCTGTCAAATTATAAACTTAACGTCCAAAAAACGAAGGTTTTACCCTTCTATATGCAAGAGGAAGAGTATCAGTATTTATCCGAACATTTTGCCTTTAGGTGGGAAAAAAAGGGATTTGTTTACCTCGGGATCAATATAGTGAAAAACCCTGCAAATATAATGACGGCTAATGTAATCCCCCTGATTGAAGAATGTATTCAATCTTTAAAACACTGGAACTCCATGCAGTTATCCTGGTGGGGGAGGGTTAACTTTATTAAGGCATACATTTTTCCCAGGTTTATTTACCTCTTGAGGATGATTCCGATTCAGATACAGCCTCAACGACTTAAACTTATAAATAAGATTTTTAGAGATTATGTATGGCTACAGAAGAAACCTAGACTGGGCCAGGATCTCCTGTATATGAAACACAAACAAGGTGGCATTGGCTTTCCAAATATCTTTATATATCACCAAGCGGCTCAGCTAATGCATACCCTGCCATTAATCAAACAGGATAAAATTTCACAAAACTGGTTTGAAATAGTAGGGGAAGATATCACTACCCCTTATAATAGTGTAGATCTAATGTGGCCTATAAGGGAAAAAAGTCGAATTAAAAATACAGGATGTACTACAGATAACATGATAACAAAACCCCTTGTAAAATTTTGGACTCAACTCAAAAATCAATTAGATCTAAAAAACAAAATATTACCCGCTGTGCCCTTTAAAAGTTTAGAGGTCTGGATAGAAAATCTGGACACAACAGAATGGACTGGAAAGGGGATTAAAAAAGTAGCGGACATATTAGAGGATGGTAGGATTATACCTTTCTCCGAGTTACGGAGAATTTATGGTCTCTCAAATGCACAGACTTTTAACTTTATTAGGATCAGGAGCTTTCTGTTAAGCTCCCTCAGTAGTAAACTGAAGTCTCCTTTAGTAGTCAAATTAAACGAATTAATTGACACAGAGAAGGACATAAAACTACTAACCAGATGTGCTGAGATCATGAAAAGTATAAAAGGATATGTTCAGCCCCTAGCAAATCTAAATGGGAAAGAGATCTACTGATAGAAATTAATATAAGGGATTGGAACAGGGCTCTCCAAACAGTATATTCTACGATACACTGTTTAAATATTAGGGAAGCTCATTATAAGCTTTTAAATCGATGGTACCTGACCCCAAAAAAGATCCAGAAGTTTTCGAAGGGAGAGACCTCTAGCTGCTGGCGATGTGGTGGTGAGGGGGCTAACGAACTACATATATGGTGGGATTGTCCTCCAATTAAAGCAGCATGGGTTCAATTTATGGGACACATTAACATTATTTTAGATACTACGCATAGTTGGACTCCTGATACTTTGCTCCTTCATATAAATTTACCGCAACTAACAAAGGAGAAGTGTTTATTGATACACGCTTTGATGGCATTTAAATTAGCCATAGCAAAAAATTGGAAAAAAACAAGAATTGAATCTTGGCCACACATTAAGGCGATTATCTTAACCCAATGTAAAATGGAAAGGGGTATAGCATCACATTTAAATATTAATACTCGCCTATTTGAGATATGGGATGAATGGATAAGGGTGCTTGAAAACCATACCGAGGATAGTTTCCTTAACTAGGAGAGGTATAATTTACTAAATGACAGATATAGAAAAGAAATGTCAACTTTACTGTTTGTATGTTTGTATATGTATGGGTTCAGGCACAGTATGGCTGCAGAGTAAGAAGATAGGGGCGGAGCGCACTACAATTTTGGCACTCCTTCCTCTACCAAAGCTTACTTGTTAGAAGTATTTTGTGGAGAATAGAGAAATGCTCAAACATTCTTATAGGGTAATACGATTTGTATTATTGAGTATATGCTTCTATAATCTTATCTATATACACAATGTACTGTACCTGTTCGACGAATGTTTTACTTGTTTGTCTTTTATATTGTAAAAAAAAAAATACCAATCAATAGAAATTAAATAAAAAAAAAAAAGGCACAGCACACCAACATCAAAACCTCATCCCAACTGTGAATTATGGTAGTGGGGGTATCATGGTTCGGGGCGGCTTTGCTGTATCAGGGCCTGGATGGATTGCTATCATCGAAGGAAAAATGAATTCCCAAGTGTATCAATACATTTTGCAGGAGAACTTAAGGCCATCTGTCTACCAGCTAAAGCTCAACAGAAGATGGATGTTGCAACAGGACAATGACCCAAAGCATAGAAGTAAATCAACAACAGAATGGCTTAAACAGAAGAAAATATGCATTCTGAAGTGGCCTAGTCAGAGTCTTGACCTCAACCCAATTGAGATGCTGTGGCATGACCTCATCCCAAGAATATTGCTGAACTGAAACAGTTCTGTAAAGAGTAATGGTCAAGAATTACTCCTGACCGTTGTGCACGTCTGATCTGCAACTACATGAAACGTTTGGTTGAAGTTATTGCTGCCAATGGAGGTTCAACCAGTTATTAAATCCAAGGGTTCACATACTTTTTCCACCTGCACTCTGAATGTTTACATGGTGTGTTCAATAAAAACATGGCAACATTTCATTATTTGTGTGTTATTAGTTTAAGCAGACTGTGATTGTCTATTGTTGTGACTTAGATGATGATCAGATCACATTTTATGACCAATTTCTGCAGAAATCCATATCATTCCAAAGGGTTCAGATACTTTTTCCTGCAACTGTAACTATAAATATTCAAGTTCTGCATGGGTTTAGTGAAAGTTGCATTTCTGGGTAGTGATGTCGCAAACATAAAATTTTCCGTTCGCGAACAGGGAACGCGAACTTCCGCAAATGTTCGCGAACGGGCGAACCTGGCGAACCGCCATAGACTTCAATAGGCAGGCAAATTTTAAAACCCACAGGGACTCTTTCTGGCCACAATAGTGATGGAAAAGTTGTTTCAAAGGGATTAACACCTTGACTGTGGCATGCCGGAGGGGGATCCATGGCAAAACTCCCATGGAAAATTACATAGTTGATGCAGAGTCTGGTTTTAATCCATAAAGGGCATAAATCACCTAACATTCCTAAATTGTTTGCAATAACGTGCTTTAAAACATCAGGTATGATGTTGTATTGATCAGGTAGTGTAAGGGTTACGCCCGCTTCACAGTGACAGACCAAACTCCCCGTTTAACGCACCGCAAACAACCGCAAACAGTCCATTTGCACAACCGCAAACTCCCCATTTGCACAAGGTCGGATACCAAGCTATCCATTTCCCATTCCTTGTCCTCACTTATGTCATTGGAGGTCTCTTCCTCCACCCAGCCACGTACAACACCAAGGGTCCCCGAAAGGTGACAACAAGCCCCCTGTATTTTTTTTTTTAAATGTACACTACTGTTACACCAGATATGAGTTGCACTGTTGTGACACTGTGCCCTGGCAGACCCTGAAACGCACACATGTGAAGGAAACTGACTGCTATTATTTCACAGTCAAATTTCTAGGTTTTTTTTTATGTACACTACTGTTACACCAGATATGAGTTGCACTGGTGTGACACTGTGGCCTGGCAGGCCCTGAAACGCACACGTGTGAAGGAAACTGACTGCTATTATATTACAGTCAAAATTTTTTTTTTTTTAAATGCAAGCTATTGTGCCCCCAAAACGTTTGTGTGTGGGGGTGCTGGAATGATGTGGGTCAATGGGAGCCTGAATAAACTTTTGGCTCCCACTGCCCCTTTAAGAGCGAACTCGTGACTCGAGCCGTGCTCCTAGTGCCAGGCGGGCCACGTGACCGATCACTGCGGTCAGTGCATGCCGCTTAGTCAGAAGAGGAGATCAAGCCGCATGCGGCTCGTGTGGAGGCAGTAGTGATCCAGCCACGCGCGGCTCAAGCTTAGGAGCCAGGTCGGTCCCAGGATAAGGTAGATACAGCAACAACCACTTATCCCAATCACACACCTTTCCTAACGTACTATCCCATTAAAAGCATATTACTGCGTATTTAATAAAACAGATAGACCCCCTACTTCATCCAGGTTACCGATCGATGTTTCGATATTCTGAGCCCTCTCTGATTTACTGTACACGACTATTCGATATTCCCACAAATTTTATATAGCATTTAATGTTTGTTTGAGACCACCTTAAAAATGTTGGATATCGCTAAAAATCATGATACTTTCTCTAAAAACCTCTAAAACGAACCAAACTACTCATCCATCCGCTATACCACTTTATCCCACCTAGAACTAGTGCCCAGTTAAAATACTTGACTCTTACTTACCCACACTTAGTCATGCCACACACATTTCACCACTACTCTCACTGAATCCCTCTGACTACGGCTAAATTCATCTTCTACATCAGAACACTACTCCTAAGATTGGGTTGTATCGATGTCTCAGGTCTTTCATTTAGAATAGGGGCAGCTTCGGTCTCCAACACTGACATTCCAGTGCATATTATTAAAAGATTGGGCAGATGGAAATCCTCAGTCTACAACCGATATATTCCTCATCCCGAGAAAGAAATGAGGAAAGCTTTTAAAAGTTTGGATTTGTAAATTTGATGCAATAAGTGTGTTTTTCTTTAATAAGTTTTCACCCTCTTTGCATGAACCCGATCTACATATATTACTAATATGTTTCTGAACATATATATTATATTATTCACTCACTCACTCACTCACTCTCTGGGCCGGCCTAAGACATCATGCTGCCTAGGTCCAATGATAAATGACTATGGGGGATAATGTATAATAAACACAGGTTACTGGCTATGGGAGGATAATGTATAATAAGTACAGGTTACTGGCTATGGGGGGGATAATGTATAATAAACACAGGTCACTGGCTATGGGAGGGATAATGTATAATAAACACAGGTTACTGACTATGGGAGGATAATGTATAATAAACACAGGTTACTAGCTATGGTAGGGATAATGTATAATAAACACAGGTTACTGGCTATGGGAGGATAATGTATAATAAGTACAGGTTACTGGCTATGGGGGGGATAATGTATAATAAACACAGGTTACTGGCTATGGGAGGATAATGTATAATAAACACAGGTTACTGGCTATGGGGGGATAATGTATAATAAACACAGGTTACTAGCTATGGGAGGGATAATGTATAATAAACACAGGTTACTGGCTATGGGAGGATAATGTATAATAAATAGAGGTTACTGGCTATGGGGGGATAATGTATAATAAGCACAGGTTACTGGCTATGGGAGGATAATGTATAATAAACACAGGTTACTGGCTATGGGGGGATAATATATAATAAACACAGGTTACTGGCTATGGGGGGGATAATGTATAATAAACACAGGTTACTGGCTATGGGAGGGATAATGTATAATAAACACAGGTTACTGGCTATGGGAGGATAATGTATAATAAACAAAGGTTACTGGCTATGGGGGGGATAATGTATAATAAGCACAGGTTACTGGCTATGGGAGGATAATGTATAATAAACACAGGTTACTGGCTATGGGAGGATAATGTATAATAAACACAGGTTACTGGCTATGGGGGGATAATGTATAATAAACACAGGTTACTGGCTATGGGAGGGATAATGTATAATAAACACAGGTTACTGGCTATGGGGAGGATAATGTATAATAAACACAGGTTACTGGCTATGGGAGGATAATGTATAATAAACACAGGTTACTGGCTATGGTGGATAATGTATAATAAACACAGGTTACTGGCTATGGGGGGATAATGTATAATATACACAGGCTACTGGCTATGGGGGGATAAAGTATAATAAACACAGGTTACTGGCTGTGGAGGATAATGTATAATAAACACAAACACAAAAGAAAAAAAATAGTAAAAAAAAAAAAGAATGCATCTTCAGAATTAATCTAAATTGTATGCTGTCTATGAGGTGGGAGGATCTGGGAGGGAGGGTCTGCTGCTGATTGGCTGGAATGTGTCTGCTGACTGTGAGGTACAGGGTCAAAGTTTACTCAATGATGACGAATAGGGGGCGGACCGAACATTGCATATGTTCGCCATCCGTGGCGAACGCGAACATGCTATGTTCGCCGGGAAGTATTCGCCAGCGAACCGTTCGGGACATCACTATTTCTGGGTAGTAGCTATTTCAGCTGTGACCGTTAAAATGACATTAGGTGACATTCGGGAGTGTAATTACCCCTAATATCAGGCAGACTGGGTAATAAATGCATTATTACCCATTTATTAAGTGGAATATTTGCAGAGTTGATGTCATCTATCCGTGCACTATGGGGTTCTAAAATGTGAGATCTGCAGATAGATAGATAGATAGATGAGACTAGTGATGTACCGAACTGACCGCCGGCGAACAGTTCCCGGCGAACTTAGCGTGTTCGCGTTCGCCGCAGCGGGCGGACACATGCGCAGTTCGATCCGCCCCCTATTCGTCATCATTGGGCAAACTTTGACCCTGTGCCTCTCGGTCAGCAGACACATTCCAGCCAATCAGCAGCACTCCCTCCCTTCCACACCCTCCAACCTCCCTCCCAGCATCCATTTTCAATTCATTCTGAAGCTGCATGTTTAGTGAGAGGAGGGAAAGTTTAGCTGCTGCTGATTAGATAGGGAAATTGATAGCTAGGCTAGGGTATTCAGTGTCCACTACAATCCTGAAGGACTCATCTGATCTCTGCTGTAAGGACAGCACCCCAAAAAGCCCTTTTTAGGGCTATAACATCAGGCTGCTTTTTTTTTTTTTTTCCTGTGTAATGTAATTGCAGGTGGCTGCCTGCCAACTTCTGTGTGAGGTTCACATTGGATACTGTGCCCACTAGCCCAGTGCCACCACTCATATCTGTTTTAACAATTGGTTAAGCTTTAGATTTAAAATAAATAATTTTTTTTCACTGTAATAGAAGAGCAGTTGCCTGCCTGCCAGCTTCTGTGTCAGGTTGGATGCCTTGCCCATTTGCACAGTCAGTGCCACCACTCATATCTGTTTTAACAATAGCTTAAGCTTTAGATTTTAAAGAAATCATTTTTTTCACTGTAATAGAAGATCAGTTAGTTGTCTGCAAGCGTCTGGGTGTCATGCCTACTTCAGCGTGTGCTCTGCAGACCTGTGCCAGCGTGCTTTGACAGTTGCCAATCATATCTGGTGTCTCTTTAGCGTGCTTTTACAAAGAAAAAAGGTTTCCAGTGCAAGCTAATAGCAGACAGTCAGTGTCCTTCAAGCAGCTCTGTCAGGCCTTCCTTCAGCGTGTGCCCTGCACAACCCTGCCAGCGTGCTTTGACAGTTGCCACTCATATCTTGTGTCTCTATAGCGTGCTTTTACAACCAAAATTTTGTTTCCACTGTAATAGAAGAGCAGTTGCCTGCCTGCCAGCTTCTGTGTGAGGTTCACATTGGATACTGTGCCCACTAGCCCAGTGCCACCACTCATATCTGTTTTAACAATTGGTTAAGCTTTAGATTTTAAAGAAATCATTTTTTTTCACTGTAATAGAAGATCAGTTAGTTGTCTGCAAGCATCTGGGTGTCAGGCCTACTTCAGCGTGTGCTCTGTAGACCTGTTCCAGCGTGCTTTGACAGTTGCCAATCATATTTGGTGTCTCTATAGCGTGCTTTTAAAACCAAAATTTGTTTTTCACTGTTATAGATTGAATAGCTGTTACTTGTCTTCAAGCGGGTGTCTCAGGCCTACAGTGTGTGCTCTGCAGAACTGTTCCAGTGCACATTGCCAATCATATCTGGTGTCTCTATAGCGTGCTTTTAAAACCAAAATTTGTTTTTCACTGTTATAGATTGAATAGCAGTTACTTGTCTTCAAGCGGGTGTCTCAGGCCTACAGTGTGTGCTCTGAAGAACTGTTCCAGTGCACATTGCCAATCATATCTGGTGTCTCTATAGCGTGCTTTTAAAACCAAAATTTGTTTTTCACTGTTATAGATTGAATAGCAGTTACTTGTCTTCAAGCGGCTCTGTCAGTCCTTCCTTCAGCGTGTGCTCTGCAGAACTGTTCCAGTGCACATTGCCAATCATATCTGATCTCACAGTAGCTTGCACGCATAGTACCACTAATCCCCAAAAAAATGACAGGCAGAGGCAGGCCACCCCGCAGGGGCCGTCGTGGTCGTGGTGCTGTGATTCCCTTTTGCCCTAGAATAATGCCCAGTTTTCAGAAGCCACGTACCCTGAACTTGAAAAGTTCTGAGGACTTAGTTGACTGGCTAACACAGGACACCCAATCTTGTACAGCCTACGCTCGGAACCTTGACGCACCATCCTCCTCCAGCTTAGCTTCAGGCACCTCTCAAGATAGCACTCACCCGCCTGCCGCCACCACCAAAACTAGCACCACAGCCGCTTTACTTGGTATGTCAGAGGAGTTATTCACACACCCGTTTGAAGAAATGAGTGATGCGCAACCATTATTGCTAGAGGATGTAGATAACAGGGATATGTCTCAGGCAGGCAGCATTAAACACATGGAGGTACGGTGTGATGATGATGATGTTGTACCCGCTGCTGCTTCCTTTTCTGAGTTGTCAGATACAAGCGAAGCGGTTGATGATGACGATGCGTCCATGGATGTCACGTGGGTGCCCGCTCGGCAAGAAGAAGAACAGGGCAAAAGTTCAGATGGGGAGACAGAGAGGAGGAGGAGGAGACGAGTTGGAAGCAGGGGAGGGTCGTCGCAAGGAGCTAGTGGCACAGTCAGACAGCATGCATCGGCACCCGGGGTCAGCCCGACAGCACGCCAATCAACGCATGCTGTGTCCACCACCAGAATGCCGTCATTGCAGAGCTCAGCAGTGTGGCATTTTTTTTGTGTGTCTGCCTCTGACAACAGCGATGCCATTTGCAACCTGTGCCAAAGGAAACTGAGTCGTGGGAGGTCCAACACCCACCTAGGTACAACTGCTTTGCATAGGCACATGATCTCACATCACAAACGCCTATGGGATCAACACATGAGTACAAGCAGCACGCCTACTCTAAGCCGCCATCCTCCTCCTGGTCCAGCATCTTCAGCCACGTCAACCACTGCTGTCCTTCTTTCCCCCTCTCAACCATCCGCCACTCCGTCTCCCGCCTTGAGCAGTTCCCGCTCATCTGCCCACAGTCATGTGTTTCTGTCAAGGACATGTTTGAGCGTAAGAAGCCAATGTCACCAAGTCACCCCCTTGCCCAGCGTCTGACAGCTGGCTTGTCCGAACTATTAGCCCGCCAGCTTTTACCATACAATCTGGTTGAGTCTGAGGCGTTCAAAAAATTTGTAGCTATTGGGACACCGCAGTGGAAGGTACCCGGCCGGAATTTCTTTTCACAAAAGGCAATCCCCAACTTGTACTCGATTGTGCAAAAGGAAGTCATGGCATGTCTGGCACACAGTGTTGGGGCAAGGGTCCATCTGACCACTGATACCTGGTCTGCAAAGCATGGTCAGGGCAGGTATATCACCTACACTGCGCATTGGGTAAACCTGCTGACGGCTGACAAGCAAGGAATGCGTGGCATTGCAGAGGAGTTGGTGACACCGCCACGAATTGCAGGCAGTCCTGCTGCCACCTCCTCTACTCCTCCTACTCCATCCTCTTCCATAACCTCCTCGGCTGAGTCCTCTTGTGCCGCTGCTTCTTGCTCCACATCAACGGCACCCCCCCCAGCTCCCCAGGTACTATTCCACATCCCGGATACGGCAGTGTCACGCCGTCTTGGGTTTGACTTGCTTGAAAGCAGAGAGTCACACCGGACAAGCACTCCTGTCCGCCCTGAACGCACAGGTGGAAAAGTGGCTGACTCCGCAGCAACTGGATATCGGCAAAGTGGTGTGTGACAACGGAAAAAATTTGATAGCGGCATTGAAGTTGGGCAAGTTGACACATGTGCCGTGCATGGCACATGTGTGTAATCTGATCGTACAACGCTTTGTGCATAAGTACACAGGCTTACATGACGTCCTGAAGCAGGCCTGGAAGGTGTGTCGCCATTTCAGGCGTTCCTACACGGCCATGGCTCACTTTGCCGATATCCAGCGGCGAAACAACATGCCAGTGAGGCGCTTGATTTGCGACAGCCCTACACGTTGGAATTCAACACTCCCAATGTTCGACCGCCTGCTCCAACAAGAAAAAGCTGTTAATGAATATTTGTATGACCGGGGTGCTAGGACAGCCTCTGGGGAGCTGGGAATTTTTTTGCCATGTTACTGGACGCTCATGCGCAATGCCTGTAGGCTCATGCGTCCTTTTGAGGAGGTGACAAACCTAGTCAGTCGCAGTTGTGTGTGTGCGTGTGTATGGCTGTCTGCCTGTGTGTGTGTGTGACAGGGTGAAGATTTATTGCACATGGGTGTGACAGGTTGAAGATTTCTTGCACAGGGCGCCCAAAGGCCTAAGGCTGGCCCTGCGCATGGGTCAGTGGCTCTGCACCAGACTTCCCTCCAATTGATCAAAGTTAAAGGATTTCAAGTGGACTGATTACAATTACAGGGCCTCTAAAGAGTCCTGTATTGTTATTTGTCGTCACTACCTTCCCGCATCAGGAGTGGGTCATTTGTGCCCCTGCTGCCTTCCTTGCATGTGGTAGCTGTTTGTCAGGGATTTGTCAATCCATATCTGCCAAGTGACCCTATGTAGGGGTAACAGTCCCTATTCTGCTCTGTGTCAGTGTGTATCATGGTCTCTGTGGACAGGGAACAGTCTCTATTCTGCTCTGTGTCAGTGTGTATCAGGGGTTTTGAGGACAGGTGTCAATCCATATCTGCCAAGTGACCCTATGTATATCTGCTGTCAGTACACAGGAAAAGTTTAAATATTTCTTGTTCTACGTTCTCTGCAACTCCACGCACCGACTCATCCAATACGTGAAGATCTGGGGTTTCTCTGACTCTCCTCAGTAGTGTATCAAACAGAGTCTGCACTGTGGTAACACGGACATCTTCAGGACATAACTCAACTATTTGCAGATAGGCAGTCTGCAGCTTCTCTTTTTCACCTGTTCTCTTCTTTCTCTTATGCGTATTCTTGTCTATATGCAGGTGGTCTCTTGCCTTTCTTTTAACCAATTCGTTCCTTCCATATGGTTTCAAAAGATCTCTGGCATCATTACTTTCAACGCAAATAACGTCATCATAGTTAGTCTCCTCATTATTCACCGGGAAGAGAGTGTTTGCACTGACTACCCACAGCATGCTCTTGCCATTGCCTACTCCACCTTCAACGACAGGGTGCAAGTCCCAAGGAGAAGGATCATTCACTTTATTATCTGTCTTTATTTCACAAGTAGTGCCTGGAACATCCTCATGGGTCACAAGATGTAAATCTGGACTAATGTCAACCCCAGGGTCTGGAAAATCATCAATTTGAAATTTTTCGAATAATCCCAGTGGGCTGCCACATTCTTCCTCCTCTGATGGTATTAAAGTTTGCAGAGAATCACTATGGGGTGGTGTCAAGCATTTTGGAGAACAATTAAGCATCTCCATCCCAATACGTTTCAGATGTCCTATCAGCTCTTCCACCCTATGCGATACTATGGGCATGCTACCCGTGACGTCATTACTCACGGCCCTATTTCACGCAGACACTCTGTGTCAGTGTGTATCATGGTGTCTGTGGACAGGGAACAGTCTCTATTCTGCTCTGTGTCAGTGTGTATCATGGTCTCTGTGGACGGTGAACAGTCTCTATTCTGCTCTGTGTCAGTGTGTATCATGGTCTCTGTGGACAGGGAACAGTCTCTATTCTGCTCTGTGTCAGTGTGTATCAGGGGTTTTGAGGACAGGTGTCAATCCATATCTGCCAAGTGACCCTATGTAGGGGGAAAAGTCTCTATTCTGCTCTGTGTCAGTGTGTATCATGGTCTCTGTGGACGGTGAACAGTCTCTATTCTGCTCTGTGTCAGTGTGTATCATGGTCTCTGTGGACAGGGAACAGTCTCTATTCTGCTCTGTGTCCGTGTGTATCAGGGGTTTTGAGGACAGGTGTCAATCCATATCTGCCAAGTGACCCTATGTAGGGGGAAAAGTCTCTATTCTGCTCTGTGTCAGTGTGTATCATGGTCTCTGTGGACGGTGAACAGTCTCTATTCTGCTCTGTGTCAGTGTGTATCATGGTCTCTGTGGACAGGGAACAGTCCCTATTCTGCTCTGTGTCAGTGTGTATCAGGGGTTTTGAGGACAGGTGTTAATCCATATCTGCCAAGTGACCCTATGTAGGGGGAACAGTCCCTATTCTGCTCTGTGTCAGTGTGTATCAGGGGTTTTGAGGACAGGTGTCAATCCATATCTGCCAAGTGACCCTATGTAGGAGGAACAGTCCCTATTCTGCTCTGTTTCAGTGTGTATCAGGGGTTTTGAGGACAGGTGTCAATCCATATCTGCCAAGTGACCCTATGTAGGGGGAACAGTCTCTATTCTGCTCTGTGTCAGTGTGTATCAGGGCTGGGCTTTGAGGACAGGTGTCAATGTTAGGTGATTTCTGCCCTTTATGGATTAAAAGCAGACTCTGCATCAACTGTGCAATTTTCCATGGGAGTTTTGCCATGGATCCCCCTCTGGCATGCCACAGTCCAGGTGTTAGTCCCCTTGAAACAACTTTTCCATCACTATTGTGGCCAGAAAGAGTCCCTGTTGGTTTTAAAATTCGCCTGCCCATTGAAGTCAATGGCGGTTCGCGCGGTTCGCCGGTTCGCGAACATTTGCGGAAGTTCGCGTTCGCCGTTCGCGAACCGAAAATTTCGGGTTCGCGACAACACTAGATGAGACTATTTTATACTTCCACTGGAAAGAAAAGTAAAAGTAAAGTGCAGAGGAATATATTTGCACTCAGGATTCCTTTGGGATATGGCCTATTTCCTATCCATATACTTTGCATACATATATACATATAAAATGTCCTGTGTTGATATAAAATTCTAAACAAAGAAGTAGTTGGTAATTAGTTGAAATGTGGGTTCTAATACATTGTTCATGTTCTTTTGTTTATGCATGTTTGCAGGCATTTCTCCTGATAGGAATCTCTTTTATGTGTTTATAGTCATACTATTAATTATCTCCTAATGGACAAGTATTCAATATGCAGCATTGTCCCTAGAGTACAATGTTCCTGTAAGATTCATTTTATTTCCATTGCACCTAATGCAATTCAGAACCTGTTAAAAGAAATTGCTTACCTTTGTAATAATAATCATTTGTGTAACCCAACTTTACTTTTCTTGCAAATGAGACATTTCAATTCAATTTTTATTCCTGGAGATAAACAGTAGTAACAAATTGAGATTCTCAGCTTGTGCAAATACTGAAGAATAAAAAGTGTTTTTTTTTTTATTAGCCCATATTTTATTTAACAGTGTTAACAATAATAATGTTGAACTCCTAGAATAAGAATTTATTTTAATATCTGAAATCAAGAAGGATTAATAAAGAAACATAAAAGGTTACTCCAACAAAAAACAGTATTTTCATAAAACACTGCTTTTGGATAGAGTAATAATTGTTGTCATGTTCCCTCACGTTAAAAAAAGAAGAAAAATAATAAACTCACTTTTTGTATCCTGTGCCAAGGCCAACTTCTCCCTTAGCTAGATCCTCCTGTGACAATGTCACTCCACCTTACTACAGGAAGGGCATCCTGGACATATCCCATATGGACAGTTCAGAAGAATTAGATGAATTGATGCTGATAAATTAAGACAACCATCTGAGAATAAAGAGAATTAATAGGTTGTTGGGCAAGAAATTTGACAGGATTTTAAGGGAAAATGGGAGTCTTTATTAGCAGGTAAAAGGAAGTCAGATAGTAATATGGAAGGGTTTTTTGTACTTTGATTTTGGATTTTAGTGTAGGATCGAGTGCTTTTTCTAATGTAGATGAGAAGCATTTTAATTTTTTTAAAGATTGACCCTATTGTATATTCTTTTCTTCCTAAATGTCCAATAATAGATCTCAGAAGCGACCTGAATCTTGAAAATGAATTCGTAAGAAACTTTCAGGCTTTTTAGTGTAAAATATTTATTAACAATTAGTAAAGGTTTCTATAAATGCAAATGTTGACGATTTTAATGAAATTGAAAGATACTTAAAATACATTCCTTGTTTAGCCCCTGTGCTTTTAACATCACTGTAATCCTCAGGGTTTAGATGAGCCTCAATTTTACAACTGTTAGGGTTTTAAATTGATATGTGTGCATTAGAAATAAAAATTCAATAAAAATATGCGATGTTCTCTCTCATTGCATCTTTTTAAGGTTTATCCACAATATGATGATGGCTCTCTAAGTGTGAATATTACTATAATGTTGCCTTTTATTAGATGGGACATTCCAGAGCACTAAAACAAGCTGAGAATAAACAACTGAAAGAATGGAAACCAGTAGGTTGTTTCTGGTGGGGCAGAATAAACATCATCAAAATGTATATGTTGCGGAAATGGTCCTATTTGTTTAAAATGATGCCCCTCAGGATCCCATCGATATGGCTTAAAATGATCGAAACCGCAATTAATACACTTGTCTGGCAAGGGAAACGTCCCCGAATACAAATGAGAACGTTAGCCTTAAAAACATCACAAGGAGGACTTGGTATTCCAGAAGTAGAACAATATCATTGGGCCAGTTTAATAACATGAGCTATCACAACTAAAAAAAAAAAAAGATTTGCAAAAAGAAAGTTGGAATGCTATTGAAAAAGAATTAACTGGCATGCAAGATTTGGGTGCCATTTTTTGGTGTACCAACAATAGAAAAAAAGGGGAGTTGGAAGTTTCATTAATAATCACAGACTTTAAATTTATTTGGGACAAATTGAGTAAAAGCCTAAATATAAATAACAAAATATTAATGAATAGAGCTTTAAAATACATAGGTATTAATATACCAGATATAAATTGGTTACATTTAAGAGTAACTCAAATTAACGATTTGTTCAATAACAAAGAAATAAAGCCTTTTGCATTATTATGCAAAGAAAACAACCTCCCTAATAAGGAGTTTTTTACTTATCTAAGATTAAAGGTATATTTGAAAAAACATCTTCTGGTGAATAGTTTTAAAATTCATAAATTCATAAGAATCTAGAAATTTTGCTAGAACCAATGGGTATGAAACAAATGATATCAAAATCTGTAACATTATTAAGAGAGTGTAAACCTGAAGTATCCCTTTTGGCTATTAAAAAATGGCAAAGAGACTTATCTATAGTAATTTCTCGTAAGAGCTGGTTGGGATCTTTTAGAAAGGTACAAAGAGCAATCCATTATTTGAATTTGGTTGAAACCCGTTACAAGGTACTTAACAGATGGTATCTATTGCTGTCTCGGATTATGAGGATGTTCCCTAAAAGGGGGGATAGGTGTTGGAGATGTGAGCGATATAAAGGGGACTTTGTGCATATATGGTGGCAATGTGATCAAATTCAAATATTTTGGGGGAACATATGTAAGAAAATTGAGACAGCATGCAAATTCAAACTAAGATCATATAGATCCCCAAGAATGGATGACGCATATAAGACACATAATTATTCATATTCTGGTAGCAGCACAATTAATAGTAAGGTACTAGAGATCTTTACTATCCCCCACCTGGCCCATGGTTATAAATCAAGTGCTATTTCAGCACAATATAGAATCGGGAATTTCTAATCAATTCAGAGAAGGTTTTAAAGGGGGAGAGGATTGGGATAAATGGATTAAGAGAGTAGCGGAAATTGAAAAAGGTCTTTGAGGGAACAGGAAACGGTAAAATAAAATGGTAAAATAAAGAAAAGAAAATTAATGCTGGCTTTCTTTGAGTAGGTATTGACTGTGCTCTTGTTTATTTTTATATCCTTTTACCTTCTTTCTATGAAGATCGTGAGGAAAGGGCAATTGGAAGTTGGGAAGATTATTCGTTTACTACCTTAATTAAGGCAGGTTCCCTGGCAGAGAAACCTAATGAGACACTAATGTTAATTCATTTTAAGTGTTGTCTTAAGTTTTTATATGTTTCATATTCTGATTTCATATGTATAAAATTAGGTATGAAAGATCGAACGTCTGCAGATAGATTGTTATTTATAATCGTTTGGAAAACCTGTATTTAAGTATAGACTAACTGGACAACAGCTTAATTAGGTTTATAATTTGAGTTTATACAATGGTAGACACAGTTATGTGCTGAGACTGTGTGTAATCTTTTTTTGGTTTGTGTTTGTACAAGGTTTGGTATATGTCTATTGAAGAAAATCAATAAAGAAAATAATTTAAAAAACTAAAAAAAATATTGCCTTTTATTTGATGGGACATTCTAGAGCCCTAAAACAAGCTTAAAGGAACACAAACATGTATTCCTGAGCCTATAGTGTTAAAACCACCAACTAGCCCCCCCGGGCCCCTCATGCCTCCATAAATATAGCAAAATCTTACTGTATTCAAGCCAGAAGCTGTAACTCTGCATGCTGTTTGCCTAAAAAAAAAAAAAAGCAGTCTGCTGACATCATCAGAAGTGGTAGTTAGATTCAATCACAATGCTTCCCCATAGGATTAGCTGAGACTGACAAAGAGGCAGATCAGGGGCAGAGCCAGCATGATTCAAACAGAGCCCTGGCCAATCAGCATCTCCTTATAGAGATGAATTGAATCAATGCATCTCTATGAGGAAAGTCCAGTTTCTCCATGCAGAGGGAGGAGATACTGAATGTTTGGATGCATTTTAGGCAACCATGACCCAGAAAAGATCTCTAACAGCCATCTAAGGAGTGGCCAGTGACGTTATCACTAGGCTGTAATGTAACAGCAAAAAGCCTGAAGGTAATGATTCTACTCACCAGAACAAATACAATAAGCTGTAGTTGTTCTGGTGACTATAGTGTCCCTTTAAGTGCTTTTGTGTAAAGATTGTGTCCTATTTTTAATTTTACAAAAGTGCAGATTACAATGTAAACTGTCACTTTTATAAATTAACCCTGTTACA
Organism: Pelobates fuscus; assembly: GCF_036172605.1. NCBI lineage: Eukaryota > Metazoa > Chordata > Amphibia > Anura > Pelobatidae > Pelobates > Pelobates fuscus. The sequence continues at coordinate 100,542,954 of NC_086322.1, forward strand.
TCCCATCGCTCTCAGTCAGACAGCTGGTCCTTTTACTTCCTGGTTGTTTAACTCAGAGGAGCTGAAGTCAAGAGGCAGGCATTTGCTCAGAACACTTGCCTTGCAAAGACGTCTCATGGAGCTGAGTTGGGAAGTTTGTGATTATTCAGCCACACAAAGTCTAGGCTAAAGAAGAAGGGGACGGCTTGTCATTGATTTAGACAAGGTAACTCCAGATTTTGCACGCTGTAGACATGTGTCCAATGTAAAAAAAATGCATAATTTAAATTATGCACCTTTACATTGGAAGAGTACTAACAAAATATTGATTTTTATTTTGTTTTGCATTTTGGCAGTGTAGTGTACCTTTAAACCGTCAGTGCCAACTTTCATTTGGGCTATATTGGCATAGTGCTTTTATATGCTAGATATATTTTTACTGTTGCATTGCCTGGTTTATTCTGTATCCATTGGACTTTGTATCCTTTTGAAGTTATATTGCAACACTCAATACTGCTTTTCGTTAACTCCACACTGATTATATTTCTTAGGTTTTGGATTAGTTTGATATTATGAATTAACAAGCTGGATCATGTGTACTGATGGTAGAAGGCCTGATAATGGCTTCTGAGAGAATGGTCTAGTGGTCTTTAGTGTTGGAAAAACCAGTAGGTTATCTTGTAGTTAATCTGATAGCTGCAGCTGATTTAATGAGTTTGACCTATTGATTTCCAGACCTATATATAATAGAACATTTTTGATCCAGAGATTCAGAGACAATATTCAATGTTTTTCCACTATTGGCTTTTTTTTGGAATGAGAATATTGTATAACAATGACTGCATGTTTGCCTAGCCACTAAGTTAAAGGAATACTATGCCACAGAATATAAATATGGTGGCTGCGTTTGACATGGACACAGTGAAGATCACCAAATTTGCCATAAGAATAGAAACCTATGACCATGACATTTTCAACTTTTGACTAATTCATTATTTAACCCATTTAAGTTAAAAGAACAAATTAACTAGAATAAAACACAAAATAATGCTCCGTGTCAGTAAATGTTCTTGATATATGTTGTTTCATAGTTTATAGATATATACTTGCTCTTAGATTAGATCTTTTACGTGACTTGAGTTTGTGTCATATTATTATTTATAAACAACGACATATTCCAGAATATTATATAATTAAACAAACAATGAAAGCAATGTGTTCTCCAACGTTTTATTTCATTGGAACTAGAGTTAATAAGGATTTGCTCAAATGAGCTAAAAGTAGTTTATAATTACATGAAAATAAAAATCTAAAGTGCAATCTATGCAGGTGAGAAGATTATTTATTCAACTGTATCTATCTATATATATATATATATATATATATACTCACATGATTAGTATGAAAAAGGAAATGATTGATTTGGTTTGTTTATCTAAAACAAAAATCCCTAAAATATAGATCATACTACCTTTGTTAGATGTTTGGCACCTAGTGTATAACAAAAAAATGGTTCAGGCACTCCAAGGTTTAGAATGGCAAATGTATTGAAGCCCATAGCAACGTTTCGACCTTACGTTCATTGTCAAGCTATACATAACAGCATTCAATCAAAATGACCTCGTTCTCATTTAAACTTTTTGATCATAAATAGCTTATATGTACCAGTACTTAATCAAAGATGTCCACCAACAAGAAAAAAATGTATCTACTGGTTTCTCTTCCGCTCGAGATTTATTGCAGAATTTGGGTATTAATATCAGCATCAGTTCTGCATAATTCAAGCTATACATAGCTTGACAAAGACCATAAGGTCGAAACGTTGCTTTGGGCTTCAATAAATTTGCCATTCTGAACCTTGGAGTCCTGAACCCTTTTTTGTTATACTATTGCCACTGGAACCTGGTGTTTGGTTCTGGTTTAGTTGCACCCTGGCTCAGATTGATGGGATTGAGTGCAGTTCCTTATGTTTGTTTGGCACCTAGTTTAAGCAGAGATATAATCTGTTCATAAACATCTTTAAAGACCTGATTGTTTTGATGGCATCAAATAAATTGACTAGCTTTGACATTATATTTAATACATTGCAAAAATAGAAAAAGGAACCACACTCAACTCACTTAAAACACAGGGTGCTTAGCTGGACCATGGGCCAGGACTAGCCCAATAATAATAGATACCAGTATTAGAGAATAGTCCAGGCACTCCAATGACTCCAGGCACGTTTATAAGAACATGAGGATCACTGCAACGTTTCAACCCCAAATAGGGTCTTTGTCAAGCTGACAAAGACCCTATTTGGGGTCGAAACGTTGCAGTGTGCCACATGTTCTAATAAACATTCCTGAAGTCATAGGAGGGCCTGGACCCTTTCTCTAATACTGGTATCTATTATTTCCTAAATGCTGACTGTGTATCAGAGGAAATGTATGCAGACATATCTGCAATATCAAGTATAGATATCACTTGTAACGACCATCAGACATTTTAACAAAACCATAAACCTGGTTTTACCTCACTGGTGTATTTTAAGATATTCTGAAAGGACACAAGCCTCAGATCAAGAAGTGAACCCATTTCTTCTGTTGTCAATGTATATGCTTTTAATAATAAACAAGTAAAAATATACATTTCATTTATATAGTGTTATCACAAATACTTACACTGTACTGGCTACACTTTATAAAATGTTATAATTGCCCTGATTATACATTCTATGCCTATAGATACATTGGGATTGAGTTTAAAATTTGGATTCCGTTTAAATGCCAACCTTTACATACTTTATTCTTAATACTAAGAAAAAAAGTGATTTCAATGTCAGGGCACTGTAATGATAAAAATAAATCTAATCTCATTCCTATAGGCACGCAGATACAAGGTGCAATTAGTTGACGACAATTTGATTTATTCATAATGAAGATATAAATGTATGCTTTTGAAAACAAAGTTAAAATGTAGGTTACTATTGTATATTGAACAAATGTCTTCTATGTGCCAGTCATCTGTTAGCCTTCGGTATCTTCACTAAGAAAACAGAAGCATTTCATGGGTTCATTTGGAGTGTAATTTCATTCACTTTGAGGAATTTGTGGTTCCTGGCAAGGTCAAGTAATATGATTTGCATGAACATTTACATCGTCTTACAGCTTTTGCTTTGTGTCGATATTCTTCTGAAATATATTAGAAAAAAATAAATAAATATTTTCTACTTGACATCTCATCATCCTACTGTATCCTTTCCATAATGTCTCTATATTCATGGCTACATACTGATTTAAATTACATAGTATCTCTAGATATTAAGATGAAAAACGCTAAATCAATCCATGTAAAATAATAAAAGAATGTAAATAAATTAATAAAATCAATAAATAAATATAAAAAGTAGGATAGAATTTTTTTCCAGACTAATCACAGCTTTCCAACCAGCTGCAATGTAATAAAAAACCATTGAAACTACCTAGCCAACTCGATAGTTGGACATAATCACAAAGGCTTTCAGTTGAACTTCTTAAACAGGCATCTCATTTACCATTCCAAACACTATGGGGGATATTTATCAAAGTGTTGCTTGCAATTTCATGCAAATTGTTGGGGGCAGTTCATTAAACTTAAATTGTAAATTAATTTATCAAATTTTGCCAGTCTTTCCGACAGAAAAGTGTTCTGTTTCACTTTTCTCTTATGAAATTATATTCTAATTGATCATTCTGATCGTAGGGGATATATGTGATCGCTAACTGGATCGCTAACATTCTCATGTATTACTATAGATTTGTAACCGTTTTACTTGTAGTTTGCCTGTAGTTTGTAATATTCTGTGCATGCAGTATGTACTATAGTCATTTAATGTTTCTGACCAATATTTCATGTAGACAGTTATTAATATTTTGGGTGATAGAATTTGGTTGCTGAACTTTTCAATAGTATATAACACATGGATACTCTACCCCTCCCTCCCCCCCCCCCCCCTCACTCTCCTTTTCTCCTCCCCAGTTGTAAATACCTCCATATAACTGTTCATTCCCATTATCTGTTCTTCAGGCCTCACTAAACTCAGTGAAAGACTGCATTTTTTCTCCCCACTTCCCGCCCATCCTCCCCTCCTCCCGCCCACCCAGGCTCCCCCTAAATATATAGCATGCTCCTCCAGCTGTTCGAGATTCTCACCCAATTACCTCTTCATTCCCCTAACATCTTACCAATAGCTGCTTCTCTGTTAACTCTTTCAGCCTTCACCTCCAAACTTCCCCTGCTACCTCTTGTCTCAAATCCCTATGGTATTCTTTAGATTGAAAGCTCACTGGCCATCTAGCCAAGCACTTTGTATAAAAGAGCTCCAATGGCTAGATATCAGCTTATGGGCAGGGATCTCTCTACCTCTTGTATTTGTCTGTGTATATTGTACGTTTCTCCACTAATTGTACAGCGCTTCGGAATCTGTTGGTGCTTTATAAATAGCAGTAATAATAATAATAATGTGATCTGTGGAGTTTTTCCAGTAACCCTGTAAAAACGAGTAATTTAACACAAACCAATTTCAGCAGACAGCAATGCCAATAAAACAAGAAACCATGTAGTCAGACACATACCTTTAATAACCATCTTGAACATATTTGAATTGACTTTACCTAACTTTTGTGGACTACTTTTAATCATACAGCTCCACCTACAATATTGTCTTCCAAATGTACCCTTTATATTTGATGAATCCAACACCTTCTCAATATCATTTTCATCAATACATATTGCTCAACATTAGTGGCATCAACATAATGAGCTCTGTAGTACTCATAATTGCCACACTATGAAATTAGTTTTATTGCTTGGCACGCTAAGTGCCGCTCTTTATACACACTGTTTATTTTAATTTTGATAGTTATGGTTATAATCCCTCATTGTTTAGTGAGAGAGTGGTTGGTCTGCATATCTGCTGGGTGCAAATCACAATAAATGATTATTCTGGTCTAGTGATCATTAAATTAAGAGTGTCAACTGGGGAATCTAGTGGATGCCCTCTAACTCATTCAATGAGTGCCAGAACAGTGAGTAAGCATTTAAAGTAAACTTTGCCCTCCAGAGGTGCAGACCATGTACTCAGCCGGTAGACCACCAAAGATCTATAGCACCACAGAGAATTAATATTCATCTGATATATTGCCAAATCAGAAAAAGAGAACAATTTAATTAATCTTTTGAGATTTAGTCGACTAAATCTAGATTAAAGCTAAAACAATTCTATGACCAAAATACATCTAAAACTAAAATGGCTTTTTAGTCAAAAGACTATGACTAAAACTAAATCGAAACTTGCAGCCAAAATTAATATTTGAATCAATGAAGTAAGACATATGAGGGAGGAGAGGAAATGAGACACATGGGGGCTGGGGGATTGAAACACATGAGGGACTGGGGGGAATCAAAGAGACACAGAGGGTCTGGGTAAGGAGCAAAACAGACCGATAGCGGCGTTAACTAAACCTAATAGATTTTAGTTGTGTCGACTAAAATCTTCTGGAGATTTAGTCGACTAAAACTAGACTAAATTTAAAACAATTCAGATGACTAAAATATGACGAAGACTAAAATGGCTTTTTAGTCAAAAGACTATGACTAAAACTAAATTGACAGTTGCTGCCAAAATTAGCACTCCATCTATGCACTAAAACCTTTACATTAAGATGTAGTGCTTTTGGTGCTTAGCATGTCCCTTTAATGTGAAGGTAGTTTTTGCAGGTTACAGACTAGCAGAATATGCAATGATAAATATACATATGCTATTTTATCTCTGTTTATCTGCAATAGCAAAGAGTCACACAACTCAATCATATGGGCGGTGAAGGAGAATCAATGTTAAATTTCACTGTCACTAAAATTACCCAGTAAAGTTATTGTTTGTCTTCTACGCTCCATATTTTTCCCCCAAAAGAAATAATTCCACTCTAATGCTTCCATTTTTTGTTTTAATCTTGTGGTACAATGAACAGAACTGACTTCATTTGTTAATGCTATAGGCAACAAACTATAGAATGAAAGCTCTATAGGGTAAGACATCATTGAACTGATAATTTATGTGCATATTTGCATTCCTATATAACTATAATTTTGTTGATTGTAAGCAATGAATGTGAATAACAGTAATTTAATATGTTATATCTTGCACTGTATATTGACACTCACAACACCACAGAACAATACAGAACAGTAGACTTTTTATTTTTTATTTGCAAATGTGATTTATGCTTTGCTTCTGGCATTTCCAGATGGTGTAGCTGTGTGCAGAACTTTTAGAGAAATAGACAAATGTGTTGTATATTATTTTAGATTGTATTTGTTTCACAGCAGTTATTTTCTTAAATGTAAACTTGGTGCCATTTAAAGTGGAAATCGATGAATAATTATTGTGGTAAGCTACAGCCAGAATTAAACATTCATATTGACTGATGGGGTCATTTTTTTTTTTAATAAGTAAGGCAGACATGTAAATACTCATTAATTAAAAACCAACATTTAAGCCAGTTGTTCTATTATATAACATCAATGTAATGTGTGGGGTCAGAAATCTAATGCAAAGATCAACAAACCAAATACATAGTGTAGTGTATGGCTAGTTCTTTGTGTAGCAAGATTTAAATGGTTCCAATAAGTAACTGGAAATCTTTGAATCAGTTATTATGTTTTTGTATGCAAGGTTTAGTTTGAGTATTAGGAGTTCCAGAATAACATATGTCAGTCGGTGAGTAAGGGTAGAAGAACAAAGTTCGAGAACCAGAAGAACAATTGTCAAAATCCAGCAATCCAGATCACAACAAGCCTCTTAAATAGTGTGGAACATTCTAAGATAGCATGAACCAATCATTTGAGCAGAGGCCAGGATGTGACTGAATTAAACTGGAGCGCTGCACAACTGAATGTTCTAGAATACAGAGTTGAGTTTGCAATGATGATGTACTGGAACCGACAGCTTCATAATAGGATGCTTATTATAGTGTTTATATGTGCAGAGACATACACTACTTATACAGTTATCACAGTGTAAATCAGGATGGCATAAACCAATCAGCATTGGTTGGAAGGAATGCATCATGGGAGCAAGAAGATGACACATTAGACACATTGTACACATCTGAGGACATCCCACTGGGAGTATGTGTGAAAATTGTTGGCTAATACTGCAATCCTTTTACAGGCATTTACTATTCTTTCTGTAAATTAGATATTTTAAATATTATACCTTGATTTAAATACTTCACATTATGACATGTTATTCTAGTACTCCAACTTTTTAGTCAGTTATTTGTGCATGTTCACCATGACTTTCATTCAGTAGTGTTCTCCAGTCTGTACATAAAATTAAGGTTTTAAAGGTTTTCTGTCATTTTTGTATCTACCTTTGAAATCTCTGACTTTATTTTTTTTAATAAATTTTTTTGCAAGTTGCTGATTTTCATCTCTTACTGAAAGTCTAGCCAATTTTATGAAATGACATAAAAACAACCATAAGTGTTAAACTGCTTTCAACCTCTCAGGCAATCTTCTTATAGCAACAACTACTGTAGATGGTTTAAAAGTAGCATTGATAGTTGTATAGTTGTAGAGTTCAATCAGTGATAGAGAGATTACTCCAATATACAAAATGATAACGGTAAAGGCAGATCATCAAGGAACTAAAGAAAGCTGCATGTCAACATAGGGCACACATCCCAAGCTATAATAAATGTTTTGCCAAATTTTGTATTTAAAGAGAAAACACTCAAACATTCTCAGGAGATTACATCATAATTTGTAGTTAATTTTTACCTACAAGGAAACTATTAACTTTTATTATGAATTCATTGCAATATAAAACTGTAGTTTAGATCAAATACGCCTCTGAATGCTGCAGTCCGATAATATCTATGGAGACAATTGAAAAGCTCATCTTTTTAGTTAACACCTTCAGGGTTCGGCTGCTGTAACTGTGATGGACATAACAGAATGCTTATTTTCAATGGGTTCTCCTTCACACGGTGGGTTAATAGGATTTGTGCTAGTTGGCCAGTTGTTAAGTATAAATATACCATATTCCTACTTCATCGTACATCACAGTTTGATAGGGAGGTCACAGTGAACATTTTGATATCACCATCAACCATCGCACAAAGATGGCGACGGAAGAGATAGGAACAGATGTTGTCAAGCCTGGGTTATTATGATAATCATGAGGACTTTTAGCACTCTAACTTGGTAACATTCTGACATAGGCCCACATCATAAGTGAAATTGCAAATTGCAAGCCAAAATATGAACTGTTGAACAATACAAGTTAAATTGGATGGACCCCAAGTATAGAAAACTGTACCCATTATTTATTGACAGTTTAAAGGAGACCCTTTCATTCCAAGAGAACCAAAGGTCAAATGGTACAGATGGTACATTTTAGCGGCTCTGTCACACTTTTCTTTTATCCCCCACACCTTGCTTTTGGACCCCTAACTTACCCCTTTCCATACTACTTCCAAATCACCTCCCTTTACCTATAACTTTGCTAATTTTCATGGCACCAGACCCTCATTTCTATATTTTTCATTTAATTTGTTTTAATTTCTATTTATTCATTTGTCTATAGGATGAATGGATGAATAGTCAGTGTCTACTATCAGTAGAAATGATGCACGAAGATCTTGCGAGGTAAAGGAGAAATGATGGGTAGCAAAAGGAGAAATGATGAGATGAGTATTGTGGGAGAATTTTCTATGACAAAGGAAGTGGAGCTTGGTTAAGCTCTACTCTTTTGTCACATTTGTCAAATGTAGGAAGAATACATTTAACATTGTAGTCCCTACTTTGTCTAATGTTTTAAAGAGAAATAGATCAGAAATTAAGAAAATAAGAGCAGATTGGGAAAGGTATAACAGAGCAGCTATAATTTATTAGAGTGATCAGGACAAAATATAAATATAATAAAAAGATGAAATATATAGGTAGAAAATGTATAAGCACATAACATAATATAAAAATTGCACAACCTAAAAATATGAAGCAAAGAGAGACCGCAATAGTGTAGATAAAAACAAATGATAAAATATAGAACACACTATGTTTTGCTTTTGTATTTTGTCCTAAGCCTCCACTCTGGAACAAGAGAAGAAAAGAAGCACTTGAAAATATCCATATACCCCACCCCGCCTATTTTATCCTTATGTTTGTGAGTGCATTTTAGTCTTTTCTATATTTTATCATTTGTTTTTATCTACACTATTGCAGTCTCTCTTTTCTTCATATTTTTAGGTTGTGCAATTTTTATATTGTCTTATATTTACGTTTAAGAAGACACTGAGGAGTCTTCGCACTTCCTATCAAACAGAGTAATTTATATTGGTTTTTTTCCCCCTCTTATAGACACAAGGGTATTTTTTGCACTTTGTGCAAATTCTTTTCTTATATAAGCACATAACATGTTTGTACATGAAGAGGGCTCATGAAGTACAGACCACACACCTATATTTAGAAATGTAAATTTTACAGTCTGTGCCCAAAGCGTAACTTTTATATTCTCTGAGCAACTGTAGAGGGCCAGGAAAGGGATGGAACCAAATGAATAATAAAGATTTGAAATGTGGAAAAGTAAGTAGAAAACTTTAGTCATTTATAGTTATTCTCTACAACAATTTTATTATTGCTTATCAGACAACATTAAAGGGCCACTCTAGGCACCCAGACCACTTCAGCTTAATGAAGTGGTCTGGGTGCCAGGTCCCTCTAGGATTAACCCTTTTTTTTTTATAAACATAGCAGTTTCAGAGAAACTGCTATGTTTATAATAGGGTTAATCCAGCCTCCAAATCCTCTAGTGGCTGTCTCACTGACAGCCGCTAGAGGCGCTTGCGTGATTCTCACTGTGAAAATGCTTTCCTATGAGACCGGCTGAATGCACGCGCAGTTCTTGCCGTGCATGCGCATTCAGCCGAAAGGGAGGATCGGAGGCGGAGAGGAGGAGGAGAGCTTCCCGCCCGGCGCTGGAATAAAGGTAAGTTTTAACCCTTTACTCTCCCCAGAGCCCGGTGTGAGGGGTCCCTGAGGGTGGGGGCACCCTCAGGGCACTATAGTGCCAGGAAAACGAGTATGTTTTCCTGGCACTATAGTGGTCCTTTAAACATTATCACTAGCCATTTTAAACAACAAAAGGTTCCAATGTTGTATCCTTTCTAAGTTTTCTATTGCTAAACGGTCCCTTCATGGCTCACAACATATGAATTGTTTATATCTATTCAGATGACCCCATGATCTAACATGAGAAACCAAATATATAAGAATTTTTATGTTAGCATTTCTGAGCAGTGGAAAGATGAATCTCCAAAATCAAACTGTTCTTAAATGCAGATAAAACTTTCTCAATAATATTTAGATTAAGCTACATGCGTTTAATTTAAACTAAACAATCACATACAATCAGCACAACGCGAAATTCAATCATGTCCTCCTTTAATGCCTATAAATGTATTGATATATGGCGAGAAACTGTCCACTTTTTGGATTTTAATGAGTGATCATGCAATCATTGTTAAAAAATGGGGATCTGTGTAGTAACTAATGTAATTTACATTCTCAAGTAACAAAATAGATAGATCACAAAGTATTAGGGGCAGTCATAGCCAGTAAGGATGTAGCATTTATATTATATACTCAGCTAGCTATAACATTAATTCTGACAGGTATCAACTTGTCAAGTTCTCATTTACTAGCCATTGTCTGAAATGTACTTGTCACTACAAACCTTTATCTTCCATAATGTGACCTCTTGGAATGGAACGTTTGTTGCAGACTTTTCTGTATTCCCTGTACAGCTCTTATTGGGGGGAGGGCCAACGCATTTTTTATTCTCAGAAGAGCTTTAAACTGCCAGTATCCTATTCCTTTATTTAAAGGGACACTATAGTCACCTGAACAACTACAGCTTAATGTAGTTGTTCAGGTATGATCTATAGCTCCCTGCAGGCAATCTAATGTAAACACTGTATTTTCAGAGAAAATACAGTGTTTACATTGATTTATAGGAATACCTCCAGTGGCCGTCACTCAGACGGCCACCAGAGGGACTTCCTATCATGCAGGGCCCTAAAAAGACCCTGTACACGTCAGACGTATTAAAATACGTCTGACGTGTGCAGGAGAGAGAAGGCACTGTGTGCGCGCCTTCTCTCTCCAGCCTGTCAGCAGAGGAGGGGGGCGGGCAAAGACCGAGAGCTGAGCTGTCAGTCAGCTCAGCTCGCGTCCGCGCACACCGCGCGCTCAGGACTTCAGAGGACGGCATGAATGCCGCCCTCTGAAGTATGTGCGCATGTGTGGCGAAGCCGCGCATGCGCACAAGGGAGCAATGACGCTTCCAAATGGAAGCGTCTGATTGCTCCCTGCTCGCGCCCGCCTATTTCGTCATTTTGATGAAATAGGGGGCGCAGCTTCACGAGGCTCCCGGCGCTGGAACCAGGTGAGTAAAAACTGCTGCCTGGAGAGTCCATTTAAACATTGGGATTTTGCAGCCCCCCTGCACTCTCAGGAGCAAAAAAATATATTTCCCATAAAGATCTGTCATAATAAATACGTGGATGGATTGGGACTTAAGTGTCCACAGCTACTTATCCTGTCTGAAAAATATATACCGAACCTCTGATTTAACTGATTTTCTACACGCCAATGGCTAGATGTTGTTAAAATATCTCATCTTGCTAGTATTCAAATACAGATATACACTTCATCTCATTTACCCTTGTTTCTAATCACTTTTCACTCCAACTGTCCAACACACTTAACACGCAGTACACTTTTAGTGCTTTAAATCTTTCCTTGACGCTATATAACTAATTGTGATTGTAACTTCATAAATCAGATTGTTTTGAAATGAGATTTAGATGCAAATGATGATAAATACATGAAACACATTTACAGATGTCCAAAATCCAATATATCACAAAGAAATAGCACTATTTATTAAGTGAAAATCTTAAAGCTAACTACAAAATGTTAAGAATACAACAGTAAAAAAAAATAACAAAAAGCAAATAAAAATAATAAAGAAATGTTTAACATTCAAAATATACATCATGAAATGGCACTGAAAAAGCAAATAAATGAATTATGTTGAGGTATAGTATTCTTTAAAGTATGACATTTCAACCAGTTTGATCATTTAAACATTTGAAAAATCATTCCAAAATCATTATAGAGGCACACCAAGGATTCGGATAAGTTGCCTGGTGTGTTATCACATATGTTACTGTTGAACGATTTCAAACCCAGAGGAAAGAAAAAGGGACACCTGTAATGCTCTTATCATATACTGCAGTAACATCTATTATTTTGAATTCATTGATATTCACATGAAAAAACATGTGATTTGTACATGTTCAGTCATTATATAACCTTTTTATATAATAGAGTATATGAATTTTAAACATAAAACAAAAAGATCTCACTTAATTAACACAGTGTGCATTCTTATACATAAATCTTTTATACATATCTATACTTAATAATTAGATCCTCATATGGTTCATTTTTAAGACCACAACACAAACCAGGTACAATTTTGTAAACAGGTAAAAATCAACCAGTCCATCTAGCTTTACTCGTTACCATCTAAAACCAAAGTAACTATATCCATGACTTAACACAATCTTACCTGAAGCCTTCCACTATATTAGTCTTTACCACCTCTGCTTGAAATATATTCCATGTAGCTACACCTCTTCTGTGTCATGATACTTACCTGTTTAATGCAGTCAAACCGATCCACTCCTCAGGTCACGCGGGTCGAATGCATTGCTCAGCCGCATCTTCAAACTTCACATAGAACTTCCTGCTTGTCATCTTTTTATAGCATCAATTTGATAAATGTCATATCCAGTCTTAGAGTGGCCACATCATCTAGAACCCTATTCTCATACTTTTGGTGTTGCAGAGATTACATTGACCAATCAGAATCCATGTAAGGCTATATAATGTTTTTTGGGGTCCTTATTCAGTGTTCTATCGTGATTTCTACTTGATACACGAATAGTGCATACAGTAAGTCTCTCTTGAATTTCTGATATTGATATTCCCCATGTCACCTCTTAAAGTTCCTTCCTCTAACTGCACAGGTTGCTCACTTGTTTCAGACAACCTTTTTTACAACAAATTTCAATCTTAATATAGAAATGGTGAAACCATTACATTGGGATGTATGATGTTAGGACATGGGTGGGTTGACCCAAGAGGCATGCCCTTGATGGCATCCTGTGCCCTTGGCAATGTCCAGAAAGGAGGCAGTTTACTCAGACTAATGGTGGGTCACCCAAAGAAAGGATGTGCCAAGCTGGAGTGAATGTATACATCTATGAATGCATATAGAGTGATGTGTTATATCTCTCGATTGTCTCTTGCACAGCACAATTAAATCCATTCTATGTATGAACATAACATATATACCATGTGACTATCTCCACTTTGTTTATATAAGCAGTAATATGAACTAACCACTTCAAATCCTAATAAAAACACACTGTTCTACAAACACAAGCTTCATACATATAAAATGAAACATAAACAAGAAACTTAATGCTCTCTGATTAATATTATGAGGAAGTAATTATGGTTCCCGTGAACTGAATTCTTCTGTTAAAAGTTTTCAAAACTCATATAAGCCAATTCATTTTTTAATGACTTGAACTGAATTTGTAGCCCAAGATAATCATCTGTGGCAAAATGTACAAGATCTTCTCCTGAACAGGGAACTACGGAACATGAAGTGACCAGAACCACCATCTAATGCCATGTCATTCCCATCAGTAGATGTCTGTTAGGAATGCAAGAGAAACAGCATATGCCTTCATTCTGTGACCTAGAAATGATGCCACACTAAATTATATGTAAGAGTCTTTTGTTTAATTAAATGTTATGTGATATTTGCACTAGTGGTGGTCATAATTTGGTATTGTATATTTGAATTCTTAAAGAATCAGAACAATATTTTCATGACCACTAAGACCTTTGAGCAACAGAGCAGTTAATGCTTTACCCCACATGAGGAGAACCAGACTACGAGATCGAGTTCCATTTACAGAAAGCAATACGTTTCCAGGATATATTTATTCAAGATCTTTAAAACTTGAGAAAGGGCAACAATAACATTCATTCAGTATGTGTGGTATTTAGCTCAGTCTATCTGATATATACACACCTTTAAAACCAATTAATGTATATACAAAAGAAAATAATTAGCAAGCAAGTGTCCATTACTTGGTAATAATTTTTTCATTAACACTTGCCTTTAATTTACAAATACTACTCCACTGTATTGGATTATTGGTGATATAACACAGCAAAAAGTAATCCCAAGAGCATCACAGCTCATTTTTGTGCTTTTTGTAGCTCAATTTACATTTATGGATTTAAAGCACATGTACTGGATTGAATTGTGCCAGTATTAATTACTGCAAAGTCATGCATTCTCTATTAAAGGTACACTAAAAGCTCTCAGACCACTTAATACAAAGGGAGTGGTCTGGGTGCAGTGGCCCTGTAGATTTAACGCTGCAATCTAAAACATTGCCGTTTAGTAGATAAAGGCCTAAACACACCTCTACTGGCTGTCTTCCTGACATCCAACACAGGCCTGCGAGACCCTCACCTGTGAGAATTGATCATGTGACATTCGACATTGAACATCATCAATTGCTGCTCATAGGAAAGCATTGGGTTCAGAAGAAAATAATTCTGTATATGTGTCAGCAATATATTTATGTCTTCCTAATGTATTTAATGTATTTATATATTCCTAATTCTTGTTATATTACACTTAAGAAAATCTCTATTACAGTGTGCTTAATTTTCATAAACAGAAGTCAGTGAGTTAGCTATGCATTAAAGGGAAACAGCATTACAGAATCATAAAAAAAAACAAAAAAACTAAGGCTGTTTAGATTGGCTTATCATTAGGGCAGTGTTGGCTAACCTTGACACCATAAATTGTTTTTGGACTACATTTCCCATGATTCTCAGCTAGCTTTTAGAGTCTAAAATCTAGCTGAGCATCATGGGAAATGTAGTCCAAAAACAATTTATGGTGTCAAGTATAGCCATCACTGCATTAGGATAAAGGCAGCTTTAAGTTTAATCAGACTTGGGTGTAGGGGGTTTAGGATAAATAAGTGTGCTAGGAGGACTTTGGTTTAGAGTAAAATGATCTTATGTTTAACCCCTTAACACCGCAGCCAAATGTACAAGTTGTGAACGAAACAAAATGTAAACAAAACCTTTGCGCTATATGTCTGTCAAACCGTAATTCACCTCTTTCATATTAAATGCACCCCCCTTATTATATATAATTTTATTCAGGGGAAACAGGGCTTTCATTTAATATCAAATATTTAGCTATGAAACATAATTTAATATGAAAAACATGGGAGAAAATAAGATTTTTTTTATTTTTTTAGTTCTACATGACATTTTAACTGTCAATGTCATAATACTGTTTGCTTTTACAGCAATAAAATACACATATTTGTATTCAGCAAAGTCTCACGTGTAAAACAGTACCCCCTATGTACAGGTTTTATGGTGTTTTGGGAAGTTACAGGCAGGGCCGCCACCAGAAATTTTGGGGCCCCTAACTCAGCTCAGGGTCTGGGCCCCCGGGGGCCCACCTCCAAATACCGCCCACTGGGTCCGCCTCCAAATACCGCCCACAGGAATACACACACAGACACAAACACACACACTGATACATACTAACAGACACACATACTGGCATACATACTGACACACACATACTGAGACATACACACAGGCATACATAGTGACAGACAGACACATACTAACATACATACAGACAGACACACATGCATGAGGAAATAAAGACACATACATACATACAGACACCGACATACATACAGGCACACACATACATACATACATACAGACATACTGACAGACATACAGACACCGACATCCATACACACATACATTCATAATGGCATACAGACATATACATACATACATTCATAATGGCATACAGACATATACATACATACATTCATAATGGCATACAGACATACATACATACATTCATAATGGCATACAGACATACATACATACATTCATAATGGCATACAGACATACATACATACATACACACACATACATAGACTTACAGACAGACATGCATGCATACAGACAGCTAGACATACAGACAGACATACACAGACACACACATACATGCATACAGACATACACACAGACACACACATACATGCATACAGACATACACACAGACATGTATGCATCCAGACAGACATACATAGACATACATGCATACAGACAGACAGACATACATATGGTATAGTAGACCAAAAATACTTTCCTACAGAACTAACAAAAGCTAATATAATTAAAATTTTGAAACCTAACAAAATATCTTCTTAAATCCCAAACTATAGGCCAATGTCTCTCTTGAATACCGATTTTAAATTATTTGCATCTATTCTCGCTGAGAGATTAAAACAAGTGTTAAATGATTTAATACATCCAGATCAAATAGGTTTTGTCTCTAATAGATTCTCAGGTTCGAATGTTAGACGACTGATTGACATACTCAATCTAAGGGAGAGACAAGGCACTCTCCTCCTGACCCTCTCGATTGATGCTGAAAAAGTGTTTGACAGGGTCAGGTGGGGATTTATACGGAAATGTTTGCAAAGTTTTGGTATTATGGGTTGGATGCTCCAAGCAATTATGTCTATGTACCATCAGCAACAACAGTTAATCATGGTATTCTTTCTGAATGGTTCCCTATAAAAAAACGGTACCAGGCAGGGTTGCCCACTCGCTCGTTTTATACATATTATCAATACAACCGTTTGCAATGAGATAAGAAGTAATTAAAATATAAAATGAGTTTGCATTAAACAAAAACTATTTAAAATCAGTCTATATGCATGCAATGCCCTTATAACAATAGCAAACCTACAGGAATCATTACCAAATTTATTGGAAGAAATTCAACAATTTAGTAACGTTTCCAATTATAAAGTTAATATAGAAAAATCTATGATTCTCCCCACAAAAATAGATCGAGATAAACTAAACGTTTTTAAAAGCTTATATCGTTTTAGTTGGGTTAAACATAGTTTTGTATATTTGGGAGTTAAAATAAAAAAATCTAGATAGATTAATAGATTAAAGTAAACTACATGGAAACGTTAAAATCAACAAATCATTCTATTAAAAACTGGAGGAAGGTTGAATTATCATAGTGGGGTCGCATCTATTTAATAAACAGTTATATTATTCCTAAATGGACATATATGTTTCAGATAATACCCCTTTCAATTTCTAATCCTTGGCTTTTAATGTTACAATCTAGTATATCAAATTTTAAATGAAAAAGCAAAGCCCCCTAGGACTAGCCATAAGATTTTATCTATGCCTAAGAAAAAACGAGGTTTAGGATTCCCAAATATAAAAAAAATGTATTAAGCTAGTGTTATGACCAACTTATATCGTCTACTATCTCATTCCCTGGAATTTGAAGCATGGCAAGACATTGAAACGTCTATGACAGTATTTTATGATTCATCTTTAATTAAATGGAACGTTAATGAAAAACAATTAGTTAGCTCTCTAAAACAGCAAAGCACAGTTTTAACTCAATTAATACAAGCTTGGGTAACCATAGAAAAAAACAAATTCAAATCAAGTCAAAACTACTACCAGTAGATAAAATCGGAAGTTTGGGAGACACACTCACTCACTCACTCACTCTTTCCAGCCACCCTCCTGTCTCTTACCTTTTCTTTGCAGGAGGGTGGCTGGGGATGATGGGAGTCAGCGCGACTCCCTCTTCACTGGCGCGCGCCCTCCTCCTGCGCGGAGTGAGCTGGGAGGAAGTGACCACTTCCTCCCAGCAGCACTTGCGGCTGCTTTTTTTTATTTTTTAAAGGGGCCCGGTCGCGCTATACCACGGCCATAGCGCTGACCGGGCCCCTGAAGGAGGGGGCCCATCGGGTGGCTCTAAGTGTGTGGGCCACCCGATGGGCCCCACAGGTGGGGCCCGGGCAGCTGGGCCCCCCAGGGCCGCCGGGCCCGTGACAACCGTTATGGTTGTCACCCCCTGATGGCGGCCCTGGTTACAGGGTCAAATATAGCGTGTTACATTTGAAATTGAAATTCGTCAGATTGGTTACGTTGCCTTTGAGACTGTATAGTAGCCCAGGAAATAAATTTACACCCATAATGGCATACCATTTGCAATAGTAGACGACCCAAGGTATTGCAAATGGGGTATGTCCAGTCTTTTTTAGTAGCCATTTGGTCACAAACACTGGCCAAAGTTAGCGTTAGTATTTGTTTGTGTGTGAAAAATGCAAAAAACGCCAATTTTGGCCAGTGTTTGTGACTAAGTGGCTACTAAAAAAGACTGGACATACCCCATTTGCAATACCCTGGGTTGTCTACTATTGCAAATAGTATGCCAGCATAGGGGTAATTTTCATTCTTGGGCTACCATAGGGTCATAAAGGCAACGTAAGCAATCTGGCGAATTTTAATGTGAAAAAAATGAAACACAAGCCTTATATTTGACGCTGTAATTTTTGAAAACACCATAAAACCTGTACATGAGGGGTACTGTTGTACTCGGGAGACTTCGCTGAACACAAATATTTGTGTTTCAAAACAGTAAAAAGTATTGCAGCAGTAATATCGTCCGTGTAAGTGCTGTTTGTGCGTGAAAAATGCAAAAAACTTCACTTTTACTGGCGATATCATCGTTGTAATGCATTTTACTGTTTTGAAACACTAATATTTGTGTTCAGCGAAGTCTCCCGAGTAAAACAGTACCCCCCATGTACAGGTTTTATGGTGTCTTGGAAAGTTATAGGGTTAAATATAGTGCTAGCAAATTAAATTCCTTATACTTTCGGCATGGGTTGTCAGGCAGGTCCCGCTAATTGTAATTAATTAGGATACCTAATTATGTAAAATTATTACATAAATATATGTGTAGAATTAATATATGTATATATATACATATGTGTATATATACGTATATATATATATATTTTTAGATTTTTATTTATATATAGGTATATATATAGTGATATATACGTATATATTTATGTATATAGATATATATATTATTTTGTTCTACGTGTATTTTGATATAAATATATATATATTAATATCACAATACAGTTAGAACGAAATAAAACACATCTATATATTTTTTAATATTTTATTTTTAATTATTTTTTTATTTTATTTTTTTATGTATTTACATATTTATTTTTTTTATATTATTTATAAATATATATATAACAATAATTAGAACATATATATAACAATAATATATATATATAATAATAACCTAGACGGTGTATGTGTATGTGTGTATATGTGTATATATATACTTAGATCATATATATATAATATATATATATATGATCTAAGTATATATATATATATTTTTTTTTACACTTTTAACATTATTTAATTTGATTTCCAGCCAGCAGGGGGACTAACTGTCATTACAGTTGGTCCCCCTGCTGGCAATGCCTGAGCCAGCTATACCGGCCATGTGATTGTGAGGACCTCACTCTCACATGACCGGGAGGGACCGGAGGAGGAAGATCTGCCGCGGGGGGGCTCCCTGTGAGTCCCCCCAACCGCGATCGCCGGCGTAGGACCACCGGCGACCGGGTAAGTTAAAAAAAAACGGCGGGCGTATATTTACGTCCTGCGGCGTTTAGAGCCGCTTTTAAAAGGACGTAAATATACGCCCGCCGGACTTAAAGGGTTAAAGGAACACTTCAATGGAAAAACAATTATTATTTTTTTTAACGAGAGAGAGAAAAACTGTCCTTATAGGGAAACCTGATAGAGGGATGTTGGTATCAAAAAGAGATACAGATACAGAGTAGGTATAGTATCCTGTCCCAAAAGGTATAACAATATAATACTTTATTAGGGAAAATAGGCCCCAGTTCTGAGTAGTAGTAGGTACTATTTACCTCTTGGCTGGCAGTCAGACCTACTATCATAAGACAGAACGGGGCATGTGGGTAAGGGGGTTGGTACTATTTTAGTGTATACTAAAATCCGATAATACCAAACACATAAAGAAGTAACAAATAACAAATAGAGAGTGAACAGACAATCAATAATAATAAAACCACCCTGTACTTGCTCATAAGCTGGTCCAGAATTGTAGGTCAGTGGCAATAGGGAGGGAAGGGCGAGTAGGAAGTAGGGGGAGAGGGGAAAAGGGAAAACGAAACGAGGCTAAGCAGAATGCAGTGCCTCGGGTAGCAACCTTTCTTTACAGTGTCCTAATAGCGTACTATGGTAATTGACCACTAAGGGTCGCTCAAAAGTAAGTCTCAAATCTGGTAAACCCACCGGGTTGACCCGAACCTGGTAATCAATGTGGGTGTGTATACCAGTAACGGCTCCAACCAGTAGCTGACAGACACAGATCGAGTGTAACGAATCTGTCACTATGGTGTTTAGCCTTATGCTGACTTGAAGACCAATGCTGTGGTAATGGCCACTAGGGGTCGCTCCAGGGTAGGTATCAAATCTGGTAAGTTTGCCTGGTTTCTAACTGTGCTCACGATTTGTCAAAGTCCTTGCAATAATTAGATTCACAGGTCTGGTTCACATACTAGACAGTTCATACTTAGAGAAACCCGAAAAAGAAAAAGTGCCTTCATGGGCACTGGTTATAGTAAAGAGAGTGCCAGGGAGACGGCACAATAGTTGGTAGATGACAGGAGTTATGTACACTGTAAGGTAGTTTGCATGAATATATACCAAAGTCGGTATATAGTTGGCTTTCCTGATTAAATAATAACAAAGTGTCAAGTCCCCAAGGTGAATGTTTAAACAATGTCCTCTTTTAGCGAGATCGGTCAATTTAGCTGTCTATTTAGCTGACTATGCTGCCACAGGGTAATGGAGCCCAATGTGGTAAATTGCAGCGTGACAGGTACTATGAGCCGATCATCAGGTATCTAGAGGAATAAGATCATTTCACGAGGGGTGACGGAAAGCAGGTAACGGTCTGAGAATAATGTCGGTGTAGACCCTTATACGGACTTGACATCCAGCATGGGAAGTGAAGTCATTCAGTGGTGTGTACTCTTCATCATGAATTTAATACACTGTTGATGCGGCATCTGATAATGTTTGTAATTCAACAGGATATTACCAGCAGTTCTATTAGCGAGTTTGCTTCGCTGACACAGTAGTGTCCAATGTTGGTGTGTATACAGGTGTATGCATCGACTAGTGTCCGACAGATTACGGTTAGGTATAATGGGTCTGTCGCTATGGTACTTAGCCTGATGCTATCCTGATACCCAACATGGGAGGTGAAGCAAGATCGTAGTGTGAACTCTTGCAAATTGTTTGAGTTCAGTGTTGGTCCTGTGTGACCTCTAACTGTGCTCACGATTTGTCAAGATCCTTGCAATAATTAGATAAACAGGTCTGGTTCACATACTAGATAGTTCATGCTTAGAAAAACCCGAAACAGAAATAGTGCCTTCATGGGCACCAGTTATAGTAAAGAGAGTGCCAGGGAGACGGCACAGTAGTTAATAGATGACTAGAGTAATGTACACTGTAAGATAATTAGCATGAATATATACCAAAGTCGGTATATAGTTAGCTTTCCGATTAAATAATATAATATCAAAGTGTCAGGTCCCCAAGTTGAAAGTTTAAACAAAGTCCTCTATTTAGCGAGATCGGTCACTTTAGCAGTCTATTTAACTGACTATGCTGCCGCAGGGTTAATGGAGCCCAATGTGGTAGCTTGCAGCGTGACAGGTTCTATGAGCCGATCGTCAGGTATCTAGAGGAATGAAATCGTTTCACGAGGGGTGACGGAAAGCAGATGCTGGTCTGGATAATGTCGGTGTGGACCCGACGCGCGTTTCGCCGTGTTTAGCGGCTCGTCAGGGGGAACTGTCTCCCTCCACTGGTTGAGTTTAAAAATACCGCCCTGACAGCTGATTGGTCAGGTTTTCGGCTGCCATAGAATTAGGGGCTACGGTGGCTCACTCAAGAACTGGGGCCTATTTTCCCTAATAAAGTATTATATTGTTATACCTTTTGGGACAGGATACTATACCTACTCTGTATCTGTATCTCTTTTTGATACCAACATCCCTCTATCAGGTTTCCCTATAAGGACAGTTTTTTTCTCTCTCTCTTTGCACTTTATACTTTGAGGGTTACCCCCTCTCTGTCCGGTCACATTTGACAACGTTATGGGCCAACCCATCTCTCTATCTTATTTTTTTTAACAATTTAGTAGATACATCCAACAAAAACATGTATGCATTTAATTATGCATTTTTTCATTGGGTGTATACCTAGAAACAGCTTGCAGCCTCTGCAAGTCTTCCCCTTTTTCCGCAGCATAGACTTTCTGTGGCTATTCAAGCACCATAGACTTCCCAGGTGCACTGGTATTATACTACCAGGAAGTAGCAGGACTGGTTGTCTGATTGACAGCCTGGGGGAGTAGCGATGTTAATTTATAATTGTGCCCATTTCTATTATTCCTGCACTGTTTATAAAAAGAAAAAAAAGAGGACACACTCTTTACACAAAAAGAACTGTATCAAGCTAAAGTGCTTTAGGTGCGTGTGATGTATCTCTTTCATTAGGGAGTACTTTCACTCAGAATGCTGGGAGTTATAACTCCCATGATTATCACCCAGATTTGGAAACCCTCAAACTACATGCCTTCCGATTTCCTAACCCTAAATATCCCTAACCCTCAGTGATGCTCAGGCTACTATACTGCAGCATTTTATGTTGTCAGGAGTGCCCTGGAACCTCCCCCCCCACCATTTCAAGAAGCAATAATCTTTTACAACAGTTTGACTACTTATGTGGGGTCCGCCAGGTGCTGCTCCTGCCTCCCTTTTAGGAGCTTCCATTAGCTCTCCTGAGCTAGGCTCCGCAGTAGAGGGCTAGCTCATGGATAAAAGCTTTAGCTGATCACTTTCAGCCAATGAGCTAAACACTGTTCTCACTTAGATGCAGTAGAGGCAGTAAGTGATGCCCGGCAGAACCCAGGTAAGAAGTTAAACCGTTACTAAACAGTTTGAGTATTTATGTTTGAAACACCAGGGCTGTCCTTGCACCATAACCACTGCTGCATGCTGTAGTGATTAATATGCTTGATGTGTTCCTATAAAGGCACTGTGTCCTTTTAAATATGGTGGCGTTATATCGTCCATAATAAAGGCACTTACTCTTTTAAAGCTGCCATTTTTATGTTGACTATTTTAAAGTTATTATAATATATTCTAAAGTGCAATGACTTGCACAGTGTACTGTAATTATCAGAGCATAACTGATCATACAGTAGTTTTTCGATCCCATCAATACCTATAATCCATAATGACCACACTGAAGATATTTTTAATGAATATAACATGCATTATATTATAATATTATAAATGTATGTATATAACACGTAATCACAACTACAATCTGCTACAGTGCAGTCACTGGTCCCCGAAGCAGCTTTCCGTGCGTCACATTTTTTTAACTTTTCAATTTCGATTTGAAATGCATTCTCTCTTTTCTGTGCCTCAAAGACACAGTCTTTCATAAGTGCTACAAAAATATGCCATTTTAAAATCTAAGTGAGAAACAGATTGGATAAAAAGTAGACTATGAAATAAATTCAACGATACACAAAAAAACCCTTGGAAAATGTTTTACAGATTCATCTGGTACTAATGATGTCCTGGGTAATAAATACTTAATTATATCCACAAAGAACATACTGCATATTTTAAAGACATTTTTTATACTATCAGGAGATCTAAACCATAAAAAAAGTAGAAATGTGTGAATGATTTTGGGCTTGGTGAAGAATATATGTCTTTACATAATTAATAATAATAACCATTACACACAGCCAATAAACCCAGCACAAATATCACATACAACTAACACATGCATATCACACACTGTTAATACACTCATTACAAGTATCACACACAGCCAACACATAGCATACATATCACACACAGTCATCACAACTATCACATACACAGACAAAACAAACATTACATCATACATGGATGACGGGGGGGTGGGGGGAGGGGCGCTATGACGATTTTTCACACAGGGCGCCTAAAGGCCTAAGGCCGGCCCTGACTATAGGCCACTTGTTGACCACATTAAATGAGATCTAGAAACATAAGACTTACCACATATTGCAATGTTTGGGTGCATTAATGTCCTCAAAATAATGGCATTAACCAAAATTCTGTATGTCATGCAAACACTACCAGTAGCCATACTGAAAACTGTCATTTCAAAATGTAAACATTATTTATACACTATGTTTAGTATTCACTACACCAGGGGTAGTCAACCTTTTAACGCCCACTTTTGTATCTTTGTTGATGGTAACATTTCCTTACCGCCCACCAATGCCGCATTAACCAATGTTATGGCGCATGTGCGTTTTTAAAAATTTTTTTTAGAAAGGAGGTTCAGGGCCATCATCAGAAACATCCCCTTAAAGGACCACTATAGGCACCCAGACCACTTCAGCTCAATGAAGTGGTCTGGGTGCAAGGTCCATCTAGGATTAACCCTGCCTGCTGTAAACATAGCAGTTTCAGGGAAACTGCTATGTTTACATATGGGTTAATCCAGCCTCTAGTGGCTGTCTCATTGACAGCCGCTAGAGGCGCTTCCGCGCTTCTCACTGTGATTTTCACAGTGAGAAGACGCCAGCGTCCATAGGAAAGCATTGTAAATGCTTTCCTATGGACTGGCTGAATGCGCGTGCGGCTCTTGCCGCGCATGCGCATTCAGCCAATGACGACCGAAGGAGGAGGAGAATCCCCAGCGCCGAGGGAAAGTGTACAGTAAAAGTGTACAGTAAAAGTGTACATTAGTTTTAACTGTGTACTATATTACTCTATGATCTTTTTTATTTGCATTTTTCAGATCCCAGATTCAATATATATCTGTGGCATTTATACAACATTGTGTGCCCTCACTTTTACATTTTGTATATATGTTTTTTTTTTTAAAGTAGACAACCCAGGGTATTCAATATGGGGTATGTCCAGTTTTTTTTTTTAGTAGCCACTTAGTTACAAACACTGGCAAAAGTTAGCATTTATATTTGTTTGTGTGTTAAAAATGCAAAAAACAATTATGAACGGTAACTTTGGCCAGTGTTTGTGGCTACTACAAAAGAGTGAACATAACCCATTTGCAATACCTTAGGTTGTCTTCTTTTGCAAATGGTATGTCATCCTGGGGGTAATTCTCATTCCTGGCCTACCATACGCTCTCAAAAGCAACACCAATCTGGCAAATTTCAATAAAAAAAACAAAGAAGGAAAATCAAGCCTTATATTTGACCCTGTAACTTTCACAAACACTATAAAACCTGTACATGGGCGTACTGTTATACTCAGAAGACTTTGCTGAACACAAATATTAGTGTTTCAAAACAGTAAAATGTATCACAACAATTATATCATCAGTGAAAGTGCCGTTTGTATGTGAAAAATGCAAAAAATATCACTTTCACTGACAATATTATTGCTGTAATATGTTTTACTGTTTTGAAACACTAATATTTGTGTTCAGTAAAGTCTCCCGAGTAAAACAGTATCACCCATGTACAGGTTTTAGGGTGTCATGGAAAGTTACAAGGTTAAATACAGTGCTAGCAAATTAAATTATCTGGACTTTCAGCCTGGGTTGTCAGGCAGGTCACTCAAATTGCAATAAATAAAATTAATTAATTATGGAAAAATATTACATAAATATACACATAGAAATTAAATATATATACATATTTATATATTTGAAGTCTGCATGTATATTTATGAAATTATTTATGTAATTATGTATATGGATATAATTTATAAATACACAGATACACAGATATAAATAATATATATATATATGTATATATATATATACATATATATATATATATATATATATATATATATATATCATTTCATTCTAAGTGTATTTTGATATACATATATATATATATATATATATATATATATAACTATCAAAATACAGTTAGAATAAAATTACACATATATATAATTTTAATTTGTTTTTATTATTTTTACATTATTTTATTTATTTTTATTTACATATTATTTAGATGTTACAATTATATATATATATATATATATATATATATATATATATATATATACAATACATATAGTTATTATATATATATCATATATATATATATATGTGTGTAATTTAATTATATGTGTATTTTTATATTAATATTAAAATACACTTAGTTTGACATTATATTTCTAAGATATATATACATATTACAACAGCAGCAATTGGGTAAGTAAAAATTTCCATTATGAAGGTTAGGACCATCATTGGTCTTTAAAGGACCACTATAGTGCCAGGAAAACAAACTCGTTTTCCTGGCACTATAGTGCCCTGAGGGTGCCCCAACTCTCAGGGTCCCACTCCCACCGGACTGAAGGGGGCGGAAGGGGTTAAATTCTTGGCGCCTTTTTCGGACATCTGTTGATTCCAATCGGTACTTCCGCTTTCGTCATTGATGTGCGTCTAGGCGTCTCTATTCTCCATCACAAGAACATCTCAACGTCATCCTGTAATGACGTAATTCCGCGGGTGTCAGTTTCAGAGCTATAGCCTTTAGAGTGTAATATTTGGAATAAAGACTCTATAGCTCTGAAACCGACATCATTACGGGATGACGATGAGATGTTCTTGTGATGGAGAATGGAGATGCCTAGACGCACATCACTGATGAAAGTGGATGTACCGATCGGAATCATCAACAGATGTCCGAAAAAGGCGCCAAGCCCAACAGGTTTAAAAGAGAAGACCATGAAGGAGGATGGTAGCAACCCACTTTTGAGAAAGGAGTTAGCCGAAACGCGTCAAGTGGACTTATTTGTTATATGTGAGGTTATTTATTTCTATTTTTCACCAATACATGTATTGTTTTTTTCACCTATTTCCTGCATCCTGAAATGTTTATGGTGTATGATCAACTCTAATGAGGCTGGTAAAAGAAAACTCTGACTCACTACTACTATCCACTGCATCCTCCTTTACAAGCTACTAGTCTGAGCCAGCTTTATTAAGTGGCTCAGAACCATGTGAGTTGGACCAGTAAAAGTGTACATTAGTTTTAACTGTGCATACTATATTACTCTATGGTGTTTTATATTTGCATTTTTCAGATCCCACATTCAACATATACTGTGGTATTTATGCAACATTGTGTGCTCTCACTTTTGTATTTTGTATTTATTTCACTGTTAAGTGTGTTTTTAGGGTGATTCACACAGGTGATAGAGCACTTTTCTTTATTGCCTTCTTACTATTGTTTTTTATTTAAAAAAAATATGTACATGTGAGGTGTGATTCAGAGATTTATGACAGATAACAGTGTTACAATGTCACTATTGATAAATTTTAAAAATATATATTTTGAAACAGCAATTTCCTACTTATACTTATAGCCCTATAACTAGCAAAAAGCACATAAACACTGGGTGTTTTTAAACTCAGGACAACATTTTTAATCTATTTAGCGTTTTGTTTTTTCATTAGCTTTTGTAGATGAGTAAAAGATTTTTCAAGTAAAAGTTAAATTTTTTTCATTTTTTTTATTTTTCACCATATTTAATTATTTTTTTAAACCACATTATATTACATGATACATATAATGGTATGTAAAGAATGCTCTTCTTGTCCTGAAAAAAAACAATATATAATTTGTACGGGAATAGTAAATGAGAAAGATAGGAAACTTACAGCTAAAGACAAACACCAAAAAAGTCCTTTAGGGTTAAATATGTACTTAAATGTATCTATTTTTTTCTATTTAACTTTTTTTCTATGTGTGTCTGTGTGGTGCTGTGTGTGTTTGTGTGTGACGGGTGTACTGTTTGTGTGTGTGCGAGAGGTGCAGTGTATGAAGGAACTGTGTGTTTTACCCTCATATATTCTTCCCCATGCCCTATGCATGGAACGCAGAGTTTCAAAATCGCCAAGGAGCTCGGACACTCCAATGCATAGTGAGAACTAAGACAGCAACAATAGGTACAATGGTAACTCTATCGGGTCCTTGTCCGATCTCAAAGGCCAGGGCATCAACCCTCTCTATTAGATACTGTATACTACACACAATTGGTTGTTTTTATAGGGAAACCTGTCTTACTATATTGGAAGTCTAGAGAGCTAAGATTTTTTTGAAAATACATGCACAGATGTAATCAAACTGTGTAAACCGCTCTCCCAATTGTACGCTCTTATCCAGAAAAAAGTAGGAGACTCTAATACTGCACCTTTTCAAATAAAATAGTGCACCTTCCTGCATCACCATATTGCTTATAGTGGTTGGGCATACATCTTTAGCAGAGTTGTGATGGCCTTCATAAGCCTGTCAAGGCAAGAAACTTACTACAAAAGGATAATGATGTGGTACAGGACCTCCTCATTCTTCCATACCCACATACCTTGAGTTAGTGGTGTATGTTGGCAATGTCCCTGAGAGGAGTGAAATATCATTTATGGTGGCGATGTGACTCCATATATCCGTATTGAACACAAATTATTGAACTTATTAAAAATAACTTCCCTAACATACCCACCGAGACTCTGTCTCAGGTCCTGCTAGGCTGGATACACTCCCTCCCAAACTTACCTCAACAGACACTTCTGTGGCTTATGCTAGGGGAAGCTAATGCCTTTATTCCAGTGCTCTGGAAACAAACAACTATACCCATGGTGACAGGGTGAATTATGTTAAAAGTCTTGAAGAATTGCACTGGTCAGCTAGAGGCAGTAGGCATAAGTACTTGAAAATCTGGGATGCCTGGATAAAATCTGGGATGCATACTGGTCTTCGGACCACTGTTGAACACTCAACAATGGTTGGTAACTGACTCCATATATGTTAGACGTTAGGGGACATAGCTGTTGGCCCATAGATTCACATGCAAATAGCGCTCCCTGTGCCTGCTCTGTGGTTTTTAATGATCCTCCAAAGCCAGTACACAGCTGTTCCATTATTGGCAGTGTCCAGTCCATCTAGTAAGGTCATGTGCTTCATTGACAGCCTATAACATAACATATTCAATATTGGGCCAAACAGATTAGTGCAGTGCTATACCTTAGCTTCACCCCAATGTGTTGCTACAATATGTTACTGCACCAGAGGTTACTGTTACTGTAAGAGTATGACCTCCATGGGTTACTGTGTGCCCCTAACTGCTTTGTGGCCAAAGCAGATGTTTATGTTTTTGTTTATTCTATAGATTTTGCTAACTCACATTATTATTCTGTAATTCGATAATCTCATTGAATGTACTCACACGTTCCATGCATTGATGAATGTATTAACCCACATATGCTTTCACTTTGTGATGTTCTGCTGAAACATGTTGACTTCATCCTGTATGATGTACCGCATTCTTGGCTTTGTATATGTGTATTGTGCATTTCTTGTTTGACGTCAACAAAAAAACGAATTAAACAATTAAAAAAAAAAGAATAAATACAATAAAAACTTGTTTGCAAGCTTTTGCAGTCAGATTTTGGTTATATAAATTGATGTTAGCTGCCAATCATATACATTAAAATTTATATAAAATACATTTCATCAAATGGAGAAAATGATAACTTTATTGAAGTTTTTCATTGTACAGATTGTGTTAAGATCTCTTAGAAACAATCCAAATTTTCAAATGAAAAATAAAATGTTGCAAAGAATATAATGTGTAGATGTGGTTAGATTTCTTGATTTCTTGAAACAAGTGGCTAGATTTATTTAAACAAAATCAAAACAATGTTTAAGCCCACAACAGGGCCTTGTCTGGACCGAAACGTTGTTTCAGTTTTGCTCCAATATATCTGCCCACTGGATTGAACTTGATTGCCTGGATCATCATTACTTTTTTGCAAATCCCATTGTGAGGACTGGCCAACCTCAGACCCGGTTGCAAAATATATCACTGGAGTACATTAATAAATAAAAATATTTTTCTAACATATTTTTTTTTTTTTTTTTTTAACAGGAAACTTATTTGTCGTAAGTCTCGCCATTGCAGATTTGGTGGTGGCCATCTATCCATATCCCTTGGTGCTGACATCAATATTTCACAAAGGATGGAATTTAGGGTACCTCCACTGCCAG
Source organism: Pelobates fuscus (assembly GCF_036172605.1). Lineage (NCBI taxonomy): Eukaryota > Metazoa > Chordata > Amphibia > Anura > Pelobatidae > Pelobates > Pelobates fuscus. The sequence continues at coordinate 100,573,174 of NC_086322.1, forward strand.
ATTAGTGGATTTCTGATGGGGATAAGCGTCATCGGATCAATATTTAACATTGCTGGAGTTGCAATCAATCGCTACTGTTACATATGTCACAGCCTCAAATACGACAAGTTGTACAGTGACAAAAATTCCTTATTTTATGTGATACTAATCTGGGTGCTAACCTTCATTGCCATTTTGCCAAACCTCTTTGTTGGATCATTACAGTATGATGCCAGGATATACTCATGTACATTTTCACAATCTGTAAGCTCAGCCTACACCATAGCGGTGGTGTTTTTCCATTTTATACTACCAATAACTATAGTAACTTTTTGCTATTTACGTATATGGATTTTGGTAATTCAGGTGAGACGTAGAGTAAAACCAGATAACAAACCTAAATTGAAACCTCATGATTTCAGGAACTTTGTCACAATGTTTGTAGTTTTTGTATTGTTTGCAGTCTGTTGGGCACCTTTGAACTTCATAGGTCTTGCTGTTGCTGTTAATCCAGACACAATCTTACCTAGAATTCCAGAATGGTTGTTTGTTGGCAGTTATTACATGGCATATTTCAACAGTTGCCTTAATGCTATTATTTATGGACTCTTGAACCAAAATTTCAGGAGAGAGTACAAGAGGATAATTATTTCTCTTTGTACAGCAAAGTTGTTCTTTCAAGAAAGTTCTAACGATGGGGCAGAGAAGAATAAGAGCAAGCCCTCACCAATGCTGACAAATAACAATCAGGTAAAGGTGGATTCGGTTTAAAAATAGCTGAGATTTCAGAAATTCCAGAATACCAGTCTAAGTAGAAAATATGTATGTGCGTACAGATATGTTCACACACACATTAGTATATACAGTATTTAATGTAAATATAATGTGTGTCTATATACATACACGACAGCAAACCCCATTATTGTACCCAATGACATACTAAAGGACTCAAAATGCCACCATATGTGCTGAATCATCTCCTGAATTGGAGAGTCCTCAGCACTAATCAATAAGACAAATTAACTTGTTTAATGTATTTCATTAAATGTATAATAATTTAAAATGACAGATTCTAAGTATATACAAAATCTCCAACCAATCAGGTGACAGAAGCCTGTCAGTCATATTACTGTAACTCATTATTTAATAAGTAAAAACTCAAAAAGCATATATACGTATTATCTTCTGCATTGTGTAATATAACTTCAAAACTAAAACACAGGTTCAACAATTAACCAATGTTGGATCATAATCTAAATTGATAATATATGATCAATAATCTGACACTACCCTTTTTTGCTAACTTCTTAGATTTATTTTTAATTACTACCATTTTTACCTTGACATTATGCATCTCTCTGTCTAAGAAGTACACTGTTATTGCCAACAAGAACAAAATCAGAGTTATTTATTAACTACTTTGAGTTGTGATGACGAGTTGTCAAATAGCTAAAAGGGCAAAAAATCTGCAACTCTACTATTTTTTCAGTCTTATAAAATGTTACCTTAATCCCTAGAATGGTTGTATATTAGTACATTGCAGATTTCTACAGTTGCCTTAATGCTATTATTTATGGACTCTTTAATAACATTAAAAAGAGAGCACCAAAGGATTTTTATGTTTTTTCATGTCTGTATGAATATGTGAATATACAGTTTTTATGGATACATCATTTGAGTATATATTATTTAAACACAAAACATGTTGCATTTGTCACTGATACTAATTAATCCATAGCATTAGCTAAATGTGCCGAGAGTCCATAGTATTAACTGAATGTGCCAAGTTTTCTTCTGTGTTTCATTAAAAATACATAAATAAACTACATTAGGGGACGATTTTAGGTATATTTATACACTTACATCCATATAATTATCAATCTTGCAATTTCTATGGATGAGTTTTAGTCACAAAATCAAAGTCGACCCATGAGTTGCAAACACAAAAACTCTTGATATCCAACTGCGATAATCTGAATTAAGTTCAGCAAGGTACCTCAACAATTTGTGTTTTTCTGAACTGACTTCCCCTAAAGGTTCAAAGTTTTAGATATATGTTGAAAACTTTAAATAAAACAATGCATTTTATTTTTCTTTAGAGTTGAACTCCATGATTGAGGAATAGTGAAGACACTCGATCTCAACTTTCAGTCTCAACACATTTTTTTTTTAAAAATTCAGGGAAATAGGGAAACTGGAATGTGTATAGTGACCATTAGTCAAGTGTTCTTGATGTTAGAATCACTTGTCTTCATCAGCCTACATTTTAATAGTATGATAAGAGTCTTAAATATCAAAGTTTGGAGAAGAAGATCATTACAGAGGGATTATGTGTATTCACATACCTGAATGAGGAAAATAATAGAGGAAACTCAATAAAGAGCTAAAAGAAGAATTTAGATTGATAACAGATTTACTAAAATACTGGTTCTGGATAATGTTGAAAATAGTGCCATTTTTCTACATTTCTAAGAATCATTTTTATTCAGGGCCTGCTCATTTTGTGCAGGATTGCATTTGGAATGTTTTTGCTGTTTTTTTCCTACCTGGACTTTTTAGACTTTTTAACACAGTATTTCTCATTTTTTTAAATACCTAGAATCTACTAAATAAGCATTACCATTATATTTACCCTAACAATGATTTGCTTGCTAAAGACAATTCTCCAGGATGGCATAGGCATTGAAAAAAAGTACAGAATCCACGAAGCAGTGGCAGGAGTTCAAACTTTATCCCGTCTACAGCCACTGGATGCACATGTGCTCATTATATATTCAATGTAGTATTTATAACATTCATTTAATCAATGTTTACCTGGGACCCTGGAAAATCTTGCAGACGGAGGAGGCACCGAAGATAGGTGGACTTCAATCTCCAACTTGTGTTGTCCCACTAAAATCTGTTTGGTAGTAGGGTATGTTAAACAGCGATGTGTGCCTAAACACACAAACTATAATCAGCTACTTCAAACCAATAGAATGTATTGTTATATGCTGGTATTACACAAAAAAGCCATGATTATTCTAAGAAAAATGTACAGCCAAAGTCTTATGGATTTAATAATTCTCCAATCAGTAGTACATTTAATACATGAAATATAACATTTTTGACAAGAACAAAGTAAACAAACATTTACATTTATTGTTGTTACGTATTTTTTTTCATATTACCATGTAATAATTTTAGTAAAAAGAATATACAAAAATAGCGTACAGGCTCAAAGTGGCAATGTTATATAAATTTATGTGTATCAAATGATTGTTGAAATTTAATTTACATAGACTTTTTTTTTCACAGAGGCCTAACCACTGCTTGTACATTTTACAAAGACTTTGCACTTTATATGCCTGGGTATATTTTATCTAGATACTTGAACATTGAAATAATATATTGGCAGCTATGGTATGCAGTAACAGGACATCACTGTTAACATTCTGTAGGTGCCTACAAGACTTTTATAAACGTCTTAAAACTGTTTTGAAATATTAAGGATGCATGCCAATACATTGCCAAGGACAATGATGATATTATTTGTTTACATTTAACACTCAGAAACACTGTACCTGATCTTTTTGTGTTTGTTTGTTTGTTTGTTGGTTTGTTTGAAACTGTAAGCGGGGAGAGATCAGGTCTTTGTTGTGTATTTTAATCTTAAATGCTACAGGGATGTGTAGTGCACCCATGAGACACGTAATAAGTTAAACTGTCTTCTTCTATCTGTGTGGTGTAAATTGCTTCTGTAATTATGAAATATAAAAAAATATTTCTAAATCAGTGTTAAATTCATTGTTTTAGTCTGAATAATTTTTTTTTGCCTTATTAAAAAAACTTTAAAGTTATATATGTTTTAAATTACCATGTATATCAATAACTGCAGCTAGGTTTTGCCTCTGTAAATCAATAATTTGCCTTTATGAACCCATACATTATTTGGGATAACATATGTGCAAGCCTTGATTATGGAAAATTATGTATACAGAAAATAAACACCTATAGGGTATTTACGTTGCTTCTAAAATATTTCAAGTTTAAAATTAACTCTTATTTGTTTTACTGTATCTGAAAATGTTCATATGCAATAAATGGATACATCATATTGTGTGCCCAGGTACTGTTGCAAATCCTTATATAATTTGGTTTCTTCAACATACTTGATAACGTAATATGAACAGCTACTTGACACGGACGCATGACATGCCATCTCAAACAAATGATGACAATGAAGACTCTGTTCTACGAAATGCTTATGAGAAGCAATAGTGTGACTATCACACTTCATAAATGGTAAGTTATGAATCAGTCAAAATAGGCACCACTGAACCATACATTTCTTTAAGAACAACTCACTACTCAAGATAAAGTAATCTATAAATAATGCCCTTTGCAGAATATATATGTAATACATTCTAAGCCTCAAGATAGGGCTAAAGAGACTGCATTAGGTCTGATAAGCTTTAAGAGATACCATTGATCCACAAATAGAAACTGATATTGCTTTTAAACATACCCTTGTCATTGTAGTTAAAAGCCAATCCATACAACCAATCAGTAAAATGACATCAAAGAGGAGAGCTAGTAATGGAACAGAGGGACCGTATGGTATAGTTTCTGTCATTAAAGCCTTCATTCATAATGTTAAACACTAATGTGTAATCTGTTCACATACAAATATATGAACATTTTTACTTTGCTCTTATGCAGTTTTGTTCCCATGACTTCTCAAATGCCTCAAAATGCTCCACTTTTTGGAAATAAGAGCCTTCTCTGTCTGTTTGAATAAGAAGTGCACTGATGTTCAATAGAAACATAGAAATGAAAGATATTATTCAATGAACCGTTGAGTTTCAGAACGGGAACATTCTCTTGTCATCCATTTTCCTATTCTTAATCTCTGCAGCAACAACTGTGTCCCGCTCAGCATGCAAGAATAGCTGGTATAATATGTGTTACTCTTAATAATGTAATTTTGCTTTTTGATTTTTAATAACACAGACAAGACAAGCATGTTGCAATGTAGCACAGTTTGAGTTTGTTAAGCATATAGCCCACACACATAAAACATATGCATAGCTCATGTTAGAGAGGATTCAAATTAGAACACTCTGCAGGGAGTAATCAAGAGAAAAGGAATATTCAAAATACTGGTGTATGGGCCTTCAAGCCAGCAACTATAGTTAACTCCGGCATTGTTGCTATGGCCAGTCTATAAATGAATTGTAAAATGGCATCTCATCTTGTACAATTAAAAATTAAAAGTAGTCAAATTAAAGAAATACATGCATATTGACCTTTTAATTTCATGGTTTTTAGTCAGTGTGTTGTAAGCAGATTATTCACCCACCATAGCTCAGAGTTCAGAGAATAAACCTCAAAGTAGGACTGCATGTTTATGTGAATAGGAAAGGATATATCAGCAGGACAAGTAATTATCTGCTTCAATTGCAATGCAGGCCATGCAGAAACACAAACAGCCCTATAGAATGCTTTAAATTACATCATCACTTTTACTTTGCGGTTTCTATAGCAAATGTTATGGGGATAAATAAAAACATCACATTCGTATGGATTCTAGGTACACACAAGGCAGTATGTCAAGGCAATGTAGCCTGTTTGCAAATGGATAATAAAAAAAAACAGAATATCTACAAATGTATGTTTGCTGTTATTCTCATTTACATCTTCTTATTACATTAAAGAGACTGATTTTTCTTTTTAACCCCTTAAGGACACAGCTTCAGAAGCTTGTCTTTCACTTAATGACACAAGCATTTTTTGCATTTTTTGCTGTTTGCGTTCAACTGCAATTTGCATTTTCCTAATTTATTCCACCGACGCATATTATATAACGTTTTTTAAAGGACAGAAAGGGCTTTAATTTGATGTAAGCATTATTTACATAAATGCTTATTTATTATTAAAAAATACAGAAAAATGCAAAAAACAGTTTTTACAGTTTTTGTAATAATAATGTGTGCACAGTTAGTGCAGGTTAAGGAAAGTAATTAAAAATAAATTAATTTAGTTGTTCTGATTTGCAGAATATATAATGTGTCTGGGATTTTAAGTTTTTTTTGGTAGTTACAGGTCACAAAGCACAAGGAGTAAAATAAACTTTTAATGTGGAGCAATTTTAGAATTTGGTATGTTTGTCTTGTAAGCTTAATAGCCATAAAAGAAAACAAAATTGGCACACAAAAGTATATATTTATATAAAGTAGACACCACAGGCTATTTACCTAAGGTTGTTTTGACACTTTCTACGTAGCCATTTTACTGCCAACCTCTGCTAAATATTGGAGTAAAATTGTGTTTTTTGGGGGTTTTCGCACACAAACTTATAACAAAGAACTTCTCATGTGTATTTTGTAAAGTTGGTGTGTGCTATTCCTGTACAAAGTTTTATTATGTGTTCAGTTACTTCTTACACTTACACATTCTTTACATACGGATTGCATTTTTGCTGGGCATTTTGTATATTTCATATGTGCCACTAAGTTCAAACCCCCAAATTATGCTCAGCTGAGTCTTCTGAGTAAAAGGACACCCCCATTGTATGTCTATGGCACTATTTCGTGAAGTTACAGTGCCATACAGGAGACCTGTCCTTTTCAGTATTCACAGTAGAATTTTGAGAGACGGATTTAATGAGCCTATGCTTCCATTTGGGGTATTATAACAGTTTGACTGTTCAAAAAAACCCCACAAAGGCCTACCATTTGTAAAGGTAGACACTACAGGGTATATCATAAGGTGCATATTGTGCCTTAGCATGCCCCCATTTTTTCACCAATATATGCCAAAGTATGTGGTAAAAAATAATTTGGGGCATTTTTTTACATACGGATTGCATTTTTGCTGGGCATTTTGTATATTTCATATGTGCCACTAAGTTCAAAACTTCCAAATTATGCTCAGCTAAGTCTTCTGAGTAAAAAGACATCACAATGAATGTCTTTGGCACTATTTTGTGAAGCTACAGTGCCATATTGGAGACCAAGCCATATCAGTTTTTACAGAACTTTGAATTTTGACGCTGGGCCTATGTGCAATTTCCAAGCATCTTCGCAGGTTTTAAGTTCAAACTACCCCACAAAGGCCTACCATTTCTTAAAGTAGACACCCCAGGGTATTTCAAAAGGCATATTTTGAATCTTAGCATGGGATAATTTTTCCGCTAGCTTGTACCAGGTGTAGTGGTAATAAGCGTTTTTCTGCCTTTTTGACACACAAAGTGAGTTTGCACAGTATATTTTGCAAACCTTATGTGTGCTACGACTGTATAATACTTCATATGTTGCTCAGCTATGTCAGCTGAATACAAAAATACCCCCGTATGTACCTTTGCCAGGTATATGTGGACATCGGAGGGGCACATTTGGGACATAGTCATTCCAGTTTTTTTCAAACTTTAAATTTTTACGCTGTGTCCATTTCCCATTTTAGAGTATTTTACCAGGCTATATAATTCAAACTACCCCACAAAGGCATACCATTTCTTAAAGAAGACATCCCAGGGTATTTCAAAAGGCATATTTTGAACCTTAGCATGGTATCATTTTTCCGCTAGCTTGTACCAGGTGTAGTGGTAATATGCGTTTTTTCTGCCTTTTTGACACACAAAGTGAGTTTGCATAGTATATTTTGCAAACCTTATGTGTACCACCACTCTATAATACTTTATATGTTGCTCAGCTATGTCGGCTGAGTACAAAAATACCCCTGTATGTACCTTTGCCAGGTATATGTGGGACATCGGAGGGGTACATTTGGGACACAGCCATTCAATTTTTTTTTCAAACTTTACATTGTTACGCTGTGCCCATGTCCCATTTTAGAGTATTTTACCAGGCTATATAATCCAAATGCCCCATAAAGCCATACCATTTCTTAAAGAAGACATCCCAGGGTATTTCAAAAGGCATATTTTGAACCTTAGCGTGGGATCATTTTTCCGCTAGCTTGTACCAGGTGTATTGGTAATAAGCGTTTTTTCTGCCTTTTTGACACACAAAGTGAGTTTGCACAGTATATTTTGCAAACCTTATGTGTACCACCACTCTATAATACTTTATATGTTGCTCAGCTATGTCGGCTGAGTAGAAAAATACCCCCGTATGTACCTTTGCCAGATATATGTGGACATCGGAGGGGCACATTTGGGACACAGCCATTCCATTTTTTTTCAAACTTTACATTTTTACGCTGTGCCCATGTCCCATTTTAGAGTATTTTACCAGGCTATATAATCCAAATACCCCATAAAGTCATACCATTTCTTAAAGAAGACATTCCAGGGTATTTCAAAAGGCATATTTTGAACCTTAGCGTGGGATCATTTTTCCGCTAGCTTGTACCAGGTGTAGTGGTAATGAGCGTTATTAAATGTATTTTTTAACTTTTTAAAACTTTTTTTACTTTTTAAAACTATTTTTTAAACTTGTGTTTTGCTTATTAATTTTTTTAAGTTTCCTAAACTTTTGTAAAACTTTTATTTACAGATTTAACATTTATCTAAGCTTTTTTTTTTACCGTTAACCCCTAACTAGCAGTAAGCAGCACTAACAGTAAATTCTCCATTTTCCCATAACTCCCACCCACCCCAGCTAGCAAAATATTTCATTATACAATATTTAAATTAGTTAATTAAATAAATGTAACCCCTGAGGGTTAAAAAATTAAATAAAAGTTAATCGTCAGGGGTTAAAAAAAAATTAGATCACAGTATAATACTGTGATCTGTATTTTGATCACTGTAGGCAGTGATCGACTGGCAGGGAAGGGGGTTAATTTTTATTTGGACTGGGTAAAGGGTTTATTTTTGTAATTTTTTACTTAAACGTTATTACAACTTTTTTTAAACTTAATTTTGTAACTTTTTAAAGCTTATTTTAAAACTTTTTTTAACATTAACCCCTAGTTAGGCTAACACTAAATCCCCCAATTCCCCACTAACTTCCACCCTCCCCAGCTAGCTAAATTTATAATTTTAAAATATTTAAATTAATTAATAAAATAAATTTAACCCCTGAGGGTTAATTCTTTTTTTTAACCCTCAGGGGTTAAATTTATAAAAAAAAGAAAAAAATCAGATCATATTAAAATGTAATCCCTGCCAATTGATCACTGTAGTCAGTGATCAATTGGCAGGGAAGGGTTCATTTTTTATTAAAATGGGTAAAGGGGGGTGGGATTTTAATTTTACTTTATTTTTTTTACACTAGGGGGCAGGATCAGCACTGATCCGTCTCCCTGCACTTCACACTGAACCCGGAAGTGCAGGGAGGCAGAAGGTAAGTATACAGAGCATATGTGCTCACTCTGACATGCTGTCAGAGTGGGCACATGTGCTGGGGAAGCACTATCGGGTGCTACCGGTCTGCCTCTAATACAAATGCAGACCGGAGCACCATTAACCCCACGATCACCGTGATTGCGGCGATCTGGGGGTTAATTTTACCGCGTGACGGACGAGGTCCGTCACCCGTCGTTAAGGGTATCCCCAGGATGACGGACCTCGTTCGTCACCCGTCCTGAAGGAGTTAAACTGAACTCATATTTAAGCCTTTCATGGACATTGTCAAGTACCTGAGTTGCATTCACTCTAAAATTCAATTTTTTTGAGACAGTCCTGAACAGTTAACTAACATAAATACATATACCATTGATAATTCCAGGTCAAAAATGAAAATTAGTCAAATCTAAATATACAATTGTAGGTAAACTACTTTTGTTATAGTTCATATGTAAACATGCACTGAAAATATACAAAATATGGAAACACAAAGTAAATACCCAATATTAAACAAGTTTTAGAAGATGACACAAAGCTCATGTATAAATAGAGAATAGATCACACACACACACCAATTTTAATGCCTATATTCTTTATTGCAAATGTATTTATATTATTACAAAATAAATTACAATCTGAAAACAAGAACAAAGTGCTGACTAACGTACACATCATCTATCTGGTGGGTTGGCTTGATCAGCTACTGGAAATTCTTGATCATATACCCAATGGTAAACCACGTTTTGGGTTGTAGGGGTTATGGTGTCAGGCATTCATAGGTGCACCCCATTGTAAGTGGTCATCCATTTTAGAATGGTTAATTGCTTACCTTGGGTCTGTTGGGTCCCACTCTTTGCAGCCAGGAGAGCCAGAGCCAGTCAAGCCATAAGACTTGCTTTTCCCACAGAAATCACACATTTGCAGTGATTTCTGTGGAAAAAGCAAGCCATATGGCTTGACTGGCGTGCAGATATATGTTTAACATTGTATTCACTATCCACTGACTTCAGGTGGAAGGGGTTTTCAATCCCAATTTTTCCCCAACAAAACTTTCTTGGTTCGAAAGTAACGCCAAGCCTCAATAGCAAGCCAGTAACCAACCTCATGCTGATGAGTTGCATTAACAATGAAACAGCTGTCCATGAGTGGTTTACTGGCTTTGCATCTCTTCCTGAATTGTGTTTCAAAGCTGTTGTACATAGCAAACACAGATTCAAAGGAATCCATGTTTAAAATGGGATAATGAGGCAAACATGATTTTTTGTTGAACTAGTTTGCACATGCCCACCTAGAATCCATTGTATTAGTAACATCACTGCAAATTTGTGATTTCTGTGGGAAAAGCAAGTCTTATGGCTTGACCAGTGCGCAGATATATGGTTAACATTGTATTGACTATATATATATATATCATGGAACCCACCCAAAAAAATGTTTGCACCATAGCACAAATCTTTTTCTTAGCAGAGTGTAATATTTAGTTTGTTTGGTGTATATATATATAAATGATGAGAAGAGCACTCCAGAGGACTTGTTTAGTAAATTTTTATCAGTGTTGAACAAAATCATATATATATATATATTCCCTGGTCCCAGCACTCAATGTTCCCGGTCTTTTTGTGCTCCGGTGCAAAATCTCCAACCAAAGTAGATAGTCCTAATAGAAAGCACTCTGGAGTCTTGTAAAATCAATATTAACTGCTGCTTTATTAAGCAAGTACAGTGATATACAAACTAGTCGACGTTTCAGGCTATGCAGACTTTTTTCAAGACAATTTATAATGTGAACTCGTTATATACACAGAAGAAACATCTGATTGGAGGATGAGGAAAATGGAAACGAGATTGTGTGACGTCAGTAGTGATGTTGTGTGAGGTCATTTGCATGTGTGATCAGGTTAACCCTGTCAAGGTGAGAAAAAGAGCCAAGGATATATGTACAATATATACATGTTGGAGAGAAAAATAGGTAGCAAGAGGTGAGCGGGCAACAGCTCAATTAGCCTGCCCTTCGGTGGGTCCCCGCTCAGATCTCAAGCTGGTTTTAACTCAACTTGTGCCATTACAGAGAGAACATCTCTGAAGCATGTCAGACTGGTCCCACCCATACGGGCAGTCCAGATCCGAAATGCCAGCAAGTTCCCTCTGCACGAGAGATACATGTTATATATAACATATATATATGTTATATATAACATATATACATTATATATATAATGTATACATGTTATTTACAAGAGAACAAATCTTTGAGAATAAACAAAGGAAGAGGGCTATGGTATACATATATGTGATAATCTATTTACGGTGTCTGTATCTAACAGTAATACCACTAACTAATGTGTTCATATTAGTACTGTTGGTACAATGTATCAGAGTGCAACGTTGATACAACAAAAGAAAAAAGTTTCTGTGAATACTCAAGGGACAAGCACATATATAATAGATAGCTCTCTAATGGGATAACAAGGGAACAAAAGGACCCACAAGTTATATATTCTGAGGATACAGTGTATAGCCCCACTATGATACAAAAAATTGTTATAAATATAAGACAGGGTGGTCATATGTACACAGCTTCATCTTCTTTGTATTGCTTTTTTACAAAGAAGATGAAGCTGTGTACACCAAACTAAATATTACACTCTGCTAAGAAAAAAAAATTGTGCTATGCTGCAAACATTTTTGGGGGGATTCCATGATGTTGGTACACTATGTCAAAGCGTTTCATGGGAAAAATTAATTGAGAACGCCTGAAATAGAGAATAGATCATATTTACACACTAACGTTAATAACATCACACACAAAGAAGATTTTAATGCCTATATTCTATATTGTCAATGTACCAATATGTTAGCTTTAACCAGTCTTAGACTGCCAGTCCCTTTTACAACCCTAACATATGTTACTGCTTGCTGATTGGTAATGTAATCAGATTAAGGTAATTGTACCGGACACCATACAATATCAGATCCCATAGGATAAGATTGTGAAAAGCATAGTTTCTGCTATTAATTGCTCCTAGATTACTGCAATCGTTATCATTCTCCATTAAATATATCATTTATTTCAGTTGTACAAATTGATGCTGGGCCATATCATAGTTAGAATTTTGCAATGCACTTTCACTTCTGCACGCTGCATACTATCCTTCTGTGTGAGCTCATTCTTGATACCAAACTGTGTTCTAATAATTTGGTGCACATGACTCAAATACCAGCAATAACCTTACCAAGTGTTTATTCTGAGATAACCTACACTAGCTGCCAATCCTCTCTACAGCCCCATGTTTTATATGGTAAGGGCTCTATTTCAATGTTGGCATGAGGTGTAAAACCAATTTAAGATCTCGCATGGTCAGATACTAAGTATATTTTTCTTTACTCAAGAAAGATGCTGCACATTTTTTATCTTTTTTTTCCCCCTTCTTTCCTCTACCTGCTTGTCCCTTCGTTTATTTACTCTTCCCTGTAGGTATAATCCAATTCATATTGTGATAAGATCTGTAAGCCAGATGGCTCTTATATCAGTGTGTTTCCATAAATATACCCATGTTTCTGTTGTATAGATGCCTCCAAAAATAGACAAATACATATTTGCAGCATGCTGTTGCCTATATAAGTTCCTATAACTATATGTGAGCTATCCGTCACTATGTATTCATTTGCAGCAGTTGGAAACCTTCTTGAAATTTACTAAATGAACAATTGACTGAATTGTCAGGTCCCAGCTCAAAATGGATACATCAAAGTATGTGAATATATAAAGTATAGTGTAATACTAGGTCATAACGTTTTTTAATTCTTCTGAAAGGACTGGAACTGAGCACACAATTTTATGGTTATTATACTTAATTTAATGCCTGCAAAATATTTACTAAAATAAGTAGAGAGAAAAAAAAAAGACTGTAAGCATGTCTTTTCCTTATTCCCAGTATTCTGTAAGGCTGTTTGTTTACTCTCTCCCCTGTTTCTATGAACTATTGGGATTCAGAGAATTGTGGTAATTGTGGTGTAGAGCAAATTTATCATTTTCTTTACATAGTTATAGTTGTATTGGCTGAAAAAGTTCAGCCTTTCTCATATATGTTTTTGCTGTTCATTGAGAAAAAGGCAAATAAACAGTGTGAAGTGCTTTCCAATTTGCAACAACTAGGACAAAATAAATTATTGACCCCTGAATGACAGTCAAATCTCCCATTGGTTAAAGAAGCTTTATTCCACACAATTAAATTTATATCCCTGAATATTGTGTTTTTGAAAGAATTCATTTAGTTGCTATTTAAACTTCTGTACAGACTCTGATAAAACCACCCATTTAGACAGATAATTCTACATCCCTATTGTTCATACAGTAAAGAACACTTCCCTATGCCTTAGACTAAAACTCCTTTCTTCCAATCTAAATGGGTGACCTTGTGTACTATGCAGGCCTGGATTGGCCATTGGGCATATCTGGCAAATGCCTGGTGGGCCGCGATGGCTATGGGCCGAGGCCAGCAGGGGAGGTCACAGGATCTCCTTGGCGGGTCCATGAAGGGCCCGCGCTATCCGAGCGCCAGCCCTGCTGTGTGTCTTCATGGGCCGGTGAGGAGATCAAAGATCTCTCTCTCCGTCCCACTAGCACTAACAAGCGGCCGCCAGCTGGGGAAGGAGACAGGTGAGGACCCAGAGCTCTATCTTGCAGCTCCTCCGGGTTCCTCTCGCGACATCCAGAGCATTGCTGCAGGCACCACTAGGACCAGGGATTGCAGCACAGTCTCCCCTCCCAGGCTAAATGTAAGAAAGTATGGTGATCCAATGCTGTTGTTTTTTCTTGTGTTTAAAAAAAAAAATATATATATATATACATTTATATTCTGCCTCCCCCTAACACACAATCCCTCCAAACATATTCACACACAGCACCCTCACACACACTGCACTCTCACACACACATTAAACTCTCACACACAGCATCCTCACTCAAACACACAGCACTCACACACACAGCACTCTCAGTGCACCCCTCAATCACATACTACACCCTCACTCATATATACAGCACCCTCACACACACAGCACACACACACACACACAGCTCCCTGTGCACACACAATACACACAGTACCCTCACACACACTACACTCTCACTCACACATAGCACCCACGCACTGCACCCCTCACTCACACACACTGCACCCTCATTCACACACACTGCACCCTAACTCACACACTGCATCCCTCACACACAGCACCCTCATACACACAGCATTCACACACCTCAAACCCCTCACACATACATACAGCACCCCCCAACACACTGCCTCACTCACTCACACACACACACACACACACACACAATACTTCCATACATTTACACACTCACTACACCTTCACACACACACACACACACACACTGCACCCTTAAACAAATTGCATTCACGACACACTGGGTCCCTTACCCAACTCTGGATCATTTACGCACATACCCTTACTAGCTTCCTATATACACTCTGAATCCTCTACACACACACACACTCATTAGATCTCCTATACACACTCCTATAAATACTTTTTATGATCAAATCTGAGAAAAAAAAGGGTTAGAAACATTTTAGGTTGGTTGTGTTCTCTTTGGTTATCACCTTCTCATTTTTTTATCCTTCCTCAGTCCTGACTGCATTAGTGCACTATAATTAACACAAAGAGAACTGAGAATCTGAAGTGTAAAATCTGATTCACGAGATGTCAGTACAATCATTGCAAGCGGTAAGACCATTTAAAACATCACTTCTATTGTATCATTTGTTTTCATATGGTCCTCATCTCTTATTTTTATTATGCCACCTCTCTTTCTTTGTTTGTTAAGTGCTCGTTACCTGTAGCTTTTAGGTCAGAGTTAGGATTGTATTTTTGTGTTTGCAATAGAAGTAGGAGGTGTAGATTGCATGCTTGGTATAGCATTGTGGATGACAGATACTGATGTATTTGTGTGTAATGTTGACCACTCTGTCCAACAAATGGCTAAATAACCACAACAATAAATGAAGAGACATCGTAGTCACAGAAGTTTGATGAACTCTCCTCATGTGATCTTAGTCTTCATTGGACTTCATCTGAAAGGTTTGAAGTGAACATTGGTGGTGTACTGTGATGGTCCTGGCATCAGAACCACAGGGGAGTTTCCTGGTTTCTACCTCTGCCCTGTGGCTCTTCTATTCATTTCTCTCCTTCCTATCTCACCCTCAATTATCTTTTACCATGTCTTCCCCATACTTGGGGGTTTCCTGATATTTATTCCGTTTCTCTCTCATATCCTATCTCCTACATGGGAAATCACTCTTATATGTGTCATAATTTCCCCTTGTTCATTTCTGAATATCTTGCTAGATAAAGATTGACAAACATATTTTGCTTATATATACACGTTATAAAAAAGGACACTTGTAATAACTGACTTTGAATGCAGAAGTTTGCAGAAAAGGTAATTTCACATAATATTTATATTTATTGTAAATCCCTAAATATATTGTGTAATTTGTCATGTTTTCATACCTACAGGTGAGTGGTTTAACAGGTCTGCAGATGGCTCAAATGATCTCTGTCTACTGCCTTTAGGATAGGAGTGATATTGGCGCCCACAAGAATGACATCCTTGATTGGTATACATCCTAAACAAAAGTTACCAGTTTAATGCTTATTGTTGTAACGTTAGACATTCCATTTTCTGAATATATAAATTTATCATATACAGTTACGATTCTTAGTATAAACCATCGAGATAATGAAAAATCTAATAAATAACCATCAGCATGTCAATTGCAATCTTAAAAACACCAGAAGTTTTTCAAAATAAAAAAAAGAAATGAGAGAGAAAAATAATACTAAAAAAGGCTTGTTTTGGGGGGCGGGGCCTGACAGCCAACATGGCAGGACGTGCTCTATGAGAGCTCCAGCAAAAACGGGCAGAAACTTGGCAATCCCGGCTACATTAACGATGCCAGCACCACACGGGATCCATAAACAGGTTCAGGACCTTACCAGGAACAGAATGACACCCGACTTGCACCGCTTCACACTGCGAGCACAAGCTCCGACCATGCGGCCTAATATGGAGCGGAGCCTGAGGCCTGGGGGAGGCGGCCGATCCCTCGGCTTAGGACCTGCTCCCAAGCGCAACCTAACGGCTGCCCCGTTGCCCCCCCCTGGACCGGTGGGGGATATCCCGGTCCTCACAGGGGTCGATTACCCCCCTACACAGCTCCAAAAAGCGACGAAGCATGAGGCTAACAAGGACTACAAAGGTCCAATCAAGATGGCGGCCAAAGAACGAACGGCGCCAAAACGCTCCCTCACTAAGCCACCTGAAAGCATTTGGGTATTTCTTGAATGGCTCAGCAATCACTTATGGACCAAATTCCATATCAGAGGCTGGTCCCTCCACTCAGCAATATGTGCATTGGTGGTATGGATACGACCAGCGACCCGGCGCCAACTAGGCAGATACTTACCCCCAGCCACTGGAGCGGTCTCAGGTCAGAAACAGAACCGGGGACCGAAGAGGCGAGTGCGGACGGCATCTCCCTCCGAAACTAGCAGACAGTCCTACGACTACCAGACCGACACAATTGAACCCGCCCGACACACTCCCAACCCAGAGGAACCTGACCCTTCTGACCACCAAAGCGCAACCTGGCATATGCAGACCCGCACGGCAACTCGGAGAACGGCACAGCCTCACACCACCAAATCTGTCCGGCTCCAATGCCCCCCGCGACACCCCATCAAGACCGTTTGGCCACAGCATATTGCCGAGCGGATTCTTGCTGCCGGGCGGCGGGCCTCAAGGACTGGCGTAGGTTGAGGGCCTAAGGCAGACTAGCTGCATGTATCCCATACCTACCTGTCATTTCGCAGGGATACCTGTTGCTCCTACCTACAAGGTGGTCATGAGCACCACTGGACTGCTGAGGACTCAGTTTCCTTTTCTTTTTCTTTTTGTTTTGCAAACCTAAATCACTCACTGAGGTGCTCCAGACCTCCTTGGACTTCCTATGCTCGACTCGTCTAAGCCTGTTTTATTATAAGCAACCCTATAGTTTAAACCTGAGATCGAAATATATATATATGGCGAAATACACTACTAGTGATGTATCACCATTTATTTCTCTATTACTGATAGCATTGCAACAGCAGAATTGAAATCTGAACGTTGGTCAATCTCGTTGTTTTAAACATTATTTCTGCTGTTGTAGACATGTCTAGCCTAGCCTCCTCACGTTTGCATATTTCATATTTACTATATGGATGTAACAGTGTTTAAAAGGAATCATTACTTCTCTGGAAATTGCACTATTGAATAAATAATTGAAAGCCACCTATAACTTGTGTTGACATTTTTCATGTGATGTTCCGTTTTCTTTTAGTTGTATATTATATATTTAGCAAGTGACATTAAAATCCAGTTTAGTCCAGACACAGCCAGTGCACACAATGCAAATGAGGAGGAGAAGTGAAATATTATTGGGTAGGGCAAGCCTGGAGCCGAGAGTGGGGTCCTGAATGCCACGAGTCTGATTTTGCCACCTTTTCATTGTTAGCCCTGAGTCCCCTGGAATACAGAGAAATATTACACCTCCGATTAGATAATAAGTGAGAGTGCTGCTTTAACGGGCTTAATTGTGGCAGTATTAATGTTGGTGTAGAGTTTAATGCTGTGAGTTATGGGTTAGGATTGCAGTTGCAGAGTAGATACAGAATTACTAGGGACGGATTTTCCATTTGGATTTCCCATTAGGCAAATTAGTCCTCTGCCTACAGGTGCATGTCAACTAGGGGAACCTGTTTTCAGCACTTACAATGTACGTTTTTGGAGCTCAAGTGGTCTGGTGGGGAGATATGTATCAGAAACATTAATCCATGTCTCTTTAGTCCAGTCAGCCTCCATTGCTTGATAGCAGATCTGCAGGAACAATTATAGAGGATGTAAAACTCAGTGGTGTCCCAGCTCCTCCAGTGTCCATGTGTGAGGCTGGAGATGATGTGGTAGGGATAATGTCCCATCTGAACACTCACATCTCGCATCTTACTCAAGAAGTACCTTGCGGGAGGAGCAGAGACAGCATTGAGTGATGCCCCCTATTGCAGTGCTAACACCTACTGCATTGTAACAATCAATCTTAGCAGGATGATTGGACTATTTAAGCCATAGGAGAGTGAGTACTTTGCAAATAACCCTTTAAAGTACACATTCCTTAAACCTTTTTTTCCTAACCCTCAATATAACCTGTCCCAAAACTTAAACAAATCCATTCATTAGCCCCAGATTTATGCACTCAAAGCTTAAGCCTGAAAAAAACCCTAAATAATGTTAGGTGTGCTCTCATTATAAAACACAAGGGAGGGGACATACTAAGTTAAAAAGGAAATGTGAGATAAGAGAAAAAAAGGAAAATATAAATTCTTTAAAAACTCTAAACTCGATAAACAAGGGCTCGACAAATCCCAGGTGCCAGGTCGCCATGGCGACCATGAAATGTGTCCTGTAGCATGGGATTTGTGAGCCTGTTTAGCCCCCGAGGTGACCAGCTGCATGAGAGCAGAGGAAGGCAGTCGGATCACGGAGGGCTGAGGCAGGCTGCTGACTGAGTGAGGCGGCTGGCTCATTGAGAGGTAAGGGAGGGAGGCTGGCTCATGTATTGCTGAGGGAGGGGGGCGACAGGCTCATGGAGAGCTGTGAGAGGGAGTGGAGAGACCAGCTCAGGTATTGCTGAGGGAGGGGGGCGGCCAGCCCATAGAGAGCTGATGGAGAGGGGCGGCCGGGTAATGGAGAGCAGAGGGAGGGGGGCGGACAGATTACTTATTGCCGTGGCGAGAGAGCT
This sequence comes from Pelobates fuscus, assembly GCF_036172605.1. NCBI lineage: Eukaryota > Metazoa > Chordata > Amphibia > Anura > Pelobatidae > Pelobates > Pelobates fuscus. Next base: position 100,592,308 of record NC_086322.1, read on the forward strand.
GTAATCTCCTTACTCAATTCCCTCGCACGGCTTGCAGTGAGGCCGGGAGCGGGTTATGATGTCACTCCGGCCCACTAAACAGTGCGCGAGATGGAGGTGAGTAGGGAGATGACAGCAGTCCCACTGGACCCCAGGGAAAGCATATCCACTCCAGCTCTCCAGAAGTAAGGAGGCTGGGTGGATTTAAATAAGTCATTACTTTTGAGTGAGTGTGTGTGTGTATGTACGTTTGTGAGTGTGTGTGTGCCTGTATGTGTGTGTGTGTATGTCTGTGTGTGTGTGTGTGTATGTCTGAGTGTGTGTGCGTCTGTATGTGAGTGTCTGTATGTCTGTAAGTGTGTGTCTGTACGTCTGTATGTGTGTATGTCTGAGTGTGTGTGTGTGTCTGTATGAGTGTGTGTGTGTCTGTATGTCTGAGTGTGTGTGTCTGTATGTCTGAGTGTGTGTCTTCCCTCCAATAACATGGGAAAGGTGGTTTTACTCACCTTTTTTCCCCCACGACGTGTTGATGACGCTGCGGCTGGCCCCACCTCAATAGCTGAGATTATCAAACTTGACGATCTCAGCCAATCCAATGCTTCCCCACAGGATAGCATTGGAAGACTATTGCACATGCATGGCAAAATTCCATTGCGCAAATTAAATTTTTCATAGAGGTGCATTGAATCAATGCATCTCTATAGAGAAGTGACCCAGGAAGCACCTCTAGAGGTCCTCTGAGTGCCTGTCGCTACAGGTGTTACCCGGCAGCAATGTAAACACTGCCTTTTGTCTGAAAAGTCAGTGTTTACATTGAATAGCGTTCAGGGACAGGATATAGACTTCAGAACAACTACATTAAGCTGTAGTGGTTCTGGTAATTATAGTGTTCCTTTAGGAACTGTATTTTTGGCGTTGATTTCTCTGGCTCCTAACTCTTCTAGCTGGCTCCTAGATTCCAAGCAAATTTGTCAAGCCCTGCGATAAACCTATAGCTGGCTCTACCTCAGTGTTTATACAATATAGCATATTGAATTGTGTCAATAATGTCTTGATTTTGCAGTCTGAATGGGGCTATTCCCTCTCAATTTTGCAGTTTAGGCAATTCAGAAGAGGCATCAGAGCGCTCCCACTCTTATTGCATAGAATGGAACATTTTCTAACACAATGACATAGCATAGGAAAGTCTTTATAAGAACTTTCTACTCTATGAGAGTTCAGTATGTGGCGAATGCTTGAGAAGAGAAATGGATTTAATTTATTGCCTTGCATTTGTTTGTTTTTTTGGCAAATTCTCTTTTTCTGGTTGCTGGTGGCTGGGACACTAGTTAGAAGAGTTGGTTCTCCACCAGCAACCAGTGGATGCCTCCTTTAATATTATTATTAAGGTCCCCAGTTCCCACCAATGGGAGGGTGCCGGGGGAACACTAGACACTCCACCTTTTAATATTTTTTATAGAATCTTTCCCATAGGTGGTGTCTAGTCTCTAGTTTTAAATATTTAGTAGATATGCCGCCACCTGCTGCTAGCACTGACAAAAAAGCCAGCGAACAATAATTTGTGATTGTGCATCCAGCTGGATTCATTTGCTTTTGGATTTTAGTAAAAAAGTTATTTGGTGAATATTCTGAATCATATACTTTGTATATGCTTCGGATGCAAAAACACCTATTTTAATCTGGATTTCAAATGGATTTGGGTGATTGCTGTAGACTCACTCAAGTCAACTGGATTCTGATTGGAATTGACCTTAGTAAGTATGAGAATTGCAATTGTGGTTAGAATCTGGTCATTTTCGGTGGCTTTTGCCCATCGTTAGTGAATAACATTGCAAATGTAGGATACACTGACTATTATTCAAATGAGAGGAACAGTGTATGATAAATCGATGGCAGAGTTATGGAGTATGGTATGTTCAATACAAAGGAAAGTTAATTCTAAATAAGCTCCCCATAAAACACCTAATTTATTTATCTTGTCTTTTTACTAGAACTTGTGGGTTTTGAAACTAAACAATTTCTTCTAAACAATTTAGGGCTAGGGACCACCCATCCTCTTTAAATGTAAAGCAGAGATATTTTGCTCATATTTAATCCAATGCTTTACCAGTCTTGCCTCTGTTGCCACTTCTTCCCTGGGTGAAATCATCAGTGATAGAACATAGAGAAGCATTTAGGGGCCTACTCACCTGCCTAGGACTAATTACAGATCCTACAAAAGGCCACACCTGAGAATACCAGTGGAGTAAAGGCCTTACATTGAAGTTGATGTTCATACTGAAAAGACTTTAGATCCTGGCTCCTGAGAAGCAACCTTTAATTTACCTGGTTTACAACCAACCCTGCTCCATACCAACCCGGATTACCTGCAACACTGCTTTATCCTGCCAACCTGGATTACTACCAACCCTGCTTCATACTAAGTCGACGTTTCAATTCACTAGGGACTTTTTTCAAGACTTGGAACCTAGGCCATAAACAAGACTGGGAGCAGAAGTGCGGGCATATCGTGAGTTGTGTGTGTATATATATATATATATATATATATATAAACCAATAAGAAAGGCTGCTCTCCGGATTTAAAACGAAAAATGTATTCAAATAATTTTCAAATATGACCAATGTTTCGGTCTCCGTTCGGGACCATCATATTTTAAAATTATTTGAATACATTTTTCGTTTTAAGTCCGGAGAGCAGCCTTTCTTATTGGTTTTTGCATATCTTGGAGCTCTGCTGGTGCGCCCGGCAGTGGATTGTCCTGGATGCGTGAGTGCAGGGGATTTATTTATTATTTATTTATATATATATATATATATATATATATATATATATATATATATTTAAATTTGCTGTAAATTCAATAGATTACTGCGTAGTTTAGCATGTTACTCTATATCCTCTATATCCTGGGCTACAGTGATGACTACTCTCACAGCAAATACTCCCTTATCTTAAATGTCTTCACTCTGTCCATTTGATGCATGTATCGTGTCTGTTCCAGTTGAACTAGAAGACAATGGAATTTTGGTAGAACAAGCTGCCAATAAAGCTTGCACATCTAATATTATTGTCATGTATTTGTTAAGTTTGCAGCATGTTATTTACTAGCTTGTTATTTTATTATGTATACATAAGTGTTTATATTTTTCACTGATTGTAATGTATTTCTATTAATGATTGGATTGTTTATCAATAACCTACTAAGCTTGTTCACCCTCCAGCCTGTGCTGTGACCTTATAAAAGTCTACAATGGAAGACGAGCATGCACACCCTCAGGTCATGCCACTTTTGGATTACAGCTCAGTGTCGCTGTGCATTTCATCCATCATGGACAAATGCTTTAATCTTTGCAAGTAGCTGGAAATCTACAGCATGGAGAACTCCATTAATTCAGTCTTCGTCAAAAAAGCAAAATAATCTAAAAAGCGGAAGCATTGATTAGCTCTTTAAGACTAAGTCAAATTTTTTTGCCCAAAGCACATGCTTCTTTTATAAGCACAGTGAGTGTTTATTTTAGGATGATCAAAGTCAAAGGGTAATTATAGAAATTAAAAATAACATAATTCTTTCCAGTACTGTGTTCATTGTCTAAATTGATTACATGGTTATTGATTCTTATCGAGCAGAGGCATCGCTTTCCTACACACATTTTGCCTTTCCAACTAAATTAGATGAAGCAATTATATTCTGTTTTCAATATATCGAGATTAAATTAAAATTTAACAAATGTTAATTGGAAATGTATTTATAAAAATACATTCCATTTTCTGTACTTTAACCATTATTAGAATTTTTAGATCTTTCTCTAATATTGCCTTTAACCCCTTAAGGACCAAACTTCTGGAATAAAAGGGAATCATGACATGTCACACATGTCATGTGTCCTTAACCCCTTAAGGACACATGCCATGTGTGACATGTCATGATTCCTTTTTATTCCAGAAGTTTGGTCCTTAAGGGGTTAAGGGGTTAAAGGACCACTATAGGCACCCAGACCACTTCAGCTTAATGAAGTGGTCTGGGTGCCAGGTCCAGCTAGGATTAACCCTTTTTTCTATAAACATAGCAGTTTCAGATAAACTGCTATGTTTATAATAGGGTTAATCCAGCCTCTAGTGGCTGTCTCATTGACAGCCGCTAGAGGCGATTCCGCGCTTCTCACTGTGATTTTCACAGTGAGAAGACGCCAGCGTCTATAGGAAAGCATTGTGAATGCTTTCCTATGGACTGGCTAAATGCGCGCGCATTCAGCCGATGACGACAAGGAGGAGGAGAGGAGGAGGAGGAGAGTTCCCCGCCCGGCGCTGGAGAAAGAGGTAAATTTATCCCCTTCCACCCCCTAGAGCCCGGTACTATAGTGATCCTTTAACCCCTTAAGGACACATGACATGTGTGACACGTCATGATTCCCTTTTATTCCATAAGTTTGGTCCTTAAGGGGTTAAAGGGATACGATAAGCACCAAAATAACTTTAGCCGAATGGAATGATTTTAGTGTATAGATCATGCCCCTGCAGTGTATGTGTGGTGATAGCTGCAGGTTGTGACTGATGAGTGTGAGTAGCAGTGAGGGATGTGTGTTGCTGTCTGTTGGTAGCTGTGATTGAGTTGTGTAGTTATGTGTTGTGTGGGTCATTTGGGCTTGACTGGGAAAAATAAACAGATTAGGGCATTTCATGGCATAGCAACCCACTTTCATATTTAGCAAATACAATTTTTTTTAACAGATTACATTTTTTTTATAAGTGAGAACTAACTCACACTAATACACACATATAGATACTGCATTCAGTCACAGAAGCAAGCACTCACAGATGCATTCACACGTACACACATGAATACAATATAAAAAGACATACACATATATACAGAGACACAAATTCACAGAAACATAAATACAAACAGTCTCACACTTATGGATTTCTATATCAAATACATACATAAATTTACAGAAGCATAAATATATGCAGATACACTCACAGATAAAAAAAATACACTTGGGGGCGTGGTCTCACGTCCAACCAACATGGCCACGTAAAGCCATCGGCTCCTCCACACAGAGACCTAACTCAGCTATATGAACAGCTATTGCTGCCCCACAAGGAGACACAAATCATGGAGGTGGGTGCCCAAACACCATATCACAACGCTCTACAAATTCCTGGCACAGAAACACTAACAGACATACACACTGATATGCACACAAGGACTGACAGAGACAAACGCGGAAATAAACTTTGAAATAAACTCTGTTTGAGTGGCTTCACTGTGGTCCAGTGGGGATCTGGCACCAATTGCGAGCTGTACTCAGGGGGCCGTGTTTATTCCCACATGGCCCTCTCTGAGCAATGGGATGAATAGACATCACTTATTCCTAGTTGTAGGTCCACTAAACAGATAATGGGCTGTACTCTCCCTCTCTCCTACCAAGCTCAATCTCCCACTCTCCTGATACCGGAGAAACTGACGGAAGCCAAGCACAGAGAGATGGACACAGGTTTCTTCAGGAAGGAAGAGATTCTTTATTCGGTTCACCGATCGGGACTCAGAGGGACTGATGTCACCAAAATACAACAAGTTCTGAGCCCCGGACAATAGTGCAGGCTCCTTATATAGGCACATAACTCCTCCCATATTAAGCTCCACCCGCACATTCTCTTAACCAATCAAAACAAATAAGAATTAACTTCCTGTTCGACCGCATTGCTTGTCCAGCATAATGGAGGAGGGGAATATAACATCCTGTATTCTCGCACATGCTCCGTACACTACTGATCGTATCTTGCCACGTGCAACCAACCGACCGATACGTCAGCATATGCACGTACACATCCCACGTGGTAATCTCGGCCTACTAAATTTATTTTTACCGAGATTCCACCACATTCCCCCCTTTGATGCCTCTTGATATTTCACAATTACTTGAGGCATCACTTAACCTTGGTTTGCATACACCTCAGGTTACCATGAACCAGACCAGACTTTTCTTATGATGTGAATCCTTCAACACTCCTCTTCCTGCATTGGTTCTCCCTGATCTAGAGCCTCATATTTATATATGGCCATTATCTGTGCTGCAGCCTTCCTTTCTGCTATATTTTCTATCAGGCTTTGCACAGACCTAACTACTAAGGGAATAAGACAAGGCAGGAACAGACACAACATTAAAATCAGTATGACTCCGCCTACCAATGCCTTAAGCCCTCCAAACTGCTCATACCAGTTACCAAACCAACTACTTGGATTGTATCCTTTCCATACCTGAGTAGGCACATGCGCTAGTTTAACCATATGGCTAGTAAGCTCAGCTATTGCTTGCCCTTCGTCATCTATTTGAAGACAGCAATTGCTCAGGTTAAACTTCCCACATACACCTCCCTCTACTGCCAATAGGTAATCCAAGGCTAATCTATTTTGGTACACTGCTGTCCTCATCCTGGTATTATGCTTCGCTAGAAGATTGAGCGCTTGTGAGGTCTCATTAGTAATTATCTCAACCACCGCCTGTAACCTTATAATGCGGTTGAGCATATAAATTGGGGTCCTATAACCGAAAGTACCATCCTCTGCCCATGTGGCTGGCCCATAGTAATCTATAATACGCTGGGGAGGCCATTCATCATCTTCCCAGGCGCCTATCTCTATGGGTCCCCTTTTCTTCCTATGATTCACATCATACACTTTAACACCCAAAGTCTCACCTGTTTCAATAGGTAACAAGAAGAAGGATGGTTTGAGCATACCTAACACACATGCCCCTTCCCAGTCCTGTGGCAACTCCGAATAGGCCTTCTTACCACAGATCCAGTACAAATTTGCTGGGGCTTTCCAACTAGATGTGATAGATAAATCAAACCATACGTCCTTTAAATTGGCATATCTTGCAAACGGGTTAGATGGTTCTGAGACATTTGAAGCCGACCACCAAGTTGTATTCTTTGTATCATCATCATAAGCTTTTTGCCCTAGACAAGTTAACTCTCCTACAGAAGTATTAAACATCATTCCTTTCCTTGCTATGCAAACATAACCTATGATGGAGGTCTTTAATCTCCACTCAGATTTACCTCTAACACTCATCTGATAATCGGCTTGTGAGGATATTAATTGTTCAACTGCCTCAGAACCGGACATTACCTCCTTTGCTTCCCAAGGCCATTGGTCTCCCATGTTAGTACCTCCACACACATAGCAGTTGGTTACATTAAGACTACCGGCAATACTTTCAGCTAAATCTATGAACAGGTTTTTAGCGTTATGGGGGATCTTGTTATCTATACTCATCTCTTCATAAAACGAATGGAATACCTGATGAGTTTGGGAGGTTACCGTATCGGTCTCTATCCCTATAAACAATACTGTCCCAGGGTCTAAACCCGTCCCGTATATTTGAAACCCAAATAAGTTACCATATCTATCTAAGAATTGGTCAGGATTGTTTATAAGAATATGGACTGGATTGCATTCCATAGACTTACAGTGTGGATTGGTAGGCAACTTAGTCACAATCATGTCCTTGTCTGCTGTCTGTCCCCAAGTTGCCCACCCCACACAAGACCAATATGGGCAAAAATTATAATCCCTATTTGGGCATCTAGGACTCACATACTTATTTTTACTACTGGGACATATATATTTATCATTAGACCCATCTAAGATCCCCACATACATTCCACGGCTTTCTACGACTTGATATTGCTTTACATGCATCAAATAGCAGAACACCCGAAGAATGTACGGATTCTAACACTGTTTTATTTATTAGGGTCCCCTGAGGATCTCCATTCCTGAGAGTCAACCAAATTGTACGGGGTTGATACTCTGGATTGAAGCACCTAGGTTCTCCTATCCCTAAATGGCATACACTATACTCTACATTTAAGTATCTACACCTAGACAGATCACCTTTACACTCATATTGCGAATGCCAAATTAGGGTCTGGGAAATATGATTACCTGTTCTTGTAGTCTTAATGCACACCTCACAGCTAGGAGTGTCGGTACCTCTACCTTCCTGAATATAAAAATACATATAAATAAACATTATCACAAATACATCTTTCGTCGGCTGCATCCTCAGTCGTCGTCCGTGCGATGGCACCTCAGCTTCCAGGATGTAAGGGCTGCAGGGAATGGAGTTCTGCTCGTCTTCACAGGGGTCCCTTCGAGACTTTCCTGGCTTTTAAATTACATGTTGGTGAGCAGACAGGCTTTATTATGGCCGTCTAAATACTCACTTACCAATCTCTGAAACAATAAAATTTGTAATCCACAAGTTTCCTCGTCACTCCAACTGAGTCGTGCGCTTTAACCGGATCTTGCAGGGATTCTCTGGATCTGATGTAGCTTGCCAAGAATCTACCGCTGCTGGTTTAACCCTGGAGTGATGAATCCACGGAGTCACTTCAGCCACTTTTATTGCTGTAGGGGTAGACAAAAGAACAACATAAGGACCTCTCCACTTGGGCCCTAACGGTACATTATTCCACTCTTTAATCCACACTTGGTCTCCTGGGTGGTAACTATGAACAGGGGGATAAATATTCACAGGTAATCTATCTTGTACCCATTTCTGTACCTCCTCCATAGTCTTACCCAACTCTACAACCTGCTGCCGGGTAATTCCTTCTCCCAACTGACTCAAATCCCCCCTTAAGTTACCAAGTACGGGAGGTGGACGCCCATACATGATTTCAAAAGGAGAGAGACCCATCCTTCTGGTAGGTGTACTGCGAATTCGCAACAGAGCTATAGGCAAAAGGACGTTCCACTTAAGTTGGGTTTCCTGACACATCTTTGCCAACTGATTCTTAATAGTTCTATTCATTCTCTCTACTTTACCAGAACTCTGAGGTCTATATGCCGTATGAAGTCTCCACTTTATACCAAGCATATGAGTCAGTTGTTGTAGGCACTGATGAACAAAAGCTGGACCATTGTCCGATCCTATAGAGCAGGGTAGTCCATATCGAGGTATTATTTCTCGTAGCAGGAATCTCACGACTTCTCCTGCTTTCTCAGTACGAGTAGGACATGCTTCTACCCAGCCTGAATAGGTGCACACAACTACTAGTAGGTAGCGATGTCCACCAGATTTAGGCATTACTGTATAGTCAATTTGTAGATCGGACATAGGGAGTCCCCCCATATACTGAACTCCTGGTGGCTTTACTGGTCCTTGCCTTGCATTATTTCTAGCACACGTTACACATCTTCGTACAATGGCTTGAGTTAAGTTGGACAATCTTGGTATGTAGAAATGTTTTCTGAGAGATTCTTCTGTACTATCTCTTCCAGAATGCGTCCCGTTATGATAGTTTTGGACGATTTCTACCGCTAGTGATGCTGGAATGACTATTCTCCCATCTTCTAACTGATACCATTTGTTCTCCAAATACTTTCCAGGTTCAGTCTTTAACCACTCCTCTTCTTGAGCTGTATAAACTGGAGTCCATTGAGACAGTGGAGTTGGAATAAGAGCAGCTATATGTTCCACATATTCCTGTCTTCCTGATTCAGCGGCACGCTTAGCTGCACTATCTGCCATCCGATTTCCTTTGGTTACATCACCATCTCCTCTCAGATGCGCTCGACAATGTATAATACCGACTTCTTTCGGTTCCCATACTGCTTCCAATAGTTGTAGTATTTCAGCTGCGTACTTGATTTCTTTGCCCTCTGAATTCAATAGTCCTCTTTCTTTATACAAAGCTCCGTGGGCATGAGTGGTTAAAAACGCATACTTGGAGTCCGTGTAGATGTTCACTCTTAAACCTTCAGCCAATTGTAACGCTCGTGTCAGTGCTATCAATTCTGCCTTTTGTGCTGATGTTCCTTTTGACAGTGGCCGAGCTTCTATCACCTTATCTATCGTCGTTACTGCATATCCTGCATAGCGAATCCCTTCTTTCACATAACTACTGCCGTCTGTATAATATTGGACATCGGGGTTCTGGATGGGAAAATCACGAAGATCTGGTCTACTTGAAAATACTTAATCCATCACTTCCAAACAATCGTGTTGACTTTCAGTAGGTTGCGGCAGAAGGGTAGCTGGATTTAAGGTATTTACAGTCTCTAAATGCACTCTTGGGTTTTCACACAATACTTGGTCATACGGCTGTTACTAAACCAATGATTTCCTTTGTAATCCAACAACGTCTGTACTGCATGTGGAACTCGTACATAAAGTTCTTGACCCAGAGTGAGTTTATCGGCTTCAGCTACCAGCAGGGCGGCTGCAGTTACGGCTCTTAGACAAGGTGGAAGACCGCTGGCCACTGCGTCCAGTTGCTTAGACATGTAGGTAACAGGTCTTTGCCATGATCCCAAGTACTGTGTCAATACTCCCACAGCCATCCTTCTTTGCTCGTGTACATACAGGTAGAATGGTCGTGTGTGATCAGGTAGACCTAATGCTGGGGCACTCATCAAAGCCCTCTTCACATCTTCAAATGCCGTTTGCTGTTCTTGAGTCCATAGGAAGGGGTCGTGTTCTGTACCCTTGATAGCTGCATACAGAGGTTTCGCCAATATCGCATAACTGGGAATCCATATCCTACAGAAGCCTGCTGCCCCCAAGAACTCTCGCACTTGTCTTCTATTCTTGGGTGTTGGTATTTGGCACACAGCTTCTTTTCTCTCTGGCCCCATTATTCTTTGACCTTCAGAGATATGGAATCCCAGATATTTGACAGTTGGCAGACAAAACTGAGCCTTCTTCCTAGACACCTTGTATCCTGCCTTCCAGAGAATGTGTAGTAGATCGTGTGTTGCTTGCTGACATACTTCTCTTGTAACTGCTGCTATCAACAAGTCGTCTACATATTGTATTAATACACACTCTCCTGGGATGGACTTGAAATCCAGTAGATCTTGACTCAGAGCTGAACCAAATAGGGTCGGTGAGTTTTTAAACCCTTGGGGTAGTCTTGTCCAAGTCATCTGGCGTTTCGAGCCCGTTACAGCATTTTCCCATTGGAAAGCCTAGATACATTGGCTTTCTGTGGCAATTCGAAGGCAAAAGAAGGCATCTTTGAGGTCTAAGACTGTAAAATAGGTAGCCCCGCCCGGAATTAAAGCAAGCAGGTTATACGGATTGGGCACAACTGGGTGTATACTAACAACCGCATCATTGACTGCTCTCAAGTCCTGGACAGGACGATACTCATCTGTACCGGGCTTTTGAACAGGCAGCAATGGGGTGTTCCAGGGGGAAGTACAGAATTTTAGGATACCATACCGTATGAACTTATCCAGATAAGATTGAATATTTTTCTTAGCCTTCTGCGGGATGTGATATTGCCGTAGGCTCACTGGATAAACCCCAAGCTTTAGTTCGATTCGAATGGGTGGAATATTGCGGGCCAGTCCTGGTGGGTTGTTCTCTGCCCAAACTCCTGGTATGTTGAATAAGGATTCATCACTCTTAGGGTTTTGGCTAGTCAACGCTGTATAAAGTCGCCACTCTTCTTCCTTTGGTACGGATAATGTCATAATACCTGAAGGTCCATTAAACTTTAAGGATGTTGTTCCGTTTGGTAGGAACGTAATCTGCGCTTGTAATTTGGATAGCAAATCACGTCCCAACAATTGGACTGGACATTCAGGCATGTAAAGGAATTGATGTTTTATTATATGGCCTCCCAATGTACAGAGTCGACTTTTACGAACCGGTTTTGCAGCACTCCTTCCAGTTGCTCCTATTACGGTAATAGTTCTTCCAGATGGAGGAGCAACTAGGTCAGTCACCACCGAATGTTCAGCACCAGTGTCGATCATGAATGCACTCCTTTTTCCCCCTATTGATACATCGAACATAGGCTCCGCTCGACCAAGGGGGATGGAGCCCGGTCGGTATCAATAGCTCTCCATAACCGTGTCAGCCAATCCTACAAAGTCCCTATCTTCTCTATCGCGGGACCGTTGCGCTGCGGGATAGTATCTATCTTCTCTTACACTTCCTCTGTTATTACTATTACTCCCTCCGGGACCTCCTCTACCTCTCGCTCTGCCTCTAAAGTTTCCATAACCTGCCCTGGGTGGGTCTCTCTCGTATTGCTCTCTTTTTGGACACTCGCTTCTCCAATGCCCTTCTTCTCTACAATACGCGCACTGATTCCTACTCAGGGGTTCCCTATTCCACCTACTATCGCCTCTATCTGGGCCCCGTCTATCTACGCCTGCGATTGCTACCGCTAGCATATCCACCTTTTTACGCATCTTGCGCTCTTCCTCTTTCTTACTTTCTGATTCCCTATTCATATACACCTTATTTGCTACCTCCATTAGTTGGGTGATGGACATTCCTGCGAACCCTTCTAACTTCTGTAGCTTGCGCATAATATCTCCGTAAGCTTGGCTGACAAAGGCAGAGTTTACCATTTGGGAATTCTCAGTGTCTTCCGGATTAAAGGGGGTATACAGACGGTATGCCTCCAATAATCGGTCATAAAAGACACTAGGCGCTTCATCACTTTTCTGAATCACCTCAACCGTCTTCGACATATTTATGGCTTTCTTCCCTCCAGCTTTCATGCCAGCAATTATAGCGTCTCTATAGGCTTTTAATTGAACCATATCTGCGCCATTAACATCCCATTTGGGATCAGCATTAGGATAATGAGTTGCGGCCCATGCTCCCGGATTTGCTTGGTTTAAAGTACGGGCTTCTTCCTCCAGTGCTTTAATAGCTGCTTGATTTATCCTAGTCCTCTCCTCGTTGTTAAACAATGTCATTAATAATTGCTGGCAATCAGCCCAAGTTGGATTATGCGTCTGGACTATCGAGGTAAACAGGTCGGTCATGGCTTGTGGCTTTTCAGTATACAAGGAATTGTGGGACTTCCAATTCAAGAGATCGGTAGTCGTGAACGGGACATATACGAAGACTGGGTCAGCATACACCATTTGACCTAAATCATTAAGATAGGCTGACCCAGGATTCAAACGAAGAGGCATCTGGTAATGTTTGGGTTTTTGGGTACCGGTCAGTTGTCGGGTTAGTATAGGGCTTCGTGGAGGGGCGTCGGTTAGGGGTTCCGGTCAGGGGGTAATAAGACGTGTGGATAGAGAAGCTTTATCATGGGGAAGGCCAGTGAATAAAATATTCCGAGCCGGGCTAGAGGAAGCCTGACCGGAAGCTTGAAATGGCGCCAAATCGGAATAGATGGACTTAACGGGGGCTGGTGTCGGAAGGGGAGGTTTATTATGGCGTGGGGTGGATTCTGAGCTAGAGGAGGAAGTAGATGGGGACAATGGGGGAGGGGGTGTGGAACTTCCTGTACTTGTATCACCTCCCCTTGCAGAGAAATAAGGGGGCGGCATAGGGATCTCAGACTCAGGGGGCGTGTCCAAAATGGGCTTAACCGTGGTCCTAGTGGACAAACAAGTCCTGGCCACCATGAGGCGACATTGCTCCTCGTGGCATATTCGGACCCATCTTGGCAAGTCGTTTACGGCCTGCCTCCAACAATCAATGTATGGAAACTGTCCGTAAAGTTCAGGCCTACCTGATACAGCCATGTGTACACGCTGTACCAGACTTGGATCTAAACTGCCACGTGGCGGCCATGCCGTAACCAAAGTAGGCCATTCCCTAGTGCACAAAGTGATCAAACGGGCAGGAGACATTTTAACCCCAAAATCACATCCTGTGAATCCCTTTTTAAAATTCTTTACCATACATCCTAAGGGATCCAAAATCGTCGACTCCGACGCGCCCATACTTATCAATGGAGCGTCGTTGACAACAAATGCTATACACACACTCTATGCAACAGTCACACCCGTTCCTTCGGCAACAGCACCACGTGGTACAGTTACCAAGTGAAACGTACACAGTAACACAATAAAAACACTCAGGGAATTCAGGGAACACAGCTGTTACACCAGTCACTAAGTAATCGAAATTATGCCCTTTGGCGAAACTATACCGTCACCCACGCTATAATTCTCTATATATGAATTACCCGTCTATAACACACCCCAGTAACATCGTCTTTTACAAACAGCAGTTACAGTACGGTTAGCATAGGTCAAAGTACAATTTAAGGTCACAATACAATTATTAGTGGTTATGGTGTTAGACATGCAATAGACGACAATTATTAGTACTTATATACAGTATCAGTAAATATACAGGGTTATGGTACCGTGCACTTTAATACAGCAACACACTATTAACACTCTCGCTAGACAGCAGAGCTCACGCTATCTAACAAGATATACACGTTACTAAACAATCTTTATCACATATACAATCCCAACTAATCTATTGGCCAGTACCTTGATGGACTACCTAAAACTATCTACATCCGTTTTGGTTAGCCACACTGCCCAAGCACCACATATAGCGAACTAGAGGGCGGAATTTACAACAGAACCCTTTTAGTCTTTCTACTCTATCAATAGTCTAGTGGGTTCCAAATTTACACGCCTTCCCACTTAGCCAAGATAGGTTGAGAGCTAGCGGACCGAATTTACACAGACGCCGCTTAGTCTCCCGGTCCCTCCGACCTAGCGAACAAATTGTACACCCTAGAACGCTAGTCTAGACAAGACACCGGTGTCCGGCTAGGGCTATTTACACAGAACCCCGCCTGACTCCAAACCAAATCAAACGGTCTTACTAAAGAGCGTTCGATTGAGCGGTGCGCCTTCGCTCCTTCCCTCCGACAGATGGGGCAGATTCCATACACAGATTAACCCCTTATGGGCCTACCGCACAATCGGTATACCCCTAGTGGGTCCGCCGTCTAAAACAGCGGTCGTCTTACCTCCTCGTTCCTGAACCTAAGTTCACACTCATCGACGGGGACACCCCAGCACTTACTACGTAGAGGCCGATGATCTCCTGGACAACAGACCAGTGGCGCCGAGACGAAGGGAGGTCCACGCAGAAGTTCCGGGGTGCAGCCGTAGGGAACGTGGGCAAAGATAGACCGTCTCATGCCTCTGCTTCTCAGCTACCGTTGAACGATGAGCTTCCCGGCCAATGCACCAAATGATACTGGAGAAACTGACGGAAGCCAAGCACAGAGAGATGGACACAGGTTTCTTCAGGAAGGAAGAGATTCTTTATTCGGTTCACCGATCGGGACTAATGTCACCAAAATACAACAAGTTCTGAGCCCCGGACAATAGTGCAGGCTCCTTATATAGGCACATAACTCCTCCCATATTAAGCTCCACCCGCACATTCTCTTAACCAATCAAAACAAATAAGAATTAACTTCCTGTTCGACCGCATGGCTTGTCCAGCATAATGGAGGAGGGGAATACTACATCCTGTATTCTCGCACATGCTCCGTACACTACTGATCGTATCTTGCCACGTGCAACCAACCGACCGATACGTCAGCATATGCACGTACACATGCCACGTGGTAATCTCGGCCTACTAAATTTATTTTTACCGAGATTCCACCACACTCCCACCCAGCTTTTTCTCTCCAACCTAGCTCCATCTCACTCTCTCCTATCCAGCTCCATCTCCCTCTCTCCCAAAACAATTTTTTCCTCCCCACCAGGCATCATATCCCTCTCTCTCTCTCCTTAAACCTCAATTTCCATCTCTCCTCCCATTTCTGTTTGTCTCTCTCGAACAGCACAATAAATTGTAGGCCATGCACCCTTGTGGTCCAGTGCTACTGACTTCTGGGAACTGCATCACCTTATCTTTCATTCCAGAAGAGAGCAGCTCTCATTTAGTGTGATGAAGCTTTACTGAGGGAGGAGAGGGGCTTATATTGAATTTCCTGATCCCTCCCTTCTTATGTTTTACAGTGTGAAGCAGCTGGCTGGTATAGTCAGGCAAGTACATACCAGATTCTTCACAGATTACACCTTTGCCCAAACTTTTAACAATTAGTGCAAATAATTCCTAATCCTTGGGGGCCACCTGCAATATTATCTGATGCTCAGCACCTATGCTGGTGCTCCTTTTCCCTTCCCTGAATCTGTGGCAGTTAAAGGAGCAGCCTACTGCTATCGCTCCTTGCACCTCCTAATAGTGGACAGCATTCTGGTAATGGCCCTCTGCTGCCTCCCCTATTCTCCAGTTAGGTGAGTTAGGTAGCTGCAAGGCACTAGGGAGTCCAAGGCCTTAGGCAGTTGCCTAAATCGCTTAATTAGAGCCGCCTATGACTAAATGTGCCAAACTTCAAACAGTAGGTGGTATTGAAAGTGAAGTGATGTTGCAGGAAATCTAAAAAACTGTTTACTATAAAGAATTTTTACATTTATTCTACAACATAAAGATATGTAACCCTTTCTTGCCCTGCTCCTGGCAACAATCTGTAGCTAGCAGCAGTTACACCTTCTTCTGTGGCTGACAGGGATCCTGAGCCTCTGCTATAGTTGGGAGATCGGGACATCTTGTTCTGACGCAGTGCCTCCACTCAGTGCAGCTTCTATTTATGGGGAACCCACCCACCTGAGTAGATCAGTACCCTCCACTTAATAACTCAGAGACATGAAATAAATACAGACATGGAAATACACACTGTATTGTGGTTAAAGAGATACACACGTAACAGCAGAAATAACAATGCAGCTCCTGGCTAATCTTAAATGATGATAAAGTCCCTGATGTAGGAATTCAACAGTTAGAAGAGTCTTTAGCAGCAGGAATGCAGACAACAAACTTCCCTTAATAGCATCAATAACTACATGTTAAACTCCTAGGTACCTACATGTTAATTATGTGCACAAAGTTGGGGCCCTTAGGTGTAGGTAGCGCTACCCAGGGAGAATCCTGAAGCAATCTCTGGAGACAGTACCTTTGAGTGACTTCTGTAACTGCAAATATCTCCAGAGAGATCCAGCAGAATGTAGGACAGCAGCAGAACAGCAATGGCAATGCTTTCTCTTCCTTCTGCTGACAGGATGCAAGAGCTCATTCACACTCCTGCAGAAAGTTCCAGAATCTGCAGGGAGACGAACATAAAATAACAGTCTTCTAATTCTCCTAGCAGAGCAGTAGACAGTCTCCAACTTCTTGTAGTTGCAGTGCATTAGACTTCCCCTGTTATTATCTCACTGCCCCAGCAGTAATAGCCCTTCCTCCTCACAAGATAAATAGATAGATAGATAGACAAGTAGACAGACAGACGGGTAGACAACCGATAATAACCTTATTATCTGTCTATACATGACAGATAATAAGCCCTGTGGCAGTACATGACATATAGGCAAAATCTTTTTACAGCATGAAGGAAACCAGAATAGATAGAAATAATCCAAATGGGCTTAACCCTCTTTTTATTCTGAAAAATGAATTGGTTGCTTTGGTGAAAACCCAAAAAATAGGCCTCAATTACATTACAACTAATACGTTTATCAGCCCAGTTAAATTTAATTTCTGCAGTTAAAGGCTTATTGGGATCCTATAAATATTACTTTAAATAATATAACATTTCACACACACAGATACACACCCTGACACATACACACCCCCTGACACACACACTAACATATACACACACGCACATGGATGCACATCCTGACACAGATGCACACACACAGACACTGACATATATACACACACATTCACAGATGCACACCCTGACCACCTTCTCCCTCCCTCCTGTGCAGCATTCTCTGTATCAAGGTAGGAGGAAGTCATCTCCACCCAATTCCTCCCAGCCGGGTGACACTTTAGGAGGCGACTGGGCCCCAGCTCAGCAATAATATTTATCGGTGGCCTTAAGTGCATGGGCCACCCGGTAGGCTCCCCCCAAGCATGCAATCCCAGGTGCAGCGACACAGGCTGCACCGTGGTAGTTTCACCACTGGCCTCCACTATCTATAACATTTTAACTATTTCCTTTGTACTCTTATAATTCTATGCTGCAGAGGAAAAATATAAATATATATTTATATTATTATTCCCCTATGCATCAAAACAAGCAGGCTTTCCATACAATAACAGCTAGTCTGTTTTTACCAGGAGGGCTGAAACAATCCCCATAGCAAAAGGAACATATAATCTTATGTAAATAAATAAGACATACTGTAGAGCATAATCTTTGTCACAATTTACAGCTTAAAACAGTTCTGATGTTACCAAGAATATCTCAATAAGCCTGATATTAAATTATAGAACGGAAAAAATGTAAAATATTATTTACAACTGAACACTTGCAGATGTGATAGAAAATTATAACACGTTGGATCTATTGAGATTTCTACTCAATAAACAGCTGGCTTGCCTCTAACAGCATATTTCCCGAATGTGATGGGTTGTGTTAGAGTACATCATTCAATAGCAAATAGGTTATCATGCTGGATATTGATTCCAAATACAGTTGAGAGGGAAATTCAATACATACTATTGTTTGCTATTTTCTGCTTGGCTGGCCATTCACTACACTTTTACATAGGTTGAATTTGAGTGCAGCCGAATACATTATGACCTAGATTCATCAAAGCGAGATAAATATTTAAGACATGCCATATTTCTGTTTCTTGTTCTAAAACATGTATTTCATTGTATTTCGCAGCTGCTTATGGTACACATATTATTAACACTAATACTAACACTTGAGTAAATTCTATTCTTACTGTTAAGTGTACGATATTAACTTAATCTTCAAATCTTTATATTATAGTTCTATTTAAATCACATATTTTACTCTCATTGACATCCATTGTACATAAACTATTTTTTAAACATGTTCCTCACAAGTTGTTGTGTCTGACTGGCTAAACTAATGTTATATTGCAAATCAATAAAAAGTGAAATTTAGCCCATTAATGCCCCACTCACCAGGGCAGGCGCTACCATAAGGCGAATAAGGGGAACTCTAAAGGGGAACAGGAAGCAGCCTGTGCTCATAGTACATGGCTCTCCTGCTCCCCCAGCAGCATGAAGAACAACTTCCTGCAGGCTGGACCTCTTCTCTTCATAGCACCCAGGTAGACTAAGGGGGATATATTTGTATATATGTATATATATTTATGGTCGGGACAGCAAGTCGAATTATGTTACTGGTGCCTAAGTCGGTTGTGGTGTGCCAAAATCGATGTTCGGGTAGGCCTGTAAAAAGAGGGCCCACCAATTTAAATAACCTGATAAAGGGAGTGGTGGGTGGGCTGAACCAGACAGTCTCAGCCCAGAGGAAGGGGCAGCCTGTGTATTTATAGGCCGGAATAACCCCTCCCATAACTACAGGCCCAGCCTTTCATATATATATATATATATATATATATATATATATATATATATATATATATATAAAAATGTAGAAAATGATAGCACTCCCAGGACTCCAATTTAAGATTTAACTTTTAATTATTAGAAAAATAAAAAGATCGACGTTTCAGTCTGCCATTTGCAGACTTTCATCAGGACTAACACATGCATAACTGGTACACACATATATACAGAAATAAAAACCAGCAATTAACTTACCCACCACCGGAATGCACTCCCACTCCCTGTCTGTCCGGTTCGAAAAACGCGCGGGTTCCGCCGTCGGTCACGTGTGCGTGCGTGACGTCATCACGTGGCGTCGGCGTCATTACCACGTCACGTGATCGGCCGGAATACAGATTCATTGTGAGACTGTTGCTATGCGACCAAAGTGTCCATAGCAACTAAAATAAACATAAACACTACTCGAGGGACATTTGTATAATATGTATATAGGTTTTAGCCACAAAAATCTGCCCAATCTAATCCATTATCAAAATATGTAATATACATCTAGCCATTGGTCAAGTATGTACATAAAGTACTAAATGTAAAGGCAGAACAGGCTTATCAATAAATTTAACGACCAAGCAAAGCAGGCATATGAATCAAACCAGAGAGGAACTGGAAACCAAGAAAAATACAGAAAAGACAAAGAAAAAATACATAATAATGATGATAACTTGCATGAGCTCAAGAGAAATGTATCAAATGCCCTCCATCTAAGCATTGTAGGGTAAATAATGGCACTGACTGTCATACATCAAACGCCTATGTATCCATATCCAATTATATTACAACCCATAGAAAAAAGAAAAAGCCACAGCAAAGTTAGAGACATCCACCAAGTGGAAATTAGAGCAAATAAAGAATTGTATAGTGGGAGGATATATCTCCCCAAATATATACAACACAATAATCTGTACACAAGTATCAGGGTAACGAGCAGTACCCTAGTTAGCAGGGAAGTTAGGGTGTATGCCTATCCCCCAGGGTGGGCATCACTTCCCCCAAATCTGCCTCCGCAGGGTACATAGATGTACAAATAAGTAAAGAAGAATAGGTACCATACAGATATACCCAACAGCGTAACTGACCAGTAATCCAGGTTCTAAAGCAGTGTATGTAAACTATACCGAGATCTTAAATGTACAGGGCACAGCCTCAGTAGGCAATGACACTAAGGTATAATAATAGCCTCAGATAGTGCACCATAGTGTACCGGGCCTTACAAGGGACCTCTACATCCCAACACGCTGAGCCATAGAGATGGTACCTAGATCCATTGGACGGGTACCAAACTCCCACCACAGCTAGTGTTAGAGTGAGTATCTCATAGAAAAGCAGACAGTGAATATTTCTCATTCAAGCCGTTGGGGTGGACAGTTTGTAATGTCCTGATCCAGTATAGCTCCCTCTGTAAGAGCATCTTTTTGCGGTCGCCTCCCCTCCTGGGCATGGGAACATGGTCGATGGCCATCAATTTCATAGATGGAAGAGTATGTCCTAATTCGAGGAAGTGCTTGGCAACCGGTAGCTCGGATTTATTGTCCCTGTATGCCGTCCTAATGCTTGACCTATGATTCCGTACTCTTTCTCTCAAGGGTAGATCGGTCTTTCCGATGTAAGTAAGCCCACACGGGCATACTAGTTTGTAGACCACGAAGTCACTTATGCACGTTAGTCGATGTTGTATTCGGTAACTGGTGCCTGTGTGTGGATGGGTGAAAGTTTTACCTGGGATCATGTGTCCACAGGTTACGCAACCAAGGCAGCGATAGCAACCCAGGTTCTGTGCCGTTTTATTCTTCAGGTAACAGTGTGTAGGGTCCGTCTTTACTAGTAGATCTTTCAGGTTTTTATTTCTTTTGTAACAGATCATTGGTGGTTGTTGGAAAATGGCCGGTAGCGTGACATCGTTTCTTAGTATTCTCCAGTTGTCATGGATAATGTCCCTGAATTTCGATGATGACGTAGTATATGTAGTGGGGAACACCAGTCTCTTGGGCTGAGTCGTGGAAGATGAGATGTCAATGGTTGTAAGGCATCTATTAAGGGCTTTCTGTAGCACATAGCCACTGTATCCCCGCTCACGGAATTTGTGCCACATATTCTTGAGTTGTTCTTGAGCGTTGTTAAAGTTAGAATTATTTCGCAGCACTCGGAGAAATTGGGAGTAAGGTAATGAGTTTTTCAATGCCGTCGGATGGAAACTATTTGCTTGTAATAGCATGTTGCGATCCGTGGGTTTGGAGTATAATGTGTAGGCCAGACTGGAGTCTACACGTGTTACCCTGACATCCAAAAAGTCCACTGAGGATGCATCCACCACCGCCGTGAGTTCTATATTAGACGTACAAGAGTTGATCTGTGTAATCATCTGTTCCACCTCCACTGCGTCCCCCTTCACTAGCATGATATTGATATAAACTTAAAGCAAGGAGGTGCACTCACCGGTCTTTTTCAATGTGCATTATTCAAATCACCTTTGTGTCCTGACCCTGGCAGGTCTTTTGAATGTTTGTAAATTGGTGTGTTTGTTTGTGTGTGTGTGTTAAATTGCTGTATTTATGTGTGTAAATAAAGCGTGACTTTATGTAAAGTTGTGTTTATGTAGAGTTTGTGTTTGAGTGATAGTGTGCATGTGTTAGTGACAGTGTGAAAGTGACAGTGTGTGTTAGAGTTTGCAAGTGACAATGTGTGCGTTAGTGAGCATGGGCAAGTGACACTGAGTAATAGACAAAAACGAAGAATAGGCCGCGCCACAATAAACTGTAACGTGATATAAACTGCAGTAATGTACTTACATATAACAGACAAAGCAAGGAAATGTATAGTACATAAGTCCTGATATAGAATGGACAGGCGGAGGACCAGGTGGGCTTGCAGGCGCTTGAGTTTGATGCAAATCTGAATGGATTGTTGGTCTCCCTTCTCTCAAGTGACACTGAGTGTTAGTGACAGTGTGAAAGTGACACTGTGTGTGTTAGTGGGAGTGTGCAAGTTACACTGTTAGAGAGAATGTGTAAGTGACACTATATGTCAGTGAAAGTGTGTGTTAGTGAGAGTGTGCAAGTGACACTGTGTATGCCAGTGAGGGTGTGTGTTAGTGAGAGTGTGTGTGTTAGTGAGAGTGTAAGTGACAGTGTGTTTTAGTGAGAGTGTGCAAGTGACACTGTGTGTGTGTTAGTGGGAGTGTGCAAGTGACACTGTGTGGTTTTTGTGTCATTGATAGTGGGTGTGTTAGTGAGACTGTGTAAGTGACACTGTGTATGTCAGTGAGTGTGTGCTCACTATGTCTCTCTCCTAAATGTCTCCCAATCTCTGTTTCCTAAATATCTCAATAGTCTCTCTCTTTTCCCTAAATGTCTTTCCAGGCCTTTTCCATTCTCTTAATTTCTCTCCATGTGTCTTCTCTCACTTAAAGGGATACTATAGGCACCCAGAGGACTTCAGCTCATTGAAGTGGTCTGGACGCACTGTCCCAGGGCCCTTAACCCCGCAAAAGTAATTATTGAAGTTTTTAAGAAACTGCAATAATTACCGTTCATGGTTAACTCCACCTCTAGTGGCTATGCATGGGGACTTCCAGCTTTATGCAAAAACCCATAGCAAAGTACCTTCTGCACCATGAGGTAGGGGCGCTTAAGAGAGGGGGAAGCCATAGTGTCAGGCTAATGATGTCTACTCAGTGCATCTCTTTCCCTAAATCTCTCTTCACTGCAATTCAGAGTTTAGTAAATAAACCTCTGAAGGAAAGTAGTTGCATTCATAAGGGGCGGCAAAATGTATTGTTGCCTAGGGCGGCAAGAATCCTTGCACCCGCTCTGCCATCAACACTACAGCACTATCATGAAACTAACAGAGAATAAAATAAAATAAATTTAAAAAAATGAACCAGCATTCTTGTGAGTCTCTCTCTGACTTCAGCAGATGAACTGAATGTGTCAATCCTTTCCAACACCTCTAACATCACACCTTAATATGGCTCAAAATACATTGACACACTACTGGACTTCACAACATATGTTGCCTTTCTTAAAGATATTCTGATGTTTGCATGCTTAAGAGCCCAGTTTCCAGATTTAAATTATTTGCAATTGATATATACAAATTTGCTACCAAATATTTTAATTATAGGTCATTCTAATAAAAGTAATATAGTTTTGTATTAAGTAGTGCATATCAACCACGTTTGCTGGAGAAAGGATAAGGAAAATAGCATAAATATGTGTAGTGTTGTAGTTACTTCAATATGTATACATTCAAAATATCCTAGATAAATAAAGTCAATTGGTAGACACAGAATACCTGGTCAATCAGTGCCACTAATATTGCAGATTAAAGCCACCGAGACGATTCCATAATTCAGAAACATTTCACTTAGTAACAGACCTTGGGTAACATCCAATACAATACAATCTTCATACAATAAATACAGTTTAAACAGTGTACAAGGGTTGTTGCCCACCCTCAAGAAATATAACAACTATGAGGGTGTATGTGTCTTAAGTAGTAGATTTCTAAGTTAGAGGATTTCGGTTGATAAGACATACTTACATGTCTTAATTAGACATCTTTAAATTAATTGAATAGCAGGTGAATTGTCAAGAGTGCCTTCATACTCCTATTACTGGGAGAACATTTGGCCAGGTCTCCTCCATTTATACTCTCATCCTTGGACTTCTCTTATTCACCCCTTACCCGCTGGCAAAGCGTCAGGGGAATTAAGGGGACCATGAACAAGCCCTCCCCACCCCTGCAAATTTCAACATTGAAGGTGCTGTTTAGTGGATAGGTGAGTGTGCTGGATCTTGTGTATTGTATACATTGGCCCCCAGCAGCACCCCATTTATGCATGTTCAGGTGAGTGCAGCTCCCTGGTTTCATATATATATTTATTAGTCTAGCCAACTCCTTGGTTTTGCACCCCTCCCTGTTACAGGTGCCTCATCTCAGGTCCCTATTTAGCCTCGTACTGCAGAGAGCCCCAGATGGAATTTTTTCCCCAAGTAAGTCGGTTAATCTCATAAGAGCAGACATTAGGCTGTTAGAGTAGGCCCTGCCAAAGATGGAGCACATTGACGCTGTGGCAGGCTTATGTAATGTATGATCATATAATGTAACTAAACCCCCATTATTTTTGCCTAGAATAGGTGTTTTTAAAAAACACTTATAAAATCTGTCAACATTGGAGTTGCTGTTTAGTGGATAGGCGAGTGCGCTGGATCTTGTGTATTGTATAAATTGCCCCCAGCAGCACCCCATTTATGCATGTTCAGGTGAGTGCAGCCCCCTGATTTCATATGTAAAAGCCCATTTACATTTTACAAATAACACATTTACATCATTAATTCCTACCTTCCAGGAATATTACATCACTACCTCACTACTTTTCCCAATCTTACTCCCGTTCTTTCCTCATATCCCATTACAACAATCTCCTAAGGCTTCACAAACAGACCAGACTCTTTCATCCATTATACTACTCATAACCGAACATACATTCAGGAGTAGTGATGTACCGAACTGTCCGCCGGCGGACAGTTCCCGGCGAAATTAGCTTGTTCGCGTTCGCCGCGGCGGGCGGACACATGCGCAGTTCGATCCGCCCCCTATTCGTCATCATTGGGCAAACTTTGACCCTGTGCCTCTCGGTCAGCAGACACATTACAGCCAATCAGCAGCACTCCCTCCCTTCCACACCCTCCAACCTCCCTCCCAGCATCCATTTTCGATTCATTCGGAAGATGCATGCTTAGTGAGAGGAGGGAAAGTTTAGCTGCTGCTGATTACATAGGGAAATTGATAGCTAGGCTAGGGTATTCAGTGTCCACTACAATCCTGAAGGACTCATCTGATCTCTGCTGTAAGGACAGCACCCCAAAAAGCCCTTTTTAGGGCTAGAACATCAGGCTGCTTTTTTTTTTTTTTTTTCCTGTGTAATGTAATTGCAGGTGCCTGCCTGCCAGCCTGTGTGTCAGGCTCACAGCATATACTGTGCCCACTTGGCCAGTGCCACCACTCATATCTGTTTTAACAATAGGTTAACATTTAAAATAAATATTTTTTTTCACTGAAATAGAAGAGCAGTTGCCTGCCTGCCAGCTTCTGTGTGAGGTTGGATGCCTTGCCCATTTGCACAGTCAGTGCCACCACTCATATCTGTTTTAACAATCGGTTAAGCTTTAGATTTAAAATAAATAATTTTTTTTCACTGTAATAGAAGAGCAGTTAGTTGTCTGCAAGCATCTGGGTGTCAGGCCTACTTCAGCGTGTGCCCTGCACAACCCTGCCAGCGTGCTTTGACAGTTGCCAATCATATCTGCTGTCTCTTTAGCGTGCTTTTACAAAGAAAAAAGGTTTCCAGTGTAAGCTAATAGCAGCCAGTCAGTGTCCTTCAAGCGGCTCTGTCAGGCCTTCCTTCAGCGTGTGCCCTGCACAACCCTGCCAGCGTACTTTGACAGTTGCCAATCATATCTGGTGTCTCTATAGCGTGCTTTTACAAAGAAAAAAGGTTTCCAGTGTAAGCTAATAGCAGACAGTCAGTGTCCTTCAAGCGGCTCTGTCAGGCCTTCCTTCAGCGTGTGCCCTGCACAACACTGCCAGCGTGCTTTGACAGTTGCCAATCATATCTGGTGTCTCTTTAGCGTGCTTTTAAAAGAAAAAAGGTTTCCAGTGTAAGCTAATAGCAGCCAGTCAGTGTCCTTCGAGCGGCTCTGTCAGGCCTTCCTTCAGCGTGTGCCCTGCACAACCCTGCCAGCGTGCTTTGACAGTTGCCAATCATATCTGGTGTCTCTTTAGCGTGCTTTTACAAAGAAAAAAGGTTTCCAGTGTAATCTAATAGCAGCCAGTCAGTGTCCTTCAAGCGGCTCTGTCAGGCCTTCCTTCAGCGTGTGCCCTGCACAACCCTGCCAGCGTGCTTTGACAGTTGCCAATCATATCTGGTGTCTCTATAGCGTGCTTTTACAAAGAAAAAAGGTTTCCAGTGTAAGCTAATAGCAGCCAGTCAGTGTCCTTCAAGCGGCTCTGTCAGGCCTTCCTTCAGCGTGTGCCCTGCACAACACTGCCAGCGTGCTTTGACAGTTGCCAATCATATCTGGTGTCTCTATAGCGTGCTTTTACAAAGAAAAAAGGTTTCCAGTGTAAGCTAATAGCAGCCAGTCAGTGTCCTTCAAGCGGCTCTGTCAGGCCTTCCTTCAGCGTGTGCCCTGCACAACCCTGCCAGCGTGCTTTGACAGTTGCCAATCATATCTGCTGTCTCTTTAGCGTGCTTTTACAAAGAAAAAAGGTTTCCAGTGTAAGCTAATAGCAGCCAGTCAGTGTCCTTCAAGCGGCTCTGTCAGGCCTTCCTTCAGCGTGTGCCCTGCACAACCCTGCCAGCGTACTTTGACAGTTGCCAATCATATCTGGTGTCTCTATAGCGTGCTTTTACAAAGAAAAAAGGTTTCCAGTGTAAGCTAATAGCAGCCAGTCAGTGTCCTTCAAGCGGCTCTGTCAGGCCTTCCATCAGCGTGTGCCCTGCACAACCCTGCCAGCGTGCTTTGACAGTTGCCAATCATATCTGGTGTCTCTTTAGCGTGCTTTTACAAAGAAAAAATGTTTCCAGTGTAAGCTAATAGCAGCCAGTCAGTGTCCTTCAAGCGGCTCTGTCAGGCCTTCCATCAGCGTGTGCCCTGCACAACCCTGCCAGCGTGCTTTGACAGTTGCCAATCATATCTGGTGTCTCTTTAGCGTGCTTTTACAAAGAAAAAAGGTTTCCAGTGAAAGCTAATAGCAGCCAGTCAGTGTCCTTCAAGCGGCTCTGTCAGGCCTTCCTTCAGCGTGTGCCCTGCACAACCCTGCCAGCGTGCTTTGACAGTTGCCAATCATATCTGGTGTCTCTTTAGCGTGCTTTTACAAAGAAAAAAGGTTTCCAGTGTAAGCTAATAGCAGCCAGTCAGTGTCCTTCAAGCGGCTCTGTCAGGCCTTCCTTCAGCGTGTGCCCTGCACAACCCTGCCAGCGTACTTTGACAGTTGCCACTCATATCTGGTGTCTCTATAGCGTGCTTTTAAAACCAAAACTTTGTTTCCACTGTAATAGAAGAGCAGTTGCCTGCCTGCCAGCTTCTGTGTGAGTTTCACAGTGGATACTGTGCCCTCTTGCCCAGTGCCACCACTCATATCTGTTTTTACAATAGCTTAAGCTTTAGATTTAAAATAAATAATTTTTTTCACTGTAATAGAAGAGCAGTTAGTTGTCTGCAAGCGTCTGGGTGTCAGGCCTACTTCAGCGTGTGCTCTGCAGACCTGTGCCAGTGTGCTTTGACAGTTGCCACTCATATCTTGTGTCTCTATAGCGTGCTTTCACAACCAAAATTAGTTTTTCACTGTTATAGATTGAATAGCAGTTACTTGTCTTCAAGCGGGTGTCTCAGGCCTACAGTGTGTGCTCTGCAGAACTGTTACAGTTCACATTGACAATCATATCTGGTCTCACAGTAGCTTGCACGCATAGTACCACTAATCCCCAAAAAAATGACAGGCAGAGACAGGCCACCCCGCAGGGGCCGTCCTGGTCGTGGTGCTGTGATTCCCTTTTGCCCTAGAATAATGGCCAGTTTTCAGAAGCCACGTACCCTGAACTTGAAAAGTTCTGAGGACATAGTTGACTGGCTAACACAGGACACCCAATCTTGTACAGCCTCCGCTCGGAACCTTGACGCACCATCCTCCTCCAGCTTAGCTTCAGGCACCTCTCAAGATAGCACTCACCCGCCTGCCGCCACCACCAAAACTAGCACCACAGCCGCATTACTTGGTATGTCAGAGGAGTTATTCACACACCCGTTTGAAGAAATGAGTGATGCGCAACCATTATTGCTAGAGGATGTAGATAACAGGGATATGTCTCAGGCAGGCAGCATTAAACACATGGAGGTGTTAAACACGTGTGATGATGACGTGTGATGATGATGATGTTGTACCCGCTGCTGCTTCCTTTTCTGAATTGTCAGATACAAGCGAAGCGGTTGATGATGACGATGCGCCCATGGATGTCACGTGGGTGCCTGCTAGAAGAGAAGAAGAACAGGGCGAAAGTTCAGATGGGGAGACAGAGAGGAGGAGGAGGAGACCAGTTGGAAGCAGGGGGGGTCGTCGCAAGGAGCTAGTGGCACAGTCAGACAGCATGCATCGGCACCCGGGGTCAGCCCGACAGCACGCCAATCAACGCATGCTGTGTCCACCACCAGAATGCCGTCATTGCAGAGCTCAGCAGTGTGGCATTTTTTTTTGTGTGTCTGCCTCTGACAACAGCGATGCCATTTGCAACCTGTGCCAAAGGAAACTGAGTCGTGGGAGGTCCAACACCCACCTAGGTACAACTGCTTTGCGTAGGCACATGATCTCACATCACAAACGCCTATGGGATCAACACATGAGTACAAGCAGCACGCCTACTCTAAGCCGCCATCCTCCTCCTGGTCCAGCATCTTCAGCCACGTCAACCACTGCTGTCCTTCTTGCCCCCTCTCAACCATCCGCCACTCCGTCTCCCGCCTTGAGCAGTTCCCGCTCATCTGCCCACAGTCATGTGTCTGTCAAGGACATGTTTGAGCGTAAGAAGCCAATGTCACCAAGTCACCCCCTTGCCCAGCGTCTGACAGCTGGCTTGTCCGAACTATTAGCCCGCCAGCTTTTACCATACAATCTGGTTGAGTCTGAGGCGTTCAAAAAATTTGTAGCTATTGGGACACCGCAGTGGAAGGTACCCGGCCGGAATTTCTTTTCACAAAAGGCAATCCCCAACTTGTACTCGATTGTGCAAAAGGAAGTCATGGCATGTCTGGCACACAGTGTTGGGGCAAGGGTCCATCTGACCACTGATACCTGGTCTGCAAAGCATGGTCAGGGCAGGTATATCACCTACACTGCGCATTGGGTAAACCTGCTGACGGCTGACAAGCAAGGAATGCGTGGCATTGCAGAGGAGTTGGTGACACCGCCACGAATTGCAGGCAGTCCTGCTGCCACCTCCTCTACTCCTCCTACTCCATCCTCTTCCATAACCTCCTCGGCTGAGTCCTCTTGTGCCGCTGCTTCTTGCTCCACATCAACGGCACCCCCCCAGCTCCCCAGGTACTATTCCACATCCCGGATACGGCAGTGTCACGCCGTCTTGGGTTTGACTTGCTTGAAAGCAGAGAGTCACACCGGACAAGCACTCCTGTCCGCCCTGAACGCACAGGTGGAAAAGTGGCTGACTCCGCAGCAACTGGATATCGGCAAAGTGGTGTGTGAGAACGGAAAAAATTTGATAGCGGCATTGAAGTTGGGCAAGTTGACACATGTGCCGTGCATGGCACATGTGTGTAATCTGATCGTACAACGCTTTGTGCATAAGTACACAGGCTTACAGGACGTCCTGAAGCAGGCCAGGAAGGTGTGTGGCCATTTCAGGCGTTCCTACACGGCCATGGCTCACTTTGCCGATATCCAGCGGCGAAACAACATGCCAGTGAGGCGCTTGATTTGCGACAGCCCTACACGTTGGAATTCAACACTCCTAATGTTCGACCGCCTGCTCCAACAAGAAAAAGCTGTTAATGAATATTTGTATGACCGGGGTGCTAGGACAGCCTCTGGGGAGCTGGGAATTTTTTTGCCACGTTACTGGACGCTCATGCGCAATGCCTGTAGGCTCATGCGTCCTTTTGAGGAGGTGACAAACCTAGTCAGTCGCACCGAAGGCACCATCAGCGACATCATACCATTTGTTTTCTTCATGGAGCGTGCCCTGCGAAGAGTGCTGGATCAGGCTGTAGATGAGCGTGAAGAGGAAGAGGAAGAGTTGTGGTCACCATCACCACCAGAAACAGCCTTATCAGCATCGCTTGCTGGACCTGCGGCAACGCTGGAAGAGGATTGTGAGGAAGAGGAGTCAGAGGAGGATTGTAGCTTTGAGGAGGAGGAGGAGGAGCAAGACCAAACACAAAAGGCATCCCAGGGTGCTCGTTGTCACCTATCTGGTACCCGTGGTGTTGTACGTGGCTGGGGGGAAGAACACACCTTCAATGACATCAGTGAGGAGGAGGAACGGGAAATGAGTAGCTCGGCATCCAACCTTGTGCAAATGGGGTCTTTCATGCTGTCCTGCCTGTTGAGGGACCCTCGTATAAAAAGGCTGAAGGAGAACGACCTGTACTGGGTGTCCACGCTACTAGACCCCCGGTATAAGCAGAAAGTGGCGGAAATGTTACCCAATTACAACAAGTCGGAAAGGATGCAGCATTTGCAAAATAAATTAAAAAGTATGCTTTACACAGCGTATAAGGGTGATGTCACAGCACAACGGGAATCTAACAGGGGGAGAGGTGGAAGTCATCCTCCTCCTCCTCCTCCCACCACCACGCCGGCAAGGACAGGACGCTTTAAAGACGTGTTGTTGATGGAGGACATGCGGACCTTTTTAAGTCCTATGCATCGCCACAGCCCTTCGGGATCCACCCTCAGAGAGCGACTCGACCGACAGGTAGCAGACTACCTCGCCTTAACTGCAGATATCGACACTCTGAGGAGCGATGAACCACTTGACTACTGGGTGTGCAGGCTTGACCTGTGGCCTGAGCTATCCCAATTTGCGATAGAACTTCTGGCCTGCCCCGCTTCAAGTGTCCTGTCAGAAAGGACCTTCAGTGCAGCAGGAGGTATTGTCACTGAGAAGAGAAGTCGCCTAGGTCAAAAAAGTCTAGATTACCTCACCTTTATTAAGATGAATGAGGGATGGATCCCGAAGGGACTGACACTGGGCGATACATTCGATTAAAAAAGGCCTGATGAGATGAGCTGCCTTGGGGTAAAATTAGCCACACGCTGCTGTATTTTAGCTCTGAATGACGTTTGACTTGCGTGACTTATCCGCCACCAACTAGGGTTCAAGCCGTCATGTTTTAGGGCACTTTCTGCCTGTGAAACAAACATCAATTTTTCTGGACGCTGCTACAGCAGCGGCTGCAACAATACCAAATTTTTCAGGCATGTGTACATGCCTAATTTTTAGGCCCACTGGTGCAAGTGGACTGATTACAATTACAGGGCCTCTAAAGAGTCCTGTATTGTTATTTGTCGTCACTACCTTCCCGCGTCGGGAGTGGGTCATTTGCTGCCTTCCTTGCATGTGGTAGCTGTTTGTCAGGGATTTTTCAATCCATATCTGCCAAGTGACCCTATGTAGGGGTAACAGTCCCTATTCTGCTCTGTGTCAGTGTGTATCATGGTCTCTGTGGACAAGGAACAGTCTCTATTCTGCTCTGTGTCAGTGTGTATCAGGGGTTTTGAGGACAGGTGTCAATCCATATCTGCCAAGTGACCCTATGTATATCTGCTGTCAGTACACAGGAAAAGTTTAAATATTTCTTGTTCTACGTTCTCTGCAACTCCACGCACCGACTCATCCAATACGTGAAGATCTGGGGTTTCTCTGACTCTCCTCAGTAGTGTATCAAACAGAGTCTGCACTGTGGTAACACGGACATCTTCAGGACATAACTCAACTATTTGCAGATAGGCAGTCTGCAGCTTCTCTTTTTCACCTGTTCTCTTCTTTCTCTTATGCGTATTCTTGTCTATATGCAGGTGGTCTCTTGCCTTTCTTTTAACCAATTCGTTCCTTCCATATGGTTTCAAAAGATCGCTGGCATCATTACTTTCAACGCAAATAACGTCATCATAGTTAGTCTCCTCATTATTCACCGGGAAGAGAGTGTTTGCACTGACTACCCACAGCATGCTCTTGCCATTGCCTACTCCACCTTCAACGACAGGGTGCAAGTCCCAAGGAGAAGGATCATTCACTTTATTATCTGTCTTTATTTCACAAGTAGTGCCTGGAACATCCTCATGGGTCACAAGATGTAAATCTGGACTAATGTCAACCCCAGGGTCTGGAAAATCTAAAGAGTCCTGTATTGTTATTTGTCGTCACTACCTTCCCGCGTCGGGAAGATTTCTTGCACAGGGCGCCCAAAGGCCTAAGGCTGGCCCTGCGCATGGGTCAGTGGCTCTGCACCAGACTTCCCTCCAATTGATCAAAGTTAAAGGATTTCAAGTGGACTGATTACAATCACAGGGCCTCTAAAGAGTCCTGTATTGTTATTTGTCGTCACTACCTTCCCGCGTCGGGAAGATTTCTTGCACAGGGCGCCCAAAGGCCTAAGGCTGGCCCTGCGCATGGGTCAGTGGCTCTGCACCAGACTTCCCTCCAATTGATCAAAGTTAAAGGATTTCAAGTGGACTGATTACAATCACAGGGCCTCTAAAGAGTCCTGTATTGTTATTTGTCGTCACTACCTTCCCGCGTCGGGAAGATTTCTTGCACAGGGCGCCCAAAGGCCTAAGGCTGGCCCTGCGCATGGGTCAGTGGCTCTGCACCAGACTTCCCTCCAATTGATCAAAGTTAAAGGATTTCAAGTGGACTGATTACAATCACAGGGCCTCTAAAGAGTACTGTATTGTTATTTGTCGTCACTACCTTCCCGCGTCGGGAAGATTTCTTGCACAGGGCGCCCAAAGGCCTAAGGCTGGCCCTGTGCATGGGTCAGTGGCTCTGCACCAGACTTCCCTCCAATTGATCAAAGTTAAAGGAATTCAAGTGGACTGATTACAATCACAGGGCCTCTAAAGAGTCCTGTATTGTTATTTGTCGTCACTACCTTCCCGCGTCGGGAAGATTTCTTGCACAGGGCGCCCAAAGGCCTAAGGCTGGCCCTGCGCATGGGTCAGTGGCTCTGCACCAGACTTCCCTCCAATTGATCAAAGTTAAAGGATTTCAAGTGGACTGATTACAATCACAGGGCCTCTAAAGAGTACTGTATTGTTATTTGTCGTCACTACCTTCCCGCGTCGGGAAGATTTCTTGCACAGGGCGCCCAAAGGCCTAAGGCTGGCCCTGTGCATGGGTCAGTGGCTCTGCACCAGACTTCCCTCCAATTGATCAAAGTTAAAGGAATTCAAGTGGACTGATTACAATCACAGGGCCTCTAAAGAGTCCTGTATTGTTATTTGTCGTCACTACCTTCCCGCGTCGGGAAGATTTCTTGCACAGGGCGCCCAAAGGCCTAAGGCTGGCCCTGCGCATGGGTCAGTGGCTCTGCACCAGACTTCCCTCCAATTGATCAAAGTTAAAGGATTTCAAGTGGACTGATTACAATCACAGGGCCTCTAAAGAGTCCTGTATTGTTATTTGTCGTCACTACCTTCCCGCGTCGGGAAGATTTCTTGCACAGGGCGCCCAAAGGCCTAAGGCTGGCCCTGCGCATGGGTCAGTGGCTCTGCACCAGACTTCCCTCCAATTGATCAAAGTTAAAGGATTTCAAGTGGACTGATTACAATCACAGGGCCTCTAAAGAGTACTGTATTGTTATTTGTCGTCACTACCTTCCCGCGTCGGGAAGATTTCTTGCACAGGGCGCCCAAAGGCCTAAGGCTGGCCCTGTGCATGGGTCAGTGGCTCTGCACCAGACTTCCCTCCAATTGATCAAAGTTAAAGGATTTCAAGTGGACTGATTACAATCACAGGGCCTCTAAAGAGTCCTGTATTGTTATTTGTCGTCACTACCTTCCCGCGTCGGGAAGATTTCTTGCACAGGGCGCCCAAAGGCCTAAGGCTGGCCCTGCGCATGGGTCAGTGGCTCTGCACCAGACTTCCCTCCAATTGATCAAAGTTAAAGGATTTCAAGTGGACTGATTACAATCACAGGGCCTCTAAAGAGTACTGTATTGTTATTTGTCGTCACTACCTTCCCGCGTCGGGAAGATTTCTTGCACAGGGCGCCCAAAGGCCTAAGGCTGGCCCTGTGCATGGGTCAGTGGCTCTGCACCAGACTTCCCTCCAATTGATCAAAGTTAAAGGATTTCAAGTGGACTGATTACAATCACAGGGCCTCTAAAGAGTCCTGTATTGTTATTTGTCGTCACTACCTTCCCGCGTCGGGAAGATTTCTTGCACAGGGCGCCCAAAGGCCTAAGGCTGGCCCTGCGCATGGGTCAGTGGCTCTGCACCAGACTTCCCTCCAATTGATCAAAGTTAAAGGATTTCAAGTGGACTGATTACAATCACAGGGCCTCTAAAGAGTCCTGTATTGTTATTTGTCGTCACTACCTTCCCGCGTCGGGAAGATTTCTTGCACAGGGCGCCCAAAGGCCTAAGGCTGGCCCTGCGCATGGGTCAGTGGCTCTGCACCAGACTTCCCTCCAATTGATCAAAGTTAAAGGATTTCAAGTGGACTGATTACAATCACAGGGCCTCTAAAGAGTCCTGTATTGTTATTTGTCGTCACTACCTTCCCGCGTCGGGAAGATTTCTTGCACAGGGCGCCCAAAGGCCTAAGGCTGGCCCTGCGCATGTGTCAGTGGCTCTGCACCAGACTTCCCTCCAATTGATCAAAGTTAAAGGATTTCAAGTGGACTGATTACAATCACAGGGCCTCTAAAGAGTACTGTATTGTTATTTGTCGTCACTACCTTCCCGCGTCGGGAAGATTTCTTGCACAGGGCGCCCAAAGGCCTAAGGCTGGCCCTGTGCATGGGTCAGTGGCTCTGCACCAGACTTCCCTCCAATTGATCAAAGTTAAAGGATTTCAAGTGGACTGATTACAATCACAGGGCCTTTAAAGAGTCCTGTATTGTTATTTGTCGTCACTACCTTCCCGCGTCTGGAGTGGGTCATTTGCGCCCCTGCTGCCTTCCTTGCATGTGGTAGCTGTTTGTCAGGGATTTGTCAATCCATATCTGCCAAGTGACCCTATGTAGGGGGAACAGTCCCTATTCTGCTCTGTGTCAGTGTGTATCATGGTCTCTGTGGACAAGGAACAGTCTCTATTCTGCTCTGTGTCAGTGTGTATCAGGGGTTTTGAGGACAGGTGTCAATCCATATCTGCCAAGTGACCCTATGTAGGGGGAACAGTCTCTATTCTGCTCTGTGTCAGTGTGTATCAGGGATCATTAGGACAGGTGTCAATCCATATCTGCCAAGTGACCCTATGTAGGAGGAACAGTCTCTATTCTGCTCTGTGTCAGTGTGTATCAGGGATCATTAGGACAGGTGTCAATCCATATCTGCCAAGTGACCCTATGTAGGAGGAACAGTCTCTATTCTGCTCTGTGTCAGTGTGTATCAGGGATCATTAGGACAGGTGTCAATCCATATCTGCCAAGTGACTCTATGTAGGGGGAACAGTCTCTATTCTGCTCTGTGTCAGTGTGTATCAGGGATCATTAGGACAGGTGTCAATCCATATCTGCCAAGTGACCCTATGTAGGAGGAACAGTCTCTATTCTGCTCTGTGTCAGTGTGTATCAGGGGTTTTGAGGACAGGTGTCAATCCATATCTGCCAAGTGACCCTATGTAGGGGGAACAGTCTCTATTCTGCTCTGTGTCAGTGTGTATCAGGGCTGGGCTTTGAGGACAGGTGTCAATGTTAGGTGATGTCTGCCCTTTATGGATTAAAAGCAGACTCTGCATCAACTGTGCAATTTTCCATGGGAGTTTTTCCATGGATCCCCCTCTGGCATGCCACAGTCCAGGTGTTAGTCCCCTTGAAACAACTTTTCCATCACTATTGTGGCCAGAAAGAGTCCCTGTTGTTTTTAAAATTCGCCTGCCCATTGAAGTCAATGGCGGTTCGCGCGGTTCGCCGGTTCGCGAACATTTGCGGAAGTTCGCGTTCGCTGTTCGCGAACCGAAAATTCCGGGTTCGCGACAACACTATTCAGGAGCCTATCCAATGTATTGGATACCAAACCAATCCATAGTAAGATAACACAGTTTTCAAGTAACAGTTATATTGCCTTCTACATTTTCTTGAGGCCCAAAGAATTCACGGTGGTACACCATATGAAGTCAACTCCGGCCTTTTCACACACATCGACCTTTACATTCTCACCCTTAAGGATTTCCAAATTAACCAGATCAACCATCTAACGACAATATCGCTATTCCTGACAGTCAACATCTGGCCCATTTAAATACTAGAGACACGCATACCCATACGAAACAGCTTCCACATAACTCTGTTGCAGTCACTTCACGGCCATCCACTCAGCCCAGTCCACATCCTTAAATCGAATAGATAGCTATCCCTATATTCAGTTCTTAGATTCAGCTTCATGAATAGAGCTCAGGGAATTGCTCAAGTTTACCTGTATAAACATGCTAAAGGAGTGTTCTTCACCGATACCTTTTTGGCCCTCTTTATACAGGCCTACCCGTACGTTGGTTTTGACACAACACTACCAGCTTTCTCCCTCTCCTCTATTTCCATATACAAATTTAAGTTCCGACCACAAATATATATATATTTGTGGTCGGGACAGCAAGCCGTATTATTACTAATGTTATATTGCAAATCAATAAAAAGTGAAATTTAGCCCATTAATGCCCCACTCACCAGGGCAGGCGCTACCATAAGGCGAATAAGGGGAACTCTAAAGGGGAACAGGAAGCAGCCTGTGCTCACAGTACATGGCTCTCCTGCTCCCCCAGCAGCATGAAGAACAACTTCCTGCAGGCTGGACCTCTTCTCTTCATAGCACCCAGGTAGACTAAGGGGGATATATTTGTATATATGTATATATATTTATGGTCGGGACAGCAAGTCGAATTATGTTACTGGTGCCTAAGTCGGTTGTGGTGTGCCAAAATCGATGTTCGGGTAGGCCTGTAAAAAGAGGGCCCACGAATTTAAATAACTTGATAAAGGGAGTGGTGGGTGGGCTGAACCAGACATATATATATATGTATATGTATTGATATAAACTTAAAGCAAGGAGGTGCACTCACCGGTCTTTTTCAATGTGCTTTAATCAAATCACCTTTGTGTCCTGATCGACATTTCGATCCTGACGGGTCTTTTTGAAGATCACCAAACAAGTGTAACATAACAACATAGAAACATAGAATGTCATGGCAGATAAAAACCATTCGGCCGATCTAGCCTTATGCATATCCCACGCATGCCTAAACTCTTTTACTGTGTTAACCTCTACCACTTTAGCTGGAAGGCTATTCCATGCATCCACTACCCTCTAAGTAAAGTAATACTTCCGGATATTATTTTTAAACCTTTGCCCCTCTAATTTAAGACTATGTCCTCTTGTTGTGGTAGTTTTTCTTCTTTTAATTAAATATAGTCTCCTGATTATTTGTAGGAATAGAACAGACAATATATTGTTCTAGACAATTCATTTTATTAATTTTATCAACTTTTTTCTTCTTCATCTTTTTATTTTTTCTCTTTCTCATATGGTATAATATTTTTTTATTTTTTTATAATTTTTATTATTATTAGTTTTTATTTTTTTATTATATATTTTTTTCATTTTTTCACTATGTATTTTTCATGGTAGCCTTGTATCTATAGGTATGTGATACAGGCTGGTCCATAGTTCCAGATATTCATCTGTCACGTCTAAACATTTGTTATGAAGGAACACAACTGCAGATTTCTTATAGTTTGAATATTTATTATAAAAAGTAAAAGGTATTGACTTTAAGTCCAATTACAGGTACTGTAGCTTTAATAAGTAAACGATAACTGAAGTCCACAATTACAGGCACTGTAGCTTTAAGTAGTAAACGATAACTGAAGTCCACAATTACAGGCACTGTAGCTTTAAGTAGTAAACGATAACTGAAGTCCACAATTACAGGCACTGTAGCTTTAAGTAGTAAACGGTAGTAATTAGCAGACACTGAATCAGAAAGAGTCTCTTAGTAGTATTAATGAATTAGGTGATAAGAAGTTACAATAGCTGTTCCATAGACTTTAACTGAAGCGATACAGATGCAGCTAACTGAGATAAAGTATGAGTTGAAGTTAGCTGTAACGGTTTTGTTTTATCGAAGGACTTTGAAGACAGGAAATAACAGCTTTGAAATGCAACGCTTATCACAGTGGTTTTACTTAGCTTCCGGCACATAGAACACTGGTTCCCGAGATCTCCTCAGAGGCGGTTATCAGGAGTGAAGAGAGTTCAGCTTTAGTCGTGGATGAGGAGAGGTGAAGGGAACGTGAAGTCTTCCAGTCCGGTCCGGTAACAGAGGGCTTTCACAACGATGTTGTAGCCGGTTCGTGAGTACGGAACGTAGTTCAATAATCCAGCCTCGATCAGCTGGAGCGGTCGGGTTAAATAGGGAGACCGTGTCATAAAGGGGTGTGGCTAAGCTCCGTGGAACCAGGAAGTAAGAGGATACCATAGTTAAGGCATGACATCATCTGTTTGAGCCTGTGCCGATCTCAAATTTAGTGTCTTTGACTTAATTGAAACATACTGTATTTATTTTAATATATTTACACTAATTATTTTGATAATGACAATATAAGTTA
Source organism: Pelobates fuscus (assembly GCF_036172605.1). Classification (NCBI taxonomy): domain Eukaryota; kingdom Metazoa; phylum Chordata; class Amphibia; order Anura; family Pelobatidae; genus Pelobates; species Pelobates fuscus. The sequence continues at coordinate 100,630,849 of NC_086322.1, forward strand.
TGTATCAGTCATTTCCTGATCTGTGAATAATGTATTATGTTTTAAATATTTTTTACATTTTTGCTCACTATGCATGGTTTACATAATGTGTTTAGATACATGAAAGTTTATTTGTGTTTCCATAGTAACCACTGGGGACCTCTCACATTGGAGCATGATATCTTTCACTGTTACTTATTTTTTCCCTCATTTTATACACATCACTGATGCTCTATTCACTTATGCACATCACTTAGTTTTATAACCCATTGGTTCTCTTTTGGATTATTAATATTAGTATATTGATAACTACATCTTTAATCCTCCTGATTATTCATACTATTTTTCCACACATCACTCTTTGCACCCGATATACTCCATCTTCATTTGGCAAATTACAGCTGTCGGATGGCTTGATTGTTTACATGGATTCTTACCTAAGATGGCATCTACAAGCGCACACGTTTTTTTCACATCACGTGGTGTGCCGCAGACTTCTGGGTTCGGAGGGGTCTGGGCGTCACGATCTCACTGGTTATTGGTAAGTGTAATTTACGTTTTCCGATATATTTGTTAAGTTACACTTGTTTGGTGATCTTGAAAAAGACCTGCCAGGGTCAAAAGGTTGATCAGGACACAAAGTTGATTTGAATAAAGCACATTGAAAAACATCCCTGAGTGCACCTCCTTGCTTTAAGTTTATATATGACCGCAGGTTTCACCGAGGCAAGTACCACATTATTGAGAATTAAGGGGTGAGTGCCAAGATTATCTCTCTATATATACATGGCTGTCTCTATCAAACATCTTCTTCCCCATCAATCATCTCTTTTTTGGTGATACTGGTAGACTTCTGAACCTCAATTAAAAATGCTCGTCCATTGCGCAACCTGTTTGATTTGTAATCCTGCTACATTAAAGCTTGCAGTTCAGAAATTCTTAAGATCATCTAGTCTACTCTACTGCGCATGACTGCATCGGACAACATCCATAGCCAATTATTATATAGGATATACAAAGTAGACATGTGCAATTTGTTTCATTCTGAATGTACAGTTGTACGAATTTCATGCCATTCGGACATTCAGATGCTCATGAATATCTGAAGTGTTGAAGTTCCGAAGTGGTGAAGTTCCGAAGTGACAACATTCAGCTGTTCCGAAGTGCCGAACCAAACCGAATGACATTGGTCCGAAGCAGACAAATTTCTTTACTTACCCGAATTTTTGATCAGAACCGAATCGAATATTTTGCCAATGCACATCCCTACTAGTCAGCCCAAATTCTGACAAACTGCAGTTTATAATAAAATAAATCTTGTATTTATATATATATAAATGATGATATTGTTTTGAAACTCATTTGTCACATGTTTAATTTTTCATGTCTAAGCGATTTCAATTCTAATATAATGACTTGGACAAAACCTGTTTGTGGATGAAACATTGCTTGGCAGTGTGGAGGCATAAAGGTTAATTTACAAAACTTTACTAGAAGATATTTGGTGCATTCTCCATGAAATAGATGTGAAATATTATTTTTATTATCATAAACATGATGCATACACTGGAATTGATTACTGATTACGTTTTGAGTCAGTTGCTCCCAGGAAACATGTACTTATGAATTTTTAATTTCTGATCTAGCTCATATTTGTGTAACACTTTCATTTCATTTAAGCTGCTTCCCTTCTCATCATTTCACTGGAGAATTTCTGCATGTCTATAAAAATCATGAGATTCTGTGGTTTTATAAAAGCCTGTCAGGAATTTAAAATTCATAATGAACACCATATAGCTACTCATGCTTTATTCTGGCAATGAGCAAAAGTAATGTTAAGTGGTCATATCATTGCACATGTAGGGAAAATAAAAAGGGAAATAAATTAAACCTTACATAACTGAGTAATTAACATGAAGTATCATAAAAAAACATGCATGTTTACATCTGAAAGCATTTATTTTTACAAGGGAAATTTACTTGTGCAATGGTGTCAAACAACCATCCATCTATTCATCTATCCATTTATCCATTCATCCATCCATCCATTCATCCATCCATCCATCTACAGTTCAAGTATATAAATCAAAGAAACAAACCAATAAAAAGCTAGCATTGTTGCTATCAGAAGCACGTACACTGACCAACCACATAATTAAAACAACTGAAAGTAAAGTGGATAACATTGATTACATCATTATATAGAGCGCCCACGATGATCCCAGTCTTCTGCTGAAATCACCTTCAATGGGGACATGAGCTTTAGAACTAGACCATGGAGCAATGTGGTTGCCTGGTCTAATGAATCATGTTTTCTTTTAGACCAGGTAAATGGTATGGCCCATGTCTGTCATTTACCTGGGGAAGATATGGCAGCAGGGTGCACTATGGGAATAAGGCAGGCCAGAGGAGGCAGTGTTATGCTCTGGTCAATATTCTGCTGGGAAATCTCAGGTCTTGGCATTCACGTGGATGCTATTATGACATGTACCACCTTACCTAGAGATTGTTGCAGAGCACGTATATCACTTCATGGCAAGGGTGTTACCTAATTACAGTGGCATCTTTCAGCAGGATAATGCATCCTGCCACACTGCAAAATTGTTCAGGAATGGTTTGAACACGACAAAGAGTTCAAGGTGTTGCTTTGGCCTCCAAATTCCTCAGATCTCAATCTATTTGACAATCTGTGGGATGTACTGGAACCACAAATAAGTTAGCATTAATTCAGACCCAGCATTAACTCTTAACTTACCCTAACTCTAACCTCCAGTTAACTTTAACCCTATCTCTGCTCCTAAAACTAACTCTGAAGCCATCCCAGCTACCTCTAACCATAAGGAACCCTTTTGATTATATTAATATGGATATCAGCAGATGGGTATCCTAATTAAAACAGATTGTTATGTTGCTGCAATCCTAATGCCTTTTTCAGTATTACATGAACATCACCAACCTCTCATGGTCTGTTCAGACCCTTGTGGACTCTCTTCACCAGCCTGCAGCGCTAGTATCATCGTAGCCGAGCTTGATCGCTCAGCTGTGGTGTTCTCATGGTTTTAAAGGGCTGTATGCAGCGCTTTTTTTTAAAGCACTGCATACAGTCCATCAAATAGTCTGGGGCCACTAAGAATGCTCCCACCTGATAGAGGGAGACCCAGGTATCTGTAGATTGACAGGCATTTCATTAGTAAAGTGCAGCTAAAAGGGATTTGTTGAAAAGTCTAATATTTACTAAAATTAAAAAGCTTGAAAACATACTTTTCATTATATCTGGTTTCTGCAGCTATTCAAAATCCACCTACTTTTTCTCCAGCATGGAGAAGCATTACTAATCACAAAGCCAATACTATTCATAGAGTGACTGGGGAGTATTCAAGCCTGGTAAAAATAAATATTAACTGCATAGGTTCAGCTACAAACATTTATGAGTCAAAAATCAAGGTGCTCTACCTGGAAACCACCTGTATCTCCAGGAGACAGGTATAAAGTCTCCTATATGCTTTATGGACACACAACCAGTTTCTAGGTAGGGCACATTGAGATGGAAATGAATTACTGGAGGTTGTAGTTTGATACTTTGTACAAAATGTACAATATTACATGATCTATTTTATCTACTCGTCCTTGATTTTAGTCAAAAACATAACGGACCTTGTCATACTTGTGCAATGGTCTCCCCATTTATGTCTCCAATGAGTGATGAATAATTAATGTATTTTGTACTTTAGTTTAAGGCTTTGTGCATGCTGTATCACTCTACAGAATCTTGAAACATATTTCTTCCAAGTGCAGTTTTAAAATGTAGCGTGCATTGCATTCACGCAAAACTAAAATCTGTGAATTGCTGTATCTTGCAGGTATTCACCTGGCTGAGCACCTGCAAATACTAAAGAATTTTCACTCTGCCGACAAGGAATAAAAAATATGGATTCAATTGAAATATAATAAGTGTTTATTATAAATGGGGAACCCATAAAGAGTGCAGACTTGAATTGAGAAGCTTGTACCATTTACCACTTATAAGATAGTTGTTAGTTGTTGGAGGAGGCTCCCATATTACAACACAGACTCTAGCTTCATGAGCTGCTTTGAGTTGTCTGAGGATGTACATAGTTACACATAGTTACACAGCTGAAAATAGACTTGCGTCCATCAATTTCAGCCTTCCTCACATTTGTTTTTTTGCTGTTGATCCAAAAGAAGGCAAAAAAAACCCAGTTTGAAGCACAATTTTACAACAAGCTAGGAAAAAAATTCCTTCTTGACCCCAGAATGGCAGTCAGATTTATCCTTGGATTAAGTAGTTATTACCCTACATTGAAAGATTATATCCTTGAATATTCTGTTTTTGCAAGTATGCATCTAGTAGCTGTTTGAACATCTGTATGGACTCTGATAAAACCACTTCTTCAGGCAGAGAATTCCACATCCTGATTGTTCTTACAGTAAAAAAAACCTTTCCTTTGCCTTAGACGAAATCTTCTTTCTTCCAGTCTAAACGCATGACCTCGTGTCCTATGTAAAGTCTGGTTTGTGAATAGATTTCCACACAATGGTTTGTATTGGCCCTGAATATATTTGAATAATGTTATAATATTCCCTCTCAGGCGACATTTTTCTAAACTAAATAGGTTTACATTTGTTAACCTTTCTTCATAGATGATATGTTCCATTCCTTTTATTAATTTTGTAGCCTGCCTCTGCACTTTTTCTAGTGCCATAATATCCTTCATTAGAACAGGTGCCCAAAATTGCACAGCATATTCAATATGTGGTCTTACCAGTGATTTATAAAGAGGCAAAATTATATTCTCATTCCGAGAATGAATGCCCTTTTTCATGCAAGACAATACCTTACTGGCCTTGGCCACTGCTGATTGACATTGCACATTGTTGCATAGTTTGTTGTCTATAACAATTCCCAAGTCCTTTTCGTGTGTTGTTATCCCTAATTCGCTTCCATTAAGGGTATACGTTGCTTGTGTATTCTTTACGCGAAGTGCATAACTTTGCATTTTTCAACATTAAATGTAGATGAGGCTATGTTTATCATAGACAGACAAACCAGCAAGTTTTAGGGCATCTACCATGTGGCATCTGTTTAAGGTTTTAGAGTCTTGTAGAGGCTGAAAACTTCAAGTACAAAACATATCTTTTGTCATAATTAGACATGTAAAAATCGTGAGCCTGGGGTTGTGGGAAGGGCTTCCCCAGCTTATAAAAGACCTACCAGGACTTTCCCACTTAACTGATGTCGCCTTCATGAAGTTGCCCTCCGACCTCTCCTTTTTTTTATATATAATTCTACAGGTTTAACCAATCGCCGGTTTTGGCACAACTCAACCGACTTGTATATTCTAGTATGTAAGAAAAGGTGTGCTTATTAAAAACTATATCATTATAATCACGTGTAAAAATCCAGCACTAGCAACTACACATATTCTAATACATTTCTATTAAAAAAAAAAAAACATCACGATGCACATGTTTTTAACGTTATGGTTAAAATGTTTAAAGTAACAAAAATGGTAAGGAAAAAAAAAAAACCAGATAAAAGCTGCGAGTTCAAAGTGTACATTTAATCCCCTAGGTGGAAGAGTTGTGATCTCATATACCCAAAAGCTTCTTTCAGAATTAATTTCTGTATTCTTTCTCTTTTTTTCCAGCTAATGGATATATGCCTACAAAACTGAATTGATGTTTATTTCCTAGGGGGCATATTCTTGCATGTATGGAAACTGGATGTTGTACACTCATCTGGGAACCATTGATGTTTTCAGGATTTATACTTTTAGAGATCTGATTTATCCTACATAATGCACCTAACTCCCAGAGCTTAAATTATATGTAACATAAGAAGTAAAGAAACTTATTAGACTTTTTTTGGGAAACATTTTTTCCAGTAAAGTGAAGCAAAATGAATGCCCTTTATGACTAATATCAGAACATGTCATGACTCTTCCACACTTACAAAATCCTTTAACTATGCATCCAGTTTATACTTAAAGTGCTTTGATTGTTAAATCAGTAAGTACTAACATAAGGGTACAATAAAATCCAGCATTAGTAACCGATAAATAATATCCATGAATTTCAGTTGGTATTACAGGATGGTCATACAAATGGTTACATTTTGCCAATAATGCAATCAAGGTCACAAAACCTTATCTTACACCAGGCCTATAACATGAGATGATGCGAATGAGAAAAAATGGCAGTTTTGAAGGCTGTTCAGTTATATCACAGAGTGAAGGTTGAAGAGACATTCCCATAAAAGTGGCTATGTGTGCATTTTTGAAGACACAAATGACTACCGGAAGCCATCTTAGAAGATTCTTCTGCTAGTTTAGATTTTTAGTCAACAATTTCATGATAAAAAGGCCAAGAAAAAGATGCAGATGACATGTTAGCTTGACTTTCCTGAGTCAGACTTTTACTTATAGTTTTACTTATAGTGGCGGTTCTTCTGGTGGTTGTGGTGGTGGTAGCAGCTGTGGAGGTATGAACATTGCTCATGACCCAGGAGGATGTGTTAAATTGCTGCAAGGCCATGGCACAACTGCTGATGGTGGTTTCAAGAACACAACCCATACCCTTCCTCTATTTCTTCTTTAAATTAGGACATAACATTGAACATGGGTTTGGTTTTTTTGTATTAATATAAATGGTTGATGAAAGTGTATTGTACAAACTAAGTCAACTTTATTAAGTCAAACTTGAGGTTGGTGTTGAAAATGTATGGCTGCTTGGTGGATTTACTACTACTGTAATGTAATTGTGTTTGACGTTAAAATAAAACACCTCACTGGACAAGCACAAAGTGCACCGTAGAGTGCTCACCACACACTTGCACAACATGTAGTTAAAGTAAAAAAAAAAAGTTTTTTTTAAAAACAGAGTTAGAAAAACAGACCTGCCACAATCAGTGAGGAGTTCACTTTTGCTGTAAATATGCATTTATTTGAGGCGATGGTCAATAGCATATCCAAACCTCCATCCAAACCTCTATCTCTGGAACTGCAATGTTTAACAATGGTCTAGTTGCCTTCAGTGTCCCTTTAAGTCCCAGTTTGAGACACAGTTGGCAAATTGGAGCAGGATCTTCAAGTCATGTGACAACTCCCTTGTGTTGAAAGTGCTTGTAGTCAACAACAGGTATTATATTTGTATACATTCATTAGAGTTACTATTTGATATGTTAAATTAGGCATATTTTTTTCACTGGGCAAAGGCGATTATACCTAAAAAATGTTGCGCTTAGGCATAATTAACATTAACAGTAATTAGGCTAGACACTGAAAAGCAAGCCTTTTAAAGAAAATGGACAGACTGATAGATGTGAACTATTCTAGACCTAATTACAATAAAGGTAATTATGTCACACCAGTTTAGCTGGTACTTGTTAATGGTGAAATTAGGTCCAATTTTCCAATTACTTGTAAAGAATTCAGCGCTCTTCAATGCATCTGTTAAATAAAGGAAAGATGTCAAAGTTGTATTCCCCATATAGACATTCGGGTTTTAATCTGGTTTCACATTTCACTGGTTTTAACTTGTGGATCTGAGTCAGATTAATTAATTTAATTACTGTCTAATATGAAACACATCATTCATCACAAATCCATTTTGACACACTCTGGCTGCTACTCAGAGAAATAGAACAGTAAATTGATTAATATGAGAAGTAAAAGCTGCCTTGCATTACACTCATAGAACTGAAATCAGGCACAATGTATTTAAAGCCATACCAAAAGATTTTCTTGTCTCCAATATCTTTTTAAAATTTACATTTATTTTATATGTTATATATATCTGCAATTACAGATTTAGATGACAGGGACACATTCAGATGAGATATAATTTAATTAAAAAAACAAAACATTTTTGTATGTGTCGATATTATTTATATAAATAAATAAATAAACATATATATATCATTTTTTTTATTTTCATACCTCTCCTGTGTGGTATGTTTATTCCTCATTCTTGGGTCCTCTACAGCAATATCTAAGCTGTTCCTAGAACTGCTCTCTTATGGACAGAGATCATAGATGTCCCACCTGGAATCTGTTGCAGTCACTCCCCCCAGCTTGGGAGTCACAGTCCCAAGTGCTCCTATAACAACTGGGACTACTACTGTCTTCACTTTCCACATCTTTTCTAGCTTTTCTTTCAGTCCTTGGTATTTCTCCGCCTTCTCGTGTTCCTTATTCCTGATGTTATAGTAAGCTTGAAAAAGACCATGTAGGTTGAAACATTGTGATTTGGCTGTGGGTTTAAATAAATTGCATTTTTGTTGAATTTTGGAGTGCCTGGACCTTTCTACACTATCTACATTAAGCACTTGCTTATTGCATCTTGAAGTCCCATAGGATCGTAGCCCTGTCATTCTCAACTACCCTTTCTCCCATCTGGATTGGCAGGTCTAATTCATATTCAGTGCAGATGTTTGGGTACACAATCCCAGCAACTTGTTTGTGTGTCTCCATGTATGCTGTTCTTGCTAACATCTTGCATCTGGCTACTAGGTGTTGGACTGTCTCAAAGGCCTCTATGCACAGTGTGCACCTTGCGTCAGCTTCTGTTGATCTGGTGCTCAGTGCCTGTATCTGTGCTGCTAGGATTAGTGCCTCAGTGCTGTCTTTTAGTTCTGCTTTTTCCAACCACTGGGAGGATTTTGTCATGGATATCATAGTGGATGTGACTCATATATATCAACCACAACATGTAAACCACCTGCATAATATCATGTAGGCCTTCTCGTGCTACCAAAACAGCTCTTGTGTGTCGAGACATGGACTCAACAAGACCTCTGAACATGTCCTGTGGTATCTGGCACCAAGGCATAAGCAGAAGATCCTTTAAGTCCTGCAAGTTGCGAGATGGGGCCACCATGGACCATATTTGTTGTCCCATTATATCCTAAAGATTCTCAATCATATTTTAGATCTGAGGAATTTAGCAGCCATGGCAACACCTTTAACTCTTTGTCATGTTACTCAAACTATTCCTGAACATTTTTTGAAGTGTGGCAGGGTGCATTACCCTGCTGAAAGAGGCAACTGCAAACAGGAAACACCATTGCCATGAAGACATGGTCTTCAACAATCTCTAGGTAGGTGTTATACGTAAACGTAACATTCGCATGTATACCAGGACCCAAGGATTCTTGGCAGGCAAGTTTTTCAGAAGACATTTTTCAGCAATTAGAACAACAGTAGCTTGTCTGCGTGATCGGACAAGACAGGTTAGCCATCTCTCCCTCCATGCACCAGTGAGCCTTGGGTATCCATGACCTTGATGCCTGTTTACCTGTTGTCCTTCCTTGCACTACTTTTGGAAGGTACTAACCACTGCATACCAAGAAAATCCCACAAGACTTGCCATTCTGGAGGTGCACTGATGCAGTCGTCTAGCCATCACTGTTATCACAATTTGGCCCTTGTCAAAGTCTCTCAGATATTTTTGCTTGCCCATTTTTCCAGCTTACAACACATGAAATTCAAGTACTGACTGTTCAATTGCTGCTTAGTATATTCCACCCCTTGACTGGTGCCATTGTAAAGATATAATCAATGTTATTCACTTCACCTGTGATTTCATTGTTGTGGCTGATCAATATACATTTAATTAATTGATACAAATCTTAATTAAAAAAAAATATATATGAACTGGACATAAAAAAATGATATTGAATCACTACATAAAGAACAAAATGTGTTCAAATCAATGTTAGACACTAATAAAGAATAGTGATTTGTTTGTTGTAAAGCTCCATTACTGAAAAGCACTAACTGCAATTTTTACTTCAAATGTCACAAGAATTTGTAGGGACTAGTGTCTTTGGTAAGGATTGTAGAGTCTAATTATGACAAAGGAAACTTAACAATAGTATTAGACATAGGGATAGATATTTAACTTACTGTATAAAACCACTATTTAACACACCCATGTATGGACATTGTAATAAGGCTTGGACTGGAATTCAAACATTTGTGTGATTTAATCCTGCTCTAAAAATTGTTACAGAACAATCTTAGTCTTAGTCCTGTGGTCTTATGGTTTAATTGCTATGCCTCCACAGATATTATTTTATGTGAAGTCAGTGGGGAAGGACCCTGTTACTTAATCTCAGCCTATCTCTTCATTTGTTGGCTATAACCACATCTCAGGCTCAATCCCAGTGACAGAACTAATATAGAGAGGGTCCTTTTGCAAGACATTTTGTTTGGGCCCCTCTAGCGCATGGGTGGCAAAAGGCTAGATACCAATCAGTTGTACAACTCCCACAATACTATGCCAGCTGTGGTCTACCATTTGCCCATCACCACAGGGTTGTATTTGTGAGCAGAATTGTGAGTTTTAATGTAAGCATGTTTTTGTATAGTGTATGTGTGTTACTGAAGGCGTGTATTTGCATATATTGTCGCCACTGAGATGCGTTTTTGCGTTTGAATACAGGGATGTGTCACCTTTTAAATTCAGGTGTTCTTTTGTGTGTAGTGTTGGTGTTTTCTATATAATTTTGGTGTTTTAATACAGTGGTGTGTTTGTATATAATGTTTGCATTTGATTGCAGGCATATGTTTGCATGTAGAATTTACATGTGATTGCTGGGGTGTATGCAAAAAAGATAAATACTTACACAGATATACATACACATTAGCACACACAGATACACACATTTAGATACACACTGACATGTATACATATTGACACACATACACACTGAAACCTAACCACAAGCTCAGATACACACACTCAGATACATATACACCCTGATACTCTGGTACACATAAACACTGACAGATACAGACACCCTGACACACAAATACTGACACAAACACACATGCTGAAACAAATACACACACTGACACACATGCACACCCTGACACACACACACTTATACATCTTATACATACAGAGACAGACACTGACACATTCACATACTATGACAAAATTCACACATACCTATTCTGTGCAGATGAGTGACTTCCCTGGAGTCCAGCTGCTGGCTGAGGCTGATGGGTGTGAGGGTGTGAGAGAGCAGGCCCTTTCCTTTCTCTCTGGAGCTGCATCGTCTCTCCCTCCATGCAGCCTGTGCCTGCCTCGTCTTCTCTATAATGCTGGATGGAGGTGCCCTGCATTCACTTCCTCCCAGGCTGTCGGTATTACAGATGCCCAGACGAGCTGTACTGGGCCCACTGTTTAGCAATGCCCACCGGGTAGCCCTAAGTGCATGGATGGACTAATGGCACCCCCAGAGTGTGGGCCACGATGCCATAGCATGTGATGCACTGTCAGTAGTTCTGCTGCTGCTCAAATATTTTCCAAAACATTGATACCCATTGCTCAATCCTCTACTAATTTGTCCACAATTCCTTAGTCCTTGTTCTTATGTATTGGTATTCTTTGACCTACTGCATGTTTATTTTTCTGTTCAAAAGCTAGATGTTAGCATTTTTTTTTACATAATTCCTACTGTTTTGATTTGTTTTCTATGCCCTATTGACTTAGCTGGCCATTTTGGCTAAGTCCATCTGCATAACTGGTTTTAAACCTCGCATTGACTTGCAGTCTGCTTTGAAAACATTAGCTTTATAGTACTGTGTTATAGAGAAAGTGAACTATGTAGATTTATATCTGGGTGACCTTTTTGAACCTATAATTATTAAGTTCCACCTTAATGAACTGGGCCAAGCTTTTTGTTTTACTACTTCCTGCATCATACTAAATGTTCCTAAACAAAGACCTATACGTGTTATCACCCAACTCGTTGAGAAATTAAAATAATATTGCAAGTTGTAATTTCTAATTATACAGAAGACCTATAATACAGGAGCTAGATACAATGTACTGACACAATGTTATTAATGAATGAAAATGTAATGGACCACCCTGGGCACCATAACAACTTCCTCTCAATGAAGATGTGATGGTGCTCAATCTTAACATGAGGGCTAAATTGTTTACAAAAAAATATTTGCAATAAAGTTATTTTTCCAGTCAGTTTTATAAAGAGAGCATCAGTTGATGATCTCAGCCTATCAGTGGCACCCAATTTGAGGCTTTTGGATTAAAGCCTCGGACCAACAATGGAAGTTACATGGCAAAACAGATGAACACCATCTATGCAAGTTTTTGGGGGGTTAAACTGTTTGTAAACTGTTAAACTCCTTAAGTTAAGATGGTACCTTGGGAGTTCATGGTACAAGAACAACTGGATATGAAGTTGTTATGGTGCAAATAATATTTATTTAAGCTGATACTGAAATATACCCACACATTTATGAATCCTAGGATGAGTCCTAGAATGAAATGTGCTAAGGGCTGAGCCCTGTGTGTACTTCCCTGAGAAAAAAAATATATATATATTCTTTTTCTGTTTAGGTATTTTTTTCTTTAGTGAAATGTTGGTGAAAATATTTAAAAGACAACAGAAGGTTAAAGTGGCTTAAATAAAGGAATTAAAAAACAAAACAAAAAGTTTTTTTTTGTTACCTGCTGCAGTATCATAACTAGTAATGCCGTGTCTACACCAACTAGAGGCACAAAGGTAAAAGGTAAACTGACATCAAGTTATTATAAAGTAGAATACTATTCTTTAGGATTTTTTTCTATTCAATTCAACTGTGTTTACAGGGGTATCGGCTACACCTCACTGACGAGGCCCAAATAATCTGAAATGATTCATCCAGGGTTGGTGTATCTCTAGGGCAGTGGGAACTTGCCAGCATTTTGGATTTGGACTGCTCTTGTACGTGGGACCAGTCTAATATACACCTGGAGTATGTTTTCTCTGTAATAGCACAAGTGAGCTAAATCATTTTTGAGACCTAAGTAGGCATTAACAAAATGCAAGCTATTGCGGTTTCTCTGATCATTCTCAGTTATATTCTCTGGTTTTATCGTATTTACTTTTACTAATTACACAGCTTTTAATTAGCTATGTGTCTGTTTATTTACAGAATTAATCCTGACAGCATCCAGACATTTGTTTTTGGCCAAACATTCCCACGTCAATCTTCAGGGGATGAAACAAGTTTCTCAACGTTTTGTGAATAAACAAATTCCTTTTAGTAACTTAAGTACACATCCATTGACAGATATATATTTTATACTCATAATCTTATTTAGCTTAACTACACTTTATTTGAGACTGAAGCAAACATATATATATTAAAAAAAAAAAAAAAGTTAGGACACTGCTACAATTATATAAGAAAACCACTATTTTTTACATTTAATATTTTCCAACTGTGCTAATGTTGTTTGAGTAGGGAATATATAAGTAGGAGTATACTGCTCTTTAGTACTGTCCTTTTAACTGCTTATAAAATGAGAACACGTATTATTACAATTTAGGACAAAACATTATTATGGGTCTATCTATTTTAAGAAAGCACATTGTTAGCAAAACTAAAATCTAAAACATACTAGCTATTACAATTATGACAAGCATGGTCTGTTATGGAGAACACAAAGTACATCCAAAAAAAATGATTAAGTGCCTCTGAGCATAAAATGCGTCAAGTGACTATTTTCTGTTTGCTTTCTTCATTTTTATGTACTTTGTTAAAACTTTGTTTTCATTGAATTTAATGAGTAGATGGGATACTCTCCATCCTGTGGATTTATTGGAGTGCATTTTTTACTTCCAAAACATGCCTCAGAGGCAGAAAAAGGCTAATACCTGTGACTTTGCTAAATTTTCAAATGTAAAACTAAATTAAAGGTTTATAGGTATAACATTTAATATAAAGCTACATCCATAATAACTAATGAAAATATATAACATTTCTCATGTAAAAAACATTTACTTCTAATTAACAAGTATAAACCAAGTGACAGAGCTGGGCATATATTGGAGTAGACTGAGATCTAATAAATGGTAAAAATGGAGGATATGCAAACTAGATGCTCATGCACAAGTAAAATCCAAAACAATATGTCCTAAACATCAAAACTGCATACTAAATGGTTTTAAAATAAAATATGACATTCCTGAAGGATAGTGGGGCTACTTCGTGGCAGGAAAGAATATATAGGTTCAATGCCTGATGGCAGAGGTGTCATTTGAGGCATAAACTGTTCCCGCGCAGGCCTAGGGTAAAAAGATAATTGTGGGTGTAGGGGTGAAGGGTGGGGTGAGAGCAGAAGTGAAGAGTAGGGTGAGATCTGGCCTGGCAGCTAGTATGCAGTAACTTGCCTCATCTGCGTCCAAACCCAGAGTGTGGGTGTAATGGTAGGTGGGAAATTTAGGTGATATGACTGTAGGAAGCAAATTCCATGCTCATCTAAAATATATATGTAAAAGCCTAATAATTTAATGTCTGGCTCACAGAACAAAGAAAAGAAGGAAGGAGGCCATCCATGGTGGGTAAATATATGTCAGACCTCCAGGCATTTGTACCTGGCAAATACATATGTAGGAAGGTAGTAGAATTATTTTTTTACTAACAAGTAAGTTTATATTTTTATGCACAAATAAATTGTTATGTTAATTTTATACTATCAAAGTCGTTTTTTCATGAATGCTACTGAATACTTCTCATGAATATAAGACAATTCAGCTGATGATTGTTGCAGAGTGTAACGCTTCTCCCACATAACACTTTCGATCTTAGAGCTGGGACATTTGGGCTCTGGCAAATGTGCATGTAATTCTTAAATAGAATAACACAAGCAGAGCATAATTATTTGAACATACTTGCTTTGTTTTTGTTTTTTGTGTTTTATATATATATATATATATATATTTTTTACTGCTGATTACTTGAAACAATTAGTGCAGCACTAATTTGTTGTGATTATCTATACAATCTATATGGGATGAAATAACTGGCCCAGCAATGCCTAGGACTGGTGCCCTAGAGATAATCTTAAGTGCATTGAAATTCCCCTTTAAGAAATATAGAATAAAACACTACCCGCAATTAAAGTATAAGGAAAAAAAGCTATATTCATTGGTTAGCCTTTAGCACTTCACTAATGAGCATATATGTAGATCTCAAGGTGTCTCTGTAATACAAACTGAACAGGAAACTTTGTATTCCATTGACAAAGTTGCTTCATTTTATATCAACAAAATATAAGATATAAAACAGGCAAATAAGCACAAATGAGTACACACCTACTAATGCAGTATTTATTAACACAACATTTTATGCTAAGGCATGGGTTAATATCTGTGTGAACTAGGGTACAGCGTCAAGTAGCTCTGTTTCATTTTAATAACTTTAATGGCTTAAGCCCCTTGATTCTCTAAGAAAAAGAATTTCAAAAAGGAAACAAAGCAAGTATCAAGATGAAGAGACATGAAAGGGCATGGGACTAAGAGTATTCTCCTCCGCACTCAAACTATGATCTTTTTTCTATTTTCCTCTTATTAATGAAGCTGTTAGCCACTAAAACATCTGACATGAGCAAAGGTCCATTTTAAAAATAGATTGACATGGCACACTCATATTTGCTAAATAGCATTTCAATTTGTGACTTGGATTTAAGTTAGGTAATAAAACTCTTTTGAGTTAATTACCATAACAGCTTCAGCATGAGTCTATTAAAACTGCAGTTACCACCTGAGGACTTCACCTGTGAAGTTGGTAGAATAAATGTTCAGACATAATGCACATCAAGTATGATGATCTCAGCCAAGGAGGTGGATTGAGGGCGGAGCCAATGCAGACAGACCTGCACAGAGTTGAAATTAAGGTAATGTTTCTACTTTTTTAGGGGATTAGTGGCAGGGGAAGAAAGCTAAATAGTGTGTTTAACACCATACGGTCAGGAATACACATTTGTATTTCTGACCCTAGAGTGTTCCTTAAAGTAATCACACATCATATAGCATCTATATTAGCAAAGACCAAATTGCCGGTAAATAATTACTGCAGTTATCAAAACACACTGCTTAGAAAAACAGTACATTTTTTGGATATCACCTTGAGGTCAGTGAGGCTGCTTTAGGACCAGCATCTATAGGAAACCTACATAATTACTCTTAATACTAGAAGTTGTCATCCCTTGCATACAAAGAAGTGTAGGGCAGTTTATGAGACCAGAATGCAACTGTTCTGATTAAATGGATTTTGATATACAAGAAAATGATTTAAAGGAGCACTATAGGGTCAGGAACACAAACATGTATTCCTGACCCCATAGGGTTAAAACCACCATCTAGCCCCCCTGCCCTCCTCGTGCATCCCTAAATATAGTAAAATCTTACTTGTATTCAAGTCTGCAGCTGCATGCTTTGTGCCTGTTTCCTTTTGAACTGCCCACTGCCTGCTGACATCAGCAGAAGTGGTAACCTGATCCAATCACAATGCATCCCCATAGGATTGGCTGAGACTGATAAAGAGGAAGATCAGAGGCAGAGCCAGCACAATTCAAACACAGTCCTGGACAATCAGTATCTCCTCATAAAGATGAATTAAAAAAATTAATCTCTATGAGGAAAGTTCAGTGTCTGCATGCAGAGGGAGGAGACACTGAATGTTTGGATGCATTTTAGGCAGCCATGACCCAGAAAGGTTCTCTAACAGCTATTTGAGGAGTGGCCAGTGAAGTTATCACTAGGCTGTAATGTAAACACTGCATTTTCTCTGAAAAGACAGTGTTTACAGCAGAAAGCCTGAAGGTAATGATTCTACTCACCAGAACAAATTCAATAAGCTGTAGTTGTTCTGGTGACTACAGTGTCCCTTTAAGTTAAGAAAAAAAGATTTGGCAAGGAGAGACCTGATTGGATGATAGATATGGCCTTTGAAGGAGCTAGTGCCAAAGAAAGGTCATACTTAGAAACCAAGGGTGCATCTATGAAAAAGAGTGCGTCATTTGACTAAAAGGTGATATTTAGTATGCCCTTT
Source organism: Pelobates fuscus (assembly GCF_036172605.1). Classification (NCBI taxonomy): domain Eukaryota; kingdom Metazoa; phylum Chordata; class Amphibia; order Anura; family Pelobatidae; genus Pelobates; species Pelobates fuscus. Next base: position 100,647,702 of record NC_086322.1, read on the forward strand.
AATAGAAATGTAATAAAATCAGATGCATAAATAATCAAAATCTACACATTATTTATATAGATAAGAAATGAATACCTACTTTACAACAATATGTAACTGTAGCAGCAAGGAGAGCTCAACCAATAGTGGACAGATTATCTTCAAGTAATAATAAATTTCAAAGATTAAAAGAGAATACAGGTTTTGATTGCTAGTATAAAGAAAATGTTTTGGAAAATTGTTAGACAACAAAAACATTTATTAAATTATGCGTTTAACTGAACTAGGTATTGTTGTGTCATGTTATGTATACTATAATTGGTTATAGTCATCAGAATTTATGTTGACAAAAGCTATTGTGGATGGATGCACTACCCTCCCCCTTTTTTTCTCATCTTCCTTTGCCCCCTCCTAATTTTTTATTTTTGGTTTTACTCATTAATATTGCAATTTAATTGCATAGTTCATTCATGCCAGTATGTTATCACAATGAAAATTGACTATAAAGTGCCTGTTCAATACTTTCATCATTGATTAACATGTGGACTGGATACATTAATAGTTACTCTTTTTATGTATAACTACTCTTTTTATATATAACATATATGATATTTACTTTTTCATTGTAAAAGTTATTTTTGTTATTTTAAAAATATCTATTTAATAAAATATATTTGAAAAGATTATCTCCAAGTCTCTTTAAGAATAATACAAAAGAAAAGGGACTGAGAAGGACATTTTTAACCCATGTGGGCGGCTTTCAATGTGGACACCTTCCCTGCATATGCTGTAAGTACTCACACAAACATTTTCAAATCTACCAGTACGGTGCAAAAATATGATATACATTGTGAGACTAGATCTGTGGTTCATCAGATCATGTATAAAGGGTATAATGTGCATTATGTCATGAAAACAGAAAGAAAATGTAAAGGAACACTACAGTGACAAACGTGTATTCATTATAAGTCATTATAACTGTAATAACACTATTTGGTTCCTAGCCCACCTGTAACCAATGTAAAAAGTGAGTTTACTCACCTTTATTCAAGCGCTGTGTGAGCCCATCATGACTGACTGCCGCACCCATTCTCCATCTTTGACTGAGATCATCAAAACTGACAAACTCAGCTATTAAGCTTGTTGGTTTTTCTTTAGATCCTTAATATTATTTTTAGTTTTTCATAAAGAGATGTTTATCCAACATCAGGAAAAAAATAATTCTTCACACACACACACACACAAACACACACACACACACATATAAAAAGTTGCAAGAAAAAGTATGTGAACCCTTTGGAATGACATGGATTTCTGCACAAATTGGTCATAAAACATGATCTGATTATCATCTAAGTCACAACAATAGACAATCACAGTCTGCTTAAACTAATAACACACAAAGAATGAAATGTTGCCATGTTTTTATTGAACACATCATGTAAACATTCACAGTGCAGGTGGAAAAAGTATGTGAACCCTTGGATTTAATAACTGGTTGAACCTCCTTTGGCAGCAATAACTTCAACCAAACGTTTCCTGTAATTTCAGGGATCCTAGTAAGAGAGTCTTTGGGCATGTTGGTAGGCTGCTTGGTCCTTGTAGCCTGGGACAAGTCAAAAAGAGAGCTAGGCCTGAGAGCCATGAGTGCCTTTGTAAAAGCAGGAGTATATTACAGACAGAGGTATGGATACCTGTCTGTGAAAGAAGCTGAAAAGGCAAATACAGAGGGGACGATACCTGCCTGTGAGAAGAGAGCTGCAGCCTGGTCTGGTGGAGGAGTTCCTGAAAGACCTCAGTCAAGCTTTGGAGACTGGGTCTGAAGTGCTTCAGAGTTTCCTGTGGCAACGAGGAAGTGGACTTGCCGGAGGTACTAAGTCAGAATACGGGAGCTCTGTCACACCGATATTATCCATAATTCACTTCTGCTAATGCTATGGCTGTTTGATTTTTCATTGTTGAATTTTAAACCCCCAATTGGTATAAAAAATGCCATTATTTTTAAATACTCTGGAGCACCAGTTGATCCGTTTTTTGTGAAATAATGATGGCAGCTTTTAAATGAACCCTGTTTCAGCAACAGTCTGTTACATGAACTGCACCAGAACAACATTATTTAAATCATACACAAATTGAGATTAGAGATAAGAGTACATGTAGAGATGTCCCAAACATAAAATTTTCCGTTCGCGAATGGCGAACGTGAATTTCCGCAAATGTTCGCGAACGGGCGAACCGGGCGAACCGCCATAGACTTCAATAGGCAGGCGAATTTTAAAACCCACAGGGACTCTTTCTGGCCACAATAGTGATGGAAACGTTGTATCAAGGGGACTAACACCTGGACTGTGGCATGCCGGAGGGGGATCCATGGCAAAACTCCCATGGAAAATTACATAGTTGATGCAGAGTCTGGTTTTATTCCATAGAGGGCATAAATCACCTAACATTCCTAAATTGTTTGGAATAACGTGCTTTAAAACATCAGGTATGATGTTGTATCGATCAGGTAGTGTAAGGGTTACGCCCGCTTCACAGTGACAGACCAAACTCCCCGTTTAACGCACCGCAAACAACCGCAAACAGTCCATTTGAAGAACCACAAACTCCCCATTTGGTTGGATACCAAGCTAGCCATGTCCCACTGATGTCATTGAAGGTCTCTTCCTCCACCCAGCCACGTACAACACCAAGGGTCCCCGAAAGGTGACAACAAGCCCCCTGGGACGCCTGCTGTGTTTGGTCTTCCACCTCTTCAAAGCCACCTTCCTCCTCTGACTCCTCTTCTTCAGACTCCTCTCTCTGCATTTCCTATTCCTATCAGTTTAATCCCTGTTACGTCCCCTATCAAGGGACGTGTATATGGCATCAATTTTAGGAACCGGGAGATGGAAAAAGATGCTTGGTCGGTCCTCCTACTTCAAATTTGGGGCACTGCGCGTGCAATCTAATGTGCCACCAGATAGGAGTGGTGTGTTAAGTAGTACTATTCTTATCAGTTTAATCCCTGTTACGTCCTCCTCATCAGGCCTTTTTTTAGTCGAATGTATCGCCCACTGTCAGTCCCTTCGGGATCCATCCCTTATTCCTCTTAATAAAGGTGAGGTAATCTAGACTTTTTTGACCTAGGCAACTCAGCAGAGGAAGCAGCAGCGGGTACAGCATCATCATCATCACACTGTACGTCCATGTGTGTAATGCTGCCTGCCTGAGATATATCCCTGTTATCTACATCCTCTGGCAATAATATTTGTGCATCACTCATTTCTTCAAACGGATGTGTAAATAACTCCTCTGACATACCAAGTGAAGCGGCTGTGGTGCTAGTGTTGGTGGTGGCGGCAGGCGGGTGAGTGGTATCTTGAGAGGTGCTAAGCTAAGCTGGAGGAGGATGGTGCGTCAAGGGTCCGAGCGGAAGCTGTAGAAGATTGGGTGTCCTGTGTTAGCCAGTCAACTATGTCCTCAGAACTTTTCGAGCTCAGGGTACGTGGCCTCTGATCACTGGGCATTATTCTAGGGCCAAAGGGAATCACAGCACCACGACCACGACAGCCCCTGCGGGGTTGCCTGCCTCTGCCTGTCATTTTGTTTTTGATTAGTGGTACTATGCGTGCAAGCTACTGTGACAACAGATATGAGTGGCACTGTGCACTGGCAGAAGTAGGCAGAGAAGACGCTGTAGGCCTGACACACACGCATGCAGACAACTAACTGCTATTGAATCTATTACAGTCAAAAACATTTTTTTTTTTTTAAATGTACACTACTGTTACACCAGATATGAGTTGCACTGGTGTGACACTGTGCCCTGGCAGGCTCTGAAACGCACACGGTTGAAGGAAACTGACTGCTATTATTTCACAGTCAAATTTAAAAAAAAAAATTTAATGTACACTACTGTTACACCAGATATGAGTTGCACTGGTGTGACACTGTGCCCTGGCAGGCCTTGAAACGCACACGTGTGAAGGAAACTGACTGCTATTATTTCACAGTCAAATTTCTAGTTTTTTTTTTTAATGTACACTACTGTTACAACAGATATGAGTTGCACTGGTGTGACACTGTGCCCTGGCAGGCCCTGAAACGCACACGTGTGAAGGAAACTGACTGCTATTATTTCACAGTCAAATTTCTAGTTTTTTTTTTAATGTACACTACTGTTACAACAGATATGAGTTGCACTGGTGTGACACTGTGCCCTGGCAGGCCCTGAAACGCACATGCGTGAAGGAAACTGACTGCTATTATTTCACAGTCAAAAAAGTGCTGTTTTTTTAAATGTACACTACTGTTACACCAGATATGAGTTGCACTGGTGTGACACTGTGCCCTGGCAGGCCCTGAAACGCACACGTGTGAAGGAAACTGACTGCTATTATTTCACAGTCAAAAAGTGTTTTTTTTTTTTTTTTTAAATGTACACTACTGTTACACCAGATATGAGTTGCACTGGTGTGACACTGTGCCCTGGCAGACCCTGAAACGCACACGTGTGAGGGAAACTGACTGCTATTATTTCACAGTCAAATTTCTATTTTTTTCTTAATGTACACTACTGTTACACCAGATATGAGTTTCACTGGTGTGACACTGTGCCCTGGCAGGCCCTGAAACGCACACGTGTGAAGGAAACTGATTGCTATTATATTACAGTCAAAAAAGTTTTTTGTTTTTTTTAAATGCAAGCTATTGTGACACCAGATATGAGTGGTGGCACTCGGCAAGTGGGCACAGTATACGCTGTGAGCCTGACACACACGCTGGCAGGCAGGCAACTGCAATTAGATTACACAGGAAAAAAAAAAAGCAGACTGATGTTCTAGCCCTAAAAAGGGCTTTTTGGGGTGCTGTCCTTACAGCAGAGATGAGATGAGTCCTTCAGGACTGTAGTGGACACTGAATACACTAGCCTAGCTATCGATTTCCCTATTAAATCAGCAGCAGCTACACTGTCCCTCCTCTCACTAAGAATGCAGCTTCCGGGGGGCGGGGCCTAGCTGTCATGGAGGAAAGACGCATTTTGTGTGAGCTCCCTCAATATCTCACTTTAAGCAGCTATCAACAAGTGAATTTCACCCCAGAAGGGGATGACCCAGCAATGTTGCTCCTACCTGACCGACCCGACATGCTTAATAGCGGTCAGCAACTCGACAGAGTCTTACTTACCTCCGCGTGGCAAGTGTGGCGTGGTGCTTAAATCAGCGGCAGCTACACTGTCCCTCCTCTCACTAAGAATGCAGCTTCCGAATGAATCTAAAATGGATGCTGTCCAGGAGGTGGGAGGATCTGGGAGGGAGGGTCTGCTGCTGATTGGCTGGAATGTGTCTGCTGACTGTGAGGTACAGGGTCAAAGTTTACTCAATGATGATGAATAGGGGGCGGACCGAACATTGCATATGTTCGCCCGCCGTGGCGAATGCGAACAAGCTATGTTCGCTAGGAACTATTCGCCAGCGAACTATTCGGGACATCTCTAAGTAAATGTTAATGCACACTTTATACCTCTGTGGTATCCTATACTCTACAACACTTGGCATACATTGTTTAATCATGCCAAAATAGCATATAAAATAATGTAATTGTCCCTGTCTTATCAATTTGTACTACTGCTATGTGTGCTCAGTGAACCTTAGAAAGAAATGGGTTATTTTCTACAATCCTTTATTTTACTTTATACTAGATTTACTTAGCTTCAATCAATAATAATTTACTTTGAGTGACATTGAAAGAGTCAACAGCAATATGATATATACAAATGTTGCTGACCTGCTCATAACTCCATGTGAAGTATAGATTCTGTGTTTGTACCGTGTAGAATAGTTCACTCACTATTTATTGGTAATCGTATTATTCATATATGGACAATACTGAATCTTGAAGTCTTATAGGGCTGGTAGTGTGACTCATATGCCAAATCATGCCCTATAAACGAGTTGCATGACTGCAAGCCAAAACAAATGTTACAATACCATATTCATAGCACAAAATAAAAATACAATTGTCACTGGGTCCGGTTTAGGTTTAAAAAGAAAAATAGTAGATAGGACGGCTGAAGTCCATCCAGTAGAGATGTCCCGAACAGTTCGCCGGGAACTGTTCGCCGGCGAACATAGCTTGTTCGCGGTCGCCACGGCGGGCTAACATATGCGATGTTCGGTCCGCCCCCTATTCGTCATCATTGAGTAAACTTTGACCCTGTACCTCACAGTCAGCAGACACATTCCAGCCAATCAGCAGCAGACCCTCCCTCCCAGACCCTCCCACCTGCATGACGAATAGGGGGCGGAACGAACATCGCATATTTTGCGCCCGCCGCGGTGACTGTGAACAAGCTATGTTCGCCGACGAACAGTTCCCGGCGAACTGTTCGGGACATCTCTACCATCCAGTCATGAACTTTGAGATCCTACAAGGATTACATCCCCAAAAAATTTTTATGGCATTTATTCTTGCAAATAAATCTGCATTTTTATTATACTCCGTACACATACTTACCTTTTGTTTAAATTAGAATACAAATAACATCTAAATCCTTTTACAGGTGTTCTGCTAGAAATCTCAAAATAGAAGGTATCCATGTAACTGTAACTGTTCATGTTTTAAACATGTGGTGAGATGTGGTGTGATGACATTGAAATTGCAAAATAGAGTTTTGCTAATAGCTAAATATATATTTTAAAAAAAATTGGATTTAACTAAATTGGAGATATGTTGCAACTTTTTTGATCTAAACTTTATAGTAAACTCTACGTTTGCTATTTTGATCTAAACTTTCCAAATCAAAAGAGAACATGCTACTTAGTAAATAAATGACACCGCTAACTTAGATAGGTTTCCAAGTACCCAAATTCTGAATATAAAGTAAAACCCAAGCACTAGCCTACATATAACAAAAATGTAAAATCTCATCAAATATTATATTATATCAAACTTCATCATATGTCTTATGATGAAGTTTGATTGCAACTGATTGCATACAAAATATGATCTTGTATGCTTAAAATTACAATAGTAATTATAGCATCTATTTTTTTTTTAATTCTTTATTTTATCATCTTGACTGGCACAATGATATAATTTAAATTTATGGGCTTATGCAAAAGCCGGCCAACATGTATGATCTTATTTACACATAAGACAAATGGATACAAATTGGAATTTATACAGGTAAGTTACTTGATCACCGGTTGTCAAGGGTTTTTCTTTTTTATTTAAACTGAAAATAAACATTAGTCATGACTTGCACTACAACACTTTTTCATTGTGTAACACATCTCCCTAAATATTCACAGTACTGGCTTCACGTGCGGGTACACCTTTGTTCGCAGACATATCTTTCAAGTTATTTCATTAACCCCTGGAGTTTTCATTCCCCTTTCCTCCGGTTTTATTTACTATCGTAGACTTGTTTTTATACTTCCGATTGCTCACTAGGTGTACTCTTATATTTATATACTAGTCTCAGTGCCTGCCCCCTATGAGTCCCTTGCTCTCCTCTCTGTATGCTTTTTTGGGACTCTGTAGAAGGTAACGATAGGGTGAACCACAGCCCTCTCAGCAGATATGCCATGCTCTACCTTTCGCACTTCAGTGTACTGTGGAATTCCTACGTATGACTTCCTCTTCAAATGTGTCTTGTCTAGAGATGTCCCGAACAGTTCGCCGGGAACTGTTCGCCGGCAAACATAGCTTGTTCGTGGTTGCCTCGGCGGGCGAACATATGCGATGTTCGGTCCGCCCCCTATTCGTCATCATTGAGTAAACTTTGACCCTGTACCTCACAGTCAGCAGACACATTCCAGCCAATCAGCAGCAGACCCTCCCTCCCAGACCCACCGTGGCGACCGCGAACAAGCTATGTTCGCCGGAGAACAGTTCCCGGCGAATTGTTCGGGACATCTCTAGTCTAGTCTACACTGTCATCGCTTTCGACTGTTCCCTTTTAAAGAAGGGGATGAATGCGTGGATACGCAGTTAAAGATGGAAAAGGAAGCGGAAAAAGAAAGAGGAGTGAGGGGATAGGGGTGGGCATCGGGGTGCCCCTGTGTGTCGGCATAGATGGGGATTTATGTTGTTCCTGCTTCTTAGAGTGTACCAGCTGTCCGGCTCTACCCACAATATTCATGTGAGCACTCCCACGCGCCCTCATTCTGATCCCGCTAGGCTGTTCTCCAAAGGTTCCCAGATTTTCTGGAAAGCTGCAGTGGTCCCTTTCACCCTGGCTGTCAAATCATCCATCAGTTTGCTCTCCTTGATCCTGGTTATTACTCTATAGCATCTGTTTTATGTGACAAAACAGTTACCGTATATACTTGAGTATAAGTTGACCCGAATATAAGCCGAGGCACCTAATTTTACCACAAAAAATTGGGAAAACTTATTGACTTGAGCATAAGCCTAGGGTTATAAGCCCTTCTTTTTCCCTTTTCTTTCTTTATTTTTTTTACTGAAGTTTTCTTGTGTAAAGTAAATGTCAATTCTGATGCAGATGGGTATTAGATGTAATTTTAATTCTGTGAAATGGGTTGTATATTCCTGATTCCTACTCTGGAAAATATGTATCTGGCATCGTGGTACACAATGATGTCACGTGCAGCAAGATTGTATTCCATGTAAAATACAATTCCAACCCTACAATTCATCTACAATGTATAAAACATGCAGTGACCGATGTTATGCATTATCTGTGTGTGTGTGGCGTCCTTCTTCCCCCTGGGAATCTAAATATTATGGTGAAATTTGTGTCTGGTCAGTGGAATTGGTATGTAAAAAGGTCAGATGTGATCACCTATTAGAGAGTGGAGCAAGGTTGGATAAACCTGACAGACTCGTGCCTATGGGCACCAGAGTTATAAATTGTAGATTATACTAGCTTTAGTGTAACTATAATCTTAATTTTATTAATGACAGGAGGCGAATATTTTGCTTAAGTCTCTCTTTACTAGAACTCCACAGCAGCACATTAACAGAGAGGTAAACACCAAAGACAAAAACATAAGGCATCTATATAAGGCTCCTCCTAAGCCACCATTTCCTCTTTCACGCTGCGACAAAGTAACGTACACAATAATAACAAAAACTAACTAAAGAAAATATTTCAACATAACAATGAATGCCATCTGGAAAAACTTCGGATAATGGATGAACTTGAACTTTATCCTGACAAACAGCCGATCCTATGAACCGAAGTCGAACCATTAAACTGAAACGAAATAAACAGAATCGAAAACACTGATTAGTGAACGAAATGTACTGATAAAACATAAATCCCACGATCCAGTACTGACAGAATAAAGACATGAAAGTCATCACTAATGACCGTCAATACAATATAACATGCACTTCCCACAACATCACCCCAGACTACCAAACCTAGCCCAGATAATCAGACAAATCGACAGAAAAACAATCAATGCAATCCATCCAAAACAAGGGGGGGGAGAAACCAAACTGGGTGGGAAATATTCGCCTCCTGTCATTAATAAAATTAAGATTATAGTTACACTAAAGCTAGTATAATCTACAATTTTATAGCATGACAGGAGGCTTCATATTTTGATGTTTTAACGCTCCGACAGCAAAGCAAGAGAAACATAGTCCGACGGTCCAAATAAACTGGCGCAAAAAACTCCTCACGGGACCGGACCGCCACCTACAAAAAAACGTCCCGAGGAGAAATGCCCATCAAGGAAAAAAACTCGGAAGCAGTAGCGCCGCTAACCGAATGCACTCCAAGAGTCGCATTCACCCCTACCAGCGCCAATAACCGTCTCCTCCATCGAGATTGGACAGGGGCGAAGGATCGAACATCAGAAACACGTCCGAACGAAACCAGATACAACAAGAGGACAAACACAGTAGAAAGCTGGCGAGGGGAAAAAACAAGGAACTCCGGCCGAATCCCGAAGAAAAACGCTAAAACCATACTTACCTCCCAGAGGGAAGGGTATTTTGGCGCCGGAGGACGTGCCAGCCTCCTCTCCTGTAGAAATCTGCAGACCAGCGGGTCCTGACCGATGGGAAAAAACCTCCAAACGGAACATGCGCCGCCTAAATAAAGGACTAATCACAAGAACCAGATGGCACAGCCATCTCAAAACCTCGAGGAGGGACAAGACACTCAGCAAGTTGATCACGGGCCGGAAAAAAGGGTTCAGCATCTTCTCCTAAGCACCAACGACACTATGAAAATCCATGTTGAGAAGACACTTCCCCTCGACCCGGGAGCTCAGGGATCCCAGAGAAGGTCCCTGACCGATAGTGACGACGCCTCGACATACCAGGTACTCCCGAAAGAGTCCAAGAGGAGAATTCGAGAGGACGGTAAGAAAAGAGGATCCCGACAAGAAAAAATCCAGAAGTTCCGTGAACCCGACCGCTCTCGCCATAGCGGAGTCAACAACACCAAGGACACATGACGACCACAAACTAGAAGCAACACCCGGGGAAAAGGGCGAAAGGAGGAAACGCCTAAGCTTCCTGAGAAGAAACGACCGCACCCGTCGAAGCGCGACCATCACTGCGCACGCTGGAACCGAGAGTCAACCAAAGCACGACCGAATCCGATGGGCGTCCTGGAGGCGAATAGAGAGCGCCCAGTCGCTGGCATCCTTCCAATGTCTGGAGAACCAATCCGACGTCAGGTTTGACTCCCACGGCCGATACACCGCCTGAAACGCGATGTTGCGCTGGGGTAGAAACTGGAAATCCCTTTCGTCCCCTCCAGTGTGCGAGACCGAGCGCCCTCCAAGCGGTCGGTATATTGCACCGCTGAAACCCTGTCCCTCCGAAGGAGGACGCAGCAGTCTGACAGGAGACTTGCCAGTCTCCGAACTGGCAACGAACTCGCCATCAATTCAGGCACCTGAAGTGGAATTCAGACTCCTTGTTCGACCACGGGTCACCCGTGGACCCGGTCACGCACGTGGCACCCCAACCCAAAGGTGTACAGTCGCTTCCAGTACGAACTCTGGGGTTGGTCCGAATATTGCCATGCCGTTCCATGCGACCATGCGCAGGAGCCACCAGCGCAGTCCAGTCCTCACGTCCGGAACAGAAAATCATCTGGTCTGAAGAAGGTCACCTGCGTAGAGCATGGGCCTTTAACCGTCGTATGGTCCTGTAGTGTAGTGGGCCCGGGTATATTGCCTGTATCGAGGCTGGGAGGAGGCCCACCATGCGAGTACATTTGAAAGGGAATCCGGACTTGCCGTGATATCCTTCTCATTACCTCCCGGGCGGTTGCCATCAGTACCAGAGGCGGACGGGGAACGCATTCCGTCGCATTGACCACGACACCCAAGGACTCCACCGTCCGGGCAGGTTCCAAAGCTGATTTCTTCAGATTAACCACGAATCCCAGGAGCTCCAACAAGGAGGTTGCCGAACTCGTTCAAAGTCCGAGCCAGGAGGGATCTTCGCAGAGGGCAAGCACCTCATCCAGAAATAACAGGAAACGGGCGCCCACTGACCAGAATCGGGTGACCACAATCGTCAGCAGCTTGGTGAAGCACCAAGGGCCGAACTGAGGCCGAACGGGAGGCACATGAATTGGCGAGAGACGCTATTCCAGGTGAAGCGAAGCAACCCGCGACCACTCTTGTCCACCAGGACGGAGAGGTAAGGATCCTAGGTCTAGGCACATGAACCAGTCTCTCGCCGGGGAAGGTTCCGATGGAGGTGAATGCCCCCCAACTTGAAGTGGTGGCAGACAACGAAGGTGTTCAATTCCCGAAAATTGACCACCGGGAGGAACTCCCCCGACTCCCTCTGCACTAGAAAATCGAGCCAATGGCGAGCAGAGTCCGAACCTCCGAATCTGTCAAGGAACGTTGAACCCTCGCGGTGATGGAGACACTCGGAGGTCCAACCCGCAGCAGTGGGGTGTGGAAGTCCATGACCTAATCTCATACAGTCCGATGGACCCATGCGTTTGAAGGCACTTCCTGCCGCCTGTCCCTGCAGCGAAACGCACTGTCCGTACGTAGTAGAGGGAAATAGAAAAGTGGCAGGAGTTGTACTCACCCGCAGGGAATCTCGCTCGTCCTCTGGCATGGTCTCCACGACCTCTACCCGCCCTTCGAGTGTAGAGAGGACTGGGCTGGTATGGTGGTGAAAAGACGGGCCATGCATCTGTGGGCCCGAAGACCAGCCGGGATAACCGTGAGCGAAATACCTTCTTTACAGAAGACTGTGCTTTATCCAGGGAAGCAAAAGTCGGTGCGTTTCTGTAGCTCCTAATGAGAGGTTCCCCGAACAGTAGGACTTATTGGCCGGGGGCCCAATACTTAGAACCCTGGCTCCGATAGCTCGGTGTCCATCTGAAACAGAGCCGTACACTTGCGTTCGGTGCAGATTAGCATTGCCTAGAAGGCAAATGGGGCGTAGCGCCCAAATCCGTCTGACGGCCGGGTCCAGGCTCGTACCATCCGTGTAAGCCATGTCTGTCAGGGCCAACAACCTGCACAAATGGGCTCAGCCTATCCAGCTGTCCATCTTGCGTCGAGCGGAGGTGACGCTCGACCCCTTTCGTGGGGTCCCGACCCGTACTATTCAATTACGAGGCCGCCAGGGGGTCAAGATCCGGGGCCGCCGCTCCCTCGTCCGGCAGGACGGGCTTGGGGCATTCCGCCCACAGCTTCTCGCGGGCCTCCCCTTCCAGGGGCTGCGGGTCCAGTAGTGCACGAATAGTGCCAAGTGGTCGGGCAGTGACCATTCCGAGGGTCAGGGGTGTCAGCTAGACCGACGGTCAAATAGAGGCTCTCCGGCATCGTCTCCCAGTATCGCCGTGGGGGTCTCTGTCGCCGGCGCGTCTTCATCCTCCCAGCGCCAACCGGGACCCTCCCCACGGTCCACATCCCAATCGTCTCCTCCATCCGAGGGAGACAGGTCTGCCCGCCACTCCTCCAGCAGGCCAATGTAGGGGGGTAAGGAGGCCATCTCCCCTGCGCCCGAAAGGCGGGGGGGCCTGGCCGGTGAGGTTCGACAACCTCGAACCATGTCGCTTCGCCGGAGCCTTGTCCTTCCGGGAGCGTGGTTCAGGGCCTTCACCCTTCCAATAGCGCATGAGCGCACTTGCCTGCTCTCTTTCGTGAGAGTCTGACTCAGCCGAGTCGTCTGCCAAGCAGGGGGATCCTCTCGCACCCCTGTCCGGTTGTAATTGCGGGAGGGCCCTAGCCAGGGCTGTCTCCCCAGTGGCGGACACCGCCGCATTAATCAATGCCTGCAACTTCTGCTCCTGCGCAGAAGGCCTCCATAATGTCCGAGATTGGTGTAGGTGATACCTAAGGAGATAGATAACAGGTATCCCCAGCAGGCAGTAGGGGCCGCACCCCTATAATTGGCAGAGGCAAGTCTTAACGCATGCCGGCTCAATAACAGGGGACCAGGAATGGAGCCGCCAGGCCAGTAGCATGCGTAATATGGCACAGACAACGCAGGCCAAATCATGGGGCACAGACAAGGCTGGCCAATCAAGGGGCACTGACAGAGCAGGCCAATCATAAGGGCACAGACAAGGCTGGCCAATATATGGGCACGGGTAGAACCGGCTCAGTGATAAATGGAGGCAGGAAAAGCGAATCCCAATAGGTGACACGCAGGTAAATCTTGATATAGGGCGTGCAGGGTAGAGATGTACCAGGTCCCCAGGTCAGGTCTAGACCAGTGCGGGGATAATGTCACCAAGCGGGGTCCCGCGTAGGAAAACCTGCCGATGCCATGGGTAGACCAATCCTCAATTAGGCCAGGCAGTCTGTACAGAGAAAAAACGGGATAGGCACAGGATCCATGCACTGAGTGCGGCTGCAGTAGCAGAGTTTAAACGACATGCATGCTACTGCTACTTGCATAGAGACAGGGAGAACAGAAAATAGCCTATCTAACCCAGTATAGCAGAAAACATAGGTTGCACAGATTGGGTGCATAAAGTAAAAACTGAATGACATAGAACAAAAAATAAAAAATATAGCCATATCACCGTTTATTTAATAGAACTCAATTTTACAAAATAAAGTATTAGAAGGTAGAGACAGTGGTGTCTAGAAGGCAGGAATCAATATGTTTAATCCCCTGCAGAAAGTGAAAAAACGATCCAAAGCATAAAGTAATCAGGGATTTGAAAAGAAACAGTAATAATGCCACTTAAGGAAACGGGCAGTCCTGCGCCTTTAAGTGCAGTGTGCACACACGGCATGAATATCCGAGAGCCGCGCACCCCCGAACCCGTACCATGCGGTCGCGGGGGAAAGGGCGCACAGGAGCCGAAGCTAAGCGGCAACAACGAGACCCCTGACCCCTCCCCACGCCGCCCGTGAAGAGACTGCTGAGCGGGGACGCGGGAGGGACAGGGGAGCAAGTAGAGGATTCCCGCCCGGCGTCGAAAGACGGCAGGCGGGAATCAACATGTGGGGCCACCGGAGTCTTTCTCCGTGGCCCCAACAGTCGGCACGGGAGGTGGTCAGGTGACCGCTTCCCGGCGACCGGCAAACAAGAAATAACAGGCAACGGGAAAATGAAGAATAAAGGGACAGATGGCAGAAAAGAGCCAGAATAGCAATAACGAAATAGGAGAAAGTAGGGCAAAAGGACGGCAGGCAGCCAGAAGTGCCAACAGAAGGCACATAAACCCCAGAAAAGAAGAGGTAATAAAACAAAACAACTGTAAAAACACACAGCATAAACACAGGAGGATATAAGTAATAAACCACACAGCCACCCATATAAAAACAGGAGGCAGTGGTACTCTGACCTGTACTGTTCTGCGGAGCAGCAAAGAAAGAGAGGAAATGGTGGCTTAGGAGGAGCCTTATATAGATGCCTTATGTTTTTGTCTTTGGTGTTTATCTCTCTGTTAATGTGCTGCTGTGGAGTTCTAGTAAAGAGAGACTTAAGCAAAATATGAAGCCTCCTGTCATGCTATAAAATCTAGTCCAATATGTTCTATCTTCGTTATTAGTGCATACACCTTATTGTTACACAGCATAATGTGCTCATTCAGTGGACATGCTCTTAATATTTAATGTTAATTACGCTGCCTATACTTCAACAGAGTAGAGAGCGTGTGTTGTGCCTCAAGCTCTTTAGCTTAATGTTTCCTTTAGAATAAACTTATATTAGACAATTAATATCTAATAAATATTACCTTGCAGAAGAAACATGTATATGGATAGTAATAATGGACTCTTACAGATGAACAATGCATTTTACCTTCCTGGGACACAGCTAAACCCTTTCTGTCCCTTTATCATAAAAAATCTTTTGTAAATCAGTGATGTTCCTTGAAAGTAACTTGAGTCATTGGACCACCCACAGAGGCTGCAGGCGGGAGATACCGGAGAACACCCGCACTGCACCGGAGAACAGGTAAGTATAAGCCGAGGGGGGCTTTTTCAGCATAAAAAATGTGCTGAAAAAGTTATCTTATACATGAGTATATATATTGTTTGACATTTCAACCTTAAACCACGAATGGTATATACCAATATTTATACATTAAAACAAAAAAGTAGTCCCATCCAGAAAATTTACAGTTAACGTATTCTTTGTATGTCAATTAACACCTGATTTTTAATATTTACCTTTAAATCTACTATAGGCTCACTTCTCAAATGTGATAGCAATTACATTTTGTACACATTTTGTAGGCATGCTATTTGTACTTTAAAGGGTATGTCACAATGCTATGTAAACACAACACTAAGGAACACTAAGGGACTACTTGGTGGCATTTCTTTGCCAATAGAAAGGCCACCAAGCTTGCAGATATTTCTATATGTATTACTCTTCTACAAGCAGTAAGACTATAAGGAAAATGTCATTTCTGGGAAACATGAGAAGCATGATTGCAAGTTACTGAAAACAAAAATGTCCTGGTTAAATTGAACCATTGCATCTCTGTACTTTAATGTTATGTTTAATTATCCCCTATACTTAAGAAATGCTTTTGTGAGTTCTGAAAAATAAATGTAGTAATCATACTGCTGTATTTACCTCTGCCCTGGAAATGAGCAACTCTGTCTTGGCTCCCTGTCAGTCATTTTTAGAGATTCCACCAGGTCACAGGACCTCCCCGGCCGGTCCATGCATGGCCTGCGATGTCCGAGCACTGGCCCTGCATTATTCCATGATGGACCAGTGGGGAGACATGCGGCTGGGGAGGGAGAGAGAGGAGGACCCGGCTGAGCTCTATCTTGCAGCTACGCCAGGTCCCTCTCGCGAGATCCGGAGCAATGCCAAGGCAATGACCCCTAGCTCGCGAGAGTGTATTCTAGCCCCACAGGCTAGAGTTCACTCACAACTAGCACCACCAGGGATGGCAGCACAGTCCACCCTCCAAGGCTAAAGGTAAGAAAGGAGGGGGGATATAATGCCTCACACACATCACTCTCACACACAACTGAAACTCTCACACACATCACTCTCACACACAACACTCTCACACACATCACTGTTATACACTTCACCCTCACACACAGCACTCTCACACACAACACTCTCACACAACACTTTCTCACACACACACACACACACACACACACACAGCACTCTTACAAAAACAGCACTCTAACACACACATATTCTAGTGACATGGGGACAGACTGAGACATTGGGACACTGGGAGAAATGAAGACACTGGGAGGCTAGGTGACTGTGCGACATGGGGACACTGACACTGTGATACATAGGAACACTTAGACACTGGGTGACTTGCGAGACTGAGACACTGGGAGCAATCCATCTATACAGCAGAATCAAACTGTGAGTAGTTTGTTGGTGATTTTACAGAATTTTCTCTGATGTCACTCCTTGTGATTATACAAATGATTAAGGCTGGTATTTTTTTCCAAGAAAGGTGGCAACCCTAACTACTCTTCACATACTCTTGCTTAAAAGAGCACTATAGGGTCAGGAACACAATCATGTATTTCTGACCCTATTATGTTAAAACCACCACCCTGGCCCCTTCTTGCCTCCCTAAGTATAGTAAAATATAACTTGTATTCAAGTCTGCAGCTGCTGGCTCTGCCTCTGAACTGCCTGTCTGCTGACAATACTTCCCCATAGGATTGGCTGAGACTGTCAACTAGGCAGATCAGGGGCAGAGCCAGCACAAGTCCAACATAGCCCTGGCCAATCAGCATCTCCTCATAAAGATACATTGAATCAATGCATCTGTATGAGGAAAGTTCAGTGTCTGCATGCAGAGGGTGGAGACACTGAATGGCAGTGCTGCACACTAGGCAGTACTGCCCCAGAAAGCACCTCTAGCAGCCATCTAAGGAGTGGCCAGTGGAGTTATTTTCTTTGAAAAGACAGTGTTTACTGCAAAAGGCCTGAATGGAATGATTCTACTTACAAGAACAAATACAATAAGCTGTAGTTGTTATGGTGACTATAGTGTTCCTTTAAGTTTGGAAGCTTTAGAGGGATGTATGGGAACAAAACTTGTGTGGACTGGCTGACAATAAAATTAGTTTAGGTAATGCAGACGCTGGTCTCTCTAACACTGTGGCATGTCCCCTTTCTTCTATAATCACTACATACACCTTTTCTCTGTTTCAGACTATATACCAGGAACTTCTGCCTACTAGTAAGAAGGTAAGGAGACAAGTGGACATGTGAGTGCTAGGGGACAGTCCTTAGAAAGCATGGAGTGAGCGCATTTATGTCAAGCTCAGGGTGCTGCCTGCATAGTATGCCCTTAGTTTGACAGCCTGCAGGATTGGCGGGCAGCCTGACATGCATTCATGCCAGGCTGTCCTTCAAATTCTTTGGACAGACATGCCCCCTTTTTGGGCATGTTCTCCCCTTTTGGCAAGTCTGGCCACGTGATTCGCACCAGTGGCTCACCCTTTTACCCCGCCCATTGACTTCCTGCTTCACTGGACACTGCTGTTAGGGGTTATGGATTTACTTGAAAGATGAAAGCATGAATTAGAGAGAGATTAGCATAGAGTATGTGTTTTCTTATAGCTGCATCCTATGAGTTTCCCTACAGCACCATCTCCATCAGATACATGACGCATTGGAGGTATGACTGTTTTAGTGTTTTTGGTCAATAAGATTCCGTAATTAGGCCCATCATAATTGTCAGCACCAGGCCCTTAATCTGGCCCTGCACACAGCTCCCTCTCACACACAGCTCCCTCTCACACACAGATTACCCTCACACACAGATTACCCTCACACACACACACACACAAACACACACACAGCTCCCTGTAACACACACATTAATCTCACACTCACAGCACCCTCGCACACACACATAGCACCCTCACATACATAGCACCCTCACGCACATCACCCTGACACACACAGCACCCTCACACACACACACACTCACATATATTGCATCCATCACACACACTGCACCCCTCTCACACACACTTTATCCCTCACACACACATACACACACTGCATCCCTCACACACACACTGCACCCCTTACATACACACTACACTATTCACACCCACCCACTGCACCCTTCACTCACACACACTGCACCCCTCACACATACACAGAGAACCCCAACACACTGCACCACTCACACACACAATACTTCCAAACATATATACACTACAGAACCCCTCCCACAAATACTGCACCCCTCACACACATACTGCATCCCCTATACACACACTCTCTACAGCCCATAGCCACACATGCATTACATTACACCACAAACACAACATGACTAAAACCAACCTTATTACACAATACCACATGACAATCAGCTCACTCTACACACACATAATCCCACAAGCAGGCTCCAAACACATGCACAATACTCTTTCCTGGCCCTTTTGTCTCCTGTTATTTATAGCGACACCAAAGACAAGTTACAAGGAAACACAGCGCATGTTATTAAATTTGCTTGCACTGTGCAGAACAAATACAGGGCATTTTTCTCATGCTAGAGCTCTTCAGCAGAGGTCTACGCATGGTCTGCCCTAGAAGAGCATTGAACCAACATGCTCACTTTGAGAGGGGGCGTACTTGTCATTGGTGATGACAAAACAAACCTTCTCTGCCCCGCACCCTTCTTAGTGGGCCGTTTTGATTAAAAAATGCCAGGACCGAATTTTGGTGCCAGTCTGGCCCTGGGTTCTACTGTTTCTTTTGCTCTTCTGTTCTAAAAAGTGGTTCAAAGTACTAAAAGTGGGGCAATTGCCTTGGTGATCCACAGAACTAACAGGTGCATTCCATTGGTGACTTGACAATTTTTAAATGTTTACACCATTATATAGAACAGAACACTTTGATAAAAAATATCCCTTAATGTTTTTCTGTTTCTTCCGTCAATGTAATGTGTGCCTTGGTTGTGTTTGAACTGAAATGGATTGTGATGTCAAATGACAATTCTTTAATATATGTTTTAAAGAAAAAAAGGATAATGCATGTTTTAGGCAATTGTCAATGTTGTATTCAGTGGTTAATTTACAAATGATAGTTACATAAGATTGATGTTATTCTGGAGTTGAATACTACATTTTAATTAACACTATTATCATCATCATGTAAATGTATTTCTATTCTATCATCATTTAATACAAAATGTTGTTTATGACATATTTACATTATTAGTCTGCATTTTACTTACTTTGAAGTTAAAAATTTGGAATGCAGACATCAGATTAGTCATGTAACTTTGTGTTTTCCAATAAATAAAGATATTGATTTTATTTAACTATGGCATTCACAAACTTGTGAATACTAATAAGAGAGTTATCATAGCATGGTAACTTGTTAGTGTTATCCTGCAAAAATCTTTGAGAAAGCCATGAGAAAATATTTTTACAACAGCAAAAGAAAAATACATTTTAATATTTATAGGAAGACACTCTACTATTAATATATTATGTTTGAGGGATTTTGTGGGACAACAGATACTCAAAATGTAGAAAGATCTAATTTGCTAAGGTGTCTTGATTAGAATCATACATTCCTATGCAAAAGGATGGAAATTCTGACATTTATTTGTCATTGTTTATTTTCAGGGAATTGTTTTATTCAGTTTGTTATTTGTCAACTCAGAAATTGAATCAAATGATTCCCTGAATCCCAACTCCGCCGTTTTCCCTTCACTCATTAAACTATAGGTGAAGGGTTAATAATCCAAGTAGGTGTATAATGTTTACCTCCATCCCAATCTAACTGGGCAAAAAAGGGGTCGCTACCATTTGGGTCACCCTACAGTCCTTAGCCATGGAAAGTGGATATGGGGTAAAAAAAAAAAAATAACAACCGAGAAGGCAACTCTGGCTCCTATTAGGGTCTTTATAATGTAGTAGTTATAGAAGTTGGAAAAACATTTCTATGTCTGCCATGGATCAAAAAACACACACACACACACATACATATAATTATAAATATAATTTTTTTTATCTGTTTTTTATTAATTTATTTTAAAGACTGTATATATCACAAACTGTAAAAAAATACATACACAAGACATCAGACATAAAAAAGAGCTGAATAAACCATTTGATTTACATGTTTAATGAGATTATTTAAAAAAAAAGGAAACACAGAAATACAAAAATATTAACAACTTAGTTCAGTCAGTCATCGAGAGTCCTTAACCTTCCTTTAGCCCTTTATACGTTATTTTCCTTTTTTCTTATATCTTCATATGAGGTAAGAATTTGCAATTTTTTCAATTTCTTTTTCCCAATTATCCCATACATCTGAAGCTTTATTTGGATATTTAGTATAATTCTTTTCCATCCTCAACTAGAAAATGAGTTGGGAACTTATATGAGAAAATATTAAATCATGATCTCTCTTCCAATTCACTGTCAACACAATTTTCTCAGTGATTAAGCTTTGAGTTATTATAAATTGTTCTGACCTTTTTAATTTGGGCCAGTTTAAATGTAATAACTAGTGATGTCCCGAACGGTTCGCTGGCGAATAGTTCCTGGCGAACATAGCATGTTCGCGTTCACCACGGATGGCGAACATATGCGATGTTCGGTTCACCTCCTATTTGTCATCATTGAGTAAACTTTGACCCTGTACCTCACAGTCAGCAGACACATTCCAGCCAATCGGCAGCAGACCCTCCCTCCCAGACCCTCCCACCTCCTAGACAGCATACAATTTAGATTAATTCTGAAGCTGCATTCTTTTTTTTTTTTTTTTTATTATTTTTTTTTTTTGTAAAGACAGAAGTGTGTTATATTTGAGCATGCTAGGCTGAACGTGCGTATATCATGGCTAGTTGCACTGAGGGTATGAGTATATAGCAGTACATTGTTGTGAAAGATGGCACGTTATCAACTGTGTATTTATATCAGCAGCTCCACCACTAGTTATAAATTAAGTGTGAGTCGCTCCATGAGATGAGACTAGTGAATAACATAATACATGAACGGTTAAGGTAAAGGCATGTAAGGAACTACGACAATAAACTCTTGAAATAATGACATGTTTAAACGCTTGCTACTTTACGATAGGTTAATGTGCAGAGAGCAGTTCATGTGATCAAAGGCATGGTGTGGAGGATTGGCTATAGTGGGACATTCTTGGCAGGCTGCTGTTTACTGCTTGTGCTCATCTGCTTGTTCTCATACCTGGAACAACAAAGGCAAGTCTCTGGCTGAGTGCCGGGCTCACGGCTTGAGGTGGTGGAAGCTTGTTTTGTTGGGTGGCCGGATCTGTCCCGGTGGTGCTTCACGGACGGTGCGGGATTGTGGTGGCTTAAGGTGGAGGCGAGTGCTTGACGTGGGGCAGGCTCTGCATTTCTGTTTGTGCCTCCGGTCCCGTCTTCGACGCCTTTTGCGTTGGTGGATTTTAATGGGGACTGCTTCGCTTAGCTGTGGTGGAGCTTGTTGGGGCTGTGGTGGAGCTTGTTGGGGCTTCCTGCTTGTTATTTGCTTCCAAAATTGATTAAAGTGTCTGTCCAGCTTAGACTCAATATCCTGCCATGCTTTGCTGGTACCAGGAGGACACGTGGCTGCCGCCATATTGGGAGAGTCGCAGATGAGTATGTCAGCCTGGGCGGCTGTGCTCTGTGCGTCCAGTAGCTCCACACAGCCTCTCAGGGGTGGACCGGGATAACCCCCACCGGTCCGAGGGGGGGGGGGTAACAGAGCTCCTGCCGGGAAGTAGCTGCTCCTGGGCATCCCAGGATCAGGAGATCGGCCGCCTCTCCCGCCTGGTGAGCACCATGCCACACTTGCCACGTGGAGGTAAGTAAGACTCTGTCGAGTTGCTGGCTGCTATTAAGCATGTCAGGTCGGTCAGGTAGAAGCAACATTGCTGCCGTCATCCCCTTCTGGGGTGAAATTCACTTGTTGATAGCTGCTTAAAGTGAGATATTGAGGGAGCTCACATGAAGTGCGTCTTTCCTCCATGACAGCTAGGCCCCGCCCCCCGGAAGCTGCATTCTTAGTGAGAGGAAGACAGTGTAGCTGCTGCTGATTTAATAGGGAAATCGATAGCTAGGCTAGTGTATTCAGTGTCCACTACAGTCCTGAAGGACTCATCTGATCTCTGCTGTAAGGACAGCACCCCAAAAAGCCCTTTTTAGGGCTAGAACATCAGTCTGCTTTTTTTTTTTCCTATGTAATCTAATTGCAGTTGCCTGCCTGCCAGCGTGTGTGTCAGGCTCACAGCATATACTGTGCCCACTTGCCCAGTGCCACCACTCATATCTGGTGTCACAATAGCTTGCATTTAAAAAAAAAAAAAACTTTTTTGACTGTAATATAATAGCAGTCAGTTTCCTTCACACGTGTGCGTTTCAGGGCCTGCCAAGGCACAGTGTCACACCAGTGCAACTCATATCTGGTGTAACAGTAGTGTACATTAAGAAAAAAAACTAGATATTTAACTGTGAAATAATAGCAGTCAGTTTCCTTCACACTTGTGCGTTTCAGGGCCTGCCAGGGCACAGTGTCACACCAGTGCAACTCATATCTGGTGTAACAGTAGTGTACATTTAAAAAAAAAAAATACAGGTGGCTTGTTGTCACCTTTCGGGGACCCTTGGTGTTGTACATGGCTGGGTGGAAGAGACCTTCAATGACATCAGTGAGGACAAGGAACGGGACATGGCCAGCTTGGTATCCAAACTTGTGCAAATGGGGAGTTTGCGGTTGTGCAAATGGACTGTTTGCGGTTGTTTGCGGTGCGTTAAACGGGGAGTTTTGTCTGTCACTGTGAAGCAGGCGTAACCCTTACACTACCTGATCGATACAACATCATACCCTTTATGGATTAAAACCAGACTCTGCATCAACTATGTAATTTTCCATGGGAGTTTTGCCATGGATCCCCCTCCAGCATGCCACAGTTCAGGTGTTAGTCCCCTTGAAACAACTTTTCCATCACTATTGTGGCCAGAAAGAGTCCCTGTGGGTTTTAAAATTCGCCTGCCTATTGAAGCCTATGGCGGTTCGCCCGGTTCGACCGTTCGCGAACATTTGTTCGCGACATCACTAGTAATAACATAACCTCTGGTGTTTTAGGGAATTTTACTTTACATAAACTAAATATGATGTTTTGAACCCATGACCAAATATTCCACCACATATGAATATAATGTCCTTTTTCTGCCCCACAGTTTTCTTTAACTCCATATGAAAATTTAGATAGTCTTATTGGGGTCATGTACATTTATATATTTATTGATTTTATGGCTTGATAAAAAACAATCTTTTTCACATATATCATTCTTTAGATCTCTAGCCCATTTATTTATTGCAGGAGGTGTATTTTTTTTGTTCTCTTCTATCAATCGTACACATCGAGAAAACAGTTATTTTGATCTGTTACTCTATAGTAGACCTTTCATAATATTATATAAATTACCTTTTGATACTAATGATATTCATTCTAAAAAATGTTTTACTCTAATATACATGAAAATCTCATTAACTTTCAACTGAAACTCATTCACTAAATTATTAAAATGTTTTATCTTGTCATTTATAATTAGGTCTTTAACTGTTTTTATGTGTCTAAGTTTCCAAGATTTTAAAGAAATATTATTCATTGCTCTTTCTAATACATCTTGATTTAAAAATTCAAATATTTTCTTTTCTAATCCTAATCTCTTATTAAATTTTAGCCAGAGAGGCATTATTTCATTTAATGTAAAATAATTTGAATAATCACACTTTTGTATATTCCATATTAAATCCAATGGGTTTTTAATTTGAGTAGCTTCCATTTCTATGCTGTACTATGCATCTATTTGACTTTGCTGTAATTGAGTTGCATTATATGCATGGCTTTGCCCGCCTCATAATATTTAATTATATCAGGGAATCCTAGTCCCCCTTTCCCAATTTTGTTAGATAACAAAGAATTCTTGATTCTTGGTTTCTTTCCTCTCCATACAAAGTTTGAAAAGGCAGATTTCAACATTGTCAGCCAAGGTGGGGGAACGGCCAGTGGAAGCATTCTGAACATGTATATCCATTTAGGGAGTACATATGAATTCAGATCCATAAAGTTTATATACATTATTCTTTTGAAATGTTTACATATCTTTATCTCTAAATATGTAAATGTCTTAGGATGTAAAAAAAACATGTTGAAGTCGATAGCTTTTTATATCAGTTTTAGAAATATTAATATATAGAACAGTGGATTTAGAATTATTCAATTTGTAATTAGATACTCTGCTATAAATATCTAATTCTGTCATGGTGGATGGAAGTGATGTTAAAGGATTCGATAAATAGAGGATAACATTGTCTGCATAAAGTGAGAGGTTTAGCTAATTTTGTGATGTGATAACCCCTTTACCATATTGTTTTTTCTGAGTCTCAAAGCTAGTATTTCAATGGTTAGTATGTACAGAAGAGGGGATAAAGGACAACCTTTCTCGTTCCATTTTTTAATTCAAACCATTTTGCACATATGTTGGGACTGATTGTCCTGGCGGTTGGTGCTCTATACAGTGATAGAATTGCAGCTAAAATCCAGCCTGACTAACTCTGTCAAATGCCTTTTCTGCATCGAGAGACAGGATTAGCATGGGATCTCTGTTTTTGTCAGAGATATATATTACATCAATCAACTTTCTAATATTATTGCTGACTATTCTTTAAAAAAAAAACAACTATCTGGTCAGGATGAGTTATGGTATTCAGTATAATTTTTAATCTCTGTGCGATTATAGAAGAGAACAATTTGGTGTCCACATTTATGAGATATATTGGATGGTAACTTTTTATTTTTGTTGGATCCCTCCCAGGTTTAGGTATTGGTAGGGTGTTTGCTTTTAGCATCTCACTTGGAAACCTGCCTTTGGCTACAGCATTATTAAAAGTGTTAATTAGATACTCTGCAATTAGATGTTTCATCCCTTTATAGAAACTATTACCAAATCCATCGGTCCTGGGTGTTTTATAACTAGCTAGGTTGTCAATAGCTCTATAGTATCTTTCTTTATTCATTGAAGATAATTGTGCTCACGTGAGCTTGGGAAGATTCACAGATTTAATATAATCATTTACATCGAACAAAGTTTTTCTGGGAGATTATATAGTTTTAAATAATACTGGTGAAATGCCTCCCCTATCTCCTCTGGTAATAGGCACACTTTACCATTTGAGATTATTTTTTCTATGAGACTGCTTGAGTTTCTTTTTTTTAATAAGTTAGATAATATCTTATCGGCTCTATTGTATTTATGATGGTATTTTACGTTTAACTTTAGCATATTTTTATTTATTTTCTATAGTTTTGTATCTCTTTTTTATGTTCACTATTTTTAGCCTATTTTCTTGATGTTCCAAGTTAATGATTTTTTTCTTTGTTTACTTGTAGTCTTATAGAGAGATCTTTAAGTTGACTTTTAATTTCTGTTGTATTTATATTTACATGGTTTGTGATTGCCTCTAATTGTGTCTCCAGGCAAGTCTTCAAGAAGTCAGCTGTGATATAGTTTTCATTTTGTTCAGGAAAATTTTGTGATGAATCTTTCATCCTTGATGAGGAGAGAGATATTTTATCTTGCTTTCTATCCTTAGATGACTTGTTTATTGGAGAGAAAAAACTTGAGGGCTCCTTTTCTGTTTTTTATTCCTTCTTTTTTTTCCATTTTTGTTGGAATTTTCTCTGTGGGTTTGGTTGTCATGTTAAGTTACTGCTTTCCACTATCCAATGTATGGGTTCATTTTTCTTTTCTGAAGTCGTGAACCTCACCTTTTAGTATTCACTTGACAGTAATATAGTGAACCTGATCAGGTGCTTATTTGCTTAGCATGATTAACTTTCTCGATTTGAATATTTACATTGATTTTACACCCTTCAAATGTCTCCTTCACCTCCAATAGTGAAAGAAAAAAATAATGTTGCAAAATAAATAAATAAATATATCATGTCTGTTTGGGACTTGATTGAAGTCAAGATAATAGTTGTTAAATTTACTCCCCCCCTTTTTTTTCTTTTCTTTACTTCCCTTTTCTGATTCATTAAGGGGCTCAATATTCATGGATGTCTCTTGAAATAAAACTTTTCTCTTCCTTTCCCCTTATTATTATATTTTTTTAAATCTTCTTTGGGAGGAGGAGAGGATAATTTGAGATTAGCTTTTATATTTTTTCTCTATATCCCGCTTATCTCCTCTTCTTACTTCCCTTCCAACAGATGATTGCTTTTATATTTATATCATATAGTGTAAAACATCACTCATCTGAATCTGTTTTGCTTGCACTTAACCATCGTGGTTTGTGTTTTTTCCCCACTTTTGGCACACTACTGCTTTAGTCTCTATTCAAGCATGTTTAGCTGTCATCAAGATCTTTTCTTCGCACAAGCACTCAGCCCTGTCTGCCCCGTCAGCTCTGTTGGCTTTCGGCTTTATTTTTCCTTACTACCAGCTGTAATCATCAGCGTCTGCCGCTATGGACTTCACTGTTTGCGATCATCATATCTCTGTCGAAACTCCGTCTCCCCACCTTAGGATACGTGCATCTGCCCACTCTAAGTCATCACACAGTCAGCAGTAACAAATATCGTTTAAGTGATTTAAAATTGTGCCTCAAAAATAAAAATATTCTTTATAGACTCCAAAATAGTTATTAAACTGGTTCTTAAATCAAGAAGCTTTAAATACCCTGCTTAATCAGTTGCTTAGGCTTCCAATATCACTTCTATACAGATGACATGCAAATCTATCTGTCTTCTTCTGATCTTTATCCGTCCCTCTGGCTTCTCTGCTGTTTTTAACTCCATGGCATCTCACTTCTTTGATCTCAATCTCTCCAAAACAAAACATTTCATCTTTCCTCCCACTAACATCAGCTCTACCACACAGGCTAACTGCAATGGCATTCTCATTGATTCCAGCCTTTGGCTCTTCCGAAATTCGGCACTTCGGCAATTCGGTTCAGTTCAGCACTTCCGAAATTCATCACTTCGGCAATTCGGCACTTCGGCAATTCAGACATTCGGACATTCGGACATGTCTACCAGAGTCCCAGTTCAGTCAACTCCAGAAGCCGGCAGGTCAGTAGAGTATGCTAGGGGGTAAGAATACAGTAGCTTGGTCTTCAGGATGTTATCTCGGTACTCTGCTGGCGCTGGCCAAGGCAGAAACCTACCCAAATTAGAATTATATAGGCTAACAATGATTCTGATTGATCCATGTGATGTGTCGTCTTAGCATTTGAATTATAAAATACACACCATTAAAATGGCAGCATCTGATATAATGCAGGGAAGAATACAGCTGACAGGAATTTGGCCCATATGAACCAGCAGAGGGAGCTGTTCTTTGGACCAAATGGTAAGTATTCCCTGTTCAGGTCATATAGCCATGTGCAGCATTTGGGTTGCTCAACCAGACAAGGAGAGCAGCGCTGCCTCATGAGCAAGAGGAACAGTGCAAGTGCCACGAACAGGTAAATTTGTAATAGCTATACAAAAAATACAGAAATGGTCCAGCAACTAATCTAAGTGAAAAGAAGCATACAAAAAAATATTTACACAAACCAAATTGTTATTGCATTAATAAATACACAATATTTTGTATATTATTCAATCAACTTCAGATGTACTGTAATTTTTCAACTACCGTATATACTCGAGTATAAGCCGAGTTTTTCAGCAAATTTTTTGTGCTGAAAAACCCCAACTCGGCTTATACTCGAGTCAATTGTCTGTATTATGGCAATTTACATTGCCATAATACAGACTGGGGGGAGAGGGGACTGCAGAGAGTTTACTTACCTCTCCTGCAGCTCCTGTCAGCTCCCTTCTCCTCCGCGCCGTCCGGTCAGCTCTTCTGTCAGCTCCCACTGTAAGTCTCGCGAGAGCCGCGGCTCTCGCGAGACTTACACTGGGAGCTGACCGAGGTGCTGAACGGACGGCGCGGAGGAGAAGAGAGCTGACAGGAGCTGCAGAAGAGAGCTGAGAAGAGAGCTGACAGGTAAGTAAACTCTCTGCAGCCCCCACAGCCCCCCCCCCACTGAACTGCCAATGCTGGACCACCAGGGAAGGAGAGCCCCCCTCCCTGCCATGTATGAAGCAGGGAGGGGGGACGAAAAAAAAAATCGAAATAATAAAATATTAATAAGTAAAAAAAAAATAATATTACAAATAAAATAAAATAATAAAAAAATAACAATAAAAAAATATTAAAATAATAAAAAATAATAATACAATTAAATAAAATAATAAAAAATAATAAAATAAAATATTAAAATAATTAAAAATAATAATAATAAAATTGCCCACCCCCCACAAAGGCTCTGCAACACACACACACACACACACACTGCACACATACTCATACACACACTGCACACATACACACACACTGATCACACACACGCTGCACTCATACACACACGCTGCACTCATACACACACGCTGCACTCATACACACACACTGCATTCATACATTTAGGATCTAATTTTATTTAGAAATTTACCAGTAGCTGCAGCATTTCCCACCCTAGTCTTATACGCAAGTCAATAAGTTTTCCCAGTTTTTTGGGGTAAAATTAGAGGCCTCGTCTTATATTCGGGTCGGCTTATACTCGAGTATATACGGTAATCTTCTGTGTGGAATTTTATCAAATGCTTTATTAAAATCCAGTGAGATCACATCTACTGCTACATACCAATCTATTTTTCTACAGATTTTTCCATATTATACAATACATAGATCTGTGCATTCATTCTCGGAAGAATTGCAATTCATCCAGATTTAGCGTCATATAGACAGATAACCAAGCAAACAACTCTCACAAGGGACAAGCATGTTTGTTTGAGTAGTGATTCAGAGTTACATCCGTGCTGCCAAAAAAAGAGATTGATGGTTATGTTATGTTGATTTTATTCACAGATCAAGTGAAAAGTGACCAATAAAGGGCAAAAAAGAGGTTCAGTAAAAAAAAAAATCGATATTTAAAAAAACTGGAGTATCGATTGGCCCATTTTTGGATCATTTTAATTTGTCCGAATCAGTTCACAGAATATTTTGCATGAGCGATATTTGGATGGTAAAATCAAATGTTTACGCTGTGCACAAATCTATCAATTCATTTAGTCAGACATAATCTGGAGGCTTAATAACCTGTGGATAAATGTCATCTGTTACTTGAGATTTAATTCCAAATTTTTACTTTGGACTGTATGCAAATCAAGTCAATGTATCTCCTGTCCTGGTGTAGGGGATAGAACCTCTTTAAAGGGACACTCCAGGCACCCAGACAACTTCTGCTCATTGGAGTGGTCTGGGTGCCAACTCCCACTACTCCTAACCCTGCAAGTGTAATTATTGCAGTTTTTTTTTTTTTTTAAACTGCAATAATTACCTTTCAGGGTTAACTCCACCTCTAGTGGCTGTCTATTAGACAGCCACTAGAGGGAACTTCCTGCTCTATAGCACAGGAAACCTGTGCTAGAGCGTCGCTGGACGTCCTCACGCTGAGTGAGGACCTCCAGCGTCGCTCAAATCCCCATAGGAAAGCATTGAAATTCGTTTTCAATGCTTTCCTATGGGGAGACGTAATGCGCATGCGCGGCATTGCCGCGCATTCGCATTAGGTCTCCTCGGCCGGTGGGCGGGATCAGTCTCGCCCACCGGCTGACGCAATACAGAGGAGGAGCGTCGTGGAGGAGGAGACAACGGCGAGGGACATCGCCGCTGCCTCAGGAAAGTGACTGAAGGGGTTTTCACCCCTTCAGTAACCGGGGATTGGAGGGTGGGAGGGAGAGGGACCCTCCAGTGCCAGGAAAACGGATCGTTTTCCTGGCACTGGAGTTTCCCTTTAAGCTGGTGCATGCATATCATCCATTGGTTTATATTATGCAAATTAAATCTGCCTCTCTATCAGTTTAATATCTAGTTTAGGTGTTTACATTTGCTATACAACACAATAATAAATACGTTCATAACATTTTCATTACTCATTAAAATTTTAGAAACAGAGCATAATTTTAGAAATAAAGCATACAATTACTGGCTGTTATGACTATGGTATTAGAGTATTAGTATTTAAATGTGAAAATGTGCCTGACATTTTGCCACAACAAAAAAACACTTGGAATCTGCTGAATTAAAAATATCCTGTTAGCTTGCATGTTAGACAAGGATAATATAAGCATAGGAGACAGATAAATATTATGCAATTGTCATAGATATTGTGATTTTTTTATGAAAAGGATAAATGTTACAGCTCCACCCACATATCATGACTTAAGCTCCTTACAAAACTTAATCTATTACCATGGCCTATGTCCAACTCATTTCTATATAAATAAAAATTTAGTTACGGCTCCGGAGTCCCGGCATCACTCTGCGGCGCACGAGGGAGCTGAGCAGAGACGGCTCACTAATCAGTGCTTCCTCGCCAGCGTCGCCCGCCTGGATTTTTAGTTAGCCGCACAAACCCCTGCAGGCCTGCCTCCATCCCTGCAAGAAGACCCACTGGACCCCAGGTAAAAAAAAAAATCCACCCAGCACTCCCAAAGGTAGGGAGGCTGGGTGGTTTTAAACTAAAATAGAAAAAGTAATCAGTTAATGTTTGGGGGGAAGGGAAAGGGGCTGTTAGTGTGTATATGTCTGTCAGTGTGTGTCTGAGTGATTGTGTATGTCTGGCTGTCAGTGTGTGTATTTCTGTCAGTGTGTGTATGTCATTGTGTATGTCTGGCTGTCAGTGTGTGTATGTATGTCAGTGTGTATGAGAATGATTGTGTGTGTATGTGTAACGAGTATATACCCCTACACGCAGGATCCAGCAAAACAGAAGACAGCACAGAGGAGAGATACGTCTACCGGACCTTAGAGTGGCCGGACTCGACGTAAAGGAGAAGTACAGAGTCAGGAGCGATCCGAGGTCAAGGGCACAAAGAGACAGCGTAAACGAGAACTAGCCGGGGTCTGGTACACAGGAATCAGCAAGCCGGCAAACAGTACAGACAAGGATAAAGCGAAAACTAAGTCAGAATACAAAGCCAAGGTCAAATACGGAGAAACACAACTGAACACAACAAGCACTAAAGGGAACTGTAGCAGAAACCACGATAGGGCAAGGAACTAAGGGAAAAGGGTAAGTATAAGTAGCCTTCAAACTAACGTGATTGGCTCCTGTCACTTCCACTCCCCCAACAGGTAAGTGTATGGGGTGATTGGCGTGACAGGAGCCAATGGGAGCCTTTTTGCAATTTAGGCTCCCACTGTCTCTTTAAGAGCGCGCCCGAGATTCGCGGCGCGCTCTTAGCTGCAGGCGGGACACGTGACCGCTTCTCGCGGTCACTGCCCGCCTTCCTGTTTGAGCAGTTGGATGAGCCGCAGGACCGCGCGCGGCTTGAAGAGAGGACCGCGGCCGGCCCCCGGATAAGGTAAGTACCGCTACAGTACCCCCCCGCGAAGACACGCCCTCCGGGCGGGCAGGACCAGGTCTGGCAGGAAAACGTGAATGGAAAGAACGTACAAGGCGGGGAGCATGAACAGCATCCGCAGAAATCCAACTGCGCTCCTCAGGCCCATAACCCTTCCAATGTACCAAGTACTGAAGCCGACCCCTGAGGAAACGAGAGTCAATAACAGCAGACACTTCGAACTCCTCATGACCCTCCACAGAGACAGGAGGGGGAGGGGGTGTACTCCGGGTATAGCGGTTGCGTACGTAAGGCTTCAACAACGAGGTGTGAAATACATTGGGTATACGCAGATTTTTAGGCAGACCCAAGGCATAAGAAACGGGATTAACCTTATGTATAATGCGATAAGGACCAATGAAGCGGGGAGCCAATTTCATAGAAGGCACCCGGAGGCGAATATTCCGTGTGGAAAGCAAAACCCTGTCCCCCACAACATAGGAAGGAGCCGCTCTGCGATGCTTGTCAGCCTGAGCCTTCTGGCGGGCAGCAGAGTCCACCAAAGAACGCTGAACCTGCTCCCAAGTATTACGCAAACCAGCCAAATGCTCATCCAGAACTGGCATGCCCTGTGAGGAGAATGCAGCCGGAAGAACAACGGGATGCTGGCCATAGACAACGTAAAAAGGGCTTTTGCCGGAAGAATCATGAGTGGCGTTATTCCGAGCAAATTCAGCCCAAGGAAGCAGGTCAGACCAATTGTCCTGATGGTGAGACACAAAACAACGGAGGTACTGCTCCAGAGACTGGTTGGCACGTTCAGCAGCTCCATTAGACTGGGGATGGTAAGCGGAAGAAAATGAGAGGGAAATACCCATCTCCGAACAAAAGGCTTTCCAGAACCTGGAAATAAATTGGCTACCCCTATCGGATACAATAGATAAGGGAATACCATGTAATCGAAACACTTCTTTAGCGAAGAGAAGAGCCAGTTCCTTGGAAGTGGGCAACTTGCGAAGAGACACAAAGTGAGCCATTTTGGAAAACCGATCTACTATCATTAGGATGACTGTGTTACCATTCGAAGGGGGTAATTCAACAATAAAATCCATTGATAGATTAGACCAAGGTCTCTCGGGAACGGGTAACGGATGCAACAGCCCACAAGGAACTCTACGAGAGGTTTTCATACATGCACAAGTAGAACAAGCACTTATATAGTCAGTAACATCCTTACGTAAGGTATCCCACCAGAAATACCGAGAAACGGCTGACACTGTTTTGGAAATACCAGGATGTCCAGCAGTCTTAGTATCGTGATACAGTGACAGAATATCCCGTCTCTCGGGAACGTCAACGAACAATTTATCATTAGGCCTCTCGCCAGGTGCCATGCTCTGTTTCGCTTGTATGGCCTGCAAGAGGGACGAGGAAATAGACAATATAGTAGTTGCTATTATCCTGTCTGGGGGAATGACAGGAGTGACATCAATCTCCTGTTTGTCAATAGTCTCGAATTGTCTGGACAGAGCGTCCGCTTTAGTGTTCCGGTCACCTGGCCTATAGGTGATTATATAATTAAAATGAGACAAGAACAGTGACCACCTAGCCTGCCTTGAAGACAATCTTTTAGCTTCGCTAAGGTAGGACAGGTTCTTATGATCCGTAAATATGAGGATGGGATCCTTAGTGCCTTCTAACAAATGTCTCCATTCTTTGAGTGCTAAAATGATAGCAAGGAGTTCGCGATTACCCACATCATAATTCCTTTCTACTTTGGACATTTGTTTAGAAAAGAAGCCACAAGGATGCAATGGCTTGTCAGGAGACTCTCTTTGGGATAAGACAGCACCTACCCCTATATCGGAAGCATCAACCTCAAGTATATATGGCAATGAGGGGACAGGATGCTGTAAAATAGGGGCAGAGGCGAACGTAGTCTTAAGAAAGTCAAAAGCCTGAAGTGCCTCAGTAGACCAGACACGTGTATTGCCATCCTTTTTAGTCATACGAGTAATAGGCGCTACTATAGACGAAAAACCTTTGATAAAACGTCTATAATAATTAGAGAAACCCAGAAAACGCTGGATGGCTTTCAGACCTTGCGGCAGAGGCCATTCTATGACCGCAGCGAGCTTCTGGGGATCCATCCGAAAACCCTCAGCGGAAATCAAATACCCTAAAAACTGGACCTCGGATTGGTCGAATAGACATTTTTCTAATTTGCAATAAAGACCATTAGCAAGAAGGGTCTTCAGAACTGTCGTAACATGTCTGTGATGAGTGTGAATGTCTGTAGAATATATTAAAATGTCATCCAAGTACACAATAACAAATGAGTGAATAAAGTCCCTTAAGACATCATTAATAAATTCTTGGAACACTGCTGGGGCATTGCAAAGCCCAAATGGCATGACGGTATACTCATAATGACCTGACCGAGTGTTAAAGGCTGTCTTCCATTCGTGGTCCTTTTTTATACGTATCAAATTGTATGCTCCTCTAAGATCTAATTTGGTGAATACCGTAGCATGTTTGAGCCTGTCAAACAATTCTGTTATTAACGGTATAGGGTAAGCATTTTTGATGGTGATTTTATTAAGACCTCTATAATCAATGCAAGGTCTTAAATCACCTTCTTTCTTCGATACAAAGAAGAACCCCGCTCCAGCCGGAGAAGAGGATCTCCTAATAAATCCCTTTTCTAATGATTCTTTAATGTACTCCTCCATGACACGATTTTCTTGAACCGATAGGGGGTACACCCTGCCCTTGGGAGGTATAGTACCAGGCAACAAATCAATAGCACAATCGTAGGGTCTGTGAGGCGGTAATTTGTCAGCCTCTCTTTTATCAAAGACAGTCTTTAAAGTTAAATACTGAGAGGGTATAGCCGTAGATAAAGGAGGAACAGTAGGAACGTTAATAGAATTCACAGGCGTGACTTCAATAGTACATGACTCATGGCAGGCTTCACTCCATGATTTTATCTGCCCTGTCTCCCAGTCAAAAATGGGATTGTGGGCACGTAACCATGGATACCCTAATACCAACTGTGAAGAGGGAGAGGTGATGACCTGGAACCGAATGGTTTCATAGTGTAGAACCCCTGTGTACATGTGTAGCGGTGCAGTCTCGTGAGTAACAACTGGAGATATCAATGGTCTACCATCTATGGCCTCAACGGCCAAGGGTATCTCCTTCTCCCTGATGGGAATATTGTTTTTCTTTACAAAACCAGAGTCTATAAAATTCTCAGCTGCCCCAGAGTCAACCAGGGCGTATATGTTTTCAACTATACAACTCTCTCCCATATGTAAAGAAACAGGGAGAAGCAGTCGGTTAGGAGGCAATGTAGGAGACTTAGAAATCACACCCAAGGCCAGTCCCCTATAAGGTCTTAGGTGCGAGAGTTTTCCGGGAGCAGAGGACACTCCTTTACCATATGTTCTCTCCTACCACAATATAGGCAGAGTCCCTCTCTTCTCCTATGTAATTTTTCATTATCAGAGAGTTTGGCAACCCCTAATTGCATTGGCTCCTCTTCAGATACTTTTACACTCTCCGGTGGATTAACTCTGGGGTGAATAGGCGTAACAAAACGTCTATTCCTGTTCTTGGTATAGAGCCTGTCCCGAATCCTATTATCTATATCGATGAGGTAGTCAATAAGGTCCTCTAAGGCAACAGGAAGTTCCTTAGCCGCTACCTCATCCAATATAGAATCTGATAAGCCTTCCATGAAGGCAGTAGTTAACCCATTATTGGTCCAATCGACCTGTGAGGCAAGGGTACGAAACTGTATAGCGTAATCAGCCACAGACCTAGAACCCTGTTTAACCCTCATTAATGCTCTAGCGGCATTCTTAGACCTTTTCATAGTGTCAAAAGTTCTGCGAAAAGCTGTTAGGAAACTGTGAAAGTTATGCACCATAGGTCCATTAGCCTCCCAAATAGGGTTTGCCCATTCAAGTGCTTTGTCGGTAAGTTGGTGCATAAAGAACCCAACTTTGGACCTCTCTGTGGGAAATGAACGTGGATACATTTCAAAATGAAATTCTATTTGGTTAATGAACCCTCTGCATGTCTTAGAATCCCCTCCATACCTAGGAGGAGGCGTTAAATGTGCTGTAGCATTAGGCATAGTCGATACTTCAGGAAGCAGGGGTGCAGGAGGGTTAGGTGCGGTTGCTGGAATGGTTCTAGCTAAGAGCGTCTGGAGAGCCTGAGCTATTTGATCCATACGGTGATCCTGCTCTACAAATCTAGCCTCATGGGTCGCCATCTGTTGAGCTAAATCTGCGGGGTCCATGGCCCTATCGTAATGTAACGAGTATATACCCCTACACGCAGGATCCAGCAAAACAGAAGACAGCACAGAGGAGAGATACGTCTACCGGACCTTAGAGTGGCCGGACTCGACGTAAAGGAGAAGTACAGAGTCAGGAGCGATCCGAGGTCAAGGGCACAAAGAGACAGCGTAAACGAGAACTAGCCGGGGTCTGGTACACAGGAATCAGCAAGCCGGCAAACAGTACAGACAAGGATAAAGCGAAAACGAAGTCAGAATACAAAGCCAAGGTCAAATACGGAGAAACACAACTGAACACAACAAGCACTAAAGGGAACTGTAGCAGAAACCACGATAGGGCAAGGAACTAAGGGAAAAGGGTAAGTATAAGTAGCCTTCAAACTAACGTGATTGGCTCCTGTCACTTCCACTCCCCCAACAGGTAAGTGTATGGGGTGATTGGCGTGACAGGAGCCAATGGGAGCCTTTTTGCAATTTAGGCTCCCACTGTCTCTTTAAGAGCGCGCCCGAGATTCGCGGCGCGCTCTTAGCTGCAGGCGGGACACGTGACCGCTTCTCGCGGTCACTGCCCGCCTTCCTGTTTGAGCAGTTGGATGAGCCGCGCGCGGCTCGTGCAGCCGCAGGACCGCGCGCGGCTTGAAGAGAGGACCGCGGCCGGCCCCCGGATAAGGTAAGTACCGCTACAGTATGTCTGTCAATGTGTATCTGAGTTATTGTGTGTGTATGTTTTTCAGTGTGTCTGTCACTGTGTAGCTGTCTGTCAGTGAGTGAGAGTGTGTGTGTGTGTGTCTGTCAGTGAATATGTGTTAGTTTCTGAGTGATTGTGTCTGTGAGGGCGCCTGTGTTTCTGAGTGATTGTGTGTGTGTGTGTGTGTCTGTCTGTCAGTGTGTGTCTGTGAGTGAGTGTCTGTCAGTGAATGTGTGTGTGTGTGTCTGAGTGATTGTGTATGCCTGTTAGTGTGTGTGTCTGTGTCATTGTGTGTGTATGTCAGTGAGTCAGTGATTGTTTGTGTCAAATCAGTGTGTGTATGTCAGTGTATCTGAGAGTGTGTCTGTCAGTCAAATTGTGTGTTAGTCATTTAACAGGAAGAGGTGTGTCATTGACAGGAAGGGGTGGAGCAAATGTAAATTAGGGGGTGCCCTAGTTCCGTCATGCTTAGGGCAGCACAGATATGAAATACATCACTGTGTAAGCCCTTACAATAAGATATAGTGCAAGTATATGACAAGGGAACACTTACATATTCAAGAGCTATAGACCTAGGGTGCAAGTAACCACAAAAATAAATGAAAACATAACAGAATAAAATGAATTAACCCCTTAACGCCATAACGGCATAGAACGCCGTAACGGCTTGCAGCCCCAGGAGCAGAGGTGTACTCACCTCCGCCGCAATCCTCTTCTGGGGGGCTGTCTGAGAGCCCAGGCAGCCCCCCTCCGGCAAATGAGGCCCCCGGGGGCCATGTGATCGCTCTCAAAGAGCGATCACATGGCCCCCTATAGCTGGCTATGGATCTGCCAGCAGGGGGACTGTCTAAAATATTAGACAGTCCCCCTGCTGGTAGGTAGTGTAAAAAAAAAAATATTAAAATGTTATAAAATAAATTAAATGCCTTTTTATATATATAATATATGTATATATATTATATATATAATATATATACATATTATATATATGTAACGTCATACGTAATGTATTTTAATATTAATATTAGTATATATATATTAATATTAAAATACACTTATATATAATGACGTTACATATATATAATATGTATATATATTATATATATATAATAGATCTACATATATATTATATATATATACGCATAATTACAATAATAAATAAATAAATTAATTAAATAAATAAATAAAATATTGAAACAAAATATAAAATAAATTATATATTCATATGTAATTTCATTCTAACTGTATTTTGTTATTAATATATATATATTGGAAACAGAATACACTTAGAATGACATTCTATATATATCTATCTATATATAAAATACAAATAACCGCAAATATATATATAGAGATAAATACATATAATTACATAAAAGATTACATTAGTATACACGTAGAATTTATATACCTATAAATGCATATATATTAAAATTCTACGTGTATATTTAAGTATTTTTTTAACATAATTATGTCATTTGATTAATTAAAATTTGATTGACATGCCTGACAACACAGGGAGAAAGTGCAGAGAATTTAATTCGCAAGCACTATATTAGACCCTGTAACTCTCCAAGACACCATAAAACCTGTACATAGGGGGTACTGTTTTACTCGGGAGACTTCGCTGAACTCAAATATTAGTGTTTAAAACTGGTAAATTGTATTACAACGATGATATTTTAAGTAAAAGTTACGTTTTTTTGCATTTTTTACAAACAAACGGCACTTTTATGGACTATATTATTGTTGTAATATGTTTTACTGTTTTAAAACACTAATATTTGTGTTTAGTGAAATCTCCCAAGAATAACAGTACCCCCCATGTACAGGTTTTATGGTGTTTTGGAAAGTTAGAGAGTCACATATAAGGCTTGCATTTCATTTTTTTGACATTGAAATTTGCCAGATTAGTTATGTTGCCTTTGAGACCGTATGGTAGCCCAGGAATAAGAATTACCCCGATGATGGCATACCATTTGCAAAAGTAGACAACCCAAGGTATTGCAAATGGGGTATGTCCAGTCATTTTTAGTAGCCACTTAGTCACAAACACTGGCCAAATATTAGTTTTTTGCTTTTTTCACACAAAAACAAATATGAACGCTAACTTTGGCCAGTGTTTGTGACTAAGTGGCTACTAAAAAAACCTAAACATACCCCACGTTCAATACCTTGGGTTGTCTACTTTTTCAAATGATATGCCATTATGGGGGTAATTCTCATTCCTGGGCTACCACACCGTCTCAAAGGTAACATTACTAATCTGGCAAATTTCAATTTGAAAATGGAACGTTCTATATTTGACCCTGTAACTTTCCAAAACACCATAAAACCTGTTAATGGGGGGTACTGTTGTACTCGTGAGACATCGCTGATTACAAATATGTGCATTTTGTTGCAGTAAAACCTAACAGTATTATGACATTTACAGCTAAAATGTGAGGCGGAACTACACATTTAAAAAAAAAATGAAAATTTCTCACAGTTTTTTTTTTATTTTATTCATAATAAATTGTTTCATATACAAATATTTTATATGAAATGAAAGCCCTGTTTCTCCTGAACAAAATGATATATAATAAGTGTGGGTGCATTTAATATGAAAGAGGGGAACTACGGGTTTTTGTTTACGTTTTGTTTTGATCAGAACGTGTACTATTGACTCCGTCCTGAAGGGGTTAATGCACATAAATCTCTTCTCTATTTTAATAAAAAGCTTAAAAATAGATGAAAGAAGGGAAATGCATCTTTCAGTAAATTAGTATTATTATATGGGAGGGAAGGAACATGCACATACCTTACTTATCACAGATAAAATTATACATAAAATATTTATAAAAATATATATTAAAATATCATAGATCTAATAAACCACCCATCAAAATACAGATGCTATAAAAATATGAAACATATATAAAAAAAAAAGTATTTAATAACAAATATATAATTAAACAAAAAAATTGCACATCTTGAAATCTTGGTTTAACCCAAAGGGGATGAGTGTATTCAATTTAAAAATTCACTGCATCTCTATTTTACTTGGCTTTTGATCAAAATTCCCTCTTCTTCTCTCCAATCTTTATCATCTGTTTTCAACCCTGTGAATCTAATACAGTTAGGTTCAATGCCATGACATTGTTTGAAATGTAGAGACAAAACTCCTTTGGCACTGATGTCAGTTAGCTTAGCATCCAACCTGTATAGGGCTGCCTTCCTGCATTCCACCAAAATATATGGTGTTCTCCAGCAGGCAAAGTGCCCTCAGAGCCCAGGAGAAACTGTGTGGCGTTGAATGGCACTTAAACCGCGAATAGCACAAATAGAGAAACAACGTTCTGGTGACGAATGGCTCTCGAACCATATAACACAAATAGAGAAAACCATTAGGGTGCCAAATGGTGCTCAAACCGGTAATACAACAGGACAGAAGAGCAGATTAGGTGCCGAATGGCATTTGATTGGAGCAGAAAAGGCAGGAGTGAGACACCCCACTGGAGTACTTGGTCCTGGATCGGCGATACAAAGGTGGAAGCAGAGATCAAAAAAATAGTGCAGAATGAAAATGAAAAATATAGGATGAGGAGCAAGCACTCAAAAAGTGTACAGAGAAAAACACCAAGGGAAAAATATATACATAAGCAAAGAGACAAATAAAGAAAGGAATTTATTGTAACCAAAACAATGACAGAAATGAACAAAAAACAAAATGATCAAAAATACAGTAAATAACAAAGTACTCAAAAAAACCAAAAAACAAACAAAGGCCTATGGACCACAATATTGAAGCAGACTCACATGGAAGACAGCAGCAAAGGAAGAGGATAAATGAGGGGCCTGTTATGGCTTTATTGCACTGTTCTATTTTTCCATTGGTTGTTTGTTTCTGAAACTTAACTTAGCGGAAAACTGCAATGTTTTGGCCGGTAAGATGGCCTTTATCAAACTAGTATTCATTACATAACATTACACGCAATTGAGGAAATAAAGGCACCATGCACCCAATCAGGTGATGGCACACTACTTCTGTCAGTCTTTACACTGGCTCCTACGCACACTATAGAAAGTATAGTATCCATAAAGTGCATAGCAGCCAATGTAAAGACTAACAGAGGAGGAAGGTATGTGAAGACTGGAAGATGATTTCTTGTTTGGATACTGTGCACATTGCTCTGTGCATTAGGTTTCAGATTCATTGAGATTTATCTGACTGGGCAATGGACGAGCCAGTTAATTTGATCTGTGATTCAGGGTTCTCCCTGTGGCACCAAAAAAATAAATAAATAATTGATGTGAAAAAGACGATTGACGTTTAAGGGACAGTCACTAAATGTTGATTTAATTTACGGGTCAAAAGGTGACCAATAGAGGGAAAAAACTGGAGTTGCTGTATATATTATATATTTAATAAATATATCTATAGACATAGATTTTTAGTGTTTTTCATATTATTCCCTCTATTGCTTACATCTTCTCCCTTAATTTGTTAACCAAATGTTGGAAAAACGCATCTATCAGTGTACTGTAAAATGTAATAATTTGGCAAATTTTTGCACCTTTTTGGTTTATCCAAATTGGTTTTCCCGAAACCATCAAATGGATACAATTTGCTTAGATAAATGGATAAATGGATAAATGATACAATGACTAATTCCACAACACACCAAACTAAAAATAATATCAGAGGAATTGATTTGGCCAAACCCATTTTTTTTCGTACTGGTTTTAGTTCATAAAGGCCTGGTGTAAGGTCAAATACTCACTTTCTTATTTGGGCTCCCACCATAGGACACCTACTTTGGGAGGTTTTGTGCTGGACCATTAGTTATCTATTGAATAATCATGTCACTCTAATTTTGGGTTGTGCATGTCAGAAAATAATTTTTGACTGAATCACCAATTACTCTTTGTTTATATATTTGTATGTCAATTAACTCAACTGTCTTCACTTCATACAAGATATATTATATATATTATTTTGCTCCAATCACAATATGACCATATCAGATATTATAAGATGATTAACTGTCTACAAATAAATATGCAATTTCGTAGATTATGCTCTGATGCACAAACTTTTGTGGTTTGACAGTGAATAATACAACATAATAATTTGCATTAGAGAATATTTAAAGGCATATGGCATAAATGTGATATTTAATATATTGTTAAAATATATATATCGGCCTTATAGAAATGTCAGAACCACATATAATTGACGATCAAACTAGACTTATATAAATACATAATTAAACAGGTCTGCATTGAAAAAGACAATTCACAGGCAGTGGACATATGACATTTAACTAAATGGAACTTTGAACTTCTTCTTTAATGTAGAATTAAATATCTGCTTCATACTGTTCTGTGTGAATTAAGATAGAATTGGAAACACGTTAAGGTGGATTTATTATATAACAAACTGCATCACAAACATATGTTAAATATAA
Source organism: Pelobates fuscus (assembly GCF_036172605.1). Lineage (NCBI taxonomy): Eukaryota > Metazoa > Chordata > Amphibia > Anura > Pelobatidae > Pelobates > Pelobates fuscus. The sequence continues at coordinate 100,689,928 of NC_086322.1, forward strand.
ATAGTGCTTATAGTAATGAAGAGTAATGCCAACATATAATATGGTAACATAATTATAAAATCCACTATACATGTTTGCAAAAGAGAATGCATCTCTATAATTAAGTACCCATGTTTGCCGAACCATGTGAAGTCATGTGTGTATATTTATCCACTATTGCAATTTTCAATTTCAGAAACAATATGTATAAGTATATAATTTGTGTTGTTTTCACAAATGTCAAAGTACTTGCTTTTTCAGTGAGCCCATGGAATTAATTCCAACTATAACCCCCACACCCAATAGTTGATGTATTGTAGCATTCCTGATACAGACATTGATTTCAAATGAATTCACAATATAACACCACTATTTTCCCATTGTACCTCGGATCTTTGCTATTTCAGTTGCTCAGAGGAATGTCAAGATCACTTCCAGGATGAAGGCAGCAGTTGTTCCGACAGATGAAGCATGAACTGAATCTGTCGAGCAAAATTAGCCTAATATAGCAAAATTACTTTTGCTTCATAACTATGTGCAGAAAACAGGAGAATTTACTTTTGACTCTGAAACATCAATGATTTAATTCAAGAATTAATTCATGCTTTACTGTATATTGCTGAGAGCTATAGATGAACAAATATACTGTTTGAGCACATTCACATTTGAACAATTACTGAAAAAGCTATGAACACTGCAATAATATGTTATGCGCAATAATTTTACATCAGATTATAACCTGGCAAATTTAGTTTAAAAAAAATGATATGTATGTAAGTTAAGTTTCAGAAGAGGCATCTTTTATTTGACTAAAAAAAAAACTGCTAATTATGTTAATGGTAGAAAATAATTTTATGCCAACAAATGATTTTGTTAATTCGTTAAACGTAAAAATGTTAGATGAACCTGAGTATAATTGTGCAGAAACAAAAAACTTATTTGAGTTGACACTGTATATATTTTATGACATATTTGCAGCTTTATGCAATAAAAGAATGATATTTCAGCCTTTCTTTTTATAATTTGAAAGCTTTTATTTTGCCAAAAGCACTGATCTGTACAAAACAGAACATGCAGCTGATTGATATGGTATTGCTGATTGCATAATGTTTCGGCTGCAAGTGAAAAATGAAATCTTGGAAAAATGTCTCTTTATCACCTTGCATTTAGCAGGAATGAACTTTTTATGTTATGTATTAAGCCTGCAGTTATTGCTATACAGCCGTTGCATCTGTAGCTATCCAGAAAGAATACTGATTTTACTTCTATTCATGTTTTTCAATGAAGTGCATAGCTGCTCCCTTCGTGTAGCGCTTCGACCCTATGTACAATTTGCCCTAAAAGGTTGATAAGGGCAGTCTTTTTACAGGGCACTGGGATTCATTATTTATTTATAAAATATTTTACCAGGATGGATCCATTGAGATTTCTCTCATTTTTAAGTATGCCCTGGGTCCACAAAACATTGCATTGTTACAATAGGATACAATATTACAAAAATACAATATACAAACTCTATATATACATACACACATATATAAATTTAACATATAACAGATGATAAATATATTCCATGACAGGTGCATTCTGTGTTGAGGTATATTGCCATAGATCTCTTAAAAGATTTTAGATTAAATTAAGATTTGACTGTGTCCCTGAGGTTATTCCATAATTGTGGTGCTCTGCAAGTAAAGGAGGATCGAGCCACTTTATTTTTGTATTGCGGTATGCTAAATATCATGCTAGCACTGGATCTGAGGTTATAGGAGGTGGGAACAGCCGGGGAGAGCATTCTACTCAGGTAGGGTGGGAGCTTCCTATGCTCTTATGCACAAGGCTGGAAAGATGAAGAGTGCGTCGGGATTCCAGTGACAGCCAGTTTAGCTCTTGTAACATGTTACAGTGGTGGGTAAAGTAATTACATTCTAGTACTAGGCCAGGACTTTTTTTTACAAAAAATAAATAAAATAGTTTTCTGTACTATAATTGCATATAAAAGGCACTTTATCTGTAGTACATTGCATCTTATCTCTATACTTTAAAATATCCTTTCTTTCAATGTTTCTAACCTTGGACTCTTCCAATTTGAGTTCTACATAACCTTTTTCAAGGAAATTGTGTTTGATATTAATATGGCATCGCTTGATAAAATAAAAAACACACATATAAACATGGAAACCAAATTTGATTATTGGGTTGATAAACCAACCTCTAAGAGGATAAAAGAACCACATTAAATTTGTGATAAATTAGAGAAACTTTTGCAAAAGGAACTACAAATATCTCCTAGTGGTTTGAGATACTTTAAGATGCCAACCTTTGATAAAGAAGTGACAGGTTTCATGGAGGAGTGGAATAATATGTTAGAAGAATTCTTTGTTAATACCATGAGCCTCATCATCAGAAGACATAAATAAAAATGTAAAAAGAGTTGGACATTGAAATTAGTATATGTCAGGATAAAACACTTAATACGCCTAACCAAGAAGAAATTGACAATGTGACTCAGGGGATTTGTCACACAGGAAAGAGGTATATCACAAAAGGTTGATCCGAAAGACATATTACCGAGCCTTAGAATGGCCAAACTTAACGGATTAATACAACAAGAAACAGGTCAAAATAAATCAAGGTCAGGATTACAAAAATACTCAGTCAAGACAAAACCAGGTTAGGATACCAGAAATCAGGATTCAAATACAAAGCCGAGGTCAGGATGCCAGAAATCACAAGTCAAATACGAAGCCGAGGTCAGGATACCAGAACTCACAAGTCAAATACGAGGCGGAGGTCAGGATACCAGAAATCGCAAGTCAAATATGAAGCCGAGCAGCAGGAGGAGGTCTGCGTAGCTTGAGGGAGTTGAGTCTCCCTCAGTGTGACACACGCCCGTGTGGAGCAGTCGGACCACGCGGCAGGAGGAGGTCTGTGCGGCTCATTGGAGGTAAGTAATGCCACGGAATTAAGGAGAATTTAGCTAGAATTGAGAAAGAAGTAGTGGAATTCAAAAAAGGAAATATTTTACAGATTACAAATACAAAGTACTGGATGACAAATTGAAACAAGTAAAATAATTCTCTAACTATAAAGAGAATAATAAAGATAATATATATGGGAAGATGGAGTGTGGCAGTCCTGCCTTATGTACCTAAAGTGTCTTAAAACCTAAACTAACCTAAGCTAACCCTTGCTTTCCCTAACTTCCCTTCCTGTGATACCCTAAAGAGCTCTCCACATCATGCCTACTAACAACTCAGGGGTGCCGGAGTAAACTGATCCAGTGAGACTTGACCATATTCGCCTGGAGCCTGAGGAGCAGCATCACCAGGTAAAGTTCCTTCATTGATTTCCCCTACTTTCCTTCAATCTAAGAAATTGGAGGGAAGCTACAGCAGACACTATTGAACAATCGCTCCCTGAAAGCTTTTGGAAGCATGGATCTTCAAAAAGAAATAGAGTAAGTTAGATAGATCCTAGTTACTAAGGATATAAACAAAAAAGGAAGAAAACATTTAACAGATTTCACTAACCTTTGATCACTGTAGTAGCATTGGGGATCTTAAAAAAGTTATCAGTCACAACTGGCACATTTTAAAACATGATAATGAGATTCAAGATTTTATAGGTCACAGGCCAAAGTTTGTTTACACATAATAACTACTAGCTCTATAGAAAAGGAGAATAATAAGATTGCTTTAATTGATTGATTAGCAACACGAAAAGGATTTAATGATTGAGGGAACTGTAATGGAAAAACTCACCATCAAAAAGACTTTTAAATCACAAATGATGAAGAAAGAGTACAATATTGAATCCTTAATTACCTGACATTCTTAAAACAGAATTAATTTATTTAGATGTACATGCAGGTTACAATATTTGGGCAAACATCTAGACCTTTAAAAACAGAAATTAGTGAGCATGTTAGAAACATTAAAATGGTTTTATAAAGCATAGTGTTTCTAAAAATCTTTATAGATACACAATTGTATCCCAAAAGAAGTAGAATTTCCAGCTATAGAAAAGGTTGAAGGGACACTATAGTCACCTGAACAACTTTAGCTTAATGACGCAGTTTTGGTGTATAGAACAACTTTAGCTTAATGAAGCAGTTTTGGTGTATAGAACATGCCCCTGCAGCCTCACTGCTCAATCCTCTGCCATTTAGGAGTTAAATCCCTTTGTTTATGAACCCTAGTCACACCTCCCTGCATGTGACTTGCACAGCCTTCCATAAACACTTCCTGTAAAGAGAGCCCTATATAGGCTTTCTTTATTGCAAGTTCTGTTTAATTAAGATGTTCTTATCCCCTGCTATGTTAATAGCTTGCTAGACCCTGCAAGAGCCTCCTGTATGTGATTAAAGTTCAATTTAGAGATTGAGATACAATTATTTAAGGTAAATTACATCTGTTTGAAAGTGAAACCAGTTTTTTTTTCATGCAGGCTCTGTCAATCATAGGCAGGGGAGGTGTGGCTAGGGCTGCATAAACAGAAACAAAGTGATTTAACTCCTAAATGACAGTGAATTGAGCAGTGCAATTGCAGGGGAATGATCTATACACTAAAACTGCTTTATTTAGCTAAAGTAATTTAGGTGACTATAGCGTTCCCTTAATGTACATTGGAGGGGTGGGAATATTGCCTGCAACTTGGGGAAACAAGAAATGAGATGGATCTTCCAACTGCAAAAGAGTTTTTAACTTAATCTGGTTTCTGACTACCTTTTAATTGATTTTTGCTTTCTGAGGGACCTGGCACTTGAAGTATACTACCCTGCATCAACCAGAGATTGACGAAATGCCTAGAGCCAACTCCTAAGTGGCTCTTTAATTTGTGAGTGTTCCAAGTTATCTCACCATTCTGATTTGTGTTTACATATTTTACCATGATATTTTTATCTTTCATGTTATATACATTTTAATTACCATTACCAGCTATGAGGATTTTTAACCACTGTGTGTGCAATCACCTTGTTCCCTGTTTCATCTATGTATGTATTAATTGTGAAAGTGACATTGCACTTGGGTGATTTAATGACTGCACTGGGTTTTAATAAGAGTTACATTGATCCTTAAAATGTTTTTGTTACTTTATGTATCATGTATGAACTTTCATATCTGATGTTTACTTCACGTGACTATTTTACATGTGACATGTTTGCATATGATATTATATCACATGACTAGTTTACACATGATATGAAGTATCCTGAGTCCTTAAGGTTAGTTTACAATAATTACAATGTTGCACCAGCCCTTATTGTTAGTCTGGTGACTACCTTGGTCTGGTTGGGAGTGGAAGCCAGAGTATAGGGGGTGTGCCACTATTTATGCACATTCTTGCATAAGGAATTGAAGTTCAGATAGTTTGTAAATCAAGTATGAACAAGTCTTTCAAGGAGATTGGAGGCAAAAGGAAGGAGAGTGATAGGGTGATAGCTAGGCTGAAAGAGGTCTTTCACTGAGAGTGGATGATTAGAGTAACTGAATCTCAGTCTCTTATGCTTTTCCGTTTAAAGTATATGTCCCCGTGGATCGCAAACATATGAAGTAGGTAGTTACATGGAGCTCTTCAAGAGCATGCTCCAACTTCACTTCACTTTGTGAACTGCACTGTCTAACACATTTTACTTGTTCTGTTTTGTTTCCCTTCAATATAGCAAAATGCATGCTGATAACATTTGAAAAAAAGTTTAGTGCATGTATTTCCTTACAATTAAATGCGTGTGTAAATTGGTGCATGACAGTTTACACTAATGACATTAGTAAAAATCATAAATGCAAAAATAAATCTCCATATAACCTTAAAATAATTAGACAAAAAATAGAACAACCACAGTTGAAACACTTTGATCACAGAAAAGTGTAAACTGCGTACACTTTCAATTGTTTAACTTTTGTGCGTGATATTTTATACATCGTCAAAGTACACTGTTTTATTTGATTATTTTGAAGGTGTGGTAATATTAGCAATTTTTTCTTTCATGGATTGTATGCGGTTATTGCACTGTTAATGGTATGACATTTAAAAACAAATCACAAGATTTAAGAAAAATACAATATTTTTACTTTGCTTCAAAAAAATGATATATTTGAACAAGTGAAAAACATCTCTCATGATTTGCTGCTTAAGCATTACCTTCAACGCTTTTTCATCATTACCCCGTACAACAATAAAAGTGCAGTTTGTATTTGTTCCAAAACTCTTTAAATTGTCAGCAACACAATCTGCTAAGGAAATATATTCACTTTCATTAAATCCTTCAAAATATAACCAATACAAGTGCATGTATGTGCTGTAATTTGAAATAATATATGTTTAGTACAGGGTATAATGAACTCAAACTAAAAAGTATATATCAAATTATATTCAAAATAATAGAAACTCATTTAAAGGGACACTATAGACAATCTTACATTCCCTGCAGTTTTCAGTTTGGGTTACAGGTAATTATGCTGAATAGTACTTGCTTTTTGATTTTATTTTCATCTTCTTTAGGTTTTTTTTAAAGTGCATGTACAGTCACTATTATATTATTGTTGTGTGGGAGCTAAAATGCACCTTACACAATCACATCCAAAACGACAGCTTTCAAAATGATTTAAGATAATAATTATTAAAGCAGTATATAAAATGCTGAGAGTAGCATTTGCATTTTGTTTTCCTGGCCAAAATATAACAGAAGCACTTTATAGAATGCATTCCTGTCATTTCTGGTGACTTGGGGTTACAATAAGAACCAAAGTGGTATTACAATTTATTCTATTAAATAGGCAACAATGTGCCGCTCAGTTATATTAGGAAGTAATAGGAAGCATCCCCTCTCGTATTTTGTTCCAGAATCTTTAGTTAACTGAAGCTTGGTTTTCCATTATTAATGTGAACTTCAAGCTTGGAATGACAGTTCTTTGTGATCTTATATTCATATTTCAGCATATACGTTATAACTAGAATAGCTAGTACCACAATAGTATGTGGCATGACATACTTTCATAGATTCCTGTAAGAAAAAAAAAATCAGTGATCATGGCATTAAATCACACGATTTGTTAATATAGCTGTTAGCTGCTTATTAACTCTTTCATATTATGCTTTTTTTTAAGTAAATGGAGCTTTTTGAACATGAGAAGATACAGCTAGTTGACTGGCAGATTATAGGTAATTTTATCATGGGGACATGATTTTAACAATGTGATTTTGATATATTAATTCAGATTAAAATCAACTTCGATTTGATGTGTATGGAGTAGCAGGCAACAATTGTATACCTTACCAAGAGACTTATTCAAAATCTTAAACATATCTGTAGAATAAGCTAAACAGCAATTCTACAAAAAGAATTAAAACCAAATAGGGCGGTACAGTAGGTCCACCATACATTAATTTGATTCAAAGTTAAACTCGCAATCTTTGGTGAATTTGTAAGCCCATCACATGAGACACAATTATAAAACAATACATAGTGCAACACCTTATAAAAACAATTTAGCTGCTTTACTGTGATACACTTACAAGATTCAAATAGAAAGCAGGCCCATCAAACGTAAATCAGAAGAATCAAATGAAACAAATAATCCAAAATTAATTATGACATAAAAACAAAGCTCAATTCTTTTCATCTTACTATGAAGACTTCCTCAGTATGAATCCTTCTTATATCTACATTAGATTTTTGCAATGGGTAAATACCATTTAATTACATTTTCTTATTTCTTTACACGCACTATTAAGGTGAGTGTACCACTTGTAGTTTTCACCGTATCAGTAAAAAATAATTATATTCTACAGATTACAGGTCACCTTCAGTCCTGAAAATAACAATTGTTGTTTCATGACTATAGCTTTCCTTCAGTCTACCCTCCTTCTGTCTAACCTCCTTCCCAGCTACAAAATTTTATTTAAAATATATTACTCATCTTTTTTCCAGTGCAAGTATTTTTTGTAAGTTTTCCCTACCTATCAGAAATCACTACCCACGTCAAGTAAGATGACGCGGATTAGCTGTTGCCCGTGCTGCTCATGCATGCTAGCATTCCTGATGGGTAGAGAAATCAGATGCAGGCTGGGAGCATGCGCAAGACCACCACATTACTCTCGATGATGAGTCTTGAGCTAAAGCTAGTTTCACACTGACAATATAGTTAGGACATTCACTAAAGCACAGGGACATGGGACATTTAGGGTTACAGTTACGGTTAAAATTAGTCTTAGATTTAGAGAGTAATTTTTATTTAGAGATTAGTGTCACCTAGGGATAAAAGATTGAATTAAAAATTAAGTATATGGTAATGTAAGCTTTACCTCTAGAGTTAGGGTACGGAGTTAGAGAGGTTAAATTACTTCACATATCCTTACTGAGGAGCAGCTACCATTCCAGCAGATACCTCGTCAACGGGAGTTACTCAGCGGTCTCATGCATGTTTTCAGCCTGCATCAGGTTTCTCTAACTGACAGGAGTGCTAGCATGCATGAGCAGCACAGACAACTGTTGATCTGCGGTGATGTGGCGTGAGGTGGGTAGGGATTTCTGATGGGGTAAAGAAATCGTACAGAACACCAGTACTCCTCTGCTGCAGGCCTTAGCTTCCCGTTAGGGATGTCAGCATAGAGGCCGAAATCGCCCAAGATATCCTCCTAAATCCCCCAAAACCATGGATGAGGGAGAAACCAAATAAATTAGGCCAAGTTGGTCAATATGTTTAGTATAAAGGAGATTCAAAGCCTTACTCATAGTGCCACCCTCTTGCTGTGGGCATGTCTATTAATCATCTGATCACTGTTATAAATAACACCCACTGCCTATGGATGGTGGATAGAGCTAATAATATAGATATATAACTCAAAGAGTGAATATACATAGGAAGCTATTCAATCGCATAGTCTTTTAGAAATATAATCTCCAAACTAGACACCTGTGTGTGTGGATGTGGGGCGTGGATGGTATAATCCCCGTCTAAGAATATGTATCCCGCAGTAGTGATGGTATATTCAGCAGTGATTATAGTATTTTCCTTAGTAAAGTGCGGTATGTAAAGACATAAACAAGAACATCCAATAGCTTTGTGATGGGCTAGAAAAAAACACCCATTCCCATGCCCAGATAATTACATTCGAAGCCAAAAAGAGAACAGTTACTCAATGTGCATGTAAAAGCAGATTTTGTCAAATACGTTTGTTTTTTATCCATCATATTGAAATGGACTTGGATTGAATACCGGTTTATTTAAAAAAAAAAAAAAGAGTGAGTTATTCAATCTACTTACATTCTGTATTTTCTCACATTTAAAAACAATGATGTATTAATCCATTATTTTTGAATGTAGAATACAGTTCAGTATATCAGTTAGCATATTAATAGCTACAGTAGTAGGTCAGTTAAGCTGACAGACAACAAGTCGAGCTGATTCGAGTGCAAAAATTACTGCCGACCGCTGTGAGACTAGAACATGTTTCAAAAAGAAAAAGGAAAATAAAACCTCAATGAATGAAGACTCCACGGGCAAAATATAGATTTATAAAATAAATAATGATTCATTTTACTTTAAATATTGTAGTAAATGTAAGAAATTATGTTGTTTTTTTTTTTTTTTAAATTATTTTACAAAACTTTAGAAGAAAGAAATTGCCAAGTCTATATGTCAATCGATTCTGAACATCTTTTCATTTATATTAGTGCAACAATAAAAAGAAATGGTTTGTTCAGATAAAAGGAAAGTAAACAAAGAAATCCAGAATCCATTTTTTAGTGCAAAATGTTTGACTTTGACTGAGAGCAAGAAGTTACAATTATTACACCTTTTGTAGTGAAAGCAGCAACACATGTGGTCTCTATCAGACACTGGATAGCCTGCCATTTTACACGTATTTCTAGCTGTTAATTGCACAAAGTCATAAACTGAAAGCTATAAATTTAATAACAAATCAGCACTTTTTCACACATTATTAAGTGATGTTAGGTGATGTTCATTTCCCTGTCCTTCTTCACAGGCTTGCAACATCAATTCATTTAATCAACATCAATTCATTGAATCAATGTAAATGTAATGATATTACATTTGATCTATATTAACTCGCCTGGATGTGGCATACAACCATGTGGATCAATGTTATTTTGATCTATTCAGGATCACTAAAGGACAATGGATCATACAAAGGCGATACGGAATGTGGTGTAATGTATAGAAGCATGACAAATTCAAAACTACTGGTTCACGGATCAGTTTTGCACCGGGGCCCCATGGATTGTGTGTACGCCACTGCCCCAGGTTAATCATGCAATGAAAACAATACAGTTCCTGTAGAATGTCAATGTTTTCAGGTCCAGGGTTCAAACTGGGGAGATATTGCACCCAGGCCACTTAATTTAGATGAATTAGTCTGGGTGGCTACAGAGTCCCATTAGTGAAAAAATGCCCCTCTTGTCTAAGGGTTTAGTGAAAATGTTCACATCTCTCAGAACCTCACACACCTAGGTGTTCCACATTGAAAACAAATTACTACTTTATTTGTTTTATTTTTCTGAATTAAAATTTTACCAGGGAAGTAAATTGCATTTTTTTTTTGTGGCTCATCAAACTAATTTTAAAGCTCCTACCTTTCCATAGAATTCCGACAATTTTAATTTTGTTTGCTAGTAAATATTTTTTTCTTTTTTCTAGTAAAATGAGTGAGTTTTTGTTCCCCAAAACTTTACAAAAATCTATTTGGATAAAAAAAAAACTTGACTGAAAATTTCAATGTGTCCATTATTCTCAGAATGAAGGTGACAGCACAAAGTTAAAGTTAATTTAAGGAGTTTTCTGCTAATCTGCTGAAAGATCAAAAGTAAGAAGGAAGCTATCTGCTAAACAGCACTTAGTAGCTTAATTTGGTATTCTTAACATGGCAATCCCACATAATGGTACCAATTTAGAGAGTTATCTGCTAAACTGCTGAATTATCGAAATTAACAAAAGCCTTTTTCTTAAATTTGATCTTTTAGCTGTGTACTAGATCATTTCCTTATTTGCTATACTTACATGAGATTGCCATATTTGTGCATACCATTCATTTCACACACATTAATTTGGATAAGGATGGTAAATTAGGGATCGACTAAACGGCTAAAAAATCTAAATAGAGAAGAGACATTTTCTTAATTATGCTCTTTAAGTTGATTAGTAGATAACTCTGTAGTTTGCTATCCTTATCAAAACAAATAGAATTATTTAATTAGTTATGGATCCATTCATTTATATTTTATGTTGAAGCCATTCTGAAATTCAGGTACTTCAGTCTTCATCAAAAATCCACTTTGCATTAAGGAAGAACTATAGTGTTATGAATACAAAGCTGTATTCTTAAAAGTATTGTGTCAATCTGCCCCGTGGAACCCCCAGCAAGTGATGGTTTAAATAACCCTTTAAACTCTTACCTGGTTTCAGTGCTGAGGTCCCTCAGCGCTGTTTCTGTCTCCAACTCCTCCGATGTCAGCAAGAGGTGAGACATAAAGCACATGCACAAAAAGTGGCCTTCCCAGGAAAGCATTGAATATCATTTTGAGGATGCTGGACGTCCCCATTCAAAGCATGTGAACATTCAGCATGTATGTCTGAAGTTGTGAGGGGTATCATTTGTAGCTAATGTACAAATGCAAAAGGTGAAAAAAAGATAGACAATGCTGATGTGAATTAAGTGATTTTTCCCCTGGATGATTGTTGGCACCAGGATTGGACGTTTGAGTCTCTCTGAAAATGGCGATTTCCTAAGATTTTCTCAAAGAGCGGACGGTAGTGGTAATAGAGTGCTATATAAGACAAAAAAAGAAAACCAGTGAACTGAATTCTGTGAACAAAAACGGCTATGCAAATGATAAAGGTTAATTAAGTGTTACAGTGCTATGCTATCTCTCGGTATACACCGAGGGGTTATTCACTAAAGTGAGAATTTAAAGTGAATTTCAAACGTAAAGCCACAATAGCTACATTTAAAAAAATCTGTGAGTCAGCTATGTTGCCAGTTTGGCTACTTTTGCCTAATATTTGAAGTTCACATCGAGTTCTCACTTTAGTGAATAATCATAATACAGTCAAACCTTGAAGTGGATGTGCCGCAGTAGCAGAAGACCACACCAGCTTTCACTTCTGTTATCTGGATAACTAAGGCAACAGCGGGCATAGGCATACCAACACTGCATAGTAGAAGATAGGAAAACATTTTCAATCTTGACTGATCAATCTTGACTTGTGCTACAGACAGTTGGAACAGTCAGTTGAACAACTTTTTTCCCAATCACTCTTCTATTTTTTGGCATTTAGAATCACAACCCTGAACTATTCGGCTCAGTTGGCCCATGATTCGGTAAATGTGGTTTTAGAGTTTAGGGATTTGGCTAACTGACCCAAATTTGGCCATTGCAGTTCCGACCGAAAAAACATCTCCATGTCTACTTTGCACTTTTCTAGTGAAATTACAAAAAATGACCATTTGGTTAATAACTCTGACTGCCTCTCTCATTAATTCCAACCCAGACACTAAAATCCTTAGCTAATAACAATCCTAAAGAAATGAAATTTATAATTAAATCGTACTCCTCGTAAAGTTATTTTTTAACACATATTTAATCCTTTTACTCATATACCCTTTTGGAAACTGAAATGTTTCTCCCCACCCACTGAGCATATTATTCAGGACCCCAAACATCAATAATTTTTAAACTCAAGTAAACTGACACCAGAAAAAGATTAAACATATGGAGAGTTATTGACAAAATAGTTAAAGATGTTTTTAGGTGTGTGTTTATTGCTTATAGGGGGGAGGGAGAGGAATAAGTAATCAATAACACGTAGTTTTGTTGCTGTTTTGTAACAAAAATAAAACCTCAAATGCAATAATATAAAAGTAAATAAAAGCTTTTACGAGTTAGTCTTTATATTATTTCATAGTTTTTAATATTTTTAATATAATGTTTTAAAAAATATGAAAACAAAAAATATGTCATATATAAAGAAGGTATATAAAAAATATAAAAAAATATTAAAACGTGTTTAACCCCTTAAGGACAAAACTTCTGGAATAAAAGGGAATAATGACATGTCACACATGTCATGTGTCCTTAAGGGGTTAATATTAAAAAAAATTCAAAGTTATAAATCATTTTAAGTTTACCCAAAATATTGAATATTTAACAAAAACTAAATTCATAAATATATCAGTAAACCTGTCTGTGTCTCTCTATTTACCATAAGGGGGCTATAAATACCAATTAATAATTTAGCAATTATCTAAGGTTCATTGCTTTGATATGTAAAAACATATGTATAGGGCGTGGCCTGACCGTTCATGAAGACGGACGTGTGAACGATCAGCTCCGTGGGGACTCCCTGTAAACAGCGATTATACCAGCGTACAAAGCGAGATCAACCCATCCCTATAAGCGATAAACCTACCACCATTCTGGGCATTATGGCACAACGCCTCACCAAGAGAACAAAGGTGAAAGAAGCTTCTAATTTACAAATCTCCGCTATGGCCTCATCTCCACGACGCACGCAAGATGGCGCCGAGAGGCCTACCTCGCCAGCCTCAAGCTCCGGACGGAGCGATAGCACCTCAGTCTCCCACAGAGATCTCCCTGCCACAGAATCTGCGATTCAGAAGATGCTCAACGGACTGCAAGCGTCCCTGCGAGCTGATTTTGCACAACTCTCCAAAGAAATAAGAGCGGAGGTTAATGCATTGGGAGAGCGTACAGATTGTATTGAAAGCAAAACTGAAGAAATCATCACTGCACATAACAATGTCGTAACAGCCCTTGATAACATGGAGCATAAGCTTCAGTCAATCATTACTAAAATTGCCGACCAAGAAGACAGGGACAGGAGGAACAATGTCCGTATAAGAGGCATCCCTGAAAGTATAGGCCCTAATGAGCTAAGTGACTATGCCCGCCGGATTTTCCGATTACTGGCCCCTGACCTCCCAGAGTCCGCACTGTTGCTGGACAGGATCCACAGGCTACCAAGGCCTAAACATCTGCCGGTGTCAGCGCCAAGAGATACCATAACGCGGGTACATTACTATACCACTAAAGAAACCATAATGGCTGCCTCTAGGAAGAGCCCCCACCTACCTGAAGAACTCAGCAAAATTCAGCTGTTTACAGATCTTTCAGCCCACACGTTAGCAGCTAGGAGAATCTTACTGCCGATTACAAGCGCTCTGCGAGCGGCCGAAATACCCTACAAATGGGGTTTCCCGACACGTATCATCGTGAAAAAGAACGGCGTCGAAAAACACATAGGGAATCTGGAACAAGGGAAAAGAGCACTGTCAGAATGGAACTTACCTTTCACTACAGGTCCCACAGAAGGCACGATTGCATCCTCTGCGACCAAGTCACCTATGAAAATCTCCCAGGACTGGGAAACACAACGCAGGGACAAATGACTTGCACCACATGGGCCCGGACGGGCCTCATCAATGGATAAATACATCCATCCTTACTCAATGATGCCCTGGACGGGTAACATATAATTGCCTTTATTATGCAGTAAAATGCCACCAAGGGTAGTGGGATTGAGTAAGGTTAGTGCTCAAGGCAGGCATGCAGGACCCAGGTCTCCCATATTATAACTATGCACAAGTACACACCCTTGACACGCAACTCACAATGTTCATTGATAAGAGTTAAGGGATGGTATTTTAATCATGACTATGTGGGGGTGGGCATAATTGTGCTAATGGATCCTTATACTTTGAGACCCACTGAGGCCCGAACATTAAGCTCAGTCAAGAAGGCCTCGCAGTTTGCTCGGTCCTCCGTGGCCACAGTTAAGCCCCTACACTGGTGACCCTAACCCCCCGAGTTAACTCCCTTTGAATCCCTAGTCAGTGTCTGAACCATACTCCAGGTTGGTGCAGGCCAGAGTACCCGTGAGACACTGTGAGTTGATATCTAGACATGGGCAATTAAACCGGGATAAGTAATGCTGTTTATTTACAACTGTTTATTTACAACTAACCGCGGTTGAAAACTGCACCATATTCCATATGTTTCATATTTCCTTTTTAAATTCTTGTTGTTGTTATGCAATATGATGTTTATATCACCTTCACCATGTAAATGTATACCACCGCGCATACTACCCACGACACTTGGTGCATCCCTATGCAAAAGACTCACGTTGCCTCGTGACACACCCAGATGTCGACGGTATGGATATGTTGGCGACTAGATGCGAATGTGCGCCGGGTGGCTGGGTTTACTGTGCACTCCACGCCGATGGCCTACCTATCTGACACATTGCTGCCAAGATTCACTATAACCTGGGAGGTGCCCGCTCAACCCATAGGAGTTGATCTCCCCTAATACATAGGGGTCCCCCTCTAACCCCCAAAAGGGCTTCAATGCCCGGACAAGCTAGGACTACCGGGTCTCACCCCAGAGACCCTTTTACTGTAAATAGTTGGTTATGTTTTCCCGGTTTCCCCCCCCCCCCCTCCACCCACCCCTTCCCGCAAGGCAACTATAAAATGCCAAAGTAAGACAATCAAGATGTTTTCGACACAGCAGAGGCCACCTTATGCATATCATTTCCAGACCAGTCCGGTTATACCGTGGGTACAGGGTATACTGATCTGCATGCCTATCGCCCAGATGCCTACTATCTTCTCTACATCAACATTCCTGAATGACACTAAAGATAGTCTAGGACCTTCTCTGAACACAACATGTCCCTCAACATCCTCTCAGTAAATGCCAAAGGGCTAAATACACCACATAAGAGACGTATGGCCTTATTAGAAGCCAAAAAACAGAAAGCCCAGGTAGTATTCTACCAGGAAACCCATTTCCAAACGACCAATCACCCGAAATTCTCCTCCAAACAATTTCCAATCGGTTACCATAGCACCTATAAGACAAAGAAACGGGGTGTCTCCACCTTGGTCAGTAAGGACGTGGCATTCCAACTGGTAAAGAAAATTTGTGATAAAAAAGGCCGCTATCTCCTACTCCAATGTATAATTAATAATGCACAATATACCCTGGTCAATGTATATGGTCCACACACTGAATGTCATACCTTTCTCGCACAACTCTTAGAACTAACGATGGCCTACAAATTTGGAGATGTAATAATAGGTGGAGATACCAACTTCATCCTAGATCAGACCTTAGACACTACGTCCTCCTCCACAATCTCACAGCAAACAACGAATCAAAGATCTCGTTCCATATCACATATAGATAAAGTACTACTCACACACGACTTCACAGATATATGGAGAACTTTACATCCCCTAGACAAGGATTACACACAGTACTCCCAGGTACATGGATCATACTCCAGAATTGACCGTTTCCTTATTCCCTCGATTTTAATTCCGAAAATAGTCAAAGCGGATATTGGCGATATCACATGGTCTGACCATGCCCCAATCTCGATTTCCATAACCACACAATACCCCACATCTGGGAACCGCACCTGGCGCCTCAACGATTCCCTCTTAAATGACCACGAATTGGTTGCGCAAATCAGTAAAGAACTTCATACATACTTTGCACTAAATGATATAGGAGGGATGACCATAGATACATTGTGGCAAGCCCACAAAGCCGTCATTAGAGGACAGCTTATTAAACATGCTAGCTATAACAACAAAAGGAGAACTAAACGTTACATTGATTTACACAGAGAACTAGCCTCACTTACACGAACGAATAAAACAAACCCATCTCACACCACCACCACACGGATCCTGGAGCTACAAAATAATCTGAAAGAGATAGAGTTGGAGAAAACGACTTATCTCCTAACAAAGATGAAATATAAATTTTTCCATGAGGGAAATAGAGCAGGGAAAACCCTAGCTGCGCAACTTAAAGCAAGAACCCTCTCGTATAAAATTGCCTTCCTCACCTCGAACCACGATAAAAAAATTACTGACCCTCAAGCGATAGTTGACGAGTTTAGCCAATATTATAGTGGCCTCTATAATCTAGCCCAGACGCCAGACTGCCCCCCTCCTAAGCAAACGGACATAGACTTATTTTTGCGTGACATTGACTTACCTTCCCTCAACCCAGACGAATGTCAGGCCTTAACTCAACCCTTCTCAGAGAAGGAAATACTTACTATCCTCGACAAATTGCCAAAACACAAGTCTCCTGGCCCTGACGGCTTTACGAACATGTATTACCACACGTTTCGAGATCCGCTGGTACCATACATGAAGACACTCTTTAACCGTTGCTTCCAAACTGGTTCCATGCCCAAAGCGATGTTACAGGCCCACATTTCAACACTACCAAAACCCGGGAAATCACCGACTCAATGCTCAAATTTTCGACCTATATCTCTGCTGAACTGCGACACCAAAATTTATGCTAAATTGATAGCCAACAGGTTGAGCCCAATACTGACACGTATCATTCACAACGATCAAACAGGCTTCGTTAGGGGTAGGCAAGGTTCTGACAACACTAGGAAAATTCTAAATATCCTCTCACACATTGTAGATCAAAAAACCGAAAGCCTACTATTGGCTTTAGATGCAGAAAAAGCCTTTGATAGGCTCAACTGGGCTTATATGATATCAGTTCTCAACAAATATGGTTTCCCACAAGAGATGACCCGGGGAATCTTGGCATTATATAAATGCCCAACCGCACAAGTTTATAGTTCAGGCTTTACCTCACGCCCGTTCGCCCTTTCCAACGGCACTAGGCAAGGCTGCCCGTTGTCCCCTCTTCTTTTCATTCTCGCCCTGGAACCTTTAGCATACAAAATTAGAAATGACCCATCTATATCAGGCATAGACATTGGCCCCTCAACCTTCAAATTATCAATGTTTGCAGATGATATTCTATTATCTATCAGTAACCCAATAACAACGATCCCCCGCCTCATCTCTATACTGCAGGAGTATGGTAAGATATCTTACTACAAACTAAATAACGCAAAAACCCAAGCACTACCCCTCCACATACCTGCAACACGAGTAGACTTGCTTCGACAATCCTTCCAGTTTGACTGGAGACAACACTATATCACCTACTTAGGGGTGAAGCTAGCATTGCACACCCACAAAACGCTGACACTAAATTACGGACCGATCACACAGACTTGTAAGTCGCTGTGTCATCAATGGAGAAACGTACATTTATCATGGCTAGGACGGATTAACACTGTCAAAATGGTGCTGTTACCAAAAATCCTCTATATTTTTAGGATGCTGCCAATACAGGTACCTCCGCATCTCCTCAAGACCATCCAAGCTATCATTTCCAGATTCATCTGGAACAAGCGTAAACCACGCATACAAATATCTATACTACAGCAAACCCGCGCTAGGGGTGGCCTGGGGGCGCCAAAATTAGTCACATACTATGAGGCAGCCGCTTTGGACTTTGCCATTCGATACCATGCTCCCAAACATACGTTCCAATGGGCCGATATGGAATCTGATAGATCTAAACCGCATTCCTTACTCCACATTATGTGGTCTCCGAAGTTACACAGGCCACCAAAACTATCACTTTATCCCACTTCCATATTGATGCTCAAATATTGGGACAGGTTGATGGCCACGGTGACAGAGAAGGGGAAGTTCTGCGTAGCTGCTCCTCTCGAAGCCTTAACGAGATTGTCGCCTTGGCTGTCCTTAAAAACCTGGTCCAGACATGGTGTGAAGGTTATCAAAGATATATGTACACAACAGGGACTCAAACCATTCCCGGTATTACAATCCCAATTTAATGTTCCTAATTCATGTATTTTCCAGTACTTGCAACAAAAAACGTTATCTCCACCCATGTATCCCTGAACCCCCAGATCCAGCCTTATCGACTGCAGGACACAATGGAGATTTTAGCTAGATGCCAAAACTCACCACAAAAACCCAAATCCCTTTCGTTATGTTACCGAGTCTTGCTTGATTACAATACCCCCCGTTCTTTCAACTTTGTACAAAAATGGGAAAAGGAGGGCATACCAACACTCACAGATACGCAGTGGCTATCAGCGCTGACTGCTCTTTCGGGCCTTACCTCCTGCTTTTCGCACGTAGAAGCGCATAAAAAAGTGATATATAGATGGTATCTGACACCGCAAAGACTCCACCAAATATATCCTAGTACCAGCCCACGTTGCTGGAGATGTTGCGAGGGCATAGGTGACATGATGCACATATGGTGGGGATGTAAAGGGATAGAAACGCTTTGGACACAAGTTCACTCACTCCTGCAACAATTACTCCAACATAAAGAACCCTTGACACCAACACTGACACTCTTATTGATCTTCCCTTCTCACTGGAAGAAAGCAGATAAAAAGGTAGCCTCCATCATAATCCTGGCAGCTCGGCACCTCTTAGCACAAAATTGGAAGACCACTAGGTGTCCCTCCAAAAAGGAACTACTAGACAGGATATTTCAATACTACAAATATGAACTTTTAGCTTCCACCTCACACATATGCAGAGAAAGTGCGGTAAACATCTGGAAACCCTTTTTGGAATTAACTCACTATAATACATCCTCTGTAGACACACCTGTAGCCATAACCCGCGACACGGTCGCCTCTACATACAAGACTAGGTAGAGACACTTTTGACCCATGAACAGGGTTACCTGCTATTAACAGAGCCCAAAGGATATAAATCAAGGATACAAATCAAACAATACAGGCTTACTTGTGTGTGTGTGCTAGGTATATTCAAGAATGCAAATGCATGGCCGCCCTGCTGTGTTATTATGTGTTGTGTTATTATGTGTTACTGTGATATTATGTGTTACTCTGTTTTACTCTATAACACTTGTAACAATAGTGAAAGTAAGCTACCAACAATGTTAAAACTGACTGCCTTGAATGTATTATTTCCCTTCCCCACCCCCTCTTTATTCTGTACCCTTATACCCCTCCCTTTTTGTGTAACAGTTAAATACTCGATTTTTTGCGATTCGAGAAATAAAAATTATCAATGAGAAAAAAAAAACATATGTATAGTTATATTCCATATAATAGATTTTACATAGACCCCTTTTGTCCAGATATATTCTTAAGAACAACATGTATAGCTTGTTGCATAAAATCTTTGAAAGCATTAAGCTTACACAATTATGAGTACATTCATTAGTGTGACACTACTTTGAACTCATCTCGACAAACTGGTCCTTAAATAAAAGTAATGAGGAAATCACAATGGCAAGAGCATCAATAACATGGCCTATTTGTGACGTCTTCCTTGTGTATGTTAGAGCTTTATGCTTCATATACATTTCCTAAGGTTTAGCCACAACCTGGAGAACTAAAATGTCAGAGACATTCTGCAAAATAACATTCACATGGAGAATATTTTGACAGAAATAGCCTTCAATAATTTTATTAGCCTTTTGCTTACTTTGTATAACTCAAAACCAATAAATGTATCACATACATACAGCAGCATATTATTTCATTTGTAAACCTTTTTCTAAATACGTACATATGTACGTCCTACCCGGTAATCTGGAGTCTTGTTCAATGGCTTTATAATGCTGAGATATGAACAAGCAGTAAGGGAATAATAAAGAGCTATATCGTTTTTTGAGAAACATACTTAAGATATGGTCTTGTTGCCCTTAATCCCTGTGAATATATGAGAGACAAAATCTGAAGATGAGAGTTTTATGTTGTTGCTAGGAAATAAAAAACAAACTTGGTGGTAGAGCGTTAACTAAGATAAATTCACCTTTTCAATCTTCTCTCCCTCTAAAGAGAAGAGAGTAAAAATAAAGCAATCTAAGCACAGTTAAGAGTAATTCCAAGCACCATGACTACGCAAGTATTTTGATTGTACAGTGCTACGGAATATGTTGGTGTTTTATAAATGCCAGTAATAAATAAAATAAAAAAAATAAACATGGCCAAGGAGCCTGGAGTCTACATGTGCACCATTTCAAATAATAAGCCCCCAACCCCTGTCACTGTGGTGTCTTCTGCCAGCTGGGAACTAGAGGGCTGGCTAATATCAATTCTGTGAAAAAGGTACCACCAGATCTGTATAAAAAGTAGAACAAAATGTTACAATAAAATGAACTGAAAAATTGAATAATAAAAGAGAATTTAAATGAACAATTAAAAGTCCACAGTATTGTCCAATAAAACCCAGTAGAAAAAAAATAACCAATAAAAAAAGATAAACCTCGCTTCTCCTTTCCTCTCGACCCACCACTTGCCCGCTTGATCCTGTCCCGTCTCACCTTATCAGATCTCTCTCCTCTTGTTTTATGACTTCCTTAACACACATCTTCAACTGCTTTCTCTTCTAGTGTTGTCACTGCTGCCCTTAAACATGCTACTGTAGTACCCATCTTAAAAAAGCCCTCTATTGACCGTTCTCCCCTTCTAACTATTGTCTCATATCCTTGCTCCCTTTTTCCTCAAAGCTTCAGGAAAGACTTGTTTCCTCAATTCCAACTCTCTCCTTGACTCTCTTCAGTCTGGCTTATGCCCCCTCCACTCTACTGAGACTGCTCTTAATAAAGTCACTGACGACCTAATCACAGCTAAATCCAAAGGGTACTACTCTATACTAATTGTTCTTGACCTCTCTGCTGCCTTTGACACTGTTGTCCCCTTCTATTTTCTCTTTATACTGCCTCTCTTGGCAAACGTATTACTTCATTTGGATTCCATTACCACCTGTACACTGATCACACTCAAATATACTTCTCCTCCCCGGACCTCTCCCCAGCCATCCTGCAACTTGTCACTGCTTGCCTTTCTTCCATCCCTGACTTGATGTCCTCAATGGAACTCAATCTCTCTAAAACCGAACTCCTTGTCTTTCCTCCTCCTAATACTGATCACCCTTTTTCGCTCTCCCTTCAAGTGTTTGGTACCCACATCAGTCCATCCTTGCAAGCACGCTGTGTTGGCATTATACTTGATTCTGTTACTTGACATTTGAGCCTCACATCCAGTCTGTTACCAAATCATGTAGATTCCACCTTAAAAACATAGCCCGCATCCACCCCGTTCTTATACAAGATGCTACCAAGAAGCTTGTCCATGCTCTAGTAATCTCTCGCATGGATTATTGAAGATTCTCTAAAGAGGTTCCCACAAAGGCATAGATTATGTTTAAATTTCATTTACCTTAATCCAGCTTTACCTTTGCACTCCAATAGTATCCGCTCTCGGTAATCGCTACTTTGGTGTTTTGAGTAGTAATGTCCCGAACGGTTCGCTGTCGAATAGTTCCTGGCGAGGTCGTCGCAAGAAGCTAGTGGCACAATCAGACAATCAGACAGCATGCATCGGCACCCGGGGTCAGCCAGACAGCACGCCAATCAACGAATGCTGTTGCCACCACCAGAATGCCGTCATTGCAGAGCTCAGCAGTGTGGCATTTTTTTTGTGTGTCAACAGCAATGCCATTTGCAACCTGTGCCAAAAGAAACTGAGTCGTGGGAAGTCCAACACCCATCTAGGTACAACTGCTTTGCGAAGGCACATGATCGCACATAACAAACACCTATGGGATCAACACATGAGTACAAGCAGCACACAAACTCAAAGCCGCCATCCTCCTCCTGGTCCAGCATCTTCAGCCTCGTCAACCACTGCTGTCCTCCTTGCCCCCTCTCAACCATCCGCCACTCCGTCTCTCGCCTTGAGCAGTTCCTGCTCATCTGCCCACAGTCAGGTGAGGTGTCTGTCAAGGATATGTTTGAGCGTAAGAAGCCAATGTCACAAAGTCACCCCCTTGCCCAGCGTCTGACAGCTGGCTTGTCTGAACTCTTAGCCCGCCAGCTTTTACCATACAAGGCATTCCAAATTTTTTTAGCTATTGGGACACCGCAGTG
This sequence comes from Pelobates fuscus, assembly GCF_036172605.1. Taxonomy (NCBI): domain Eukaryota; kingdom Metazoa; phylum Chordata; class Amphibia; order Anura; family Pelobatidae; genus Pelobates; species Pelobates fuscus. The sequence goes on from NC_086322.1 coordinate 100,712,741, forward strand.
GAAGGTATCCGGACGAAATTTCTTTGCACAAAAGGCAATCCCCAACCTGTACTCGATTGTGTAAAAGGAAATAATGGCACACAGTGTTGGGGCGAGGGTCCATCTGACCACTGATACCTGGTCTGCAAAGCATGGTCAGGGCAGGTATATCACCTACACTGCGCATTGGGTAAACCTGCTGATGGCTGCCAAGCATGGAATGCGTGGCTCTGCAGAGGAGTTGGTGACAACGCCACGACTTTCAGGCTGGCCTGCTGCCACCTCCTCTACTCCTCCTACTCCATCCTCTTCTATAACCTCCTCAGCTGAGTCCTCTTCTGCTGCTGTGTCTTGCTCCACATCAACGGCACCCCCCCAGCTCCCCAGGTACTATTCGACATCCCGGATCCGGCAGTGTCACGCCGTCTTGGGGTTGACTTGCCTGAAAGCAGAGAGTCATACTGGACCAGCACTCCTGTCCGCCCTGAACGCACAGGTGGATCAGTGGCTGACTCCGCACCAACTTGAGATCAGCAAAGTGGTTTGTGACAACGGAAGAAATTTGTTGGCGGCATTGAATTTGGGCAAGCTGACACATGTGCCGTGCATGGCACATGTGTGTAATCTGATCGTACGACGCTTTGGGCATAAGTACCCAGGCTTACAGGATGTCCTGAAGCAGGCCAGGAAGGTGTGTGGCCATTTCAGGCATTCCTACATGGCCATGGCGCACTTTTCAGATATCCAGCGGCGAAAAAATATGCCAGTGAGGCGCTTGATTTGCGACAGCCCGACACGTTGGAATTCAACACTCATAATGTTCGACCGCCTGCTCCAACAAGAAAAAGCCGTTAATCAGTATTTGTATGACTGGGGTGCTAGGACAGCCTCTGCGGAGCTGGGAATTTTTTTGCCACATTACTGGATGCTCATGCGCAATGCCTGTAGGCTCATGCGTCCTTTTGAGGAGGTGACAAACCTAGTCAGTCGCAACGAAGGCACCATCAGCGACATCATACCATTTGTTTTCTTCCTGGAGCGTGTCCTGCGAAGAGTGCTGGATCAGGCCGTAGATGAGCGTGAAGAGGAAGAGTTGTGGTCACCATCACCACCAGAAACAGCCTTATCAGCATCGCTTGCTGGACCTGCGGCAACACTGGAAGAGGATTGTGAGGAAGAGGAGTCAGAGGAGGAATGTGGCTTTGAGGAGGAGGAGGAAGACGAACCACAACAGGCATCCCACGGTGCTCGTTGTCACCTATCTGGTACCCGTGGTGTTGTACGTGGCTGGTGGAAGAACATACCTTCAGTGAGATCACTGAGGACGAGGAACAGGACATGAGTAGCTCGGCATCCAACCTTGTGCAAATGGGGTCTTTCATGCTGTCGTGCCTGTTGAGGGACCCTCGTATAAAAAGGCTGAAGGAGAACGACCTGTACTGGGTGTCCACGCTACTAGACCCCCGGTGTAAGCAGAAAGTGCCTGTCGGAAAGGATGCAGCAGTTCCAAAATAAATTAAAAAGTATGCTTTACACAGCGTATAAGGGTGATGTCACAGCACAATGGGAATCTAACAGGGGAAGAGGTGAAAGTAATCCTCCTCCTCCCACGACCACGCCGGCAAGGACAGGACGCTTTACAGACGTGTTGTTGATGGAGGACATGCAGAGCATTTTAAGTCCTATGCATCGCCACAGCCCTTCGGGGTCCACCCTCAGAGTACGACTCGACCGACAGGTAGCAGACTACCTCGCCTTAACTGCAGATATCGACACTCTGAGGAGCGATGAACCCCTTGACTACTGCGTGTGCAGGCTTGACCTGTGGCCTGAGCTATCCCAATTTGCGATAGAACTTCTGACCTGCCCCGCTTCAAGTGTCCTGTCAGAAAGGACCTTCAGTGCAGCAGGAGGTATTGTCACTGAGAAGAGAAGTCGCCTAGGTCAAAAAAGTCTAGATTACCTCACCTTTATTAAGATGAATGAGGGATGGATCCCAAAGGGACTGACAGTGGGCAATACATTCGACTAAAAAAGGCCTGATGAGGGGGACTACTTAACACACCACTCCTATCTGGTAGCACATTAGATTACACGCGCAGTGCACCAAATTGAAGTAGGAGGACCAACCAAGCATCTTTTTCCATCTCTCGGTTCCTAAAATCGATGCCATATACACGTCCCCTGATAGGGGACGTAACAGGGATTAAACTGATAAGAATAGTACTACTTAACACACCACTCCTATCTGGTGGCACATTAGATTGCATGCGCAGTGCCCCAAATTGAAGTAGGAGGACCAACCAAGCATCTTTTTCCATCTCCCAGTTCCTAAAATCAATGCCATATACACGTCCCCTGATAGGGGACGTAACAGGGATTAAACTGATAGGAATAGTACTACTTAACAAACCTTATAATAACGCAGAGAGAGGCAACACAGAGAGAGGAGTCTGAAGAAGAGGAGTCAGAGGAGGAAGGTGGCTTTGAGGAGGTGGAAGACCAAACACAGCAGGCGTCCCAAGGGGCTTGTTGTCACCTTTCGGGGACCCTTGGTGTTGTACATTGATGGGTGGAGGAAGAGACCTTCAATGACATCAATGAGGACAAGGAACGGGACATGGCTAGCTTGGTATCCAACCTTGTGCAAATGGGGAGTTTGCAGTTGTGCAAATGGACTGTTTACGGTTGTTTGCGGTGCGTTAAACGGGGAGTTTGGTCTGTCACTGTGAAGCGGTCGTAATCCTTACACTACCTGATCGATACAACATCATACCTGATGTTTTAAAGCACGTTATTCCAAACAATTTAGGAATGTTAGGTGATTTATGCCCTTTATGGATTAAAACCAGACTCTGCATCAACTATGTAATTTTCCATGGGAGTTTTGCCATGGATCCCCCTCCGGCATGCCACAGTCCAGGTGTTAGTCCCCTTGAAACAACTTTTCCATCACTATTGTGGCCAGAAAGAGTCTCTGTGGGTTTTAAAATTTGCCTGCCCATTTGAAGTCTATGGCGGTTCGCCCGGTTCGCCCGTTCGCGAACATTTGCGGAAGTTCGCGTTCGCCGTTCGCGAACGGAAAATTTTATGTTCGCTACATCACTAGTCTCTAGTGTTTTCACTCTTTGACTAAGAATCTCATTTATTTAGATTCCTTTTGGGTATTACCAGATTTACTCAAATGTTTGCATTATAATTTAGCAGGATCGTGTGACCATTTAGATAATATTCCCCCTATTCTCCTTTTGGTCTGTACGTGATGTACAGTGGCTGTATTGTTTGTTGCAACAGGGTTTTACTTTCTTTAACTTAGTTGCACTTTCTCTATGAGGGGCTTCTGTTAACATTGCTACTACTTTTTGCTACATGATATCACGTACTTGACTTCGAGACACCGGTATTACTATATATACTTGTCTATAGTGGTTGATCTTAGTTATTACTATTCTTATATTTTCATCACTATACACACAGTATCTCACGAAAGTGAGTACACCCTTCACATTTTTGTAAATATTTTATTATATCTTTTCATTAAACAACACTGAAGAAATGACACTCTGCTACAACGTAAAGTAGTAAGTGTACAGCTTGTATAACAGTGTAAATGTGCTGTCCCCTCAAAATAACTCAACACACAGCCATTAATGTCTAAACCGTTTTTAACAAAAGTGAGTACACCCTTAAGTGGAAATGTCAAAATTGGGCCCAATTAGCCATTTTTCGTCCCCGGTGTCATGTAACTCATTAGTGTTACAAGGTTTCAGGTGTGAATGGGGAGCAGGTGTGTTAAATTTGGTGTTATCGCTCTCACACTCTCTCATACTGGTCACTGAAAGTTCAACATGGCACCTCATGGCAAAGAACTCTCTGAGGATTTGAAAAAAAGAATTGTTGCTCTACATAAGGATGGCTTAGGCTATAAGAAGATTGCCAAGACCCTGAAACTGAGCTACAACATGGTGGGCAAGACCATACAGCAGTTACACAGGACAGGTTCCACTCAGAACAGGCCTCACCATGGTCGACCAAAGAAGTTGAGTGCACGTGCTCAGTGTCATATCCAGAGGTTATCTTTGGGAAATAGACGTATGAGTGCTGCCAGCAGACTAAGGACATGGATTACTCGAAACCTGTCCTGTGTTCCGATGAGACTAAAATAAACTTATTTGGTTCAGATAGTTTCAAGCGTGTGTGGTGGCAACCAGGTAAGGATTACAAAGACAAGTGTGTCTTGCCTACAGTCAAGCATGGTGGTGGGAGTGTCATGGTCTGGGCCTGCATGAGTGCAACCAGCACTGGGGAGCCACAGTTCATTGAGGGAACCATGAATGCTAACATGTACTGTGACATACAGAAGCAAAGCATGATCCCCTCCCTTTGGAGACTGGGTCGCAGGGCAGTATTCCAACATGATAAAGACCCCAAACACACCTCCAAGACGACCACTGCCTTGCTAATGAAGCTGAAGGTAAAGGTGATGGACTGGTCAAGCATGTCTCCAGACCTAAAACCTATTGAGCACCTTTGGGGCATCCTCACACGGAAGGTGGATAACGCAAGGTCTCTAACATCCACCAGCTCCGTGATGTCATCATGGAGGAGTGGAAGAGAACTCCAGTGGCAACCTGTTAAGCTCTGGTGAACTCCATGCCCATGAGGGTTAAGGCAGTGCTGGAAAATAATGGTGCCCACACAAAATATTGACACTTTGGGCCCAATTTGGACATTTCCACTTAGGGATGTACTCGGTTTTGTTGCCAACGGTTTAGACATTAATGGTTGTGTGTTGAGTTATTTTGAGGGGACAGCCAATATACACTGTTATACAGGCTGTACACTTACTACTTTACATTGTAGCAGACTGTAATTTCTTCAGTGTTGTCACATGAAAAGATATAATAAAATATTTACAAAAATGTGAGGCGTATACTCACTTTTGTGAAATACTGTATATATTTTGGAGTGAATTCTGCATTATTTTTCATGTGATTCTCCCTTCCCTTTCCCCCCTTGTTTTAGGTTTACTTAGTATTTTTTATCTGTACATAATAAACATTATGTTTTACCCTTATGAGTGTTACAATAAGGGCAGTTCATGTTTCTCCTTCTTTTTCATTGTAATTAACGTCTACATACTACTTTAGAATTAAATATTTAAAAATACACTGTATTGTATGACACAAATTTCCAGCTATTGCTCCCTTATTTGAGGTTAAATGACTCATCATTGAGCTAATATGTCATGACAGACACCTTGTAAATGTGAATATTGTACTACCATATCATTTTTTTTTAATTCGTATATCATGTACTGTTTGATTTTTTTTTCTTTTTCCCTATTTCTAATGCATTTAGCAAATTGCAACAATCTAATTGCTTGTAATTATAAGGCTTTAATGAAAGCTTTTACTAAAACTTAAATTACACATTGATTATGTTTAGTTCACTTACAGTAATTTATTATAATTACACTATCAAAAAAGTACTTCAAACTACCATATATACTCGAGGATAAGCCGACATTTTTTGTGCTGAAAAACCCCAACTCGGCTTATACTCGAGTCAGTGTCTGTATTATGGCAATTTACATTGCCATAATACAGACTGGGGGCTGGCAGCGAGCGCTTACCTCTCCTGCAGCTCCTGTCAGCTCCCTTCTCCTCCGCGGCGGTCCGTTCAGCACCTCTGTCAGCTCCCAGCGAAAGTCTCGCGAGAGCCGCGGGGTCATAGTGCGGCTCTCGCGAGACTTACAGTGCACTCATACACACACACACTGCAGTCATACACACTGCACTCATACACACTGCACTCATACACACACACTGCATTCATACATACACACTGCATTCATACATACACACTGCACTCATACACACTGCACTCATACACACACTGCACTCATACACACACACTGCAGTCATACACACTGTACTAATACACACACTGCATTCATACACACACACTGCACTCATACACACTGCATTCAAACACACACTGCACTCATACACACACACTGCACTCATACACACACACTGCATTCATACATACACACTTCACTCATACACACACACACTGCAGTCATACACACTGCACTCATACACACTGCACTCATACACACACTGCACTCATACACACACTGCAGTCATACACACACTGCAGTCATACACACTGCACTCATACACACACTGCATTCATACACCCACACTGCACTCATACACACTGCATTCAAACACACACTGCACTCATACACACACACTGCACTCATACACACACACTGCATTCATACATACACACTGCACTCATACACACACACACTGCAGTCATACACACTGCACTCATACACACTGCACTCTCACACACTGCACTCATACACACACACTGCATTCATACACACACACTGCACTCATACACACACACTGCACTCATACACACACTGCACTCATATACACACACACTGCATTCATATACACACACACTGCATTCATTATATACACACACTGTAAATACATATTCAATTAATATAATTTCTTTAGGATCTAATTTTATTTAGAAATTTACCAGTAGCTGCTGCATTTCCCACCCTAGTCTTATACTCGAGTCAATAAGTTTTCCCAGTTTTTGGGGTAAAATTAGGGGCCTCGGCTTATATTCGGGTCGGCTTATACTCGAGTATATACGGTAATATTTTAAATAAATGATGGCTTAATTGCAAAAGCAATGTACACCTAAAATAAAGGGTTATATAGTTATGTCAATTAACCTCCCTGGCGGTATGATTATGTCAGGAATTTTGTACCAAAAGCGGTACCATTTTTTTGCATGGAAATTTGGTGTTATGTATTGTAGGCCAGTAATTACTTTCTTAAACCTGACCAAAAGTACTCTCATATGTGATAAAGTTCGAAACATAAAATCATGAATTATAATCTAATAAATAATATAATTTTATTCAATAATGTAATAAATAATGAAATTTGTCAAACAAAGAAAATTCAGTAAACATCCTGGGTGTGGTAAATTTTGAAACATGGGACTGCACATAGACCGACATCACAATCAGGGCAATGGAATCTGGTTTCCTTTCGGATTTTTTTTCCATTGCTATCTCGCTTTGAGCAGCAAACTACGCACATCCTTGTAGGTGCTGCCTTTTTTGCGGTTGGCGGGATGTAATCCATAAAGTGACGACCAGTCAGGCGTTCTGGGTTGACAACGTCAACAGCACGACGTCCAGATCTGTTCACGGCCACTGATGCCGTTTGGTAGTTCACAAAAATCCGCTCCGCCACCTTCCAGATAAAGTCAGAATGAACAAGAGGCTTGTCACTCTTTCCTCTGTGCAGTATATAGGCATTCCAGAGGCATTGTTCCAGTAGATGCCTGAAGATTTTTTTGTAATATTTTTTGTTGTTGTTTCCGCATAGCCGGATAAAATGTCATCGCCTGATCAGCTCTATCGACTCCTCCCATGGTGTTGTTGTAGTCAATCACAAGTTGTGGCTTCATGACATCTTTCCCACCTCTTGTGTGGACCATGGCAGTGGAGGTGTTATGCACTGTACTCATTAGGCATACGTCTTTTTTGTCACGCCAACGCATTGCCATCATCTTTCCTTTCTGCCAGGCAACCATTTCTCCTGTTTTCAGTTTTTTCTTGGCAAACATAGATGGCAGGTCACGTCGGTTGGCCCTAACGGTTCCATATCCATCAGTCTTGTGTTTTATCAGAAACTCGTACAGCTCAGGCGATGTGTAAAAGTTGTCCGTTGTCACACAATACCCCTGATTCAGCAATGGCTCAAGCAGTGTAAGGACTGATGACGTTGCCATCCCATAGCCGCTGTACCTGGGGTTGAATTGTGTTCCTTTACCGGTGTATATGACGGAATTCCATATATAGCCAGGGGCAGAGTCGCAGAGCATATAGGATTTTATTCCAAACCGTGCTCTCTTGGATGCGATGTATTGAATCCAGCTGAGGCGTCCCTTGTAAGCCATCAGACTTTCATCAATGCTGATGTCTCTATCTGGCACATAGGCCTGCTGGAAATTTTTTAGGATCATTTGGTATACTTCCTAGATCTTCTTGAGTTTTGGCGCTGGATGTGTGGCTTCGTCAAATTCCTCGTTGTTGGTGAAGTGCAAATTCTTCATTATGAGGGAAAATCGGTACTCGGACATGATGGTGCCAAAAAATGGGGTTGCCAGCCATTTATTGGTAGTCCAGTACCATTTCTGCAGGGGTTTCCCCACCACCCCCTGAAGAAGTATTAGCCCCAGAAACTTCCAGATGTCCTCTTTAGTCACCGGTTTCCATTTTCTGTTCCTGGAAAACTTGCTATGCAGAGTAGCTGATTGCTGCTCGTTGTAGCGATTTGTCTCCGTGACAATCTTTTCAATGACATCATCTGTGAGAAATAATTTTAGGTATGCCAAAGAATCATTGTGCTCAACGTCTACCTTCATCCCAGGTGATCCAGTAAACGGAAATCTTGGCGGCGGTACCTCATCCATACCGCAATCAATAAGGCACCAAGTGCGCACATCACTGGGTGCAGAATCATCGCTGTCGCCACTTCTCTGGTCACTGTCAGAGTTGGATGACGAATCTTGCCACGAATCGCTATCGTAGTCGCTCAATTCTGCGAGGGGCTCTGTGTCGCTGCCGCTGTCACTCATCTGATCCAAACCCGCTTTGGAGATGCTAAAGTGACGCTTTGATGCCATGGTAAAAAATGCATTTTATGGGCAGAAATTACAGCAAAAAGGGCAGGCAGGGCAGTGTAGGATCAAATTTCAAATCTGAGGTGATACTGTGTCAAATCTGAGGTGATACAATGTAATCTGACAGGATTTCACTGTATCACCTAACTTTATGTGTGTGTGTCACTTTTAACATTTTAATTACCCGCCCAGTTCCGCCCCCATGAGCCTCTGCGGCTCACAGAGACGGAACCAGGAAGTCAGATGGAGGCATCCGCCGGGGCTCTCACCGGCAATCACAGCGCGGGGACATCGCTGGATCGCAAGGAGAAGGTAAGGAGACTCCGCTGCCAGCTCTGTTATCTACCCCGAGCGTGACTCGGGGTTACCGCTTCTGGCAGCGAAAATTAACCCCGAGTCACGCTCGGGAATACCGCTAGCCTGGTTAATACCACATTCAATGTGTACTGAAATTTTAAGGATGCAAATGAGAAATGAGAACTACGACCTTTACAATGTATAAACAACCGAAAACAAATATGTGGGATACGGCTGAAACAGATCTAAGGGAACATAAAAATATATGCAAATAGTGAAGTATAATTAACACAATCTATCATGCACTATAAATGGAGGCACTCACAAGATTGTGTAGATAGTATCGCTCATAAGGTGCCTCCCCCGATATAATGGGGGCTAGCTATCCCCCTCTTTATTGTGGGATAGCCAGTGGTATTCAGGACTTCAGACGGGTTGAAGGTAGAAAATCATTTACATTTATTTATAAAAAAAAAGGTGAACAATCACCATCAAATATAAAATAGAATAGGAACAAAGCAGTATGGTCCTATGCATTTCATTCCACAATATTACAAAATGTGCATATAGGATTACTGGAATAGGATATGTTATGTACAATTTGTAATATTGTACACTAGTTTTATTTGTCACTGCAGTCCCTGAAGAAGTTCCTTGCGGAACAAAACGCGTAGGACCATACCGCTTTGTTCCTATTCTATTTTATGTTTGATGGTGTTTGTTCACCTTTTTTTTATAAATAAATGTAATCGATTTTCTACCTTCAACCCGTCTGAAGTCCTGAATACAACTGGCTATCCCACAACGAAGAGGGGGATTATTAGCCCCCCATTATATCGGGGGAGGCACCTTATGAGCGATACTTTTCTACACAATCTCGTGAGTGCATCCATTTATAGCGCATGATAGATTGTGTTAATTATACTTCACTATTTGTATATAGTTTTATGTCCCCTTAGATCTGTTTCAGCCGTATCCCACATATTTTTTTTCGGTTGTTTATACATTGTAAAGGTCGTAGTCTTTGGGTAGCGACCTTGTTAGGCTGTACTTTAACTCAAAGCTAAGTAATTTTTTATCTAATATTTCACTACACTTATTCACATCTGTGGTGTTTATATTGTGTTGTTTTGCCATTAATTAGCAGAACAACTGGTGAAGTCTGCTTGCACTGTAATAGGTAAGAACATCAGGTGTAGAACATCAACGCAAATGCATCTCATTCTATAGGAAAGTATCACCTGTTCAGTTGTGTTGTGATTTCTTCTAACTTTAAAAGGACACTTCACATTGGACATACGAAATTTGACAAGTGGCTAAGAGATAGGCATATGCCCAGAGAGACATTTCGCATAATAATGTGGTTGTCTAAGTGAAATTATTATCTAGGTAAAGTGAAGCATGTATTGGAGGAGAGAGGGCAGTTTGTGATGTCAAAATCAAATAAGAGTGCAGTGCATTCATGTCAACAGTGAATTAATAATTGAAACATATGGAAAATATTGTAAGGGGGTACTAAATGTTTTAGCAAAGGTGCAAATAAATAATTGAACATGTGTGTATATATTTCTATAAATTGCAATAGTATATGAGAAATTTACTGCAACTACAGTTAGAATGAAATCTATTGTACATATACAGTTGAAATCAAAGTAATTCAACCCCCATTGGAATTTGTATTCCAATTCACATTTTTAGGAATACAAAAAGTTGAAACTAATTGGAGGGGAGAAGATCTCATTACCACAATGGGTAAAACGGAGATGAGATGGATTTTTAATCTCAACTCCCTTCTCCTCTATGGGCTAAATAGTGACTTTGAGCTAAATCATTTTTTAGAATATTTTTTATATAATTTTTAAATTGTTCTTAACTGGTTTTCATAAATTTATTAATTAAATATATTAGTGATATTTATATTTATATTTATCTCTAATAGCTTATATGAATCCAATCACTGAAGTACAGTATATCTGGGTAAAGGAGAACTATACGATTTGGGGTAACATAAAGTATACCACTTTAAATTTCTGAGGATTTATAGAGCCCCATTATACCAATCGATATAAATCTTATTCATCTAGATTTGCTCATTTTTTATTATAAACTTATATTTGTATTATTCCATTCATATCTTAACGTTTTATTTTTTGTCACTGCTTCTATTTGCACGTACGAGCTGCATTAGATTTAGGGGTTAAAATACCCACACGTATGGACATTGGATATCTTGAATATGACAGAGAAACGCCAGTAAGGAAAATGGTGATACCTATACTGGAAGTGACGAATGGATGTGACGTCACTTCCGGAAATCAGCACAGCAAACGTGATCAGCTGTGGAGGAAACGTCCACGAAAAGGGCGTAACGTGTCTCGAGGAAAGGGCGAAACGTGTCTCGAGGGAGATTTCCAGCAAACAGGACATTGTTTTTATTGTTTTGTAATATACATGTGTTCATTTTTTTAATACATTAAATAAATTGATCAATTGGATAATTGTTAGTCCCAATTTGCTGCTATCTTCATCTACCTCCAAAGAAGGTTTACCCCCCTTAGTGGGTAACAAGCTGTCCAAACCAGAGCCAGGTATACAGATTTGGCTCTGGAAAACGTGAGCACTATACCATTTGGTGTTTTGAATTTGTTCAGATTTCCTCCAAACATACTTCACCAGAGAGATATATTTGCCTTTGTTTTTGTGTATTCCCATATGAGTATTGAAGAAAGAAATTAAAGAGGGAAGGTGTCTCCCAATATACGCCAAAGCGATTGTGATTTGGCTCTTCACTTGTGAGTTTAACTATATATACTTTATTATCTATGCTTTAGAGTTGACATACTCCACTATTGGAAATATTTTTTTTCTTCTTTTTTTGCATATCCAAATCTCTATTTGGACTACCTGATAGCCCTAATATTAGGGGTAAGTACTATTTAACGCTCCACTCAAGGGACTTTATGGTGGGTGGTTTGTTATTCACTAACCCCCTCTTAAATTCCCTAACCCTTACTATACTTTCCAATCTGGTGGATTAGAGAGATGCACATTGAAGTGTTGTAGCTGTATCAATCTCTAAGCGCCTATTTTCCAATTGTTTTGTTGGAAGGTCCAATGGCACCCAAGCTTCAGCTTACTCACAGATGGCATGACGTTTTCTCCTAGGATTTCCTGATACTTCAACGAATCAAACTTTCCTTCCACATGCTCCAGGTTTCCAGTGCCAGAGGATGTAAAGCAGCCACAGAGCATCCCTGAGCCACCACCATGCTTAACTGTAGGCACTGTGTTCTTTTTAGCATATACTTCATTCTCCTTCCTCCAGACATACTGCTGATCCATTGGGCCGAAAAGTTCCAGTTTTGTTTCATTGCTCCACAGAACAGAATCTCTAAACTTCTGTGGCTTATTTATATGATTTTGAGTATATTGGAGCTGACTTTTCTTGTGTGTTTAGGTCAGTAGTGGTGTACGTCTTAGAGTTCTGGCATGGAAGCATTATTTGTTTAGTACGTACCTTACTGTGCTCATTGAAACCTCAGAGTCTATTGCCAGCAAGCCTTGCTAGAGGTCTTTTGCAGCCACTCAGAAATCTGTTTTTCAGAAATCTGATTGCAGGCCATTGATAGCTTCTTTTTTCTGCTCCGTTTACATAGTGTAACCACTGTTCAACATTGAACTTGTGAAATACGATTTCAACTCTGTCTCTAGGAACTTTGTTTCTAACTTACAGTCAAATGTGACACTCAACAAACCACTAGCCACTTCAGGTATTTCAAGTGTTCCAGTTCAAGCACACCTGGTGCAACTAATGAAGCTCTTGATAACTTGCATTAGGTGTGCTTGATACAACACCTGTTTTGCATATTTGTGCTGTTGTGAAGGATTCTATTTGGGGGTTGAATAATTTTAAGACTGGAGAAGTCATTAGAAGTTGCATTTTCAGTTGAATTTGGGGAAGCCACTTGAAGCATCCGTTGTGTGTTGTATTTCAATTGCTTTTGTGTGATTTGTTATGAGATAAATAATCTAATGGGGGATTCAATAATTTTGATTGCAACTGTATAATACTTTGAATAGAGTACCCTAAGTAAATGGAAAAGTATAAAGATACTGTTTTATAAACTGATTTGAGGAACACTCCAAGCACCATAACTACAATAGGATGTGCTTATGGTCCAATGAGTGGTTTCCCCCAATTTTAGTAGTAAAATATATTTTTGAATGGTTTTACTGCCAACCTGGAATATGCCTGTAACTGATCTGTATGTTCACTACTAACTCTGGAGTGCTGGAAGCTTCTAAGCAGGAACTTTAGAGGAGAGAATAAGCTCTCCTGAACTAAACACTGCAATGCAGGGCTTAGCTTATTGGACAAGACTGACCAGGGGATTCCTGTACATACTACTTAGAATGGAGTAGAATTTGTCTACTTAGAATGGATGGACAATCAGGCCACACAAGGCATCATAACCACAACAACAGTCTGTTCTTGGAGTGTTTCTCTAGAATATATTGCTGCTGGCCTCTAGAGGCCTTAGTGGAGTACTGCACATTTTAAATTTCTGATCAAATACTTTTCTGTTTAAATTTAATTGAGCAGCGCATTGTTGCTAGATTTTGTTCTGCCTATTAGATATGTTATAACAACATGTTTTATAGGTTGCCGGGCTTGAACCTTCCTTTTGGCTGTGCCTCTGAGGGTTTTTCAAGTCTCATAGGTTCTGGTTGGCTCAATTTCAATTGACCAACTCACTTTAGGTGGGTCCTTTTTATTGTTTGTCCATTAGAAGTCAGTTATGCTCTCTTGAAGGTTCAGATATTGGTGGTATTGTATATTACAGATTGAAGTCACTCTGCCATTTCACTATCATCTCCTCTCTTTTGATTTCTACAATTCACATTCGTTAGTGGTTTAGATTTGTCTTGGAGATCCACGATCTGACCCTCACTACCCAGATAACCTAATTTGTTCCTTTTTATGTTATTAAGCACTAGGCCCTACTGGTTATACTACCACTTAAGCTTTGCTGGTCCATTTTAGGCTTAGTCTATTGGCTGGTAGGTATCCAGCCATTGCGATATTATCACTTTGGTTACTCATTAATTTTTTGTCCTATCCTAGCATATCTGAACTACCAGAAGCTATTGAGGATTTGTCAATTCCCAGCATTCCTGCAAGGCCCATCTCTCCATCTCACGGAGGGGACAACACCAGCCTGTCTTCCTTCAGGTCTTGGACCATACCTAGGATTATACCTAGGAATATTCCCTACCCTGCCACTGCCAGGAAGGCTGAACGTTTTAGACTGCTCAACACCAACATGGATAACACCGAGGCTGGCAAGGGCCTCAGTGGTGCCCAGTCATCTGACTTGCAGGCTGTCCTGTCATCAGTCTTGTCCTCATTGGGATGGATTACTGATAGGTTGGGCCATCTGGATTGGTTACTCCAGAACCTACTGGTCTTTCAGGCACCCTGACTGGTAAATTCATTGGTCCACTACAGAACCCTAATATTATCAACCCAGCTCACATGGTGCCAGCTAATATTAAGAAAGATATCTTGTAAGAGAAGGATGTCAATCTAGTTTCGCTGCTGATTGCCTCCCAAGATATTCTGGAGAACAAGATGCATGCATATGGCAATGTCTCTGTTGTACGTAAGGCTAGGGACCCCAGGTTGAATAGGAAGTTGTCAATTCCTGAGTTTGTCCTGGCCTTTGGTATTTACAGGGATTGGGTTGCTCGGTTTATCCCGAGCGCAGAGAGGAATTCGATCTGTATTTACACAAGCTGGTGGACCTGGGGCATAAGTATGGAGGTACTTCTTTTTATGATTACCACAAATCATTCTCCGCAAAGGCGTCTGCAGCTCTTGCTCAGTTCAATTTTTAGACGGTCTGGAGCCAGTTTGACACGGAGCTGTTTTGCCGGCACTTCACGAGCCTCAGGGCCTCAGCTTGTGGTATTTGCTCTTAAACTGTTAATTGGTTGCCGATAGAATTCTGATGTGTCTACAGGTAAGTATTTAGCGCATAAACCCTAATGTCTACGTATTTATAATTCATGTTCTGAATCTTTTTATACTTATTGATGTTATGAATTATATTCTTTTGGAACAACAGCAAAAGCAGATATGTAAAAGGTTAAACAGACTAAACTTAATGAAGTTAGATTTAAAACCAGAACAAAATGTTACTAACAGTTAAATTTTACAAACAGCACTACATATATTTATTAATGTTTTCACAGCACAGTTTATTATTATAATAATTGATTTAAAAAGGGAAAACTGATAGTCACACTGCTTTGCTTACCTTAATAGTGACAGAGACATTATTTCACCAAGGCTTCATGTATACATTAATTAATGCCTACTTTTTCACTATCCAATTTCAATGGCTTCTGGCTACCTACTGAGAATAATCATTAAATTGAATGCATATTTATGAAGTTACAATTTTTGTATTTTAGTATGTACAGGAATTATAATTGTCTTATGGTACTAACTGCATTTTCCATGTACTAATCACTTCTCTAACATTTTTTTTTAATTAAGCATATGTTGAATTTAAACAAAACAGGATACATGGCTATTACACAGAGTATGGACAGAATAGAGAGACATTGTCATGTGTAGATCACTTAATTGCCACTTAATTAGAGAGCCACCTATGCCAGAAGGGTGTATCCTTCATTACCAGGAAAAAAAAAACTTTCTGCACAATATCACTCGAAGAAGACTTCAAATCCTAAAATAAAAAAAAAAAGGAAATACATTACTATGTAAATGTAACTGTTTTATTTTTCAATCTTTTTTTGTTTTAAAATGTGAAGAATGCAGATTTGGCATTTTATAATCATAATAACGATTGCAAATTTTCTTTAAAATAAACATTCATTCATCTTAACTGTATCTATTATAATGTATATGCAAACAGGGTATGACTCTTGCAAAAACAAATAGTAAGAATGGAGTATTTCTTTCATCTACCTTCATCTCCTATCATCATCAAACCAGACACCAATTGCAGGCTTGTTTCTTCCTGTGACCTGACCTCCTGGCTTGTTGAAATGTCAGTTCACTCTTCTTTATATAACAATTACTGGTAAACATTATGTGCAAAGATTATGAACAAACAGAAAGAGGTTTTTTTTTTTCATTTTTGAACTGAATAATCAAAGTACTTTATTTTATTTATTTATTATTGTTTAAAACAATATTTTGCTTGTTATTTGTCACATTCATTCAGGACTTTTATTCAGGCTCCTTCTTCTTATTCTGCCTGAATAAAAAAATATATATGTATAATTATATATATATATATATATATATATATATATATATATATATATATATATATATAATTATACATATATATTTTTAAGTTAGAGATATTTGTAAATTGGCAACTAAAATAAAATAAAAATAAAAAATACAGTAAAAATAAAGATAGTAATATGTGCAACGCAGATATGGACTGTGGCGAAACCGACCTCGCCACGTGTCCTTGGATGGGGCTGATTGCCCGCCTCTTGCCTTTGGACTATGGACCAGACTTTATGGGAATGTGATACCCCAGATAGCCATACCATGGAGCCTATTCATATAATGAAAGACTATGGGAAAGACTTTAGCTCCATGGCAATTGTACTGTGTGAGTAGGATCTGCGCGCTATTCGGTAGTTTTGTGCGTGCAGATCCCAGCTATCTGGGGATAGGTGAAATGTCTGTGTGTTATGTGTAAATGTGACTTTATGTATTTTAAAGTGTTTTATGTTGTTTTGCAACCATGTGGTTAATGGAGTCTGCCTTTAGTCCTGGGTAATTGGATTACTTCTCCAATTAACTCCAGGGCAGAAGGGAGGAAACCAGGGTGCATTGTGGGGATGTTTTTCTGCCAGCCAGAAAGGAACAAAAGATACTTTTAGTAACTTTTGAACCCCTGGTCGGATTCATGCCATTTTTTAATATGTTGTTCCCCTGAATGGATTGATTGTGGATATGTATTTTTATGTGAATGTGATGTATGGTTTTAAAGTTATGAAAGTTGTGTAAAAGTATATTTTACACTGTATGCATAATGGGATTATGTGTCACACTAAGGGGAGGGGATGTGTGGGAAGTAACATCTATGTCATTGGTTATTTTATGCCTCCCCCTGGGTGTGGCCTGTATGTGGATTATTGTAATAAAAGCCAGGCTGGATGAGCCAGTCCAGAGTTCCTGTTTTACCCTCAAAGTGATGTGTCGTCTCATTATTGGGGGAAGGATTTAATGTATGCTGTTCCAGTTGACTGCTAGGAGTACAAGCCTATTCGTATGGTTCCTATTCAATGGTCTACAGCATTCATACGCTTGGAAGAATTTAAAGGTTTCTCGGATTCAGCGATTATGGTGTCTGCCAGAGTGCTTGGAGTCCTCAGGAAGCGCTAGGAGCATCCATTAACGGAGGTACCAAGTCGGGGTGCCAGGCGATCCGTTACATTGGTGGCAGCGGTGGGATGGCGTCCTAGTGCGAGGTAAAGCAGCTCAGAGACACTGTTTGGATTTACAAATTGAGGGCAACGCTAGCACTCGTGCAGCGCCCCTGGGAGCAGACTAATATGGAAGGTTCTAGCTCTGGAGATGATTGGCTGGCCGAGGTGAGGCAGCGAGTGGCTGAGTATGGGGATGATATACCCATGGAGACACGACGGGTGATCTGGAACCAGGTCATGGCCGAGCGAAACACAAGGCTGGACCGAGAATTCCGGTTGGCGAAAGAGAGGAAGTATGCTCAGCAGCAGGAGCGTTACAGCAGCCGAGTAGAGGCTGCATCCGAGGAGGTTAGCCGTCTTTCCCTGAGGCGGCGGGAGGAACCCGAAGTGGGGGTCCTCATAGACTGGTCCTGTGAGGAACCACAACAGGCAGGTAGAGATGGGACCAAGGTCTCTCCACCGGGATGCTGGGCAGCCGGCCCAGATCCCCAGCAGCAGCCAGAGTTGCCAGGTGGGGAAGCAGGTGGCCGTTACTCACAAATGTTGAGGGGCCTCACGGATTGGTCCTGGGAAGACCCACAGATGGCAGGTGGAGATGGGACTGCGGTCTCTCTACCGGCCCTACAGGGATGCTGGGCAGTCGGCCCAGATCCCCAGCGGCAGTGTGCGTTACAGGGAGCTGAAAGTGCCATTCTTCCTCCCCAGCGGCAGTCTACGGTTCAGGGAGAGGAGCCTGTTATTCCCTCTCCCCAGCGGCAGCGCAGCTCACCAAGGGGAGACAGTAAGCCCCTCACCAGCGCAGATGGGACCGTGGTCTCTGCGCCCAAGTTACAGGGAGCTGAAGGGGCCGTCCTCCCTCCCCAGTGGCAGTGTGATTTGTTGGGAATTGGGAGCCCAGTCTTCATTCCCCAGCGGCAGAGTATCCAGCAGGGAATGGAGAGCCCAGCCCCCTTTCCCCCTCAGCAGGACTCTGTGCTGGGAGGAGAGACAGTCGGTCTCCCTCCGCAGAGACGGGAAGTATGTATGGGAGAGGAGATTGTTACCACCTCTCCCCAGTGGCGGATCATTAATGTACAGGGAATGGAGAGCCCAGTCTCCATTCCCCTGCGGCAGAGTGTTCTAATGGGAGAGGAGCTGGTTACCACCTCTCCCCAGCGGCAGCTTAATGTACCAGGGGGAGACTGTAAGCCCCACACCTGTGCAGATGGGACCGTGGTCTCTGCACTTCCAGCACAGGGGGTAGGGACGGTCGGTCCTGCCCCCCCACAACAGGGCTGTTTAGCCAAAGGGGAGACAGTCTGTCTCCAGCAGCAGAGCTGTGTAACTAAAGGGGAGACAGTCGGTCTCCAGCAGCAGAGCTGTGTAACTCAAGGGGAGACAGTCGGTCTCCAGCAGCAGAGCGGTGTAACTCAAGGGGAGACAGTCGGTCTCCAGCAGCAGAGCTGCGCAGCTAAAGGGGAGACAGTCGGTCTCCAGCAACCAGGCTCCAACCAGACTACTCCTGTAGTAGTGCTGGCACCAGGGCAGAGTACCGCTGGTCTCTGCCCACTCAGCAACCCACCAAAACAGCCTACCAGTCCCCCACACAGCCGGGGTGAGGCACCTGGACCTGGACAAGTTTTTCCATTACTCAGGTGTAGTAACCATTTATTGTGGGTGGGCTGTACTGCTGTTTCTGTTTTGTGGGTGGGCTGCTGGACTAACAAGGGCACTGACCGGCAAGAGGTCAGGTACCCTGTTAGTCTGTTTGGAAAAGGGGAGAAATGTGGCGAAACCAACCTCGCCACTGGGCCCTGGAGAAGCCTGTTTGCTAGCCTCCTACCTGCTGACTATGGCCCCTGGGTTATTTGGGGCATATTGTACTTTATATTGCTGCTACTGGCCCTTTAAAATCAGCGATGGACATATTGGGACTTTTGGGACTACTGTCCCTTTAAGACTGTGGAGCATATTCCAGTATACTGCCTTTAATATTACATATGTATTTATGTGTTGAGTTTAACCTGGGATATGTATGCAGCATTCAGCTGATTGTTCGGTAGAATCACTCCATTCATTATATTGAGTGAAACTACCGAACAACCAGACCACCCAGGAATAAGTGTGCCTCCAATTACAGTTTGCAACAATGTTGCAAACAGGTAATTGGCAATCCATGTAATGTATTCTTTGTCCTCTGGGTGGCCGCCATTCGGGAAACAAACACGTGGCGGCGGCCATCTTAAACTACCGAACAGCGGTGTTTTGCCGTCGAGTGTCTGGAACTAAAATCGGACACTTGACTAGGCAAACACCACTGAGACCTCCATACTTCCAGAAATTCGTATAGAAACTACCGAATGACCCGCCGTTCGGTAGAAAGAACCCCACAAACAAGGGAATTCATTCAAACCCTCTCCAGGCTCTATAACTGTAACGAGTATATACCCCTACACGCAGGATCCAGCAAAACAGAAGACAGCACAGAGGAGAGATACGTCTACCGGACCTTAGAGTGGCCGGACTCGACGTAAAGGAGAAGTACAGAGTCAGGAGCGATCCGAGGTCAAGGGCACAAAGAGACAGCGTAAACGAGAACTAGCCGGGGTCTGGTACACAGGAATCAGCAAGCCGGCAAACAGTACAGACAAGGATAAAGCGAAAACGAAGTCAGAATACAAAGCCAAGGTCAAGTACGGAGAAACACAACTGAATACAACAAGCACTAAAGGGAACTGTAGCAGAAACCACGATAGGGCAAGGAACTAAGGGAAAAGGGTAAGTATAAGTAGCCTTCAAACTAACGTGATTGGCTCCTGTCACTTCCACTCCCCCAACAGGTAAGTGTATGGGGTGATTGGCGTGACAGGAGCCAATGGGAGCCTTTTTGCAATTTAGGCTCCCACTGTCTCTTTAAGAGCGCGCCCGAGATTCGCGGCGCGCTCTTAGCTGCAGGCGGGACACGTGACCGCTTCTCGCGGTCACTGCCCGCCTTCCTGTTTGAGCAGTCGGATGAGCCGCGCGCGGCTCGTGCAGCCGCAGGACCGCGCGCGGCTTGAAGAGAGGACCGCGGCCGGCCCCCGGATAAGGTAAGTACCGCTACAGTACCCCCCCCTGAGGACACGCCCTCCGGGCGGGCAGGACCAGGTCTGGCAGGAAAACGCGAATGGAAAGAACGTACAAGGCGGGGAGCATGAACAGCATCCGCAGAAATCCAACTGCGCTCCTCAGGCCCATAACCCTTCCAATGTACCAAGTACTGAAGCCGACCCCTGAGGAAACGAGAGTCAATAACAGCAGACACTTCGAACTCCTCATGACCCTCCACAGAGACAGGAGGGGGAGGGGGTGTACTCCGGGTATAGCGGTTGCGTACGTAAGGCTTCAACAACGAGGTGTGAAATACATTGGGTATACGCAGATTTTTAGGCAGACCCAAGGCATAAGAAACGGGATTAACCTTATGTATAATGCGATAAGGACCAATGAAGCGGGGAGCCAATTTCATAGAAGGCACCCGGAGGCGAATATTCCGTGTGGAAAGCAAAACCCTGTCCCCCACAACATAGGAAGGAGCCGCTCTGCGATGCTTGTCAGCCTGAGCCTTCTGGCGGGCAGCAGAGTCCACCAAAGAACGCTGAACCTGCTCCCAAGTATTACGCAAACCAGCCAAATGCTCATCCAGAACTGGCATGCCCTGTGAGGAGAATGCAGCCGGAAGAACAACGGGATGCTGGCCATAGACAACGTAAAAAGGGCTTCTGCCGGAAGAATCATGAGTGGCGTTATTCCGAGCAAATTCAGCCCAAGGAAGCAGGTCAGACCAATTGTCCTGATGGTGAGACACAAAACAACGGAGGTACTGCTCCAGAGACTGGTTGGCACGTTCAGCAGCTCCATTAGACTGGGGATGGTAAGCGGAAGAAAATGAGAGGGAAATACCCATCTCCGAACAAAAGGCTTTCCAGAACCTGGAAATAAATTGGCTACCCCTATCGGATACAATAGATAAGGGAATACCATGTAATCGAAACACTTCTTTAGCGAAGATAAGAGCCAGTTCCTTGGAAGTGGGCAACTTGCGAAGAGACACAAAGTGAGCCATTTTGGAAAACCGATCTACTATCATTAGGATGACTGTGTTACCATTCGAAGAGGGTAATTCAACAATAAAATCCATTGATAGATTAGACCAAGGTCTCTCGGGAACGGGTAACGGATGCAACAGCCCACAAGGAACTCTACGAGAGGTTTTCATACATGCACAAGTAGAACAAGCACTTATATAGTCAGTAACATCCTTACGTAAGGTATCCCACCAGAAATACCGAGAAACGGCTGACACTGTTTTGGAAATACCAGGATGTCCAGCAGTCTTAGTATCGTGATACAGTGACAGAATATCCCGTCTCTCGGGAACGTCAACGAACAATTTATCATTAGGCCTCTCGCCAGGTGCCATGCTCTGTTTCGCTTGTATGGCCTGCAAGAGGGACGAGGAAATAGACAATATAGTAGTTGCTATTATCCTGTCTGGGGGAATGACAGGAGTGACATCAATCTCCTGTTTGTCAATAGTCTCGAATTGTCTGGACAGAGCGTCCGCTTTAGTGTTCCGGTCGCCTGGCCTATAGGTTATTATATAATTAAAATGAGACAAGAACAGTGACCACCTAGCCTGCCTGGAAGACAATCTTTTAGCTTCGCTAAGGTAGGACAGGTTCTTATGATCCGTAAATATGAGGATGGGATCTTTAGTGCCTTCTAACAAATGTCTCCATTCTTTGAGTGCTAAAATGATAGCAAGGAGTTCGCGATTACCCACATCATAATTCCTTTCTGCTTTGGACATTTGTTTAGAAAAGAAGCCACAAGGATGCAATGGCTTGTCAGGAGACTCTCTTTGGGATAAGACAGCACCTACCCCTATATCGGAAGCATCAACCTCAAGTATATATGGCAATGAGGGGACAGGATGCTGTAAAATAGGGGCAGAGGCGAACGTAGTCTTAAGAAAGTCAAAAGCCTGAAGTGCCTCAGTAGACCAGACACGTGTATTGCCATCCTTTTTAGTCATACGAGTAATAGGCGCTACTATAGACGAAAAACCTTTGATAAAACGTCTATAATAATTAGAGAAACCCAGAAAACGCTGGATGGCTTTCAGACCTTGCGGCAGAGGCCATTCTATGACCGCAGCGAGCTTCTGGGGATCCATCCGAAAACCCTCAGCGGAAATCAAATACCCTAAAAACTGGACCTCGGATTGGTCGAATAGACATTTTTCTAATTTGCAATAAAGACCATTAGCAAGAAGGGTCTTCAGAACTGTCGTAACATGTCTGTGATGAGTGTGAATGTCTGTAGAATATATTAAAATGTCATCCAAGTACACAATAACAAATGAGTGAATAAAGTCCCTTAAGACATCATTAATAAATTCTTGGAACACTGCTGGGGCATTGCAAAGCCCAAATGGCATGACGGTATACTCATAATGACCTGACCGAGTGTTAAAGGCTGTCTTCCATTCGTGGTCCTTTTTTATACGTATCAAATTGTATGCTCCTCTAAGATCTAATTTGGTGAATACCGTAGCATGTTTGAGCCTGTCAAACAATTCTGTTATTAACGGTATAGGGTAAGCATTTTTGATGGTGATTTTATTAAGACCTCTATAATCAATGCAAGGTCTTAAATCACCTTCTTTCTTCGATACAAAGAAGAACCCCGCTCCAGCCGGAGAAGAGGATCTCCTAATAAATCCCTTTTCTAATGATTCTTTAATGTACTCCTCCATGACACGGTTTTCTTGAACCGATAGGGGGTACACCCTGCCCTTGGGAGGTATAGTACCAGGCAACAAATCAATAGCACAATCGTAGGGTCTGTGAGGCGGTAATTTGTCAGCCTCTCTTTTATCAAAGACAGTCTTTAAAGTTAAATACTGAGAGGGTATAGCCGTAGATAAAGGAGGAACAGTAGGAACGTTAATAGAATTCACAGGCGTGACTTCAATAGTACATGACTCATGGCAGGCTTCACTCCATGATTTTATCTGCCCTGTCTCCCAGTCAAAAATGGGATTGTGGGCACGTAACCATGGATACCCTAATACCAACTGTGAAGAGGGAGAGGTGATGACCTGGAACCGAATGGTTTCATAGTGTAGAACCCCTGTGTACATGTGTAGCGGTGCAGTCTCGTGAGTAACAACTGGAGATATCAATGGTCTACCATCTATGGCCTCAACGGCCAAGGGTATCTCCTTCTCCCTGATGGGAATATTGTTTTTCTTTACAAAACCAGAGTCTATAAAATTCTCAGCTGCCCCAGAGTCAACCAGGGCGTATATGTTTTCAACTATACAACTCTCTCCCATATGTAAAGAAACAGGGAGAAGCAGTCGGTTAGGAGGCAATGTAGGAGACTTAGAAATCACACCCAAGGCCAGTCCCCTATAAGGTCTTAGGTGCGAGAGTTTTCCGGGAGCAGAGGACACTCCTTTACCATATGTTCTCTCCTACCACAATATAGGCAGAGTCCCTCTCTTCTCCTATGTAATTTTTCATTATCAGAGAGTTTGGCAACCCCTAATTGCATTGGCTCCTCTTCAGATACTTTTACACTCTCCGGTGGATTAACTCTGGGGTGAATAGGCGTAACAAAACTTCTATTCCTGTTCTTGGTATAGAGCCTGTCCCGAATCCTATTATCTATATCGATGAGGTAGTCAATAAGGTCCTCTAAGGCAACAGGAAGTTCCTTAGCCGCTACCTCATCCAATATAGAATCTGATAAGCCTTCCATGAAGGCAGTAGTTAACCCATTATTGGTCCAATCGACCTGTGAGGCAAGGGTACGAAACTGTATAGCGTAATCAGCCACAGACCTAGAACCCTGTTTAACCCTCATTAATGCTCTAGCGGCATTCTTAGACCTTTTCATAGTGTCAAAAGTTCTGCGAAAAGCTGTTAGGAAACTGTGAAAGTTATGCACCATAGGTCCATTAGCCTCCCAAATAGGGTTTGCCCATTCAAGTGCTTTGTCGGTAAGTTGGTGCATAAAGAACCCAACTTTGGACCTCTCTGTGGGAAATGAACGTGGATACATTTCAAAATGAAACTCTATTTGGTTAATGAACCCTCTGCATGTCTTAGAATCCCCTCCATACCTAGGAGGAGGCGTTAAATGTGCTGTAGCATTAGGCATAGTCGATACTTCAGGAAGCAGGGGTGCAGGAGGGTTAGGTGCGGTTGCTGGAATGGTTCTAGCTAAGAGCGTCTGGAGAGCCTGAGCTATTTGATCCATACGGTGATCCTGCTCTACAAATCTAGCCTCATGGGTCGCCATCTGTTGAGCTAAATCTGCGGGGTCCATGGCCCTATCGTAATGTAACGAGTATATACCCCTACACGCAGGATCCAGCAAAACAGAAGACAGCACAGAGGAGAGATACGTCTACCGGACCTTAGAGTGGCCGGACTCGACGTAAAGGAGAAGTACAGAGTCAGGAGCGATCCGAGGTCAAGGGCACAAAGAGACAGCGTAAACGAGAACTAGCCGGGGTCTGGTACACAGGAATCAGCAAGCCGGCAAACAGTACAGACAAGGATAAAGCGAAAACGAAGTCAGAATACAAAGCCAAGGTCAAGTACGGAGAAACACAACTGAATACAACAAGCACTAAAGGGAACTGTAGCAGAAACCACGATAGGGCAAGGAACTAAGGGAAAAGGGTAAGTATAAGTAGCCTTCAAACTAACGTGATTGGCTCCTGTCACTTCCACTCCCCCAACAGGTAAGTGTATGGGGTGATTGGCGTGACAGGAGCCAATGGGAGCCTTTTTGCAATTTAGGCTCCCACTGTCTCTTTAAGAGCGCGCCCGAGATTCGCGGCGCGCTCTTAGCTGCAGGCGGGACACGTGACCGCTTCTCGCGGTCACTGCCCGCCTTCCTGTTTGAGCAGTCGGATGAGCCGCGCGCGGCTCGTGCAGCCGCAGGACCGCGCGCGGCTTGAAGAGAGGACCGCGGCCGGCCCCCGGATAAGGTAAGTACCGCTACAATAACACAGGCAATTCGTCTGTTTTCATTCCCTTGTTTGTGACCGACCGCAGGGCCAAAATGCATGGAACTGTTTTCGGATACTTTACCCATGCGGTCGGTCAAATCTTTGGAACCCCATATCTCCCGAACCGTTCATCCGAATGACTTGAATTTTGAATATGTTGTCCCCCTGAATAAGGGCTATCCAGCGATGCTGGATTTAAAGGTGTACCCCCGGGTTTTGGGGTACATCCAGAACTTGGCTGAAAAGGTGTACCGGATAATTGGGTTTAATGTTATCTGAGGGGAGGGGATGTGTGGGCTGAACCATGTATGTGATTGGTTATTTTATGCCTCCCCCTGGGTGTGGCCTGTATGTGGATTATTGTAATAAAAGCCAGGCTGGATGAGCCAGTCCAGAGTTCCTGTTTTACCCTCAAAGTGATGTGTCGTCTCATTATTGGGGGAAGGATTTAATGTATGCTGTTCCAGTTGACTGCTAGGAGTACAAGCCTATTCGTATGGTTCCTATTCAATGGTCTACAGCATTCATACGCTTGGAAGAATTTAAAGGTTTATCGGATTCAGCGATTATGGTGTCTGCCAGAGTGCTTGGAGTCCTCAGGAAGCGCTAGGAGCATCCATTAACGGAGGTACCAAGTCGGGGTGCCAGGCGATCCGTTACAGGTTGTATCTTTTTTCACTTTTCTAAAAGTGCTGCTGGCTAGCAAGCTCCAGCCCACCGACTCATGGTTAACTCTTGCCTTGCCATGGGTTTTTTTCTTATCTATTTGCCTATTTTCTGCTGGCTGCTGCTTTTAGATTTTTAAAATATGGACCTGTATTTTAAGCATCCAGGCCCAGGTTTTAGCATTCTAGTTCTGAACTTAAGCTGTCTGGCAGCTTTTAGCCCAACTGAAAACCTGACCAAGTTCAGGTGACTGGTTAGCAAAATCCATTAAGTTTTCAAAAAAGTGAGCAAAGTTCGAGTTATGTTGTACGATGGCCCTATACAGCAGAAAATGTTTTTGCCCCTTTCAGTACAGGGCCACTCAGACTTTAGTAAACAACCCTGAAAATGTATTACTTAGTATGCTAGCATCCCATCACAGATCTATAATTCATAAATCAATGCGAAATGCAATGGATCTGATGATCCAGTATCTGTAAGAAAAATTGGACATTACATTTAACAAAGTTTTGACTTCAGTTCTTAACATGGTCTAACTGGGTTCACATCAATAAAACACATACATTTTGAAAATAAATGTAAATTCTGTATACCAACCCAGACTTTGTGAAACTCTGTGTTCTGTTTGAGAATGTACAATTACAAAATAATAATTTATTGACATAATTGAAGCTGCATATTTGCATGTGACATCCTTTTATTAATATTGGCTTTTCCATTGCAAATTAAATGTGAATAAATAAGAATTTTTTGCATGGATGGTTAAATGTTAATAATGGGTTTTGAGCTATTCATTAAATGTATCAGATCTGGCTTTGTGGTTTATATAATATATGTAACTTTGGTATGGATGAATGGTCTATGTGGCCTTAATTTAGCATACAATCTCTGGAACAGACTGCCTATGAGCATCTTACCTCTCTAATAGTGTACGTATTTCTAAACCCTATTTATTTAACATTGTACTTTACTAAAATTCTGTTGCTTTTGACATCATCTGCTGCTGCTTCTTGGCATCAGCATTGCCATCAATTATACAACATATTCTCAATTAGTTTATACCTTCAATAAAAAAATAATTATAGTTTTGTACCACAGTGCTAAATGAATTACATTATGTTAAACAATAGAAATGCAACATATATTCTATATGAGTTTATTACAAAATGAAATATCCCATTAATTTTATGTGTAATTTAGATATTTATTTTTTGAGTCATAAACTCAATGACCACTAAAAAAAATATTCCATTATACTCGTAAAATGTAAAAGGCTTTGTAGACCAGCTTACACAGAGCTGGTATTTACTAAACACTGATGTAATTATGTTCACTTTAGTGCAGAGATGAATGGAGATACCTGCAAAAAGCCATATACCGATTGAAGAATCAAGGGAATATATTTCTTTATTCATTTTTAGAGATGTCCCGAATAGTTTGCTGGCGAATAGTTCCTGGCGAACATAGCTTGTTCGCGTTCGCCATGGATGGCGAACATATGCGATGTTCGGTCCGCCCCCTATTCGTCATCATTGAGTAAACTTTTACCCTGTACCTCACAGTCAGCAGACACATTCCAGCCAATCACCAGCAGACCCTCCCTCCCAGACCCTCCCACCTCCTGGACAGCATCCATTTTAGATTCATTCGGAAGCTGCATTCTTTTTTTTTTGTATTTTTTTTGTATTTTTTTTTAGACAGAAGTGTGTTATATTTGAGCATGCTAGGCTGAACGTGCATATATCATGACTAGTTGCACTGAGGGTATGAGTACATAGCAGTACATTGTTGTGAAAGATGGCTGTCATGTTTAGGGTGTAGCTTGCACGTTATCAACTGTGTATTTATATCAGCAGCTCCACCACTAGTTATAAATCAAGTGTGAGTCGCCCCATGAGATGAGACTAGTGAATAACATAATACATGAACGGTTAAGGTAAAGGCATGTAAGGAACTACGACAATAAACTCTTTAGGAGGTGAAATAATGACATGTTTAAACGCTTGCTACTTTACGATTAGTTAATGTGCAGAGAGCAGTTCATGTGATCAAAGGCATGGTGTGGAGGATCGGCTATAGTGGGACATGCTTGGCAGGCTGCTGTTTACTGCTGGTGCTCATCCGATCCCTTCTGGGTGCCAGGTGCAGACCCTGGGAGTCCCTGATACCTGGAAAAACAAAGGCAAGTCTCTGGCTGAGTGCCGGTTTCATGGCTTGAGGTGGTGGAAGCTTGTTTTGTCAGGTGCTCGGATCTGTCCCGGTGGTGCTTCACATCCGGTGCGGGATTGTGGTGGCTTAAGGTGGAGGCGAGTGATTGACGTGGGGCAGGCTCTGCATTTCTGTTTGTGCCTCCGGTCCCGTCTTCGACGCCTTTTGCGTTGGTGGATTTTAATGGGGACTGCTTTGCTTAGCTGTGGTGGAGCTTGTTGGGGCTGTGGTGGAGCTTGTTGGGGCTTCCTGCTTGTTATTTACTTCCAAAATTGATTAAAGAGTCTGTCCAGTTTAGACTCAATATCCTGCCATGCTTTGCTGGTACCAGGAGGACACGCGGCTGCCGCCATATTGGGAGAGTTGCAGATGAGTATGTCAGCCTGGGTGGCTGTGCACTGTGCGTCCATTAGCATCAGACAGACTATCGGGGTGGACCGGGATAACCCCCACCGGTCTGAGGGGGGGTGGTAACAGAGCTCCTGCCGGGAAGTAGCTGCTCCTGGGCATCCCAGGATCGGGAGATCGGCCGCCTCTCCCGCCTGGTGAGCACCGGGCCACACTTACCACGCGGTGGTAAGTAAGACTCTGTCGAGTTGCTGGCCGCTATTAAGCATGTCGGGTCGGTCAGGTAGGAGCAACATTGCTGGGTCATCCCCTTCTGGGGTGAAATTCACTTGTTGATAGCTGCTTACAGTGAGATATTGAGGGAGCTCACACGAAGTGTGTCTTTCCTCCATGACAGCTAGGCCCCACCCCCTGGAAGCTGCATTCTTAGTGAGAGGAGGGACAGTGTAGCTGCTGCTGATTTAATAGGGAAATTGATAGCTAGGCTAGTGTATTCAGTGTCCACTACAGTCCCGAAGGACTCATCTGATCTCTGCTGTAAGGACAGCAAACCAAAAAGCCCTTTTTAGGGCTAGAACATCAGTCTGCTTTTTTTTTCCTGTGTAATGTACTTGCAGTTGCCTGCCTGCCAGCGTGTGTGTCAGGCTCACAGCGTATACTGTGCCCACTTGCCCAGTGCCACCACTCATATCTGGTGTCACAATAGCTTGCATTTAAAAAAAAATATGTTTTGACTGTAATATAATAGCAGTCACTTTCCTTCACACGTGTGCGTTTCAGGGCCTGCCAGGGCACAGTGTCACACCAGTGCAACTCATACATGGCATAGTACCACTAATCGAAAAAAAAATGACAGGCAGAGGCAGGCCACCCCACAGGGGCCGTCGTGGTCGTGGTGCTGTGATTCCCTTTGGCCCTAGAATAATGCCCAGTGTTCAGAGGCCACGTACTCTGAACTCGAAAAGTTCTGAGGACATAGTTGACTGGCTAACACAGGACACCCAATCTTCTACAGCTTCGGCTTGGAACCTTGACGCACCATCCTCCTCCAGATTAGCTTCGGGCACCTCTCAAGTTACCACTCACCCGCCTGCCGCCACCACCAACACTAGCACCACAGCCGCTTCACTTGATCTGTCAGAGGAGTTATTTACACATCAGTTGGAAGAAATGAGTGATGCGCAACCATTATTGCCAGAGGATGTAGATAACAGGGATATGTCTCAGTCAGGCAGCATTACACACATGGACATACGGTGTGATGATGATTACATAGTTACATAGTTACATAGTTAGATAGCTGAAAAGAGACTTGCGTCCATCAAGTTCAGCCTTCCTCACACCTGTTTTTTGCTGTTGATCCAAAAGGCAAAAAAAAACAAAAAACAAAAAAAAAAACAGTTTGAAGCACAATTTTGCAACAAGCTAGGACAAAAAATTCCTTCTTGACCCCAGAATGGCAGTCAGATTTATCCTTGAATCAGCAGTTATTACCCTACATTGAAAGATTATATCCTTGAATATTCTGTCTTTGCAAGTATGCATCTAGTAGCTGTTTGAACATCTGTATGGACTCTGATAAAACCACTTCTTCAGGCAGAGAATTCCACATCCTGATTGTTCTTACAGTAAAAAAACCTTTCCTTTGCCTTAGACGAAATCTTCTTTCTTCCAGTCTAAACGCATGGCCTCGTGTCCTATGTAAAGTCCGGTTTGTGAATAGATTTCCACACAATGGTTTGTATTGGCCCCGAATATATTTGTATAATGTTATCATATCCCCTCTTAGGCGACGTTTTTCTAAACTAAATAGGTTTAAATTTGTTAACCTTTCTTCATAGCTGATATGTTCCATTCCTTTTATTAATTTTGTAGCCCGCCTCTGCACTTTTTCTAGTGCCATGATATCCTTCTTTAGAACAGGTGACCAAAATTGCACAGCATATTCAATATGTGGTCTTACCAGTGATTTATAGAGAGGCAAAATGATATTCTCGTCCCGAGAATGAATGCCCTTTTTCATGCATGACAATACCTTACTGGCCTTGGCCACTGCTGATTGACATTGCACATTGTTGCATAGTTTGTTGTCTATAACAATTCCCAAGTCCTTTTCGTGTGTTGTTATCCCTAATTCACTTCCATTAAGGGTATACGTTGCTTGTGTATTCTTTACGCCGAAGTGCATAACTTTGCATTTTTCAACATTAAATTTCATCTGCCATTTGAGTGCCCAGTCCTCCAGTCTATCTAAATCCTTCTGCAGCAAAGTAATATCTTGCTCACATTGTATTATTTTACAAAGTTTTGTGTCATCTGCAAACACTGAAACATGACTTTCAATGCTGTCTTCAAGATCATTTATAAAAATGTTAAATAGAAGGGGTCCCAGAACAGACCCCTGAGGGACACCACTTGCCACCTCTGTCCAGCTTGAAAATTTACCATTAACGACAACTCTTTGTATTCTGTTTTTAAGCCAATGTTCTACCCAAGAACAAGCATTTTCATCGAGACCGATTTCCTTGAGTTTGAACACTAATCTTTTGTGTGGAACTGTATCAAATGCCTTGGCAAAATCCAAATACATCACATCCACTGCAACACCCTGATCTATACTTCTACTTACTTCTTCGTAGAACGCAATCAAGTTAGTTTGACATGACCTGTGCTTCATAAAACCATGCTGATTTTTGCTGATAACCATATTCTTCTCAAGGAATTCTTGAATATTATCCCTTAATAACCTTTCAAATATTTTACCAGCCACAGAAGTTAAGCTCACAGGTCTATAATTTCCAGGCAAGGATTTTGAACCCTTTTTGAATATAGGAACCACATCTGCCTTCCTCCAATCCTCCGGAACACTTCCTGAAAGAAAAGAATCTTGAAAGATTAAAAACAGAGGTTCACTTATTTCTACACTTAGTTCCTTAAGTACACGTGGATGGATACCGTCAGGCCCTGGAGCTTTGTTTATATTAACTTTCTTTAGTTGCTGCAGCACATTGTCTTGAGTTAACCAATTACAATTATTCTGCAAGTTTTTAGTAGCAATCATTTGCACATCTATTGCCATGGGTTCTTCTTTAATATATACGGAGGAGAAATAGTTATTTAGAATTCCTGCCTTTTCTTGGTCTTCATTAACTAACACCCCCGTTTCAGTTTTAAGTGTACCTATACTTTCATTTTTGGTTTTTTTGGAATTTATGTACTTAAAAAATGATGATGTTGTACCCGCTGCTGCTTCCTTTGCTGAGTTGTCAGATACAAGTGAAGCGGTTGATGATGACGATGCGTCCGTGGATGTCACGTGGGTGCCCGCTAGAAGAGAAGAAGAACAGAGGGAAAGTTCAGATGGGGAGACAGAGAGAAGGAGGAGACGAGTTGGAAGCAGGGGGAGGTTGTCGCAAGGAGCTAGTGGCACAGTCAGACAGCATGCATCAGCACCCGGGGTCAGCCAGACAGCACGCCAATCAACGCATGCTGTTGCCACCACCAGAATGCCATCATTGCAGACAGGGCCGGTCTTAGGCCTTTAGGCGCCCTGTGCGAAAAATCTTCCCAGCACACCCCCTTCCCCCACTCCTTCCCCCCCTCCTTCCCACTTCCCACACACCCTGACACACGCGCACACACACAAACACATGCAGGCAGTCACACACAGACAGTCACACACAAATACACAGACATAGAATGTGACGGCAGATAAGAACCATTCGTCCCATCTAGTCTGCCCAGTCAGTCACATACACAGGCAGACAGCCACACACACACAGGCAGACAGCCACACACACACAAACACACACAGGAAGGCAGCCACACACACAGGCAGGCAGTCACACACAGACAGCCACACACAAACACACATGCAGACAGCCAAACACACAGAGGCAGACAGCCACACACACACACACACACACACACACAGGCAGTGACACATACACAGGCAGACAGCCACACACACACAGGCAGACAGCCACACACACACACACACACAGGCAGACAGCCACACACAGACAGTCACACACACAGACAGTCACACACACACAGGCAGTCAGCCACACAGAGACAGTCACACACACAGACAGTCACACACACACACACAGACCGTCACACACACAGGCAGACAGTCACACACACACACAGGCAGACAGTCACACCCACAAACACACAGACACACACACACACACACACAGACAGACAGTTACACACACAGACAGTCACACACACACAGACATACAGTCACACACACAGGCAGACAGTCACACACACACACACACAGACAGTCACACACACACGCAGACAGTCACACACACAGGCAGACAGTCACACACACAGGCAGACAGTCACACACAAACACAGTCACACACACACAGTCATGCACACAGACAGTCACACACACAGACAGTAACACACACAGTCACACACAGGCAGACAGTCACACACACACACAGTCACACACAAAGTCACAAACACAGGCAGACAGTCACACACACAGGCAGACAGTCAAACATACAGACACACACAAGCAGACAATCACATAGTTACCTCTGTTCCTTGTGGAGGCAGACAGGCAGTGCAGCTCCTGGATTCTGGTTGTGGGGGGAAGCAGGGACTCCTTTCTGCTTCCCCTGCAGCAATAAGACTGCATTTTAGCTCCGCCCTCGCCGCACGCTAAGCCCTGCCTCCGCCGCACGCTAAGCTCCGCCCCCGCCACAAATGTATTTATTTATTTATTTTCTACCATGTGTGAGCTGCTCCATGATGCCCTGTGCGGTCGCACAGCTTGCACACCCCTAAGGCCGGCCCTAATTGCAGAGCTCAGCAGTGTGGCATTTTTTTGGTGTGTCTGCCTCTGACAACAGCGATGCCATTTGCAACCTGTGCCAAAAGAAACTGAGTTGTGGGAAGTCCAACACCCACCTAGGTACAACTGCTTTGCGAAGGCACATGATCGCACATCGCAAACACCTATGGGATCAACACATGAGTACAAGCAGCACACAAACTCAAAGCCGCCATCCTCCTCCTGGTCCAGCATCTTCAGCCATGTCAACCACTGCTGTCCTCCTTGCACCCTCTCAACCATCCGCCACTCCGTCTCTCGCCTTGAGCAGTTCCTGCTCATCTGCCCACAGTCAGGTGTCTGTCAAGGACATGTTTGAGCATAAGAAGCCAATGTAACAAAGTCACCCCCTTGCCCGGCATCTGACAGCTGGCTTGTCTGAACTCTTAGCCTGCCAGCTTTTACCATACAAGCTGGTGGAGTCTGAGGCGTTCCAAAAATTTGTAGCTATTGGGACACCGCAGTGGAAGGTACCCAGCCGAAATTTCTTTGCACAAAAGGCAATCCCCAACCTGTACTCGATTGTGCAAAAGGAAGTAATGGCATGTCTGGCACACAGTGTTGGGGCAAGGGTCCATCTGACCACTGATACCTGGTCTGCAAAGCATGGTCAGGGCAGGTATATCACCTATACTGCTCATTGGGTAAACCTGCTGACGGCTGCCCAGAATGGAATGCTTGGCTCTGCAGAGGAGTTGGTGACACCGCCACGACTTGCAGGCAGGCCTGCTGCCACCTCCTCTACTCCTCCTACTCCATCCTCTTCCATAACCTCCTCGGCTGAGTCCTCTTCTGCTGCTGCGTCTTGTTTCACATCAACAGCACCCCTCCCCCCCAGCTCCCCAGGTACTATTCCACATCCCGGATACGGCAGTGTCACGCCGTCTTGGGGTTGACTTGCCTGAAAGCAAAGAGTCACACCAGACCAGCACTCCTGTCCGCCATGAACGCACAGGTGGATCAGTGGCTGACTCTGCACCAACTGGAGATCGGCAAAGTGGTTTGTGACAATGGAAGGAATTTGTTGGCGGCATTGAATTTGGGCAAGTTGACACATGTGCCTTGCATGGCACATGTGTGTATTCTGATCGTACAACGCTTTGTGCATAAGTACCCAGGCTTACAGGACGTCCTGAAGCAGGCCAGGAAGGTGTGTGGACATTTCAGGCGTTCCTACACGGCCATGGCACACTTTTCAGATATCCAGCGGCGAAACAACATGCCAGTGAGGCGCTTGATTTGCGACAGCCCGACACGTTGGAATTCAACACTCCTAATGTTCAACCGCCTGCTCCAACAAGAAAAAGGCGTTAACGACTATTTGTATGACCAGGGTGCTAGGACAGCCTCTGCGGAGCTGGGAATTGTTTTGCCACGTTACTGGATAATCATGCGCAATGCCTGTAGGCTCATGCGTCCTTTTGAGGAGGTGACAAACCTAGTCAGTCGCACCGAAGGCACCATCAGCGACATCATACCATTTGTTTTCTTCCTGGAGCGTGCCCTGCGAAGAGTGCTGGATCAGGCCATAGATGAGCGTGAAGAGGAAGAGTAAGAGTTGTGGTCACCATCACCACCAGAAACAGCCTTATCAGCATCGCTTGCTGGACCTGCGGCAATGCTGGAAGAGGATTGTGAGGAAGAGGAGTCAGTGGAGGAATGTGACTTTGTTGTACGTGGCTGGGGGGAAGAACATACCTTCAGTGAGATCACTGAGGACGAGGAACGGGACATGAGTAGCTTGGCATCCAACCTTGTGCAAATGGGGTCTTTCATGCTGTCGTGCCTGTTGAGGGACCCTC
Organism: Pelobates fuscus; assembly: GCF_036172605.1. Taxonomy (NCBI): domain Eukaryota; kingdom Metazoa; phylum Chordata; class Amphibia; order Anura; family Pelobatidae; genus Pelobates; species Pelobates fuscus. Next base: position 100,748,157 of record NC_086322.1, read on the forward strand.
GTATAAAAAGGCTGAAGGAGAACGACCTGTACTGGGTGTCCACGCTACTAGACCCCCGGTATAAGCAGAAAGTGCCTGAAATGTTACCGAATTACCGCAAGTCGGAAAGGATGCAGCAGTTCCAAAAAAAATTAGAAAGTATGCTTTACACAGTGTATAAGGGTGATGTCACAGCACAACGGGAATCTAACAGGGGAAGAGGTGAAAGTAATCCTCCTCCGCCCACGACCGCGCCGGCAAGGACAGAACGCTTTACAGACATGTTATTGATGGAGGACATGCGGAACTTTTTAAGTCCTACGCATCGCCACAGCCCTTCGGGTTCAACCCTCAGAGAACGACTCGACCGACAGGTAGCAGACTACCTTGCCTTAACTGCAGATATCGACAATCTGAGGAGCGATGAACCCCTTGACTACTGGGTGTGCAGGCTTGACCTGTGGCCTGAGCTATCCCAATTTGCGATAGAACTTCTGGCCTACCCCGCTTCAAGTGTCCTGTCAGAAAGAACCTTCAGTGCAGCAGGAGGTATTGTCACTGAGAAGAGAAGTCGCCTAGGTCAAAAAAGTCTAGATTACCTCACCTTTATTAAGATGGATCCCAAAGGGACTGACAGTGGGCGATACATTCGACTAAAAAAAGGCCTGATGAGGGGGACGTAACAGGGATTAAACTGATAAGAATAGTACTACTTAACACACCACTCCTATATGGTGGCACATTATATTACACGCGCAGTGCCCCAAATTTGAAGTAGGAGGACCGACCAAGCATCTTTTTTCATCTCCCGGTTCCTAAAATCGATGCCATATACACGTCCCCTGATAGGGGACGTAACAGGGATTAAACTGATAATAATAGTACTACTTAACACACCACTCCTATCTGGTGGCACATTAGATTACACGCGCAGTGCCCCAAATTCGAAGTAGGAGGACCAACCAAGCATCTTTTTCCATCTCCCGGTTCCTAAAATCGATGCCATATACACGTCCCCTGATAGGGGACGTAACAGAGATTAAACTGATAAGAATAGTGCTCCTTAACACACCACTCCTAACTGGTGGCACATTAGATTACACGCGCAGTGCCCCAAATTTGAAGTAGGAGGACCAACCCAGCATCTTCTTCCATCTCCCGGTTCCTAATATCGATGCCATATACACGTCCCCTGATAGGGGACGTAACAGGGATTAAACTGATAAGAATAGTACTACTTAACACACCACTCCTATCTGGTGGCACATTATATTACAAGCGCAGTGCCCCAAATTTGAAGTAGGAGGACCAACCAAGCATCTTTTTCCATCTCCCGGTTCCTAAAATCTATGCCATATACACGTCCCTTGATAGGGGACGTAACAGGGATTAAACTGATAGGAATAGTACTACATAACACACCTTATAATAACGCAGAGAGAGGCAACGCAGAGAGAGGAGTCTGAAGAAGAGGAGTCAGAGGAGGAAGGTGGCTTTGAGGAGGTGGAAGACCAAACACAGCAGGCGTCCCAGGGGGCTTGTTGTCACCTTTTGGGGACCCTTGGTGTTGTACGTGGCTGGGTGGAGGAAGAGACCTTAAATGACATCAGTGAGGACAAGGAACGGGACATGGCTAGCTTGGTATCCAACCTTGTGCAAATAGGGAGTTTGTGGTTGTGCAAATGGACTGTTTGCGGTTGTTTGCGGTGCGTTAAATGGGGAGTTTGGTCTGTCAATGTGAAGCAGGCATAACCCTTACACTACATGATTGATACAACATCATACCTGATGTTTTAAAGCACGTTATTCCAAACAATTTAGGAATGTTGGGTGATTTATGCCCTTTATGGATTAAAACCAGACTCTGCATCAACTATGTAATTTTCCATGGGAGTTTTGCCATGGATCCCCCTCCGGCATGCCACAGTCCAGGTGTTAGTCCCCTTGAAACAACTTTTCCATTACTATTGTGGCCAGAAAGAGTCCCTGTGGGTTTTAAAATTTGCCTGCCTATTGAAGTCTATGGCGGTTTGCCCGGTTCGCCCTGTTCGCGAACATTTGCGGAAATGCGCATTCGCCGTTCGCGAACGGAACATTTTATGTTTGCGACATCTCTATTCATTTTTTTTTTTTTTGGTACTCTGATTAAGCGACCTGTATCTACAATTTCTCAGCAGGTCTTTTTTTTTCTATGTAGAAAAGACAATTGACCCTATTACAATAATAATCGGTCAACATATATGCAATATGAATTACATATCTATATGTACAGCTGCAGTTAAAAAACATTATATAACATGATTTAATCAATTAAAATTCTAGAATTGATAGATTTGAACTACTACCAAGACGTACATTAAGGAGAAGTATTGTTGCGAAAAGACAACAGGCACATGGGGGATGAATGAATTAACAAAACATGAATATGTTTCTATAGATACACATTTGATAACTTATACATCTCTTTATACTTTTGGGTTCGTCTGGATATAATTATCTATCTTTCTTTGTGAGAACCTAGATGTATGCAATATGCATCATTTTGTAACTATGCAATTATTTATCATTCTTCTGTGGATCTGAAGAACTTTATTGGAGGTGCTAACAGATTAAGCATCTTCATCGTACAATTACTCATTTAATTTTTTAAGGTTAAGCAAGTTTATTTTGAACATAAGAAAGATAATTAATTCAATACAGAGCAGGATAAATAGGTAGAAAAAAATCAACTATATTTTCATGAACAATATAGTTGGGAACATTATAAACCCAAATAGGCATATTATTATACTTTATTTCATGTTTTGTCATTTATTTTGGTCAAATATTATTATGAGATTGTGAAAAAAAAACACTTTTATGATAGTAGGAATACAATTCCACTTTTATCTATCATACTTACATTGTGGTATTTTTACAGACAATGTAGGAAAGTGTAACACTTTATACCAGATAGTTTGATTTAATCTAGTTCCTGATGAAAGTGCTATGTGCATCGAGCTTAGTTATTTTTTTAATTTTCTCATGTGCACTTAAGTGAGGTTGATGTGAGGGTTTTTCTTTCCTTTGAGGGGAGAGGTCCAGTGAATAGTCACTCTAGCACATTCATGCAACTGCTTGTTAGCCTCCTTGTACTTACTTAGCGGTCCACCGATCTTCTGACGCTGAGATTCGGGGGACTGCCGCTCCCACGCAGATTGAGACTCCAGTCAACCTCATGGATGCCGGTCGTTGTGAACCCGCCTTTCATATGATGCGGCGCACGTGTGCCAGCGTCATGACATCAGAGGAGCTCTAATCAAAAGAGCTCAGCACACTAGCCCCTTTTCTAGGGTGTGGTTATGCTAACCATGTCCCCAACCATATACAATCTAAGTCTGCCCAAGGTGCAGTGCCCTGCTGGGGTTCCTAGTGTCACTAGTGTCACAAGAGCATGTTCTTTGTCTGTTTTGTATATTTTGGTATTGACCCAGCTTGCTCTTGACTACTCTGTTTTCTGGCTCCACTGACTCGGCTTGTTCTCTCGTATTGTTGTATTTCTGGTTCCCCTGACTTAGCTTTGTTTCTCGGATTTGTGCATTTCTGGCTTCCCTTGACCTTGGCTTGTTCTGATGTTCCTTGTCTTGTATTTTATCTATCTGGCCATATAAGGACAGGTTTAGGCACCTGTTTAGGCATCTGTCTCTATTTCTTCTGGTGGGTTTACATTCTGCGTGTTGGGTTATAACATTACACTGCTTAGAAGAGATGCCCATAACAGGGGATAGGAATTTAAATTGAGGTCTATAGAATAATTAATTTAGACAGATTTGTCTCTAACATGCTTATTTGCCCCTCCTGTAGTTTCCTGTAAAAATTATTTGCTGATTTAGCTTCTTATTTTATTTCTCCTGAACCTCAAGTACAACTGAACAAATAAGCACTAGCAATATGCAACTGTATCAATTATCCAGTGTGGTACAAAAACAACTATCTACTCTAAAATTCTATTTCTAACTTCTGTATTTCTAATACTTGTAATAGAAGCTGTTCTAAACCTTGCTGGTTTCAGCCTATGCATTAATTGACATATTAAAAGTTCCCCTTTATTTGTTGTAATATATATATATATATTGTTACAGTTCCAATTTCACTTCATTTTGTGTGTTTTCTTTTTTTTTATGTATTCATTTGTTTGATGATTTTACAGATACTTGGTTGGACTAATTGTAAAATGCTCAAAGATCATCAAGTTATTAGAGTAGATCTATCATTAGCACATATACTAATGGTACCCAACTTTGTACTCATGAGAATGGACTTGGCATTGTTATATTTTCTCAGTCACCCTTCTTTCTTACTTCTTTTTGTTTCTTTACTTTTTATAGTTTCCGCTTGGCTTATTTAACATCATATATTTTTTTTTACAATTGAAAAACAAAATCTAGCATTCTCTTTACTAAAATTGATGCATACCCCCTGCTGGCAGTAATAAATATATATTATATGACCTGTACTGTGAATTAGATACACTTAAAGGGTCAGCTTAAGTGCCATAAAAGCTTTGCATTATTGCAAGGGTTCCGGTGCATAGAGTACCCTCCACCCACTTTCAGTTTATAACTCCAGCAATGTATAACAATTACATGATTTTGCTATGACATGACGAAAAGTCATGATTTTATTAAAGACACGGAGGCGAGTATTGCATATCCCTTTCTTTACTGTCCACCAATAGCAGCAAAGGATATAAACAGAATGAAAAAACAATGAACATACAGTGACATAGGCCCCTCCCTGCACAGGTCCCAGTATAATAGGCAACACTTCCCTTCCATTTCCCTCTTTCTGAAGATGCGACACTATACACAGAGTCCAAAACAGGAACAGCAATACAGTCCAGAGATAAACAAAAACGTAAAACTTCAATCCAAGAGGATGGTATAACATCAATTAACATGGAAGCACAACTTGATTACTGCCGACCAAGCAGTATTCGCAGGGAGAGATCGTCACATGCTGAAGCCAGACATTCCACCAGAGTAGATTAGGCTGTGAAAACATAAAGAACAGGAACACAAGGGTTAAATTGGAAGTTGAGACTGGCATCCAGGCCAGACGGAGCAAGGCCCCACCAATATCTGCAGAGAAGTAACCAGAGAGACCAAATTGACATAGTTACAATGTCAAATCCCCTCCAACACAGATCCCACTTACCGTACCAATCAAGCGATACATGTCACCTATATATATATAAATAAATTGGGGGGGGGGGAACAAACAAGTCATAACCTGAGTAGTATAAATGGGTGGGACAATACTCGCCTCCGCCTCATATTGCAAGTTTAAAGCTGATCGACTACCGCCGCGAACGTATGCGGAAGTAGAATTCCCGAAAAAACGATTCCCTCGACCAGTCGGCCATCTTCATGAGATCCTCCAGGCACGCGCGAAGCCATCATTGAAGATGCCGAGGACCCCCTGATCGAATGGGAGCCGAAAATCGCAGTGTCAATACCGGCTTGAGACTGTAGCCATTTAACCCAGCGAGACAAAGTGGTGCTAGTTATGGGTTGAAACGGTGGACGGATAGATAGAAATAGATGGGGGAAGGATGCGGAACGGTGTAGTTTGGTGCGCTCCTCATAAGCGCATAGGCAAGCCACCGGGCACAGCGCCGGTGTAGTGGGGAAACTCGGATAAGATACTGACCTAATAGACATTTTGGTGCGTCTGCAGATATTAAAGGTCACTCCTTCTGGGGTGTATGATCTGGCGTTAAAGTCCATTGCTCGGACATCCGAGACCCTCTTACAGGAGACGAGACAAAACAAACAGACCAGTTTGGCTGATAGTTGCCTGAGGGAGAGCGCGGAATTAGTGGGCCAAGAAGGATAACACCACCGATACATCCCAGGTCGCAGTGTAGCGTGGTCTGGGTGGCCGAGAGAGGCGAGAACCTTTAAGGAGTCGGCACACCAAGGGGTGCTGGCCCGCCGGGCAGCCATCGACACCTTGGTGTGTAGAGGAGATGGCTGAGCGATAGAGGTTGATGGCCCTGTATGCCTTACCTGATTCAAAGAGGGAAGTCAGGAACTGAAGGACCGAAGTTACAGGAGCTGAAACAGGATCCATGTCCTGAGCCAGGCACCAACCAGCCCAAGCACGCCAAGCTGACCCATATGCCTGTCTAGTGCCGGGAGCCCATGCCGCTGCCAGTAGGCATCTAGTAGTGTCCGAAACTCCCTGGACCTCCCAGGGTCCCCGGAAATCTGCCACACCAGCAGCGGGAGGGAGCCCTCCAACCGGAGAGGGTGGCAACACCCTATCGGGTCCCGTAGAAGTTCCTGGGAGGGTGGCAACAGTCTGGGATAATCTACTGTCAACCCGAGAAGTTGAGGGAACCATGATTGTGTTTCCCAGAACGGGGTCACCAGGACCAGTTCAGCCTGATATCTGCAAGAGTGTAGGAGGGTGCGAGGGATCATGGAGAACGAGGGAAAGGCATAGAGGAGGTCCCCACTCCAAGCCTGCAGGAAGGCGTCCACTGCCTCCGCCGCCGGATCCGGCCTCCAGCTGAAGAATCGTGGGAGCTTGGTGTTAAGCCGGGAGGCGAATAGGTCTATAGCAAAAGGTCCCCAAAGAGACGATATACTGGAGAACACTTCCGTGTCCAATCTTCAGTCGCTGGCATCCGATAGATATCGTGAGCCCCAATCTGCCTGGACGTTGTGTAGTCCTGGCAGGTATTCCGCTTGAACCACCAGGTCCCTGGCTAAGCAAAAATCCCCAAAGTCTTTCGCCAATCTGGCCAGGACCGCAGATTGAGTACCGCCCAAGTGGTTGACATACCTGACCGCTGATACATTGTCCATGCGGAGGCGGATGCATGTACAGGCTTGGTCCCTCGCGAAGCTGCGGATCGCGAAGGAGCCTGCCAAGAGCTCCAATGCATTGATGTGTAGTCGGGATTCGGATTCCAACCAGCGACCCCCTGTCGCCACACCCTCGCAATGAGCCCCCCAGCCATGGAGGCTCGCATCTGAGTCGATGGTGAACTCCAGCATGGAGCCGAAGATTGCCCTGCCATTCCAAGCAGATAGGTTGAGGATCCACCATCGCAATTCTTTTGTCTCCTTGTCCAGTGATACCAGGTCCGCGTAGGATGCGCCGGACCTCAGGTGAGCTATTTTCAAGCGTTGCATCGCCCGGTAATGGAACGGACCCAGGAACACTACCTGAATAGAGGCTGCTTTGAGTTGAGGTCGTGTGAGAGCCCTGCGGAGCTCCTTGCGAATTGAACGAGTCTTCGACCCCGGAAGGCTCAAAGTGGCCGCCTCCGTATCCACTAGGAATCCCAAGAATTCCATACGAGTGGCGGGGGTCAGGCACGACTTTTCCTGGTTGATAATGAAACCCAGGCAGGAGAGCAGGTTCATTGCCAGCTGCAGGTGTGTCAGGAGTATGTCGCAATCCTGGACCATGAGCAGGATGTCGTCTAGGTATATGATTAGATGAATGCCTCGACTGCGTAGCCAGGCCATAGCTGGGCGCCACAGTTTTGTGAAGCACCAAGGTGCTGATGATAGGCCAAAGGGCAGGCATGTGAAACGCCAAGTCCCTGTCTGCCAGTGGAAACGCAGGAGATCTCGGGATGCTTCGGCTATAGGCACGGTGAGATATGCATCCTTGAGATCCAGCTTTACCAACCAGTCTCCCTGAAGGAGTAGATCTCTCAACAGATGGATACCCTCCATCTTGAAATGGCGGTATTTGACCATAGCATTGAGTGGGCGTAGGTTTATGACCGGGCGCATTTGGCCGCCCTTCTTTTCCACCAGGAAGATATTGCTTACGACTCCCGTGGAGTCCGAGGGTGCCCTTTCTATCGCCCTCTTGGTGAGGAGCGAGGATAGCTCTTTGTCGATCGACCTGCGATCCCGGAGGGAGAAGCAGATCATTCGAGGAGACGGGATAGTTACAGGGTTCCCTACGAGGTCTATGTGGAACCCTCGAGTAGTGTTTAGAACCCAGGGGTCGGAGGTGATCTGTGCCCAGGCTGGGAAAAATTTTTGGAGTCTGCCCCCTACATAAACATGCGAAGAAACATGAGGTATGAGTAAACTCACCATAGGGTCTTCTGGAGCCGGTGTTACCACGGAAACCTCTGGATCACCACGGGCATCCGCGTGATGGGAAGAATGAGGAGCGGGTATTTGTCTCCTGGAAGTTGGAGCGGTGTTGATAAGAGCCTCGTCCCGAGCCACGGGACTGAAAGTAGGACCGGCCGGACAGACGGCTCCTGGATGTGCCGGCCCTGGTGGAGACCCGTCCCTGAAAGACCCGCCTCATGGAGGTTTGGGCCTTGTCAAGGGCCGTAAATGCCCCCACAAAGCGCCCTAGGTCCTTAATGAAGGAATCGCCAAATAACAATCCTTGGGCGTCCTTCCCAGTATCTGTTAGGGCAAGGATGGCCAGTTTTGGCTCAATTTTAAACAAAATGGATTTACGCCGTTCAATAGAGAGGGAGGTGTTTACGCTCCTAGCGATACAAATAGCCCTTTGGACCCAACCACGGAGGTCTTCTGGGTCAACCATATGGTTTCCAGCTCTGGCATCTTCCGCCAGTTCGAAAAGTTTTGCCAGTGGGCCAAATATGTCTAAATGTTTATCCTGGCATGCCTTCAGGGCAGAGTCTAGGCCCTTACGTGGGTTCCAGTCCAATTTAGTTAGGAACTGGGTCATCTTTGGATCGACTTCAGGGGTAGCACAGACTTTATTAGGCACCGTAGGCCTTGGGCACTCTGCCCTCAATTTGTTCCGTGCCGCTTTACTGAGCGGGCGCCGTACCCAATTTTCTAGGTACTTGGCTACATGGTCCGCTGGGAGCCACTACGCCGACCTTGGATGGTGAAGCTCATCCGGGTCGAAGAGAGGTTCGCCCAACGGATCCAAGAGGGTGGACCCCGTGTCACCTCCGGACGTCTCTGCCTGAGCAGAGGGAAGGAGGTCAAGGCCCATCTCAGCCGAGTCAACATGCGAGTCGTTATCCGACTCTACCATAGCCTCCTTACCTGACCCGATTTCTGAGTCGGAGTCACTCTCATGTTGTGCTCTAGCACATTTCCAGAGCCGCGCCTGTTCTGCCTGGCGCGGAAAGGCTCTCTTGCGTACGTGGGAAACGCTTTCTGGGGCGGCCGTAGGTATGCCAGTCGTAATAGTTCTTGAGGCAGAGGGGTGTTTGGATTTATGGGTCGCCTTCTTAGGTGCACCCTCAGACAGGTCCATAGAGGGACGCGGAAGAGGCATCGTGGAACCTGACATATGCGTGTCCAAAGGACGTGGCAGAAGGGCTTGGGAGATGGTATGGGAAAGGGTAGAGGACATGGACGCCATGGCTGCCATAATGGCATCTGTCATTGAGCGCTGTAGCGCCAAGAATTGGTCCCCTTCCGGTTGGGTGGGCCTATCTGCCATAGTGGATGGCGTGTCATATATGACAGGGGTCTCTCCCAAAGGCAAAGTGGCATCAATTACCTTAGAGAGTGGTGAGCTGGAAGGCATCCTGGGTTTGGGCATATTGGATGCAGTTCAATGTTCCTATCAGTGATATACAGAGTAGTAAGGGTTAGTCACCCAAACTATAGGGGAAAGAATGACAAGGATCTCACCAGGGTCCAGACCAGAGGCACACAGACACACACGAGGCAGTATGAGAGACAGGAAGTCGGAGAATGGCCACAGCGAGTCTCGTGAGATTCGCGGCAAAACCAGTGAATTCGTCAATAGAGAAAAACAACCGAACGTGTGGTCAAAGAGGCGAATTCGCGTGAAGGAAAACAGGCGAAAAGTAAACCGCACAAATCAATTAGTCGAACGCGGCAAATAGGCGAATTTGATATATGCCGGTGAAACTAACGAATGGTCTGGATTCGTGAATTTAGCCGGACGGCATGATACGTGCACAAACAGCCGAACGGAATGCAGAAAAGTAGCGCAAAATGGCGCCAGAGGACAGGGAGAGGAGAGATGGCGAGAAAAATAAATAAGAGGTCGGAGCAAACACAGAAAAAGTTAAACTGAGTGCAAGATAGACATTTCACCCAGAAGGTCTGGAACCCTGGGAGACAACAACATGTATATACAGACATGTAATAAACAGAGATAGATAAACTGAGGAAAAAAGATTCCTAATATAATCAAAATAATAATAATACAAAATCAATCAATAAGGAAATATAAGAGAATAACAAATGACTATAAATAGCAGAAAAACAACCATAACTGACATAATAAACAAGTAATCAATGAGAGAAAAAACGTGAGCTGTTACTTATCTTTGGAGCAGCAAAGAAAGAGGGAAATTGAAGGGAAGTGCTGCCTATTATACTGGGACCTGTGCAGGGAGGGGCCTATGTCACTGTATGTTCATTGTTTTTTTCATTCTGTCTATATCCTTTGCTGCTATTGGTGGACAGTAAAGAAAGGGATATGCAATATGAGCCTCCATGTCTTGTCATAAAATCAATGTATCTATAAACAATTCCCCCCGCCCCTTTAGTTTGGACATATCAAAAAAGGGATTTTTATTTCCTAATTTGTAGCTTTAATGTTGTCCTTCTTCTCCATGCTGTGTATGTATGCCACACATTCAAGTGGGAAATATCTCCCTCTCTTCCTTCAAGAGAGCCAAACCACAGCCAAATATAAGCGTGGTCATATACAATAGCACTCAGTCAGCTACAAGTACACATACTCATTCACACTCTGCTAAATTCAGACATGCATATCACACTCAGCAAACCAAAACCATTACACTTAACCAAGATCCACACAATAACGCTCAGCCAGCTTCAATTACACTCAGCAAACTCCACACATACATATTTCAATAAGGTAACATGCACAAGGTCACACACAGCTAAACCCCATACACAATCACGCTCAGCCAACTACCCTATAATCACACACAGCCAGTACCGAAATCCTACTATGTGTATTGCTTGTGGAGGAGCAAGCAAGGGGCGACAAAAGGTCCCTTCTTTGAATCTTGCACCAGGGTCCTGTGGTTCCTAGTTATGCTCCTACCACTGTGTATTATCAGCCCTTTTGCATGAAATCTATTTGATGTTCAATTTTTTATTGATGCTACCTAGATCCCACTAAATCAGGGGTGCCCAAATGGTAGATTTTTAGATTTTGTAGAACTACAGCTTCCATGATGCCTTGTCTTTCTAAAGTATTCTAAAGGCATGCAAAGCTTCATGGGAGTTGTAGTTTTACCACATATGGGGATCTATCTTTTGGGCACCCCTGCACTAAATCATTGCACCATTTCACTCCTTTTTAAGTCTTTGTTTTGCCTGTGTGTGTGGCAATCATGTTGCTGTACAAACTAATCACGGCCATAACATACGTTATCAAAATAACATTAAAGTCATTACATTATTGTGAATTAGCCAGCAGGGGTTTAGTGACTAAAGACCAAATTGTAGTGAATTTATAACTAAAGTGCAGAATGTAGTTAAAAAGCCACTATATGGCTATAGCTGAGTTTGAGAATTATTCCAAATATGCTATTATTGCTTACAAGTTGCTGTTTTGTTTTGAATCCACTTTAATTAGGTGTTTAGTTAATCAACCCCGAGTTTAAAGTGTTAGAAAAGATTGTCACATTTATTTGCAATTTTACATTGTAAATAATATATATCTAAAAGCTTTCTACTAGACCTACATTCTATTTATCATGGAAATTGTTTCCACTGACCATAAGTAATGTAGTGACATGACTAATGCATTTGCATAATAGAGAGCATGTATGCAGTGGTAGGCTATTGCAATTTAACTTTGAGTATTTTAAACACAAGAAATTAGGATAGAAAATCTATAATGCATGCATATCATACATTTATTATACATTTATTTACAATATAAATGTCTGTATCAAATTATACTAAGTTTATATGTTCAGTTCCTTATGGAAATACATCTTCCAGTGACATTAACAGAATGTCCTCCCCTAAATTTCAGTTTATTCAGTTATATCCTTAAATGATTAAATTTCATTACTGTATCAAGATGGACTGTGTGTCTGTGTGTGTGTGTGTGTGTTTGTGTGTGTCTACGGATTTTCCATAATTACTGTACTATCCAAGATCATTATTGCATCAAAATTGTGTGGTCTAGGGGCGTGTCCAGCTTCCGGTGTGAGCGGTCGCATGGCTTAGGAGCTCCGAATCCGACCCGACCTGAACGCTACTAAAAGCATCTATTCCGACTTTATCTTGGGAGCAGATCCTTCCAGTAAGTGCACGGTGGTGGTGGAGTGGAAATGCCACCTTCGAAACAAATGAAATTGTCGGAAACGGCTAAACTGAAAAGGACGGAACGCCGTCGAGAAATACAAGATGGCGACGAGGCCTCTATCGCATCGGATGGGCAATCTGACCATGAAATAAGCTCTGTTACATATTCTAACGCTCCGGTGACAGAACGTAGTTTACACAAGATGCTACAGGAACTCCGCGCAACATTAACGGCGGACTTTCAGCGAATAAACAGTGATCTCAGAAGAGAAATCTCTAATATTGGGGACAGGACGTATCACCTCGAAAACAAGACGGACGAACTCTGTGTTGCACATAACGAGGTAGTGGATAAAGTACAAAAACTGTCTGAAGAAAATGAAGCGCTGAAACTAAAACTTGCGAACATAGAGGACAGATCACGGAGGCAGAATGTTCGATTCAGAGGCATACCTGATGACATCTCCCACGATGCCCTCCCTGCCCACATTCTTTCTATCTGCAAATCACTTGTTCCAGATCTGCCGGACTCAGCATGGGCATTTGATAGGATGCAAAGGCTTCCGAGGCCTGCACGCCTTTCCAACTCAGTCCCCAAAGATGTGATTGTCAAATTCCATTACTATGCGCACAAAGATACGCTACTTGCAGCGGCAAGAAAATTGCAAACGTTTCCTGAACCTCACCAAAAAGTCGCCCTATTTGCGGACTTATCGGCCACAACGATGGCGAGGCGTAAAGAATTCCTCACAATAACGAAAACGCTACGGAACAACAATGTGGCTTACAGGTGGGGGTACCCAACTAAACTGCTAATTTGGAGACAAGGAAAAAATCATATCGTCAATGAGCCAGCGGATGGGATGAACCTACTTACAACATGGGGTCTATGGATCGCCTCACACCCTCCCCAAGGCACGACTGGCAGCACATCTCCGAGAAGGATGAAGGCAGACTGGCAAATGGCTACCTCCCCACCCAAAAAGCCATGAACTTTACCATTGACTTTCTTACAGGTCTTTACAATTGCAGACCGCGCATACTCTCTCTTGGTTTACAGGTACTCCCAGTCTGTACGTAACTAGAGGGAAGGTTATTTGTCCATCTCGTATGTTTTTCCCTTCCCAAGTTTGTATTTACTAATAGTTTTGTTTGAATCTAAACGAAGTGCCATGCAACTGATCCGTATGACAGCTATGCTACGATAAGGGTACATAACTAATATAATACTAGACTAAATAGATTATCCTACAAATAATACCCGTGCTAATATTACTTAACTCCTGATGCCTCATGATCTCCGGACACACAGGTTTAATGTAGTATGACTTATAGTCACCTGCCACGCTGGGGTTTATAGTCATAGACCACATAACTCGCAGTATGTCAAAAAGTTTATTTAGGAACGGACCTGACGCTCTTACGCTCCAGTGTGCAAGGGCTTATATAATACTCAAACGACGCCACTTATGCGGTGTTACAGAAGCCTGCGTTGGGGACAGTATCAGTCACGATATAACTGCAGCAGTGTATACTAAATTTCTAGGGCCGTTGCCGATAGAGCTTAGTTGTGACCTATGTTTGTTTGCCACGAAACTGTAGTCAAATGCATACCTACCACTTACCAGTTCAGCTCACCGTTATACCGTTATACCCAGTGTTAACTTTGTGTGTAAATGTGCATTGGCAAATAACACGTATCACGTCACACGTAGCAATAAATATCGCAATAAGTTGCCATTCCCCCACAGTCTCGAAGGCACAGATAACACGCCGCTTATAGATTATATACATACTCGAACTTGGGGTGATTGGCATCAGCATCACGGTTATTATGGAAAAACAATATATAAAAAAAAATAAAAAATAATAAATAATAAATAATTAAATAAATAAACAACAAATAAATACTATATAAAAAACGACCAAAAGGATAACAGTGGAGAAGACATTTTACATCCATTGCTGTAACCTTACTTTGCAATGATAGTCTGCAAATCTGGGGATAACTCCACCAGTGGGCAAAAATTGCAGGGTCTTATGAGAATGGTTACACGTCCAAGTGAAGTAAATTTGTCCCTACTATGGTGTGTACCATTTAGCTAACGCATGTTGAACGCTTTGGCAGTTATGTGCCATATAACCGCACACAACCTCTAAACGTTATGTGTATGGACACCAGACACAACACCCTGGCTAAATTGCTGTATTTGATATTGTTCAACTATCTCATTTATGTTCAATTCTTTAGTATTATTTAATATGTACTGTGAACATGTTTTCATTTCAGGTCGGGAGGTGCTCTTAGCCTCCCTCTGTCACCCTTGGAGGCGATACTAGTTCTCCCCCAAGGATGATTATTGTGTATCTTCCAGTTCAGGAAGAAGTGTGTAAATACTTTTGTTCTTATTATTCTTCTTTTTTCTCTTTTACCCGTACATCTCCCTTTCCCGTAGGTCCAGACGCTATACATACACGAATTACATTGTGTTGGAGGTGGGTCCAAAATGCTTCTAGACACGTTTGTACAGTGACGGTAGGGTTCCTTGTGATCTATGCCTGGAGGACAGACAGACTAATTATGTGTGTTCAATGGTATCCCTCTATCAATGCTCTTCATAATTTTTACCCATGACACAACACGTTATGAAAGTCCTTTCAATTAACGCTAGAGGATTAAATAGCCCCTTTAAAAGAAGACAACTCTTAAACACCATGCATGACACTGATGCAGCAATAGTATGCGTCCAAGAAACCCATTTTAACACAAAAAAACCCTCCCAAATCCGATCCACAAAATACCCTACAGCCTACTATGCCAATGCCCCGAACAAATCTAAGGGGGTGGCGATAATTTTCCACAAAGACTGGATATTCACGTTAGACAAGCAATTTGCAGACGCGACCGGTAGAGCGCTCATCCTCGTGGGTGATTTAAATGGCATATCACTGACTGTAGCCTCAATTTACGCCCCTAATGAGGCGCAGTTTTCTTTCCTGAATAAAACAATTAAAACAAATAAAGCGCATGTCACAAGGTCACATTTTTATATGTGGTAACTGCAACTGCACCCTTGACCCAACACTTGACATAAAACGTAAAGGTAATAAATCACCCAATAAACTGACCACCCAAAATGCAAAGCTTTTCTCCAATTTATTACACTGCCAGGACTTATATGACACGTGGAGGAATCTTTTTCCCTCGGCATATGAATTCACATATTTCTCACAAGTACATCTGACATATTCGCGAATCGATATGTGCCTCGTAGATAAAGCAACCCTCCCTCACCTAATAGATCAATCAATAGGACAAAGAACATGTCGGACCATGCCCCAATCACCATCACGTTCAAAGTACCTTACCCTACGAAAGGTCGGGGGAAATGGAGACTAAACGAATCCCTATTAGATGACCCCATAAACCTGCAGAAGATAACCTCCACATTATCCCAATACTTCTCCCTAAATACCACCGATGATACATCCATCGAAATCCAATGGTTAGCCCATAAGGCAGTGATTAGAGGTGAATTTATCAAATTAGGCTCCACCACTAAAAAGCGGCGCCAGACCACGGATACAGCATTACGACAGGAACTTGAGACACTAGAACAATCCAACAAACGAGCCCCCTCCAAAACCGTATCAACTCAAATCGCCAAACTACAAAATAACATTCAGGAAATTCAAGCTCAAATGTATACTAAACAGGTGATGAAAACCAAACAAAAATTGTATCACATGGGCAATAAAGCAGGCAAACTACTAGCCAACCAACTAAAATCTAATTATCTACAAACCAAAATACCTTATATTACCTCCAAAGACAACGTTAAGATATACAATCCCCACAATATAGTGGATGAACTGGCTCTATATTATGAAGAGCTATATAATCTTAAAGACAACAAAACAATTCACATTCCCGATAACATGGAGGTCTCTGAATATCTTTTGCACATTAGATTACCGCAAACCACACAAGAACAAAATGACATTTTGGACGCCCCGTTCACAGAAGATGAAATAACTCAGGCCATGAAATCTATTCCCAAACATAAAGCTCCAGGTCCTGATGGACTCTCTAACTACTACTATATAAAAATGGTGACTCAAATTGCTCCTCACATCACTAAGTTGTTTAATGCGATCAAACACTCTGGCGTATTCCCACGGGAAATGTTGGAGGCTTACATCATAACGTTGCCAAAGCCGAATAAGTCCCCAACAATCTGCAGCAATCTAAGACCTAAGATGTGAAATTATATGCAAAGATAGTTGCGAACAGGCTCAAACCCCTTTTGCCCAACCTAGTCTCAGAGGAACAAGCGGGGTTTGTACAAGGAAAACAAGTGGGTGATAACACCAGATATTGTATGGATCTGGTGGACTGGGCAAATGATCGCAAAAAGAGTGGAGTTCTCATGGCCTTGGATGCTGAAAAGGCATTTGATCGCCTAAATTGGGATTATATGGCAGCAACATTAACAGCCTTTGGCCTTTCAAAGGCTTTCATAAAAACTATATTGGCCCTTTACTCCTCACCCTCTGCTAAAGTTTTTAATACAGGGTTCACATCCAGAAGTTTCTGTATCACAAATGGTACAAGACAGGGGTGTCCCTTGTCGCCCCTGATCTTTATTCTTTGTTTGGAACCTCTGGTGCGACATATAAAACTAGACTCATCACTTCCCGTCAATCATATCCATCAATCATATTTGCAGATGATATTATAGTTTTTCTTGCCAACCCTAATGACACAATCCCACGTCTACTCAAGACCCTGTCCTCCTTTGGGTCTATATCCTATTACAAGAATAATATTAGTAAGACCCAAATACTTCCTATTAATCTACCTTCACAAATAGTAGGAACCTTGAAACATAGCTATCCATTCGACTGGAGAACCACGTCACTATCCTACCTCGGCGTTAAAATTACCCTTTCCAACGCACTCATTATCAAAGAAAACCATGAAGCGGTACTTTCCGCATTGACTAAACAGATGAGTTCTTGGGATAAACTTCATATGTCATGGTTTGGGAAAATCAACTCTATAAAAATGATGATCCTACCCCATATTTTATATCTTTTCAGAACACTTCCAATTGCTCTTCCTAATAAACTTCTCAAGCGTTTTCAATTTGCTATCAATGCCCATATTTGGAAAAAAAAGCCCCCAAGAGTATCCTTGCAATCGATGTGGCGTCCACTTCGACAGGGAGGCCATAGTATACCAAATATCCAACACTACTATAGAGCAACGATACTGGCACAAGGCCTAGATATATTGACAGGCAGAACGAATCCTCTATGGCTCAATCTTGAGTCAGCGTGTAGCCAAACTCCTTCCCTGGCTAATGTCTTATGGACATCCTCCTCCCTCCCACAATCCGCTACAATACCAGCTACAAACTTCCTTATAAACTCTTGGAGGACCTGGAACAAATCAGTGTGGCCTCCTGAGGAACTACTATACCTTGCACCTCTTTCAGATAGAATTTCCGCTAAGGAACAACCAGCTAAGAGTGCTGAAGAGGCAGCTGCGCCTCTAACCGAGTGTGCCCCGAAAGATGCATCAATGCCAGCCAGGGCTAGGAGCCATTTAATCCAGCGTGCAATGGTAGGGCACGAGACAGGTTTGTGAGGCCGCACATAGGATACCAGGAGGGGTCCGGTAGGTGCTCTGAGAAGGGTAGTGCGAGCGATATAGTGTCTTATGCACCGGGCTACGCATAGGAGTGGTCTCTCCGAGAAGTAAGGGTAGCTCACGGTAGATGAGTTGGTCTTGGTGCGTCTAGTGATATGAAAGTGTACCCCCTCTGGTGTGAAATCGAGGGCGTGAAAGTCGAAAGCCCTGATGTCGGAAACTCTTCGGAAGGAGACCAAGCAGAGGAGGAGAGCTAATTTGGCTGATAATTGGCGTAGGGAAAGCGCTTCGTTGTCTGGCCAAGCTTCCAAGAACGTGAGCATGACGGCAACGTCCCAGAATTGATTATATTTGGGATTCGGGGGTCTAGCGATGCGGATGCCCCACAAGAGTCTGCAGACAGACGGGTGTTTGCCCACCGAAGAGCCCTCTATAGGAACGTGCGCTGCAGAAATAGCAGACCGAAACACGTTAATGGTCCGGTAGGATTTACCCTGGTCGAAAAGAGATGACAGGAAGTTAATAATATTAATTATAGGTGTTGAAAAGGGATCAAGGTTCCTTTCCAAGCACCAGCAACTCCATAAGCGCCATGCAGAGATGTAAGAGCGTCTGGTTCCTGGGGCCCATGAGTCCCAAAGGAGTCCCTGAGCAGTTGTCGAAAGGCCTGAGACATTCCACGATCCCCTGAAATGGTCCAAGCCACTAGTTGGAGATGGTCTTGGATCGCCAATGGGTGAAAGTTGCCTATCGAGTCTCTGAGGAGGTCGTGGGTGCAGGGTAGCAGCAGGGGAAAGTCCACTGACATTTCCAGTAGGTAAGGGTACCATGGTTGGGCCCGCCATAGCGGGGTCACTAGAGTTATCTTGACACCCTGAGTTCTGAGTTGTAGCGTGCGTGGAATCATGGAGAATGGAGGGAACGCATATGCCCCTGACATCGGCCACTTCTGTAGGAAGGCATCGACTGCAAGGCACGCTGGGTCCGGTAACCAGCTGTAAAAAGCGTCTGTCTGCCTGTTGAGGCGAGATGCAAAGAGGTCCAGGTTGAATGGTCCCCGGCAAATCTGGAGATGTTGAAATATTTGTGGATTCAGTTGCCAATCGCTGGAGTCCCTCCAGTGGCGGGAGAACCAGTCTGCGACGAGGTTGTCTGATCCCGGCAGATACTCCGCTCGCAGGGAGATATTCCTGTCTAGGCAGAACTGATATAATTCCTTGGTCAGATCTGAGAGCATCTTTGATTTGGAACCTCCTAGATGATTCACGTAGCGGACTGCGGACACGTTGTCCATCTTCAGCACAACTGAACAGTTGTAGACATCTTTGGCGAAGCTGCGGATTGCAAATGAGCCTGCAATCAGTTCGAGGCAGTTGATGTGAAGTGCACATTCTGAGTGGGACCCGAGTCCTCCTGTAGAGGTTTCCGAGCATGTTGCGCCCCATCCGAGCAAACTTGCATCTGTTTCCAGGATGAAGTCTGGTTGGGATCCGAAAATGGCTCTTCCATTCCAGGCGTCCATATGTTGTAGCCACCAATGGAGTTCGAGCCGGACCTCGTCTGTGAGTGTGATCTGTTGGTCGTATGACGTCGACTGGTGTAAGTATTGGGTCTTTAAACGTTGCAGTGCCCGGTAGTGCAGTGGGGCAGGGAATATAGCCTGTATTGAGGCGGAGAGCAAGCTGATGGTGCGGGCTAGATCCCATAGGCGAAGGTGTGGTGATATCAGTAACTTCCGAATGTCTCTTTTTATGGATTTTATTCTGGGTGCCGGAAGTTGAAGGACTGCTTGAACGGAGTCTATCTGGAATCCCAGGAATTGTATCGTCTGGGACGGTGTTAGAGATGATTTCTGGTGATTGATCACGAAGCCAAGATTCTGCAATAGGGCGGAGGTCATGTTTGTATGATGGAGGAGGGTTTCCTGGTCCTGTGCCATGAGAAGGATATCGTCCAGATAGATTATGGAGCGGATTCCTTGGGACCGCAGTAAGGCCATCACTGGTTTCATTAGTTTGGTAAAGCACCAGGGTGCGGAAGATAGGCCGAAGGGGAGGCAGGTGAACTGCCATAGTGCTTGTTCCCAACGAAACTGAAGGAGGCAGCGGTGTGCTGGTGTTACCGGCACCGTGAGGTATGCATCCTTTAGGTCGAAGCGAGAGAACCAATCTCCCTCGGAGAGTAGGTCTCTCAATAAATGGATCCCTTCCATTTTGAAGTGACGGTATACGATGAAATTGTTCAGATCTTTCAGGTTGATGACTGGTCGTAGACCCCCTGATTTTTTCTTTACGAGAAACATGTTGCTTACGAAGACCTGTGGGCCCACAACTCGTTCGATCGCACCTTTGGTGAATAGATCGTTGAGTTCGCTCCGTAGAGTCGACTCGTCTAGCAAAGACATTTTTATTGGGGTAGGAAGGGAATTTTGAATTGGTTCGACTGAAAAATCCAGGTGGAACCCGGACACTGTTTGAAGGATCCAAGGATCCTGAGTTAGTTGAGACCACTGAAAAAAGGGTTAACCGGCCTGCAATAGGAATAAGAGAATAAGGAAGGTCCATTACCTGTAGCAGAGCGACCGCGTAGGGAAGCGGATCCACGTCCTCGGATTGCTCCGCGAGAGGGAAAAAATTGACTGTGTTGGAATCGGGTATTGCCCGAGTTCCAGGTGTCTGAAGGTCGAGGCCTGTAGCCTGTGAAGGCGGCTCTGCCAGTCGCTCGGCCTCTATAGCGACCAGCTCTTCTGGAAAAACGCTGAGAGCGAAATACCTTGCGAATAGAGGATTGTGCCTTTGTCAGTGTTGTAAAAACAGAGACGTGCTTACTTAGTTTTTTTTATGAACTTGACTCCAAATAACATGCTTTGAGCCTCTGGACCAAGTTCTTTAGTGCCTAGTTCAGCAAATTTAGCATCAATTTTATAAAGGACGGCTTTCCGCCGCTCCGTTGATATTGCCACATTGGCATTGCCTAAAAGACATAAGGCCCTTTGTGCCCACTCTCGCACCATATGTGCGTCAAATGTGCCACCTGATAAAGCCTCGTCTGCAATAATGAAGATTTGTATGAGCGGGCCCGCCACATCCATCAACTTGTCTTGAGCAGTTTTAAGACCCTGTTCTAGACCCTTACGGGGGTCTTTCCCTGACTTGGTTAGAAAGGTCACAAGGAAGGGGTCGAATTCTGGTGTATTGGCCACCTTGTCTGGGATAGTGGGGCGTGGGCATTCAGCCCTTAATTTGGCTCTCACCTCTTTTTCTAAAGGCCGACGGAGCCGCATTCTACAATATTTGGCAATGTGGTCTGGGGGCGTCCATTCGGCCGATCTAGGGTGCCTAATGCACCTGGGGTCAAATAGAGGGCGTCCAGAGGTGTCAAATAAGGTATCCATGGGGTCAGACTCCGATTGGAGTTCCTCTAGAGGTATGAGGGGTTCATTAGTTGCAGAATCGGATGGATAAAGGTCTCGGAATGTTTTATGAGGCGGAGCCTCAGTATCAGAGTGTTCTGCGTAGTATTCGTCTAATACTTGGAAGTTAAAGTTAGAGGTAGAACCCTCAAATGCATCAAAATCATGTTTTGGGCACTTTAGGGTGTTTAGCAGGCGCTTTGCCTTTACCGGCGGTGGCGCTATCGCCCTTCCAAGGGCGTTTGCGAGGGGCTCCCTCATGCTCTGAAGCGTGAGAATCTTCGGAGTCTGAGAGTTGGGTAATGGTCGCCATAGTAGGGGCTGGTATTGTCTGCTCGCTGAAAGCCGCTAAAGCTTTAGGAATAGATTCAGTGATGGCATTGAATAGCCAAGCCTTAAGTTCGGCAGAAACTGCTGGTTCTGGCACATCAGACATAATGTCAATAACAGTGGGGTCACCACAAAAGAAAATAATATTATATACAATATATATATAGTTTATAAATGTTTTTTTTTTTTTTTTTTTGTATTTATTTTTATTATTTTTTAATTTTGGTATGCAGACAAACTAATTACAATGAGGCGGTGGACTTATACAGAAAGTAACTTTGTAACAGTGGGGTTCATCCACAATATATCAATGGGGTTCACCCAGAGAGAGAAGGACAATAAAATGTCCAAAATCAAATAACAGGTATGTGCCTGTGTTATCATATAGGGATTACCCTGTATAGAGGCAGAAAAAGGGGGGTCACCCTTGAAGGAAGGCTTGAGGGGGTCACCCTCAGTATCAAGCAAGAATTTTTTAAGTTGAAAAAACCTGTCAAGAAAAAAGGGAAATTTTGAGTATGTATCTTTAATGTTTTAAAATAAAAGGTAAGAGATAAAAGTACTTACCGAACAGCTGGGTCGCGTTCTGCAGTGGGAGCTGAAATGCGAGTGAACCGCCGCGCATAAAATTTCCGCAAGATGGCGCTGAGAGGAAGCCCGGGAAAAAGCTAATAGAAATGGCCGTGGC
Source organism: Pelobates fuscus (assembly GCF_036172605.1). Taxonomy (NCBI): domain Eukaryota; kingdom Metazoa; phylum Chordata; class Amphibia; order Anura; family Pelobatidae; genus Pelobates; species Pelobates fuscus. The sequence continues at coordinate 100,770,506 of NC_086322.1, forward strand.
AAGAAAAGGGTGGGAAACGTCTCTATGGAGACGCAATGCAACACACGAAGTGTGTGAGGGAAAAAACAGAGCGGAGCGGACCGGCAAAATGCCGGGCGCTGTGGGGAAAAGTGTGTCAGTTAAACAGACAGTATAAGAATTATAAGTATGGAGAAAAATAGGAGAGGTAATTGTGTTTATAGGTTGACTGGGGAGTCAGCCCATGTCACCTAAGCAGAGAGTAAAAGCACAGAAAAAACTGAGAAAAAAAATACTAGAATGAGTAAATGAATAAATATATATAATATTAAAGCAATATACTCATATATATATATATATATATATATATATATATATATATATATATATATAAAAATATCGAGGACTCCGCACTCAATGTACCTGTCTTGTTCTTGCCTTGGTGCTGCCTCGGCCGTCAGAATGTATAATGCAAAAAACGAGTGCACTCGAAAGGACTTGATAGAAAATTTGTTCAAATTTATTCACATACGTGCCAGTGATGGGTGAACCCATCACTGGCACGTATGTGAATAAATTTGAACAAATTTTCTATCAAGTCCTTTCGAGTGCACTCGTTTTTTGCATTATATATATATATATATATATATATATATATATATATATATATGGCTAAAATAGAGCATAAATAGGAGTATAATTAGAATAGACTCACCTGGGAGGCTAAGCAGCAAAGAAAGAGGAATTGGGAGGAGCCTGATAACAGTTTATATTGCTGTGATGCACTCTGATTGGTTAAACTTTTTTACACTGCTGTTAACTGTTTCTTTGCTGCTGGGAGTTTCAGTAAAGAAAGATAAGCAAATATGAAGCCTCCTGTCTTGCCATAAAATTACATGTAAATGTTTACATTTATCTCACAATATGGATGTACTTCCTATTCTTTTTTCTTTTTTCTTTTTTCTGTTATTTCCTGTTTTTACTTGACAAAACCAATAAAAAGTAAACATTGAAAAAAAAATTGTGTGGTCTGTGTTGGTTTTATGACAATTTTAAGTTTTGGGTTTTTTTTGTACACATTTTGTACAATCTTGGTTATTGGTATTGTGCTAATTAGTTTTTTAAAAAAATGTTTTTTTTTTTATAATTCCCCTTTAATTTGCTTTTGTGTACATTATCTTTATTCAGTTATAGTATTTTTAATCAAAGGTGTGATAAGATCACCAATGAAAATGAAAGGGAAAAGTTCCTCTTTATTTAGGAGCAAGGTTATGTACATTAATGAAGGTATTATTATTGAAGAAAGGTTATGTTGGCAGATTTGTCAGATAACTTCAAGAAAGGTTTTGACACATTATAGCATAATGGATATACAAGGTTATAGCAATGTATTTTAAGATAAATAGAATTTTGATCAATAGAGAAAAGTATTTATATTCTGGGGTCTGGTAGGAATTAGATTTTATCTCTCTTTAGGTGTAAAAAATTTGTTCTAGACATTTAATCGAAGCTGGAATTATGTTAGAGTGCTCAGATTTTGGTCTTGTTGCCATAGCAGTAAAACATTTGTGAATTTAAAAGTAAATGACCTTTACGAAACAATCATAGTGTTCCTATAAAATATTATCTATTGTATTGCAGTTAAAACCTCTACCCAAAGCATCTGATGTTAATTGCTTTCCTCTATACCAGGGGTAGGCAACCTTCAGCCCTCCAAATGTTGTTGACTACATCTCCCATAATGCTCTTAGAGCCATAATACATTTAAAAGAAGATATAGCATCTCATGAAAAATTCTAGGTGAGTTTCAATATTTTATTCTATGAAGTAAATGCCATAGTAAAGTGCACAGTTCCCCTTTAAATGCATTATTATTTAATAAAATGCATAATTAACTTATACAATGTAATATAAAAATTTTTTAACCCCTTAAGGACAGAGCTTCAGAAGCTTGTCTTTCACTTAATGACAACGGCATTTTTTGAATTTTTTACTGTTTGCGTTCATCTGCAATTTGCATTTTACTAATTTATTGCACCGACGCATATTATATACCGTTTTTTAAAGGACAGAAAGGGCTTTAATTTGATGTAACATATATATATATACATAAATGCTTATTTATTATTAAAAAATACAGAAAAATGCTAAAGAAATGAAAAATTTTGATTTTTTTTTACAGTTTTTGCAATAATAATGTGTGCATAATTAGTGCAGGTTAAGGAAAGTAATTAAAAATACATTCATTTAGTTGTTCTGATTTACAGAATATATAATGTGTCTGGGATTTTAAGTTTTTTTTGGTAGTTACAGGTCACAAAGCACAAGGAGTAAAATAAACTTAATGTGGAGCGATTTTAGAATTTGGTATGTTTGTCTTGTAAGCTTAATAGCCATAAAAGAAAACAAAATTGCCACACAAAAGTATATATTTATATAAAGTAGACACCACAGGCTATTTACCTAAGGTTGTTTTGACACTTTCTACGTAGCCATTTTACCGCCAACCTCTGCTAAATATTGGAGTAAAATTGTGTTTTTGGGGGGTTTTCGCACACAAACCTATAACAAAGAATTTCCCATGTGTATTTTGTAAAGTTGGTGTGTGCTATTGCTGTACAAAGTTTTATTATGTGTTCAGTTACTTCTGCTGAGTACAACGGTACCCCCATTGTATGTCTTTGGCACTATTTCGTGAAGCTACAGTGCCATATAGGAGACCTGTCCTTTTCAGTATTCACAGTAGAATTTTGAGAGACGGATTTAATGAGCCTATGCTTCCATTTGGGGTATTATAACAGTTTGACTGTTAAAAAAAAAAAAACCACAAAGGCCTACCATTTGTAAAAGTAGACACTCCAGGGTATCTCATAAGGTGCATATTGTGCCTTAACATGCCCCCATTTTTTTTACCATTACATGCCAAAGTATGTGGTAAAAAATAATTTTGTGCATTTTTTACATATGGATTGCATTTTTGCTGGGCATTTTGTATATTTCATATGTGCCACTAAGTTCAAACCCCCCATATTATGTTCAGCAAAGTCTTCTGAGTAAAAGGACACCCCCATTGTATGTCTATGGCACTATTTCGTGAAGCTACAGTGCCATACAGGAGACCTGTCCTTTTCAGTATTCACAGTAGAATTTTGAGAGATGGATTTAATGAGCCTATGCTTCCATTTGGGGTATTATAACAGTTTGACTGTTCAAAACCCCCCACAAAGGCCTACCATTTGTAAAAGTAGACACTCCAGGGTATATCATAAGGTGCATATTGTGCCTTAGCATGCCCCCATTTCTTCACCAATATATGCCAAAGTATGTGGTAAAAAATAATTTGGGGCATTTTTTTACATACAGATTGCATTTTTGCTGGGCATTTTGTATATTTCATATGTGCCACTAAGTTCAAAACCTCCAAATTATGCTCAGCTAAGTCTTCTGAGTAAAATGACATCACCCAATGAATGTCTTTGGCACTATTTTGTGAAGCTACAGTGCCATATTTGAGACCAAGCCATATCAGTTTTTACAGAACTTTGAATTTTGACGCTGGGCCTATGTGCAATTTCCAAGCATCTTCGCAGGTTTTAAATTCAAACTACCCCACAAAGGCCTACCATTTCTTAATGTAGACACCCCAGGGTATTTCAAAAGGCATATTTTGAACCTTAGCGTGGGATAATTTTTCCGATAGCTTGTACCAGGTGTGGTGGTAATATGCGTTTTTTCTGCCTTTTTGACACACAAAGTGAGTTTGCACAGTATATTTTGCAAACCTTATGTGTGCTACGACTGTATAATACTTCATATGTTGCTCAGCTATGTCAGCTGACTACAAAAATATCCCCGTATGTACCTTTGCCAGGTATATGTGGACATCGGAGGGGCACATTTGGGACACAGCCATTCCATTTTTTTTCCGAACTTTACATTTTTACGCTGTGCCCATGTCCCATTTTAGAGTATTTTACCAGGCTATATAATCCAAATACCCCATAAAGCCATACCATTTCTTAAAGAAGACATCCCAGGGTATTTCAAAAGGCATATTTTGAACCTTAGCGCGTGATCATTTTTCCGCTAGCTTGTACCAGGTGTAGTGGTAATGAGCGTTATTAAATGTATTTTTTTTACTTTTTAAAACTTTTTTTTACTTTTTAAAACTATTTTTTAAACTTTTGTTTTGCTTATTAATTTTTTAAAGTTTCCTAAACTTTCGTAAAACTTTTTTTTACAGATTTAACATTTTTCTAAGCTTTTTTTTTACCGTTAACCCCTAACTAGCAGTAAGCAGCACTAACAATAAATTCCCCATTTTCCCATAACTCCCACCCACCCCAGCTAGCAAAATATTTTATTAAACAATATTTAAATTAGTTAATTAAATAAATTTAACCCCTGAGGGTTAAAACATAAATAAAAGTTAATCGTCAGGGGTTATAAAAAATTAGATCACAGTATAATACTGTGATCTGTATTTATATCACTGTAGGCAGTGATCGACTGGCAGGGGAGGGGTTAATTTTTATTTGGACTGGGTAAAGGGTTTATTTTTTTTATTTTTTACTTAAACGTTATTAAAACTTTTTTTAACTTAATTTTTTAACTTTTTAAAGCTTATTTTAAAACTTTTTTAACGTTAACCCCTAGTTAGCCTAACACTAAATCCCCCAATTCCCCACTAACTTCCACCCTCCCCAGCTAACTAAATTTATAATTTTAAAATATTTAAATTAATTAATAAAATAAATTTAACCCCTGAGGGTTAAAAAAAAAAAAAAGAATTAAAAAAGATTGCGGCGATCTGGGGTTAATTTTACCGCGTGACGGACGAGGTCCATCATCCGTCGTTAAGGGTTTCCCCAGGATGACGGACCTCGTCCTTCACCTGTCCTTAAGGGGTTAATCAAAAAGTGTTTCTGTTCACTACATCATACTCTGAATACATCCATGCACTTCAACGTTAAAGTAGTGCTGCTTCTGCTGCGACTCTTACCAGCTATTGACTTCATGCCTCCACAATTTTTTCATTAAAGGACCACTATAGTGCCAGGAAAACAAACTCGTTTTCCTGGCACTATAGTGCCCTGAGGGTGCCCCCACCCTCAGGGTCCCACTCCCCGGGCTGAAGGGGGGAGGAAGAGGGTTAAATTCTTACCTTTCTCCAGCGGCGGGCTCCCTCGGCGCTGGGGACTCTCCTCCTCCTTCGGTCGTCATCGGCTGAATGCGCATGCGCGGCAAGAGCCGCGCGCGCATTCAGCCAGTCCATAGAAAAGCATTCTCAATGCTTTCCTATGGACACTGGCGTCTTCTCACTGAGAAAATCACAGTGAGAAGCGCGGAAGCGCCTTTAGCGGCTGTCAATGAGACAGCCACCAGAGGCTGGATTAACCCAAAAGTAAACATAGCAGTTGTTCTGAAACTGCTATGTTTACAGCAGGCAGGGTTAATCCTAGAGGGACCTGGCACCCAGACCACTTCATTGATCTGAAGTGGTCTGGGTGCCTATAGTGGTCCTTTAACATTACTCTCTTAGGCCAACATTTTAACAGACTTATTCACTAAAGTGAGAATTCAAAGTGAGAATTCAAAATTAAGTTCAAATTTGTCTAAATAGACGGACATTTCTCAGAGGCTATTCTGGCCCTAAACTTGAAATTCACTTTGAATTCTCAGTTTAGTAAATAACCCTGTAGTTTTTTCATTACCCATATTCAAATGTTTTGGCCACCTATGAATCAAAACCGACTCAAAGACAAATATAAAAACATACAATGAGTGGAGCTACAGTGTAACTATATGTAAAATATATTGTACCAGCTCCAGTCTTCAGATTCATACATATCGGGAGGAGCCCAAAGTGAACACTAGATATAAAGGAAGAAGGGAAGAAAATGAGACACCTAAAATGGGCTCTAGAACATATAGACAACCACTGCATAGATTCAAAAGAAACACACACATAAATGAGCATTACCACACAATAAATACATGGAAGGACTCATACAGACAACACCCTTAACACTTCCATTCAAACTATACCTATAATAGGAATGAGGAAATCCCATTAAAACAAAGAAAACACGTGTACCATAGAAATAATGGAGAAAGACCATTGGAATTATGAAAAAGGTATAGAATGTTGGAGAATAGAGAAGAAGGACAGTTTTTTTGGAGGGGACAAGAGAAAAAACAAAATATAAGGGAAGAAGAATTAAGTCTGTTCAAATATTTGAAAAGAAGGAGATCAACAGAAAGAGCTACAAGAGAAGGGGTATCAATACAACAGAGAAAAAAGAGAAAGACACTAAGCACTTCACCACGCACAGGGATTTTTAACTTGAGTGGAATCGATATAAAAAACAACCAAAAAAAAGTACTGCGAAAGGGCTTGAAGTTTGCTCCTAGCAAACATTTGAACCCATTCCAAATGTACGTCAACTTAAATAAGTTTAAGAAAAATCTATGCCTTAAATTTTTTTATTTTTTTTAAGAATCCACTAGAAAGAAAAATCAGCTATACGAAATATAAATCCACAAATTTAAGAGACAAATCCACTTTTTTTCCGAGCTACATGATCTCAGACCAAATGACCTCCTTTGATACTATTGTAATGACAGAGATAAACAAAATTGGAACTTGCAAAAAGAACAACTTTGTAAATAATTTAACATTACAAGAAAAATAGGTGTTGAAAGAACTAAAAGAGAATGAAAATTTTGTAGTAAAACCAGCAGACAAGGGGGGAGGAATAGATCTCATGTCTAGAAGTAACTATGACAAAGAAGCTCACAGAATTTTAAATGATGATACAACATATAAAGTAATACATAAGGACACAATAAAAAATGTACAAGAAATGTTAAAAGTTTTTAGATAAAGGATTAACAGAGGAAGTTTTAACTAAAAAGGAATATGATTATTTAAATATATTACACCGTAACATTCCCATATTCTATTTTCTCCCTAAAGTCCATTAGGACATTTATAACCCTCCAGAATGCCCAATTATAGCGAGAATTGATGTCGTGTCTATCAGAGTATCAGAATACATTGATTTACACTTGCAACCTCTAGTTAAATGAACCAAATCATATATACAAGATACTACAGCTATGTTATAGCTCCTAGAGAAAAGTCTTTGGGATGATAGATGTATTATTGTATCATGGTAACCTGTGATGTCACGGCACTGTGCAGCAACATCCTACACATTTTAGGCTGTGAAGCAGCAAAACATTTAGAAGATAGCGCAAACTTTTTATCCCTACAAATAGAATTTTTAACTGAAGGAATTTTTAACTGATTTTAACTGATTTTAAATAATAAAATTTTTGGTACGATTACAAGTATTTTCTACAAATTAAAGGTAACGCCATGTGAACACAGTTCACTCCTAGTTATGCTAACTTGTTTATGGCACATTGGGAAACATCCTATGTATATGGCCAACATAACTGGGTGCAGAACATTAGTTCCTATGGCCGATACATAGATTATATTTTTTTATCTGGAGACAAGAGCAAGACTTAAAAAGTTTGTTATCCGTTTTAAAAACATTTGGGGAATTGAACTAAACTGTATATGGAATCGAAAAGAATAAATATTTTTAGACCTACATATTTATATTGATAATAATAGTATTAAAACAAAAAATCATTTAGACCTGTGAATGCCAATAGTTTTATTGAAGTTAACAGTTGCCATTTTTCTCCATGTCTCGAAAATGCCCCCAAAGGACAATTCCTCAGAATCAGGCTGAACTGCACAGACAAAAAGTTTTTTGGGGAACAATCATTAAAGATAAAAAAATGACTTTAACACTGAAAGGCTACAAGGAAATATAATTAGAAGCAGACAGAGTAGAGATAATGGATAGATCAAGAGAAGAACTTTTACCATACAAAGAAAAAAACTCGAAGATGAAATTGGACAAAATTCCATTCATATGTGATTATAGTACAGAAAACCCAAAGGTCAGAGGTATAATCAAGAAACACTGGCCGATCTTATTGCAAGATCCAGTGTTGACAAATATTCTACCAGCACAAACTTTTTTATACACAGATTTGTAAGAAATTTGAAAGACACATTAGTGAAAAGCCATTTAAAGAAAACTGAGAATAAAATTACCTTTTTAAATAGCAATACAGGTTTTTATTGATGTGTACAGTGTCTGGCATGTAAGTGAACAGGCAACTACAAACATTTTATTAGAGAGTTCTTTTCCCCTTCAGAAACATTTAAAATAAAAGATTCTTCATGCTACACTAAAAATATAATTTATTTTATACAATGCCCGTGCAGACTTAAGTATGTTGGCAAAACTATACGACCACTACACATCCGTATAAAAGAACATATTTGTAATATATTCAATGGCCCATAATGTGTCCGCTCATTTTAAACTACACCATAACAATGTTTCAAAAGGTACAAATTCTATGGGCATCAAAAAAGTTCTTAAAGATTGGAGGGGAGGGGAGGGGATTTTAACCAAAAATTAGTTAAAACTGAAATGGAGTGGATATACAAATTTTAAATCCATATGTCTTGAATAACGACTTCAAATTGTGTCATTTTTTAAGATTAATGGTACACTCATTTTAGATATGTGATCACTATGTTAAAACATGGGACATTGATTTATATGAATAAATGAGACAGTCCTTTGCTATCTGATAAATTCTGTATGGTTTTATTTTTTTCTACGGCTTTTATACTCCTTTACCTATTTTTTACCTATTTTTTAGAGTATAAGTAGTTTTTTTTTCACTGCTTTTATGCTCTTTTAGATATACCTCTTTTACATTCTTATTTTTTAGAGTATAAGTAGTTTCTCCACGACTTTTAAACTCTCTCTCTCTCTCTCTCTCTCTCTCTCTCTCTCTCTCTCTCTCTATATATATATATATATATATATATATATATATATATACACCTCTTGTACATTCTTATTTATAATATGTATTAATGTCCAATTATGAATTAAGTAATATTCTATTATAATAATATTCCCAAAATATGATATGACTTTCCCTAAAAACGTTGATTCTGGATATATGCAAATATTTTTGATTGAGGATAACATTGCCCTAAATTAAGATTGATACCAATAAGGCAATAACAATGTATTTACTAATATGTGTATATGTTTTGTGACTTTGAAAGAACTTGATCTTTAAAATGACTTCACAGAAAATGACATCGCCAAAATTAAACGTCAGATAGAGACTTGGAATACAGGAAGAACACACAGGAAGTGACATCACCGAAATCAAACACCAGATACGGGCTTGGAATACAGGAAGAACACACCTAAAGAGAATTAGAGCACTAAGGAAATATATAAAAATGGAATGTGGGACTTGATGGTTTACTGCACCAGACTGAAGAAGCCATTCTGGTGAAACGAGTCTCTGGGACTATTTATAATATTATTTGATATTTTAATTGGAAGTTCTAATAAAGTATATACTTTTTAAGGTTTATACTTTATTGTTTTTTACCATCAATGTTCCTGCATTCTACAACCAAGGGTGGTATGGTCCCTAACCATACTCTGCTGTTCAACTGAGCCAGTTTACTATGCTCCAGGCTTATACTGCATACTACTGCTGAATACACAAGAAAACTCCTAAACTACTCTTCATGAAGAAAAAAGGGGTAGGTCGCCTAAATGGACCTACAGGCAAACAACTCCCAGAGCTAGGTTATAGCTGGTATAGCTAGTGTTCCAATTTATGTGTATATCACACTTATGTACATAAGGGCACTGCACTATGTCTGTTTTTTTTTTCTTAAAGGTACACAATATTGGATGTTCAAGGATATGTAAAAATACAGTATATATACATTCCTTGTCTGCACTAGGTGTACTATTAAGTTGTATTCATATATTTAATTGCTCCACCGAATCCAGTACAAAAGATTATGTCTTTGATGTGATTTTTGGAGAATGGCACATTACAGTGTGGTAGCAGCTAAGAGATACAAAATTTTTGCACGTTATAGATATAGATAGATATAACACTTGCACTTCAATAAGTGCTCATATACATCAACTGTGTTTTCTATCTGTAAAATAGAGTAAAAAATAAAATTGTGCAGAAAATGTCTCAAATTTAGAAAAATGTTTATTCAAATGGATGTTCTACACTCACAAGGAAAGAGCCATTTAAATCACTTGGCTCTAGTCTATGTTGCCTTCTGGATCCTAAGGGAGATTCACAACACTCTTTTGGAGATAATTATAGCCACTGCTGTAGCATACTATAGTGCAGAGTTTCCCAGTGAATTTTTCCAGTGGAACCCTTTGGCATGGTATAGCAACACTTTGGAACCCCCTCTACCCCCAAAAAATCTTTTTTTATTTTTTGATGGCAAATTCTTTTTATATCTGGTTTAATTTTTGACAATTGTATTTGCATGTCTGCAATTGCGTCAAGTCAATTTCGATACTTTGTTTTTGCTGCAGAGTAAAGTGAGAATCCAGTTTTACATAAGTACGTGCTGGCGAATGGCAACATAACTTTGATTGCCCACTTGGACAATTCTGGGTATTCTTAGCATTAATCACCCCAAAAACAATAAGATAAACTTCTTTAAATGTTTGGGTTAGTTAACTGTCAGAAGTTATATCGATCAGATTTGCAAAATCTACATCAGAAAAATTGGCTGGCTTGTCTTTTATGAATGGCTTTCGAACCCAGTCATTATTGTTTTCATTCAAGAATGGAAAATACTGATTATTATTACTGAAAATATTTTATCTCTTGCATTAAATATATTAGTGTTTTTTTCTTTGGAGTGATAAACATACATCATTTAATTTTGTGAATATATCTGCAAGATATGCTACTTTGGATAACCACTAAGTGTTTGTTAATCAATCAGATAATGCAAATTTATGATCCTGGAAATATGCAAACAACTCTTGACGCAATTCAAACATTCTAACAAGGACTTTACCTTGTGATAGCCAATGGACTTCTGAATGAAAAAGCAGAGCAGAGTGGTGACTGCCCATATCTTCACATATAATGTTAAATAGTCATTACTGTAATGGTTGACTTTGTATAAAATTAATAATCTTGACCGATTCGTCTAGCACAGTTAAAAGTGAGATTTAAATATTTTTAGCTACCAGTGTGGTGACATTCTGTCATCAAACTAATATGGTGACCAGGGGTCATGTGACCAAGCTCATGTATGCCTTTCTCACAGTGGGATAAGCTTTACCTTTGATATGGTAATTCAATACCTTTACAGGTCAGGAAAGAGATAACCACTCCCCCCTATCCCCATTCCTTTCTGTTCCTTCTTGGCTGTGCTACTAAGCAGACCCTTAAGCAGACATGGGCTAATTTTTATCATGGTGAACTGTGAGTGGGATCTGGTGATTTTATAAGATTTAGTTGTTATTGTTAGTTAGGTTGTTGTTGCTGTTGTTGTTGTTGTTGTTGTTGGTATAGTTAGTTAGATTGTGTGTCATTATTTGCATGTTGTTGTTGTTTTGTCTCTGAATAAATATTTGTTAAAGTAGACGGACCAGAGTTTATATGTGTATGCGTACATAATAATTTATAGAGTTTGGTAATACACCACACCAGTGCATGTCTGCGAAGACCACAGTGAGAACTAGTGCTGTTTTTTGCTACATTTCTTATTTGTGTCACAGCGCCTGCCACTTTCCTAACCACTGCTTTGGCACCATCACTGCACACATCTACACATTCGTCCCAATTAATACATGTGTGTGTTCATGAACTTCTGGATACAGTTATAGATGTTCTCACCAGTGGTATGAGTTTTCAAAGTTTCACATAGAAGCAAGTCTTCTTCAATCTGTTTGTTAAAATTATATCTAACAAAAACCAACAAAATTGAAAGTCCTGCAACATCTGTGGACTCGTCTAATTGCAGTGAGTATCCATAACATTGATACAGTCGAGAATTTAGTTCAGTAAAAATTAGCTCAGAAATTGTTTACTTTTCTGATACTCCTTTAGCTTTCGCTTAATAAAGTCAATGTCTTTATCTTTGTACTCTGCATGGTTTTGCTCAAAATTACAACGTAATTTAGTAGGTGCTAATAAACTGTTTGGCAATATTTTATTGCAAAATACGCATTGTGCTTCAGGACAATCTTCATTTCTGGCACTTGTAAATCCAAATGACAAGTAGGTATCATCATATTTACTTTTCTTTGTTTGAGAAGAAGATTGGATAGCATTGTGTGCTTTTCTTTTTTTCTTTGACTTGTCACTTGTCTCTGCTATTTGAGGAACAGTAGGTACAACTATTTTGGGCATGTTTTCTGGATTTTTTTGTTGTATCTTCTCTCTCAGTTTCTATAAGTGACGAACAAGTAGAAGTAGTAATACATTTTCTCTGAAGAGTTCCCTGCTTTAACCAACTTTCCAACTTCATGGTTGTTTATTGGTAAAAAAAAAAAAAAAAAAACACACTTTCAAAAATACAGATCTCACAATCTTACTGAAAAGGATGCTGTGTTTTACAAAATTCTTAAAAAGAACTGAACTTAAGCAGGATTATTAAGTTAGAATTGGAGCAAAAAGATTTGAACATTTTGAAAAATACAGATCTCACAACCTGACCGAAAAGGATGCTGTGTTTTACAAAATTCTTAAAAAGAACTGAACTTAAGCAGGATTATTGAGTTAGAATTGGAGCAAAAAGATTTGAACACTTTGAAAAATATAGATCTCACAACCTGACACCACTGTTTTGCCCCTCACAAAGTCTTTCAAGGCACCTGACAGAGCCTTTTAATATCCCTAACAGAGAATTTCAATGTTCCTAACAGAGAATTTCAATGTCCCTACCTAACTGAGCTTTCTATGTCCCTAACAAACTATTTCAATGACAATAACAAAGCTTTTACTTTCAGGTCCACTCTCTATCACTCCTCTGCTGATGGCAGGGCGGGCTGGCTGACGGCTGGGCTAAATGCTGCAGAACCCCAATTTTGTTTTCTAGGGTTCCGCGGAACACCAATTGGGAAACACTGCTATAGTGTAACACTGTATATACAAAACAGCATACAAATAGTACTGGTTGCACTCTGATCAGGCAGTGTCACCATAAAGGAAGAATTTTTCATTGACAAATATATCAGACGATTCACTAAACTGGGTGGTATAGGTGGTCGGGAAAGGGGACGTGCAGCGGTAACATTTTTGCCCGGGTTTGCGGAAATGCGAGTCCGAAAACAGTTCCAGGTGTTCGAAGACCAAGTATCGCTGCCTGCGTTCAGGAGACAAAATAGCCGCCATTCACTGGGCTACTTGCGTTTGTACGAATGGCGGCCCTCCAGGGAGAGCACTCAAAGGAAGGTGTTAGGTCATTAATTTTTGGTTAACAGTCAGGGGAGGTCGGTGTTCAATGGGGCATAACAAGGGACCACAAACAAGTCTTTCAGGAGATGAACAAGGGGGTACGGACAGACGAACATTGGGGAATAGAGTCTGCTACAATGATCACCCACAGTCTGGCCCATTCCAGAAGTGTGACTAATGCAGAGATTACATACTTACTTGTAGTCATACGCTTTATATTGGCAGTTGGAGCTCTGATAGGCTAAAATCAGTCAGCTGACATTTTCTTATTGGCTTGAATTCAATGAGCTTTTCAAAACAAGCTATTTTTTTCTGCATGGTTGGGCTAAGTGAGGGCCAATATCCTGTTTACCTTTGAGTACTCTCAACTCACTTTCTTCCAAGACTTAACCAGGAACATTCTACAGTGGAGGATGGCATTTTGACCAATGACCAGCAAGCTTCATGTTGTGGGTGTGGAATATATTTGGTACCCCCTGTTGATGGTGGTTAAGAATGGCACCACGCTGAGACATACCTCCTTGGAGAAAGCTGAACCCAAAGAGCAAGCTCTGGGACTCAACCATGGAACACCTTTACAAAATGTCCTTTTATATCAATGTACCTATATTGTATGTTCTAGATATGTTATATGCCCCCTTATCCCTGATTTGTTTCTGTACCCCCATTATGTTTGTTATAAACTGAATAAAAATTGTCAGGTAAAAAAAGGGATTTCAAAGTGAATTTTAAAGTTAAGGTCAAAATAGCAGACATAGAAAAAGTATGTAAGTCAGCTATACTTTCCGTTTGGTAACCTTAGATTTGAAATTCACATTAGTAAATAACCTTGACAAACTTTGTTGTAGCATTGCATCAAAACTATCCATGACCTATTTTTTGCCATGGGACCTTTTCATGTTTAGGCGTAACTACCAACATTTTAAGTAGCATATATACTTGCATATATACTATGTTCTGCTGAGGGTTGTTAACTATGCATTAACCCCTTAAGGACACAGCTTATGCAGGGCCAGATTAAGAGCCCAGTGGGCCTGTTGCTTACAATTATGATGGGCCTAATTACAAAATCTTATCGACCAAAAACACTAAAACAGTCCTACCTCTCAATCGTCAAGTATCGGATGGAGATGGTGCTGGATGCAGCTATTCGAAAACACATACCTGTGATGGTAGTAATCTGTATCATCGTCCAGTATTCTCTTCTTCCCATAAAATAAAATCACCAAATAATCCACAGAGTAATAAATCACTGGTATCGCCAAATAATCCACACATGAGCCAAAGCTTAATGCTGGAACAAGACTTATTTACTGGAAGCAACAGGCCTTCAATTTATACAGTAACAGACTCCTCCTCTGGGCCAGGCTAGATAATTGAGTTTCAGCAACATACTAAACTCAATTATCTGCCGGCCAGAAACATTAAAATTTTCAACATTTTTAGAAAAATACTTTCTGCATAACATAGAAATATATAAAGCTGAGGATACTGGGAGTCCCATATCCAAATTACACGAAAATCCGTTCGGTAGTTTCCGTGTCGCATCATGTGGAAGTTTGACCGGCTCGCCATATGGTGGTATCCGATTTAGAGTTCCATGAAATCAGTAGAAAGAGACGTCTCCATTTGCGCAGAATTACACAAAAACTACCATAGGTATGTTGCAGCCGGTTACATGAGAGTGTTCCCCTCGTTCGGGAGTTTTAATTTAAGCCGGTTTGATACTATGGGTGGAAATAGGTCAGACGGGACTTCCATAATGACCGGACGTTCGTGTGATTGCCATGCCGAAAACAGTTCCAGGCAATCCACGAGTAAGTCCCGCTGGTCGCATTCGGGAGATTTAAGATGGCCGCTATCCTTTGTTCTCGCCACGTGTTCATATGCCGAATGGCGGCCACCTAGAAGCACTCAATTAAGTTGTGGTTTTTCGTGTGGTTACTCGGTGCTCCAAATTCTGATTGCTACCCAGGGTGGTCTCCGTTTGATAGAACGAATACATTTCCCGAACACATAATTAAAACGAAACGTTCAAAGGAAGTTAAAGAGCAGGGAGAGAACACAACCGAATGAACATAGGTGAATACAGGGAAATCCTTTACAATACCCTATGTTAATTTTATGCTTTCTTCTTTCAAGTAAATCAATACCCCCTAACAGCAGTGTCCAGTAAAACAGGAAGTCTGTGGAAGGGTGGGCCACTGATGCATATCACATAACCAGAAACTGCCGAAAGGGGCGAACATACACTGAGATACTAGGGAACACTGGGAGACCTGGGGACACAGACACTTGAGGACACTGGGAGACATGGGGACACTGGATGACTTTGAGACATGAGGGGACACTGGGAGACATGGGGCACTGCGACACTGTGATACATAGGTGACACTGTGATATATAGGGGACACTGGAGACTTGATAATGACCTGGCTACAGGTCAAAACGTTGCGGTGTCCAATAAACCTGCTTAAATCTATCACAGTGAGTGCCTGAGATTTTTTCTTTTATACTAGGGGACACTTAGACACTTGGGGGCACTGTGAGACATGGGGACACTGGGAGACTATGGGGACACTGGCAGACTAGGGGACACTGGGAGACACTAAGGACACTGAGACACTACAGACACTGAGAGACACCAGGGACACTGAGACACTGTGATAAATAGGGGACACTGTTATATGTAGGAGACACTGGAAACTTGATAAAGATCTGGGTACAGGTCGAAACGTTGCGGTGTCCAATAAACCTGCTTAAATCTATCACAGTAAGTGCCTGAGATTTTTTCTTTTATGCTAGGGGACACTGAGACACTGGGAGACATGGGGACACTGGGAGACATTGGGACACTGAGACACTGGGAGACTAGGGGACTTTGGGAGATTAGGAAACACTGAGACACTCGGGACACTGGCACACTACGGACACTGAGAGACACCAGGGACACATGGGGACACTGAGACACTGGCTGGGAGACATGGGGACACTGGGAGTGCCCCATGTCTCCTAGGTCTCAAAGTCGCACAGTGTCCCCATGTCTCTTAGTGTCCCCTAGTGTCTCAGTGTCCCCATGTCACCCAGTGTCCCCTAGTGTTTGTATCCCCATGTCTCCCAGTGTCCCTTAGTGTCTGTGTCTCCCAGTGTTCCCATGTCACTAGGACACTAGGGGTCACTTAGAGACATTGGGACGCTAGGGGACACTAGGAGACTAGGGGACTCTGGGAGACTAGGGACATAGACACTAGGGACACTGAGAGTCACCAGGGACAATGGGAGACATGGGGACACTGGCTCGGAGACATGGCGACACTGTGTCCCTTGTGTCTCAGGGTCCCCATGTTCCCATAGTGTCTGGGTCCCCATGTCTCTTAGTGTCTCCAAGTCTCTCACTGTCCCCATGTCTCAATGTTTCCCCTAGTATCTTATTGTCCTCAGGTCTCCAAGTGCCCCCTAGTGTCTCAGTGTCACCAAGTGTCCCTATGTCTCTCACAGTTTCCCCTAGTGTCTGTGTCCCCAGGTTTCCCAGTGCCCCCTAGTGTATCAGTGTTCCCAAGTGTCCCTAGGTCTCCCAGTGTCACCTAGTGTCTCAGTGTCCCCATGTCTCACTGTGTCCTCTAGTGTCTCCAAATGTCCCCTAGAGCCTGTGTCCCCATGTCTCCCTGCAGCCTTACCCCCCATCCCACACTTACCTGAGCTGTTGACTGTCTCTGCAGGCTCAGAGCTGCTGTCTGGACTCTACGTGCAGAGATGCTCCCCGCGGATCAGTGAGTAGAGCAGGGAGGGCGATGCTGTAACTTCTTATCCCTGCCTCTCTCCACACATACACAGCGACCCCTACTGGCTGACGCTGGTATTGCAGAATAATCTCTGTTTATACTGAGACTGACATATTTGTTTTACCGGTATTACTGCAATACTGGCACCGGCTAGGCAGTCTCAAATACCTGAGAAATACTTCTGAGAAATATCTGGCAACCCTAAGAAATACTTGAGAAATACTTGGCAACCCTAAGAGTAGTGTTTTTTTTTGTTAAATCAATGGGCCTATTCCATGGGCTTGTGCCTGGAGCTGCAGCTCCATCAGCCCCTATGTTAATCCAGCCCTGAGCTTCTGGAATAAAAGGGAATCATGACGGAATATTTCCATCATATGTCCTTAAGGTTTAAGATTAATGCATGTTGCTTTGAATTTTCAAAAAAGTATCTTGCTTAGTAAACGTGCATAATACAAGGTTAAACCAAACCTACTTGCAGGAGAACCTGGCGTGAGATGGCCTTCCATATTAAAAAGGTAATGACATTCATTTGTTTTAATTTTATGTTATTTCCTGTGATATCAGGATTTAGTAAATAATCCAGTGTATTCCACAATTAATACACAAACAAAACATAAATAACAGCTCTAAATCACTTAAAATGGAGTAAGACTATTCCACTTGCAATTAAATTGCAACAAAATTTACAAACTACAAAACTGATTTAATATAGTTTGCTTGCATGTTTATTATTGACATTGATTTATTGTATACTGTTTGGATTTTGCAGTAAATTACTTTAGGAATGGTTTTTAGTGGGTTTCTGAGCTGTTCTTAGCTCTACTTGAAGGACATTTCATCTAAGGCAGACAAGAGTCCTCTAGCTATCACTGCAGGTGACTGTCATCCTGCAGCAACCACTTATCCCCTATGCGCTGCTATGCTTTAAAGTTCTAAATGCTTTTCTCATTATGAGTGTATTCAGCATATAACTCTCTGCATTGTATATTTGGCTTCCTCCTTCTGTTGCCATTCACCTTTTATGTGGAGGCACATTCTTTTCAGACGATTGCATTAATCAATCAAGTTCTGGTTATGTTTGCAATATCTATCATTGGCATTTCGCACCTTTATGTATTTAAGTGATATAACAGCCCTTCTCTGTAGCAAAGCCTGCCCAAACATGTCACATTTTTCTTTAACCAATTACTTGTGTATTAAAAGTATTTTAGTTGTATTCTTCTGCAGAAAAATGTACTGAAAACCATTAAAAATTAGATTAGTAACCATTTTCTATATTTATGCTATATACATTTGTATTTTATTTAAGTTTTTATTGAGATCTACTCCGATTTCATTAAAGCTGAGAACATTAACATATTCAAATCACTCAGAAGTGTAATGACCTGCTTGCAAAGTATTTCTGTCATTCTAAATGGTATATAAATGAAAAAAACAAAACTGGGATGATGGCATTAAAGAGAATGGAAAGTTAAAAGGACTGTTTCATGTGGTCATCAATACGTGAGTGACATTCTACTTATTATTTATTCCTTGTTGCTTAATTGTCATTCTCTAATGAAACAGAAACGCAAAAAAGTACATTCTTTAAAATTACTTCAGAAAAGAAATATAGGATGAAAGAGTTTATTATTAATGCAGTTTGCTTTCTGATGTTTAGTGAAGTTATGTTCATGCTTTGAATAATGCTTATTTCATTGCTGCCTATTCCTGGCCAAAGAAAATAATCTGAGACAGAATAATTTTTTAGCCCTACTGTATTTAAAAGTATTTGATATGATACAACCACAATATTAAAACCACTGACAGGTGAAGTGAATAACATTGATTATTTCATTAAATAACACCTATCAAGTTATCAAGTTTTGGAACATAGTAGGCAACAAATGAACAGCCAGTTCTTGGATTTAATGTGTTCGAAGCATGAAAAATGGGCAAGCGAAAAGATCTGAGCGACTTTGACAAGGGCAAAATAATAATAGCTAGATGACTGGGTCAGAACATCTCCAAAACAGTAAGTCCTGTGGCTTGTTCCTGGTATGCAGTTGTAAGTACCTATCAAAAGTGATGTAAGGAAAGGCAACTGGCGAACCGATGTCAGGGTCATGGGCACCCATGGCCCATTGGTGTATGTAGTGAAGGCTCACAGAAGAGATAGCGTAGCTCAAATTGCTGAAAAGAATAATGCTGACCATAATAGAAAGGTATCAAAACACAGTGCATTGCAGTTTGCTGCATATGAGGCTGTGGACTTCTCTGTGTGCCCATGATAACCGCAGTCCACTGCCGAAAGTGCCTTCAATGGGAAAGTAAGTGTCAGAACTTGGCCATGGAGCAATGGAATATGGTTGCCTGGTCTGATGAATAATGGCCGCCGGTGTTGTTTAACTGGGGAAGAGATGGCAGCAGGATGCACTATAGGAAGAAGTGAGATCAGTGGAAAAAGAGTTATGCTCTGGGCAATGTACTGCTGGGAAACCCTGGTTCTTTGCATTCACTTTGACATGTAACACCTACCTAGAGATTGTAAAAGATCGCTTACACCCCTTCATGACAATGGTGTTCACTCATGGTAGTGACCTCCTTCAGCAGGATAATGCACTGTCACACTGAAAGCATTGATCAGGAATTGTTTGAGGAACATGTTGCCTAGGATTCCAAATTCCTAAAATCTCAATCAGATTGAGCATATGTGGGATGTGCTGGAACAACAAATCCGATCAAGGGAAGCTCCCACCTTGCAATTTGCAGGGCTTAAATGATCTACTGCTAGTGTAAGATACCACAGGACACATTTAGAGGTCTTGTGGAGTTCATGCCTTAATGCATCAGAGCTGTTTGGCAGCACAAGGAGGACCTACACAATATTAGACAGGGGGTTTTCATATTGTGGTTGATAGTGTATATACATTTTTTTTTTCCAAAAAAAACTTTCCAGTGGCTGTGTGTGTGCTCCTACATATGTGTTAAATACAAATGTTTCTGCACCTAGACGTCAAAGTCAATTCAACCCCTTAACCATCAATGCAACTATAAAATCCTTTGTTCAGAATTGCCATTCTGAGTTTGACATTACTCTGAATGATAAATGGGCCAACCACTCCAATACAAACCCCTAAAAATACCTTAAAACACACATAACCCCCACAAAAGTTACATCCCCTGACAGCCCAGATCCGGGTGACCAACAAAAAGGGTGGAGGAGAAAAAATGGACTCTAGAATATTGAATAAAATGGCATATTTCAAAATCTGTATTTAAACCTGAAGGTTGCAAATAGACAATCTAAAGTAAATATCCATTTCATTTCATTTTTGGCTAATTGTTCTATTGGTTACTCAACCCTCCAGTCACTTGCAACTATTTGTATATTGAAAAAAATAAGTCCTTGTGGATTACTGTCATGTGTAATTTGAAAATGTTGGAATACACTGTGTCCTTTAAATCCCTTTTTAATATTTCGTACGTGTTCCTCCACTCTGACGTGTGTTGTTTCTCTGTACGACCTACATAAAAAAATCCACAGGGACATATAGGAAGGTACAGAAGGTTTGTGCTATAGCATGTAATAGTGTCCTGAGTTAAAAAAAAAAAAAAGACTCTTTTTAATCTCTAAAAGGGGGTTATGAAACGACTTCTGATATCTTTTTATATTGCCGGTATTCTTACAGGCTAAACACATGCCACAGGCAAAAAAAACCTTTCCTTTTATCTTGACTTTATATATTACTCCCATTTTTTAGATGATTTTTAACAAACAGTTGTTTTAAATCGGGTGCGCCTCTAAATATTATTCTCGGCTGTTCGGGAATAACTCATTTAGGGCAGGGTCCAGATGAACAATTCTCTTAAAAAAAACTGACTTCTGATTAAACTGGCATATTAATGGAATTACTTTATTAAAGGTATTTTCTCTTTTACTCTTATACTCTATTAGAGACTCTCTTGGCATATTTAAAACTTGTTTAACCCTTAAGGACCAAACTTCTGGAATAAAAGGGAATCATGACATGTCACACATGTCGTGTCCTTTAGGGGTTAAAATCAAGCTTACAATTAGTTTCCTTATAACTCTTTTTGATAAAATCTTTTTTTAATTTTGTTGCCTGTGTCATAAAATAATTTGTATCAGTACAGTTTCTTTTCACCTGCATAAATTGAGATTTAGGCATCCCTTTCATCCAGGGATGATAGTGGAAGTGTCACGACTAGTAATGTGGTCCAGCACGCAGAAACTATGTAAACATATACATAAGTCAGAAAAGGAAAAATAACAGGACAGAGCGTAAACCGGACCTTAGAATGGCCGGACTAATACGCTAGAGACAGAGAATGGTCAAAGGGAAAGCCGAGGTCAAGGAAGCCAGAAAATACTCAATACCGATAAAACAAGCCAAGCCAGGGAAACCAGAGATCAGAATAACCAGGGAAACGCCAAGGATCAGGATACCAGGAAATCAGAAACACGAAAATAGCACTTTCAGGAAACCAGGGAACTGAAACCACGACATGGCAAAGTACTAGGGTGAATTAGGGGTTTAAATACCCCTCTCTAAGCTATGATTGGTCAGAGGGCGACCTCTGATCCCAGAACGTGCGTGTGCATTGACGTCGTGACGTCACGCACACGTTAGTATAATTCTCGGGGGCGGGGCTATCCGTAGACGCGACCACGTGGTCGGCGCCATATTGGATTCGGGCGTGATGCCCGGAAGAACTACACGCGCGGTTCCCGGCTCGCCGACGAGCAGGTAAGCTCGTGTAGTCGGAGCGGTCGTGCCGGTCGGGCACGACCGTGAGGCTCGGCGGGCCGGTGACCGCAACAGTACCCCCCACTCGAAGACCGCGCACCGAGCGGGAAGGACCCGGCTTAAGAGGAAAGCGGTTGTGAAATGACCGGATAAGACGGGGCGCATGGACCCGGTCAGCAGGAACCCAACAACGTTCCTCGGGACCATAACCCTTCCAGTCAACGAGATAGGACAAGACACCTCTGGATAATTTGGAGTCCATGATAGAACGGACTTCGTATTCCTCTTGATCACCCACTACCAAGGGCGGAGGAGGAGTGGATACCCTTGTGTAGCGATTGCAAGTAAGGGGCTTGAGCAGAGACACATGGAAAGTATTCGCTATTCTCATATGAGCCGGTAGTGCCAAAGTATAGGTCACTGGATTAATACGTTGGGTAACTCGAAAGGGACCAATGTACCGAGGGGCAAATTTCATGGACGGGACCTTAAGCTTGATATGTCTTGTGGAGAGCCACACCCTGTCACCTGGAATATAGACAGGATTAGCGCCCCGTTTCTTGTCAGCTTGGACCTTCGCTCGTAATGAGGCTTTTTGCAGAGCTGAATGGACGGAATCCCAAGTATCATGAATCGAATCTAAACGGGTGTTCAAAGCGGGGATTTCTGTGTCTGAGAATGCAGAAGGAAAAACAGTGGGGTGATAACCCTGATTAACAAAGAATGGACTGTGATTAGAAGATTCATGAGTGGCGTTGTTTCTGGCGAACTCAGCCATGGGTAAGAGCTCGTACCAGTTAGATTGATTGGCATTTATAAAGCAACGTAAATAGGCTTCTAAAGACTGATTCGCCCTCTCTGCTGCTCCATTTGTTTGAGGGTGATATGCTGACGAAAAGGAGAGTTCGACGCCCAATTGTTTGCAAAAGGAACGCCAAAACCTAGAAACAAACTGGGTACCTCTGTCAGATACTATGCTTTTGGGTACACCGTGCAACCGAAAGATCTCTCTCAAGAATATTTGAACTAGATCTTGAGCAGATGGTAATTTTTTAAGTGGGACGAAATGTG
Organism: Pelobates fuscus; assembly: GCF_036172605.1. Classification (NCBI taxonomy): domain Eukaryota; kingdom Metazoa; phylum Chordata; class Amphibia; order Anura; family Pelobatidae; genus Pelobates; species Pelobates fuscus. Next base: position 100,793,436 of record NC_086322.1, read on the forward strand.
CCATCTTCGTGAATCTATCAATGACCATAAGGACTGTATTAAACCCATTTGAACTGGGTAGATCCACAATGAAATCCATGGCCAAGTGGGTCCATGGAGCACTAGGTATGGGCAGTGGTTGTAATAGTCCAGGAGGTGACCTGGGAGGAACTTTAGAAACAGCACATATTTGACATGCCCCAACATAATCTTTGACATCGTTTCTAAGAGCAGGCCACCAAAATCTCCTGGAGATGGCAGAGAGAGTTTTATGGACTCCAGGATGGCCCGCTGTGAGGCTGTCATGGAACAAATCTAGTACCTTCTTTTGAAACTGAGGTGACACATACAGTTTGTCCGGAGGTTTTCCCACAGGTGCCTGAGTTTGATCTGCTATTATGGCACAGAAGAGTGGAGAAGACACTTCGGAAACTGTAGTGGCAATGAGGCATTCAGGAGGTACAATAGGATATATCACCTGTTCCGGAACTTCATCTGTCTCAAACTGCCGAGAAAGTGCATCTGCCTTGGTGTTTTTAGTACCAGGTCTGTATGTAATTACGAAATTGAATCGGGAGAGGAACAATGACCACCTAGCCTGACGAGAGGACAGTCTCTTAGCGTCCCCAATATAAGCCAAATTCTTATGATCAGTAAAGATCAAAAGTGGCTCTTTGGAACCTTCCAAGAGATGCCTCCATTCCTTAAGGGCAAGTACAATGGCCAAAAGTTCCCTATTCCCTATGTCGTAATTCCTCTCTGCAGGTGTGAGTTTGCGAGAGTAAAATCCACAGGGATGTAAAGGCGTATCAGGACTCTCTCTTTGAGACAGAATGGCTCCAACTCCTGTCTCTGATGCATCCACCTCTAGGATAAATGGTTTGGATGGATCAGGATGGGTCATGACAGGTGCTGAGGAAAATAAAGATTTTAATCGTTCAAATGCCTCTCTTGCTTCTTTGGGCCAAGATATACAATTTGCTCCTTTTTTTGTTAAATTGGTTATAGGGGAAATCACAGAGGAAAATCCCCTTATAAATTTGCGGTAGTAATTCGCAAAACCTATAAAGCGTTGAGTAGCTTTAAGGCCCTTGGGTAATGGCCACTGTAAGACTGCCTCCAGTTTACGAGGATCCATCTGGAAACCAGACGGAGATATAACGTATCCAAGGAATTGTATCTCCGTTTGGTCAAACTGGCATTTCTCCAGTTTACAGTAAAGGCCGTTCTGTAACAGGGTTTTCAGTACAATTCTCACATGTTCGTGATGTGTCTCTAGGTCTGGGGAATAGATGAGAATGTCGTCCAAATACACTAGAACGAACATGTGAAGGTACTCTCTTAGGACATCGTTGATAAAATCCTGGAATACCGCTGGAGCGTTACATAATCCAAACGGCATAACCAGGTATTCGTAATGTCCCATTCTGGTGTTAAATGCGGTCTTCCATTCGTGACCGTCCTTAATTCTGACTAGATTGTAGGCACTTCGGAGATCGAGCTTGGTAAAGACTCGAGCTCCCTTTAATCTGTCGAATAACTCTGATATAAGGGGAATAGGGTAGGCATTTTTTATGGTAATCCTATTCAAACCCCTATAATCAATACAAGGGCGTAGGTCTCCTTCTTTTTTAGAGACAAAGAAGAATCCAGCCCCGGCTGGTGAGGAGGACCTACGGATATGACCCTTTCTGAGAGCATCCTTAATATATTCCTCCAAACAAAGATTTTCCTGGGGGGACAAGGCATAGACTCCTCCCTTGGGAGGCATAGTCCCTGGTAATAAGTTTATAGTACAGTCATAAGGTCTATGAGGAGGTAACCCTTCTGACTAGACCTTGTTAAATACCTCTTTCAAATCCATATACTGCTGTGGAATTTGTGTGGTCAAGGGAGGTGTAACAGGAACATTAATGGTGCCAATAGGTTGTGGGATTTGCTTAAAGCAAACACCTTTGCATCTCTCACCCCAACTCACAATCTCTCCTTCAATCCAATCCAAACGTGGATTGTGTTTCAGGAGCCAAGGGAAACCGAGTATTATCGGAACTGTAGGTGAAGATATGATTTGAAAGGTAATTTCTTCAGAGTGGAGAATACCCACTGAAACAGTGATTGGCAGAGTTTCGTGTGTGATGAAAGGCTGGGTAAGAGGCCTTCCATCAATGGCCTCGACTGCTATAGGTTTCTCTTTATGTCTTAAGGGCAGGAGATGTTTAGCAGAGAACTCTTTGTCTAGGAAATTCTCCGCTGCCCCAGAGTCAATCATAGCCTCACACTGAACAGTAGTGTTCTCGAAAGAAAAGGTTACTTTGACCAGGAAACGGTTCTTAGTCAATTTAGGGGACATATACATCACACCTAAGGTCGGTCCCCGTACGTGCCTTAGGTGTGCAAGTTTTCCGGCCGAACCGGGCATGACGATCTTAGATGTCCCTTCTTGCCACAATACATACATAACCCCTCGTTACGTCTGTGTTGTCTCTCTGCCTCAGTGAGTTTAGCACTACCCAATTGCATGGGTTCAGGTTCTGGAAGAGGCGTTTGGCTACTCACCACTGGGTTAGAGAAACGAGGAGCTATGGACAAATTAGAACGTCTGTTACGTTGTTTGTTTTTCTCTCTCTCTCTGAGCCGGTTATCAATGTTTATCATGTAGGCAATAAACTCATTAAGACTAACCGGAAGGTCTCTAGCTGCAGTTTCATCTTGTATATTCTCAGCTAAACCTTCAGAGAAAGCAGCCACCAGACCGCTATTGGTCCAATCAACCTCAGACGCTAATGTCCTGAACTCTATTGCATAATCGGCTACAGAACGACTGCCTTGCCTGATTCTCATAAGGGCTTTGGCAGCGTTCTTCTCCCTGCCTTTAGGTTCAAATGTAGCCTTAAAGGCCGTAAGAAAGGTACTGTAATCACGGGCTATTGCGTCACCACTTTCCCATAAGGGGTTAGCCCAAGTCAAGGCTTTTCCAGTTAATTGGTTCATCAGATAGCCTATTTTAGATCTATCTGTTGGGAATGAACCTGGGGAGGCCTCAAAGTGGTATTCTATTTGGTTTAAAAAACCTCTAAATTCCTTAGAATCACCTCCATAACGAGGGGGCGGTGACAAAGTTATGGACGGTGGTTTATGTGGTACGGGAACCACTACAGGTGGCGGAACCACAGGTGGTACAGGAGGGACCTCTAAATAGGCAGTCCTCTGGAGCAAGGTCTGAAATGCCTGAGCAAATTGGTCTAACCTGTGGTCCATATCCTCCACCCTATTTTCACAGGCGATCATATGTTTGCATAGTTCTGCAGGATCCATGGCCATGTCGTAATGTCACGACTAGTAATGTGGTCCAGCACGCAGAAACTATGTAAACATATACATAAGTCAGAAAAGGAAAAATAACAGGACAGAGCGTAAACCGGACCTTAGAATGGCCGGACTAATACGCTAGAGACAGAGAATGGTCAAAGGGAAAGCCGAGGTCAAGGAAGCCAGAAAATACTCAATACCGATAAAACAAGCCAAGCCAGGGAAACCAGAGATCAGAATAACCAGGGAAACGCCAAGGATCAGGATACCAGGAAATCAGAAACACGAAAATAGCACTTTCAGGAAACCAGGGAACTGAAACCACGACATGGCAAAGTACTAGGGTGAATTAGGGGTTTAAATACCCCTCTCTAAGCTATGATTGGTCAGAGGGCGACCTCTGACCCCAGAACGTGCGTGTGCGTTGACGTCGTGACGTCACGCACACGTTAGTATAATTCTCGGGGGCGGGGCTATCCATAGACGCGACCACGTGGTCGGCGCCATATTGGATTCGGGCGTGATGCCCGGAAGAACTACACGCGCGGTTCCCGGCTCGCCGACGAGCAGGTAAGCTCGTGTAGTCGGAGCGGTCGTGCCGGTCGGGCACGACCGTGAGGCTCGGCGGGCCGGTGACCGCAACAGGAAGCTTGTGGACTGAATGTAACTATTGACATCCACTTTTTAAAAATAGTTATTAGTTTGAATTTGGCCTTATGAATAAAAATATTCATTCTAAAAAAATCACAATTTATTTACTAAAACTCACAGTGAGATTAATGCCCCAATTATTCTCACTTAAATAATCAATAAAAACTTTTAGAGTTTCTTCAGGTCCCCTCCAAATAAAAAACAGGTAATCAATGGCAATAGAGCACAAGGTCATCTACCCATGGTAAATATATAGATGTTCCCAGTAAGCCATAATTTGAATTACATCAACGTTTCAGTCCAAACACCAAAGTTTCATCAGAACTGAAACGTTGATGTAATGGATCCGTTTGGGAAATAAAAGTTTGAAGAATACAACAAATCTATTGATTACTTTCCTTCGTGCTGATATATATAGTTTTTACATTCCTCTTAATATGAAATTGAAAAGTAAATTATTTCTGTCTTGAACAGAAATGTCAATTAAATATATATCTGGTTATAAAACTTCACAAATTTGCTATTACAAAAAGAGACTGTATGTAACTTAAAATGCAGCAGTAATGTCATAAGTAATTATACATTACATTATACAACAACCCCTACCAGCACCTATTAAATTCATGACCTGTTTATAAAGCAATTAATTGCTGCTCAATGTTGTTTTATTACAATTACAATTTCTTGGTTTCTTTTTTTTTTTTTTAGATTTGTTTTCTGACTTGCCATGTATACAATATGGCTTTTTGTTATGGGAAAGCATTTTTCATTTGGATTCTATCATTCTTCTGTAATTTCTTACTCTCATTTCTACTTATTCACTAAATCGGATGGACAAAATCTGGTGAATTGGACAAAATTCTCCTATTTACAAATTTAGTTGTAATTCAGTCTCCCTGCCAAGGGTTTTTTAACTTTGTTTTGCCTACTGCAAGCACTACTAGTGGGCAAATCATTTAGGTACTTTTTTTTAATCTAAGCCTGGATTTGTAACATTCACTCATGATTTCAGCCACCTGGTGGCATTCGGTCCACCTGAAGTCTGCACCAAATTCGGGTCCATTCGGGGGCTAGATTGCAAAATCCAGACATTAATAAAAATGGAATGAACAATGTCCAGATTTTGCAGTCCGAATTTGGATTTTAGCAAATGCTATAAAGAAGCAGACGAGAGAAAGAAAATGGATTACCTCTGTTAGGTCTGGTATAGATTAAATCCAATGCTTTTAATGGTTTCTTCTGTTTATAATTCTATGTTTATAACTGCTTTTCTTAATTAATAAAGGTACTATACTTTCTCATGCTTCCTTAATTGGACGAATTTTTAGGATTTCATTTTTTTCTTGGCTCTAATTCATTTATTATCAGCCTTGATTTCTCTTTGCTGGCCAATATACAATATGGTTGGCTGCCTTGCGTAGTATACTTACCTTCAGTTCATTAATTATGTGCCACTCCACCTGATTCCTATTCCTGCTAGCTGAATGACCCTATCCTTTCAACTGGACCTTAATGAGAAGTTTCAAAGCATTCTCCTTGAAACGTGGCATTTCAAAATTTTCATTTTTTGTTGTGACCTTGACGGTCTTATATTTGATCTGATTTGAATAAGACACTACTCTACCTGCCTTGACCATTTTATTGACTTCTGATCATCAAATGGAATTCTAATTTTTACATCCTTTTTTGATCTCCTATATTCAATGACAATTCATTTAGCCTTGAGAGTGAATAACTAGGATAATATTTGTGCCTTGCATTAGACTCGATAATTTGGTTTTATATGAATTGAGATTCAACCAAATTTAGTCCGATCAGCTGTTCGGCCAGTCGGCTTTTCAGCTCAATTCTGTTTCTGCGAAGCACAATGCCAACATAAAACTGAGCAAACGACTATTCATTGCCCAAATATATTTGTATGCTTTGGAATTAGGTGTTCCTCTGGTGCCCCTCCCCCCTCCCCCCCCCTCCAAAAAAAAAGACGATAAATAGCAAGGAGACAATCCATTTTTTTTTGCTACACACTAACACACACTAACACACACTCTGCATCCGCTACACACTAACACACTCACTGCATTCACTACACATTAACACACTGCATTCTCTACACTAACACACTCTGCATCCGCTACACACTAACACACTCTATGTATTCACTACACATTAACACACACTCTGCATTCACTACACATTTACACACACTCTGCATTCACTGCACTAACACACACACTACATGCATTACACTGACACACTCTGCATTCACTACACACTAACACACACTCTGCATTCATTACACACTAACACACACTCTGCATTCACTAAACTATGCACACACTCTGGATTCACTATACTGACACACACTCTGCATTCACTACACTAACATACACTCTGCTTTAACTGTACACACAGGATCCACTACACAAACATCCTGTATTCACAGTACACACACTACATCCACCACAAATTGAAACACTCTGCATTCACTATACACAGACACTGCGTCTAATACACACACTACATCCACTACAGACACTGCATCCACTAAACACATTTCATCTAGTACATACAAACACTACATCCACTACACAAACACACACTATTTCACTGTACACACACTACATCCACTACTCAAACACACTCTGCGTTCACTATACACACTGCATCCGCTACACAAACACACAATCTGCATTCACTGCACAAACTGTATCTAATACACACAAACACTACATCCATTACACACATTCTAATTCACTTCCACTATACACACCACATTCAGTCCTGCATCATTGTCAGCGGATTAGGTAGGGCATGGGCGGGCCTGGGAGGGGCAGACCTTGTGCTTTGTCAGGGGCCCCAACATTTCTGATGGCGGTCCTGAAAATATATAATAAATATGTATAGATTGTTTTTACTGCTCCTCCGCTTGCCCTTTATTGCTTATGTTTTCTCACTTGATCTGTCAACCAAATGGTGGGAAATATGCCTATTAGTGTACTGCAAAATATGTACACAATATTTATATGTATATATTTTGCATTACACTGATTATCCCATTTTCACACCATTCTTGATTTCATGAATAGTTTTTCATCCTCAAAGTTCAGGCTAAATTAACTGTCTCATGAACGAGCGTTGGAAATTACAAATAAAATTAAACTTTTAGTAGAAATATTCAGCCAAACTGTAAAATAGTGCTGTGCACAAATCTAGTCTGTATACAAAAAGTATATATATATTACACTTAAACACTTACTAATTAGTATTACTGCAGTAACAAAGTAAAGTTAGTAAATAGTAATTTTGGCATTACTTTGCAGCAATTCTATTAAAATGCCAGACATCTAGCTCTAATAAATTAACCCCTAAAGTTTTGGGATTTTTGTTCATGTAGAAAGAAGTGTAATTGACCAATTTAATATCAATGTTCCTCCTTTTTTTTTTTTCGAAATATTGTTCACTTCTCGTTTGATCTGTGCAAAAAAAACAATATTTAGTGAATGTCCCCAACCATCAGTAATAATTCTTCCCATCAACCATTTTTTTTGGGCGCAACAGAAAGATATCTAAACAATTAAACAAACAAAACGGCTTGTCCATTCTTCGTTTTGTTTGCTTCTTGTATTGGTCATATGGTATGGTTTGAACAAATTGTGGATTGCTCCCCCCCCCCTCCAAATGTGGATCAATCACAATTAGTTTGAAACCGATTGCATATTTGCCTGTTTTGACGATTATACACTGTAGATATTTTTTTGTCTTTGGTCCTTTACGGGAAATGTTTACATTTGTTTGTGAATTTAACTTGTAAGGTTTTTGAGAATGTATATGTATCCTGTTCAGCACTACTGTGTTTTTAGGTGAATGTTGAAATTTGTTATAAGATTGGAGGAGTAGATGAGGACAGGAGTTTAGAAGAGATGCATAATTTCAGTTATATCGATTACCTGTTTTGGTTCCTGTAGATTTAAAATGTGAAGAAAATATATCACACTATTAGAAAGTCTTTTTTGTAAATAATATATGCTTTGCAATTCACAGCCTTTAATGTTTTTCTATGGCTATGCTGCTTTTGCTTGCTGTGTAATTCTCTGTGCCTTATAGGGGGTCTCAGGTTTTCTTGAATATCTTTAATGTTGTGGTGTAGATTTTGTTCTCTTTTTAATGACTATACTCATTAGTTCTAATGAGCCTTGTTCCAAAGAATATCATAGAAATTAATTCAACACTATTCATAGATGCGGGTGTTGTGTTGTAAGCTTAAACAGTAAGAAATGATCCTGTCCCAAATGTATATTTTTACATGTAACGTTCTATTTTACTTGATTTCTTTTTATAGTTATCTTTCTAATTCACCTTAAATTATGTCTTGCCATTCTGGAAAAGTGTTTTTAAGATAAAAATTAAGTGCAACATTTTAGCACAGATCTTCAGTTCCCCTTATTAATTATGTAGTCCACCCCTGCACTTTTTTCCACTTTCATAATATTCTTTCTTAAAAAAGTACCGAAAATAGCACTACTGGAACCTTACCAAAGATTTATATAGAGGCAACAAATTTATTTTCAGTATGCAATTAAAACAACATTTTAATATATTATAGCTTGTTACATGCAGCTATTGAGTGACCATCAATTCTTCCAATATGTAATGTCTCACAGGGAGAGCAGGATAAATCACAAGTATTCCTAGGTGGCCACGCAAGGACTAGTGATTAGACAGGGGCTCTATAGTGTTAGGAATACAAAACTGTATTCCTAAAGCTGTAGTGTGCTTCTGTCCCTGTTAATTTTGGTTCTTCCCCCTCCCTCGTTCAGATGGAGGAGTTAACACACCTTATTTCTAGCGCTGAGGTCCCTCATTGCTGGATCGCTCTCCTCCTCCAATGATGTCACGCAGATGGAGGAAATTAATGTGTGATGACAAAGACTTTGAAAAAAGTCATGGGTGAAAAAAAACCTTTAAACTAAGAAATCATTCAATCAGTGCTTTCAAATTGGGATTTTGAATGTGCTGGATGTCCTCATGCAAAGCAGAAGGATGTTCAATGTCGTTTCATGAAAATGCAGGAAGCCACAAGAGGCTGTCTTAACCCTGCAATATAACCATTGCAGTTTCTCTTAAAATTGCACTTGCAGAGTTAAGGGACACTCAATGAGATGAAGTGGTCTGGGTGCCTATAGTGGCCCTTTAATCTGTCTCTTCTCACAGGAGTTGGAACCAGAGTTGTGTGTATCTGCACCCACCACACTCCCTATGTGTCTCTCCAAACCCTTATCACCCTACCATGTCTCTCTCCCTTTACCCTGTATGTGTTTTTCCTAAGCCCATCAATCCTTTGTGGGTCCCTTAATCTAACTTACCTCTTGTGTCACTTCTAACCTCCCCTTATATTAATTACCCCTTGTGTACATCTTATTCTCCCTTAACACCTTACCCTCTTAACCCCTTGTGATTCTCTTAACCCCCCCATCCCCTTGGTATGTGTGTATGTGTTTGTGCGTATATGTTAGTGTGTGCATGTGTCAGTGTGTGAGTCTCTATAAGTGTGTATGTGTGTGTATCTGTGTGTCAGGGTGCATGCATTTGTCAGTGTGTGTATCTGTGTGTGTGTGTGTATCTGTGTGTCAGTCTTTGCATGTGTCTAGGTGTGTGTTATTTGTCAGTGTGTGTGTGTATCTATGTGTTTGTGTCAGGGTGTATATGAATTTGAATGTATGTCGGCATGATTATATGTGTGTATCTGTGAGTTTAATATGTATGTACAACTGTGTGAGTATTTATGTATGTGTCAGTGTGTGCATACATCCAATCAATCAAACACCAACACACACCCTTACATATAAACACATACACTGCACCCCCAATGCAGTGTGTGTGTGTATTCAGCAGTCTGTGTGTATGTATTCAGCAGACGGTGTGTGTATTTAGCGGACTGTGTGTGTGTATTCAGCAGTCTGTGTGTGTATTTAGCGGACTGTGTGTGTGTACTCAGCAGTGTATGTATTCAGCAGACTGTGTATGTATTCAGCTGTCTGTATGTATTCAATCTGTGTGTGAGTACCCGCACAGCACCCCTATCCCCCACAGCACAACACCCCTACTCCCACACACACAGCACCCCCACAGCACAGCACAGCACCCCTACCCCATACACACAGCACCCCTACCCCCCAACACACAGCACCCCTACTCACACAGAAACACACAGCACCCCTCAGACACACACACACAGGACCCCTCAGACACAGGACTCCACACACCCTTACATATAAACACATACACTGCACCCCTCAATACAGTATGTGTGTGTGTATTCAGCAGTCTCTATGTGTGTGTATTCAACAGACTGTGTGTATTCAGCAGTCTGTATGTATTCAGACTTTGTGTGAATTTTCAACGGACTGTGTGTGTATTCAGCGGACTGTGTGTGTGTATTCAACAGACTGTGTGTGTGTATTCAGCAGTGTATGTATTCAGCAGGCAGTGTTTACTCAGCAGTCTGTGTGTGTATTCAGCGGACAGTGTGTGTATTCAGCGGACAGTGTGTGTATTCAGCGGACAGTGTGTGTATTCAGCGGACTGTGTGTGTATTCAGCGGACTGTGTGTGTATTCAGCGGACTGTGTGTGTATTCAGCGGACTGTGTGTATGTATTGCATTTGTTTGAGATACTAATAAATATAAGCTCAATTTGATCTATTTATATAATTATTTAAAATGTGTATCATTGAACTCTCCGTTGTTGTGTTCTTCTTTTAAAACAAAAGTTGTTAATTAGTTTGTGTTTTCTAAACTTAAACCTCCGTATTTAGGTTTAATTGCCGTGTTGGCAATTTGAGGAAAAAAAAGTTGGCATGTATTGTGGTTTGGGCACTCGGGCTCAAAAAGGTTCACCATCACTGCTCTACAGGGCTCTATGTGGGTCAGGGATCCCTGGATGGCCACCTTGTCACTTGAATTGATACTTCCAAGCACGATGGACGATATCCCTGCTCTCTGATTCTCTGATGCTTTCCTACCCCATCTGGACCGGCAGGGGTTATCCCAGTCCTGGACACACTGGGGCTGCTTGTTCTGACCTTGACTTAGGCTCCAAAGTAAACAATGATGGCATATCACCCACGCTGTGCTATAAATATGGCATCTTCCCCTCCACCAGAAATGCTGGGCCTGCACCCATCCAGAAAGCCTTATTGCGACTTCTTCAAAGATTCTTTTCTGCACTTAGATGAAGTCTTTAGCAACACCTGGCAGATGATACAGGAGCGTACTCGAGCGGCTCTGCCTGAGCAAAGGGAGGATATGGAAAGTAGCATCCTGCCGTAGCTTAGAGTACTTGCTCTTAGCGACATTCTTACCCAAGCAGTTACCCAACATGCTATTCACCCGCCTGGGCCGAGAGTACCCCCAAGCACTGACTTCAAGCATCACCAACAGAAGCAGAGGATCGCCTTTCGATCCTGGTGCTTACCACCTAGACCCTCTGTCTACCCTGGAAGGGAGAAGAACCTGGCCCTTAGAGCTACCAAAGTCAGTGTAACAAAGATGCCAGCTTTCACATAGGCCTGGGACTGGAGGAGAGCCTTGACCTGCTGTGCCCTTGCTGTCCCTTACTTGAATTTTCCTACTCATGAGCCTAATATTGAACACATATCCAGAGATCTAGTCTTATTATGCGGGTAGCTGAATTGGATGTCCTACTAGATGAGCAACATTATTTTTCAGTTGACATATTTGGTTTTCTATCTATCTGTTTGCTCTCTTATGTCTACTCCTGCCATATGCATATCACGGTGCAGAGTACTCTTGCCTTGAAGCGTGAGTGCCCTGGCATCCAGTTGTCTGTTGTGTTCCCTGATACTCTGCCTAATTGTCATGTCAGGGCAGCAACTATTTAGTTAATTAGTCCACTCATGCTTGTTATTTAGCATGATGTAATGCAGCACAATCTGACTAGCTCACCATTCAGGCACCACAGTCTTGCTATTGACCCACTAAGACATGGTATCTTAGCCTGGAAATGTTAACTCACTTTGTTTAGACCTTGCATCTTTCATTTATCTCATTGTCAGTTACTCTTTGTGGAGCCAGTTACTATACCTTACCATGTATACTCCCCCTGTTTAATGCCTGACCTTCACTAGCAGTGCTATGTTCTAATATAAACTTGTGCAGTCTCTCCAAATGTCGTATAATATCTTTAATGTCGTTGTATTGCCTATTGACGCTTTGACATTATGAGCTCAAATGCCTTTGTTTTTCTCTGCACAACAAAAATAAAGAATTATAAAAAAAATAAATAAAGCCAGATAGCTGGAACATAAAAAAGAAAAACAGTTTATAATAATTCTAACATTAAAAAGTAATCCCAATACACTACATTTCAGTAGATACGTTTCTTTTGTAGGCCCACAAAGAAGATAAGGAAAAAATAACATACATAAAACAAAAAAGAATTGTGCAGTACTATAAGATTTATTCACTAACGTGGTCTAATATTTGCAATGTCCTTATCTATTATCCGCACTTTAGTTAATAAGTCAATTATGTGTAATTGTGATTAAAGATTGTTTTAACTCACTGAAAATAGAACAAAGATTTACTTGATATTATAATGCTGTGCTTTACAGTTCCCCAGGACCTAAACCTTACATTTAAAATTAATATTTTTGGGGGGCGGAGCCAACAGCCGAACAGAGCGGTCGCATCTCCAGAGAGCTCCGTGATAATACCAGCTTATTACCTACAAACTACACAATATTATCCCCCCAAAATCAAATCATACGACCAAGCTAACAGCTACTACAACCTAGGTAGCATGGGAAAGAAATGCAAAAAGCTGAAATCGGACGGAACACGTCCGGGAGCAAGTATTGGGGACCTGTGGCGAAGAGCACAAGGGGCCTTAGAGCCCAACATGGCGGACTACGCAGGCTATGTGGACGACTTTGCCAACTCCGACGACCCATTCTCGGACCAAGAAGAGTCTGTCTTACCTGCTTTGAAGCCAACGAAAACACCCAAAGCACAGACGGACGCAACTCCGGTTACGAAGGTGGAGATGAGGGAGTTGCTGGCCGAGCTACGCCGGGGCATCCAGGCCGACATGGCAGAAATGAGGAGGGACATCCAAGGCCTATCAGACCGCGTGGATGTCGCTGAACGTACCACAACGAGCCATACACAGCAACTTGCCGCTCTGCAGAGAGATGTCGCCGCTCTACAACAGCAACACATCCAAGCAGAACACAAAATGGCGGCTATGGAGGACACGCAGCGGGCGCAAAACCTCAAGATCAGAGGGATAGCGGAGTCTGTCTCGGATGCAGAGGTGCCTCATCTAATCCGACGGCTGGTAAGCACAATTCTCCCCATCAGACAGGCCAAGGGCGTGAATATTGACGGCGCATTCCGCATACCCAAACCCACGACAGCCCCACAGACAGCACCCAGGGACATTATTGTCAAATTCAATAAACGCCAGGATAAAATGGCCGTAATGGCAGCCACCAAGGGAAATACGCCATATGTCTTTGAGGACATGTCCCTCCTATTCTACGCAGATCTCTCTAGAGGTACGATGCAATGGCGCGCAGCCCTCAGGCCACTTACCACCCTACTCCGCGCACACAACATACAGTACCAATGGCGCCCACCCCGTAAACTCCAAGTACTCCACGGGACCGACACCTATCTAGTATCCGACCTCCCAGAGGCAAGGAAGCACTTGGCGGCATGGGGCCTCCCTCAAGATGCCATTCAGCAACCTGGCAAGCATCCCAGCTCCCGTATGGGAAACCCGTCCACCTCCGAGACATTTGTCCCGAGAAACGCCAACCAGTCAGCACTACTGGCGGGCTCTCGCTGACACTACAGGTGGACTAAAGGCCCCCCACACACCCTTTTTTGTTGTTGTTCCAGGGACTGGGTGATCTAATGAACATGGGGCCTGATTCACAAACTGTCCCATGAGACACACTTGGATCATCGGCTGAACAACACCAATGACCTACACCCAAGGTACTCACCCGGACACAGAAGGGGACACCTGACGTTCTGGTCGAAATACAACCTTCCAGAGACTTAACCTCTCCCTTATGTTTTGTTATTACGTTGTTAAGGTTACTAGCTTTGAAATACACCCATTCTCAGATACTACTTATCACGTCGACACGTGAATTTAGGGACTAGGGTTAACACCCCGGCCACTCTTCAGGAAATATGGCCTCTCTTAGGTTACTTACCAGGGATCAGGCCGGCTGTATTGGCACGCTAACCTCGCTGTACCCATAGGGCTCTCCCATAGACTCCCACCTCAATTTAGGGGCTTACCATGTATCCTTATGGTTGCCCCCCAGCATATCACTGTTGGGCCTCCTACTATGTCATACTGCCCCTAGTTAACCAGGGCAAAGCACAGGGTCTAGGACAGAGCCACTACCGCATTGAGGGACAATCCCAATATAGACGCCAGTATCTCAGACAGCACCATCCCAAAGGCACCGCCCCACAACTGTATTCAGCGCACACGCTGTTAGCAAGATCTAGCCCCTTCTAATGCCAGAAATAGGCCTAGCACGGCCAAGTATCATAAAGACCGAGATCCACGGCACACAGGGGTAAAAAGCCCCTCCTGGGCTTACGTGGTGCCCGGGCACTCCAACCATCCCCCCAACCACTTCTTACATCATACACCTGATCAAACCCACACAGAACTTGGTTGTCTCACACCGACACGGCCGCCGGTTACCACGGCACAGACACAGCTTACCACAAGCCCTTAACGTGACCCTCCCGTCCTGAGCAGCAGAACAGGGTATACACCCTCTAGCTCTCCCACTCGATAGAGGGAGATAAGGGGTTATAGCCCAAGTAACTTCATCTCACGCAAACCTAGCGAAAATCCAGCTCACACCCACAACCAAACACACTACGCTCGCACAGCCGAATTAAGCAACAATTACTACATAATTTAGAAACTAGAACTAATCTCCTGTTCATCTGTATTGTTTTGGTTTCCTGGTTTTATGCATGTTTATACTCAGTCTACAGCTTGGCAAATTGTTATGTAAACTACTGATGTAAAGCGTGACTCTGATCATACACTCTACTCTACCACACTACGCGCAGCTAGCCACATCTCTCAGCATATTATGACATGTAACAGCTGCCAATTAGCCTGCAACAATCCTGTAATTTGCACTTTCACTCTACACCCAAGCCTGCTTCATTATACAACGCTTAAACAAAACACACGCACGTTTAAGCACCTACTAATACTACTGTTCAACCTGTCTAATTCTATACAAGCGGTTGAAGCGTTAGACCCTATCCTGTTACCATCCAAAACTAAAAATGTGCTGTATACTCCTATACCACGTTCTGTTATAACTGTTTATTACATTACTGCTTGGAACTGCTATTGTGGCTGACCAAGCCCATTGTTATATCACGCACAACAAAAATAAAGAATTAAAAAAAAAAAAAAAAATATTTTACGTACCAATTACTTTCACCAAGACAAACTTCAGTAGCAGTAAATTATTTTCCAGCTATCCTCTCACAGAGATCATTTTTGCCCTTGATCGAAATCATAGAAATAACTTAATCTCAAACTCACTCACACTACTTGCAGTTACAGAGACCTGGCTGTCCCCCTCTGATAGCGCCACTCTTGCCTCTTTATGTTTTGGTGGGCTACAATTCTCTCACACTCCCAGACGCAACTGTAAAGGAGGCGGTGTAGGCATCCTTCTCTCCCCTCAATGTACCTTTCAACCAATCATAACTCCCCCTGCCTTATCCTTTTCTTTGAAGTTCACACTGTCTGCCTATTTAAACCCACTCCTTTAAAAATTGCTATAATCTATCTCCCTCCTCCCCGCTCTCTCATCTTTCTTCTTCCCCTTACAATACCTCCCCTAACCTCACTCCCTCTGCTGTTCTATGTTCATTCGCACCCGCTACAGCGGAAGAGGTTTCTGCTCTGCTACACCCTGCTCTCTAGATCCAATTCCCTCGTATCTCATCCATAATCTGTCTTCTTCTCTTTCTCTACCTCTCACTAAAATTCTCAATCTCTCTCTCTCTCCTCTGGCATATTTCCATCTCCCTTCAAACATGCAACTATGACCCCAATTCTAAAGAAGCCCAACCTTGACCCGAACTCCCCATCCAACTACCATCCAATCTCACTACTGTCTTTTGCATCCAAGATCCTTGAAAGAGTTGTGTATGCAAGACTTCCAGATTTCCAAGAGTCCAACTCTCTGCTAGACCCGCTTCCGTCGGGTTTCCGCACTAAGCACTCAAAGTATCAAATGATCTGCTCACTGCAAAATCACGTGGTCACTACTCTATCCTAATTCTCCTTGACCTTTCTGTGGCTATTGACACTGTTGATCATCAACAGCTTCTTTTCATCCTCCGCAATACCGGTCTACAAGATATTGCTCTCCCCTGGAGCTCCTCCTACCTCTCCCAGTGCTCTTTCAGTGCTTCTTCTCTCCAACTCCTCTCTGCTGGTGTCCCCCAAGGTTCAGTCATTTGTCCCCTACTGTTCTCCATCTATACTGCCTCCCTTGGTAAACTCATTAGCTCCTGTGGCTTCCAATACCATTTCGATATGGATGACAAGCAAATCTATCTGTCCACTCCTGATCTCTCCCCGTTCCTCTTGACTTATGTCTCTAACTGCCTCTCTGCTATTTCTAACTGGATGGCTGCCCACTTCCTTAAACTCAACTTGACCAAAACTGAAATTCTGGTCTTTCCTTTATCAAGTTTTGCTAGTCCTGTGTCTGTCTCCCTCCAAGTCAACGCTGCTAACATCAGCTCCACCACGCAGGCTCGCTGCCTAGGTGTTCTATTTGACTCCGACCTCTCCTTCACACCTCATGTTCAGTCTATCACCAAATCCTGCCACTTCCACCTCAAAAACATTGGGGGCATCCGACCCTACTTAACGCCTGATGCGACTAAGGTGCTGGTCCATTCCACTGTCCTTTCTCACCTTGACTACTGTAATCTGCTTCTCAGTGGTCTTACATGCTCCCAACTTGCACCAGTACAGTCCATAATGAATGCGACGGTGAGGCTCATCTTCCTTTCCGCCTGTACCACCCACGCCTCACCCTTCTGCCAGTCCTTACATTGGCTTCCTGTAAGATATAGGCCTCAATTTAAAATTCTGGTTCTTGCTTTCAAATCTCTACAAAATGCTACTCCCACCTATCTACAGGGCCGGACTGGCCCACCGGGATACCGGGGAATTTCCCGGTGGGCCGGTGGACTTGGGGCCGGCAGTGCAGCATTTGACACATTTTTCCCTCCTGTGAGGTTTTGTGTGAGGCTGGGGCAGACAATTACTGAAGTGGCTGCTAAACAGACAGAGGTGGCAGCCAACTGCAGCAGGGAGGAGAGAGAGTCTCTCCCACATTGCCAGCTCTTCTGCACGGCCTGTCTGGTAAGGATCCAGCCCCTGCATTGGAGCTCCGCCCACCAGCCTCAGCCTGGTGAACTTTTACACAGGAAGAGGAAGTACAGGAAGCGCCTGAACAGGATCCACACTGCTAGTAACAGGTAATTGTATGATTGATACTGAGAGAGAGTGAGAGTGAGAGAGAGAGAGTGAGTGTTAGAGTGAGTGAGAGTGTGAGAGAGAGTGTTAGAGAGAGAGAGTGTGTGAGTGAGACTGAGAGAGAGAGTGTGTGAGTGAGAGAGAGTGTGAGAGACAGAGAGAGTGTTAGAGAGAGTGAGAGTGTGAGTGTGAGTGTGAGTGTATCAGTGAGCTTGTATCAGTGAGCTTGTGTAGTGCTTGTGTATATCAGTGAGCTTGTAGTGTGCATCATTGAGCTTGTGTAGTGCTTGTGTATATCAGTGAGCTTGTAGTGTGCATCATTGAGCTTGTGTAGTGCTTGTGTATATCAGTGAGCTTGTAGTGTGCATCATTGAGCTTGTGTAGTGCTTGTGTATATCAGTGCGCTTGTAGTGTGCATCATTGAGCTTGTGTAGTGCTTGTGTATATCAGTGAGCTTGTAGTGTGCATCATTGAGCTTGTGTAGTGCTTGTGTATATCAGTGAGCTTGTAGTGTGCATCATTGAGCTTGTGTAGTGCTTGTGTATATCAGTGAGCTTGTAGTGTGCATCATTGAGCTTGTGTAGTGCTTGTGTATATCAGTGAGCTTGTAGTGTGCATCATTGAGCTTGTGTATATCAGTGAGCTTGTAGTGTGCATCATTGAGCTTGTGTAGTGCTTGTGTATATCAGGGAGCTTGTAGTGTGCATCAGTGAGCTTGTAGTGTGCTTGTGTATATCAGTGAGCTTGTAGTGTGCTTGTGTATCAGGGAGCTTGTAATGTGCTTGTGTATATCAGTGAGCTTGTGGTGTGCTTGTGTATATCAGTGAGCTTGTGGTGTGCTTGTGTATATCAGTGAGCTTGTGGTGTGCTTGTGTATATCAGTGAGCTTGTGGTGTGCTTGTGTATATCAGTGAGCTTGTGGTGTGCTTGTGTGTGTATCAGTGAGCTTGTGGTGTGCTTGTGTGTGTATCAGTGAGCTTGTAGTGTGCTTGTGTGGGTCAGAGCACTTCTGTGTTTGTCATTATCAAGCTTGTGTTGGTCAGAGACGTTGTGTGTGTGTGTGTGTGTGGTGAGCTTGTCTGTAGTTAGGTTGTGTTTGTCACTGAGTTTGTCTCTAGTGTGCTTGAGTGAATGTCAGTGAATTTGTGTATGGCAGTAAGCTTGTCTGTAGTGAGCTTGTGCATGTGTCAGAGAGCTTTTGTGTTTATCGGTGAGCTTGTCTGTAGTGAGCTCTTTTGTGTCAGTGAGCTTTTGTGTTTATCGGTGAGCTTGTCTGTAGTGAGCTCTTTTGTGTCAGTGAGCTTTTCTATAGTCAGTGTGTGTGTGTGCCATTGAACTAGTGTGATTTATTAATGTGGGACATTCTTTTAATATATATATATATTTTCAGAAATTATACAATTGACACACTGATGCCGATATGCTGATATTGGCATGGAGTGTTTCCCTGCTTAAAGAATTGTCCCCAAGCAGAGCCAGTCACAACGGACAGGGAGCGTCCTGGAGGGTGGTGGTTATAGCACTGTAACACCCATGGATCATCTAGAGCGAGGGGCTGCAGGTAAGACAAAAGTCTTCTTCAAAGTGCATACATATAAACAATACAAGCATACTATGTGACACAATGAATTAGAGGGCTGAAATAATTTTTTTCCAGGGCTGCTTTCTGTTCCCAGTCCGGCCCTGCCTATCTATCCTCCCTAATACACAAGTATGTCCCGTCTAGGCCCTTACGCTCTGCTGAAGACTTACGTTTATCTTCTGTTCGTACTCCCACCTCTGATGCTCGCCTTCAAGACTACTCGAGTGCTGCATTGTTCCTGTGGAACTCACTTCCCTCCTCCGTTAGATGCTCACCCAGTCTCCACTCTTTCCAAAAATCATTAAAAACCCACTTCTTCATAAAAGCGTATCAATTAAACTGTTAATAGCTCCCAACTGATACCTCTCTTGAACTGTCATTAGTCTAATACTATCCTTACATTTTGTGTCATTTTACCCCATTCCCTCTAGCATGTAAGCTCATTGAGCAGGGCCCTCAACCCCTCTGTTCCTGTGTGTTCAACTTGTCTGGTTATAACTACATGTCTGTTCGTCCACCCATTGTAAAGCACTGCGGAAATTTGTTGGCGCTGTTTAAATAAAAACATAATAATAATAACTTCAACTAGTGTTGGCATCTATCTGGGGCAGGCATAGGCAGCCTTCGGCACTGCAGATGTTTTGGACTACACCTCCCATGATACTTTGCCAGCATTATGTGTGTAAGAGCATTATGGGGGATGTAGTCCACCACATCTGGAGTGCCGAAGATTGCCTATCCCTGATCTAGGGGATAGCTATCATATACATAATTGCTCACTAGAACTGATATCAAAACCAGAAATTAACTCAGTAAGTAATCCCCCAAAATTCACTATAGATTACCCCTCAAACAAACATCCAGTATACCACATGATTTTATTATAGGTATTAGAAACAATCTAAAACAAGTGTGCCTGGTGACCCCAATTTACAATGTACCTAATCCATGTTACTTCCACTAAGCTCCATTTATCATAACAATCCAGGATTACAATCGTATGCTGCACATGTCAGACCCAACACAATACCCTATCACTGAAGGCTAGGATGAAAGGTACGAGTTCCACCTCATGTAACTCTTAGCTCAATGGCAGAGGTGTATTACTAGCTACCATACATGCATAGGCCTTAATTTAATATGTGTTGATAAGCTTTTTAAAATGATTTTACATTTTTTGAATAAACTTTAAAAGTGATTTAACCTCTTAACACCGTTACAGTGTTCTACGCCATCTGTATTTTAATGGGCTTTAAAGCTGTTGCAGCGGCAAAGAATGCTGTAACATCTTTAACCCCAGGAGTCGCTTCTGGGGGACTGCCTGACAACCCAGGCAAATAATAAATAAGTAAATACAAAAATAAATGATAAAGAAACTTACAAAATTATATATATTTTAAAGTTGCGTTTAGTGGATGAGAGAGTGCGCTGGATCTTGTGTATTGTATGAATTGGCCCCAGCAGCACACTTATATACATGTTCAGGTGAGTGCAGACATCTGATTTTCCTATATAAATATATTTGGGAGTTTAGGCCAACTCCCTGATTTTGCAACTTCTCCCTGTCATGGAGGTTTTTCCCCAAGTAAGTGGGTTAATCTCATGAGAGCGGACATTAGACTGTTAGAGTAGGACCTGCCAAAGATGCTTTAACTAAACCACCATTTTTTTGCCTAGATTAGGTGTTTTTTTTTTTTTTTAGAAAAACTAATAAAATCTGTAAGCTTTTAAGTTGCTGTTTAGTGAATGGGTAAATGTGCTGGATCTTGTGTATTATATAAATAAATAAAAATAATGAAAAAAAATATATATATATAAACACATACACATAGAATTTATATATATATAAATATAAATATATGTATGTATGAATTACAAGTGCAATTTTTGCGTAAAAATGCAAAAAGCAAATATGAACGCTAACTAAAAGGCTGGATATTTTTGAATACCCTGGGTTGTCTACTTTTTCAAATGGTATGCCATGATGAGGGTAATTCTCATTCCTATACTGCCATACGCAGTGAGGTACTAAGGAGGGGGCAGAGGGCGGTTGCCTCGGGTGCCACTCATTACCGGGGGTGCCCGGGGCGCACTTTGATATTATCTACTGTAAGGGACCTGACTATCGGGTCCCCTATTTGCATTTATATAGAGCGAGTACCGATATCTATATATATCTATCTATATCATATATATATGCAGTTAATGACCCTGGAGTCTCCATATTCATTCCACCTACAGCAGGACCTCTGTTCTCGTGGCCCGAGAGAGTGTTGCCATTGGTTGCTATGGCAATGCTCCACGCAGCATGCAGTGCATGCCAGAGCGTTCTCATGGCAACCTGCTGCAACACTCTTACAGATCTGTGTCTGACCCTGTGTCTATGTATCTGCATAATTGTAACTAATTGTCTGTGCATCTGTATGCTTGTCAGTATGCATCTGCATGTGATTATGTGAGTGTGTGTATATATGTGCATACATCTCAGCATTTCGCCAACACTACACACAAATACACCCATGCTTTCAAATGTCAACACTACATACAAATAAACTACCATATTAAAAAAACACACTACACACAAATGCAAGCCTGCATTCAAATACCAACACTAAATACAAACACACCCCTACATTCACTTGCACACAAAAACATGCTTACATTTAAACACACAAACATTGCTCAGTGCTAAATACATTAAGAAATACACAAAAACATAAACGCTGCTCAGTGCTAAATACATTTAAAACATTTTGAAATTCTGTTTTACATTTTAAAGTTGGGAGGGGGGGCAAAATATAGGATGTGTCCGGGTGCCAAACTTGCTCGGTACCCCCATGGCCATACGGTCTCAAACATAACCAATTGGACAAATTTCAATGTGCAACAGCGGGAATAGGTAAGTATTACATTTGACCCTGTAAATTTCCAAAACACCATAAAACCTTGACTTCGGTAGTACTGTTGTACTCAAAAGACATTGCTGAACACAAAACAAATATGTGTATTTTATTGCAGTAAAAACTAACAGTATTATGATCACAGTTAAAATGCCATTCAGAACTTGGAAAAGATACAACATTACTTATTTTTTTTTTACTTTTTTAGATTTTATTCATAATAAATTACTTTGAAATTAAATAGAAAAAATGATCTGACACTGGAGGCACCTATAACAATTCACGGGCACTTTGGCCAGTAGTCCTCTCACCTACCTACAAAGGGTTACTGTCTCAATATGGATAAATTGTAGTAATGATTGTAGCCAAATAGAAAGTACCCAACTTTGTTCATGCAACCCTGCTAACGTTGTCTTTTTGAGCACTGTAATATCCAAACAATGCCAAACTTCTCTTGTATAAAATGTCACAATAATATGTTTTTATGCAAATTCCATTGTTTTGAAAGAATGACCAGAAAACCAAAAAATAAAGATTGTCAAAAAAAAAAAAAAGAATCTGGGACAATGCAAGAGCATTTAAATAAAAATAGTATTTAAAATTAATAATCAAAAAAATATAGCAAAAAATAGTTTTTAATGGAACATGATTGTACATCAGATTGAGGATATTACCCAGCACTTCAAATGATCAACTAACCACATCTGGAAATGACTGCAGACTTACACAACCAAATGATATAATTTATTTTATTTTATTTTTATTTTATTTTGAATGATTGACAGTTGCAATTTAGGTCAAATAAACACATTCTAACTTGGGTATAGGATTTAAACACTGCACATGCTTATTTTAACCCCTTAAGGACACAGGACATGTGTGACATGTCATGATTACCTTGTATTCCAGAAGATTGGTCCTTAAGGGGTTAAACTGGAAACACAGCTTATACTGAACAATATGTGTTCATTTAGTGCAAAAGAACAACGTTCCATTGCATTTACCTCTAGTAAATATAGTAACTACACAAAATCTAGTGAAAAATAAGTCATTTTCCTTGAATTTTGGAATTTGGAGTTAATTTCAACTTTATTGAAGAACCCTATGTATTGCATTTTACCCATGTAAATTTAATCAAATTCTCATTTATGTCAAACTACTATGATTTATGGACCAAAAAATCTGCATAAAAATCCATATCCACCTACATTTATTACATATTAGTTACATTTATTAGAAAATTTAGATCTTTTAATTTGTCATTCCTGGAAATTAAAATTGATTCAAGATTAGGACAATGTATTAAGAATGATACTCAGGAGAGGACTAACATTTTTTTTCCCTTAGGACAAACACAAACAAATGGTCTGTATTTTAGCACGAAACTTAAAGATCTCAGTTTGGATACTTACTTACATAGAGCATGCAATATATAGAGATTTAGCAAATATAGGCTACTGAAGTGGTAAGGTGTTCCATCATATATTCCTATATGAACTACACAATATCAGGGACTGATTTTCCATTAGGCAGAGTAGACACCTACCTACAGGTGACTTTCCACTAGGGAACACCTGTTTTCAGCACTTATACATGGCAGGAATTTTGTGTCCTCTGTAATCCCTTATACTTGATAGCAAAGCTGCAGAAACACGTACAAAGGGTGTAAAACTCAGAGTTACCATTGTGGGGCTGTACAGGAAGTGAAGGGGATCACTTCCCATTTCACACAGGAAGGGCCTTGCAGGTGGAACAGGGACAACATTAAAGGGACACCATAGCATTAGGAATACAAAAGTGTATTTCTAATGCTATAGAGTCCCTCAGTCAAACCTATTGTCTGCCACCCTTTCCCACAAATTGTAAGTGTTAAAAAACCCATTAAACACTCAGCACTGACTCCGTCTCCACCTCCTCCAACATCAGCAATTGAGGGGATCCTAATGCATGCTTGTGAATGCTGCTAGCGCATTAGGCCTTCCCAATAGGAAGGCATTGAATCAATTATTTCCTATGGGGGATTTGAAGATGCTGGGCTTCCACGTGCATGAGAATGTCCAGTGCTATTTCATGGGGTTAAATTCTGTGTAAATGCAATAATAGCTTCTAGTAGCGATCTGAGAGACAGCCACTAAAGGCAGTCTTAACCCTGCAATATGAACATTGGATGTTCTAAAACTGCAGTGTTTTACATTACATGGCTAAGGGGACAGGGACACTGCACCCAGACCACTTCAGTGAGATAAAGTTTTTTGGGTGCCTATAGTGTTCCTTTAAGTGATGCACACTATGTAACAACTCCTGCATCTTTGTTATCAATTATAGGAGAAAGACTGAACTAAAAAGTCAGTCTATAATATAGCATTATATCTCTTTTACACTAATTTTATCCTTTCTCTCTTGGCATTATAATTAAATATGTAGTATATTATTTTTTAAACTAACCAACTTCTTGAAGGTAATATCAGTCAAGAAAACCTATATTGAAGAGTAATAGTTATTTTCTAGAACTCTGGTACATTATACCTAATTCATAGGGCTACTTTTTTTTTTTCTATTTTTTTATTACCCTCTTTCACAAGTATCAATAATCAACTTAAATTTAATTAGAAGAAAACTTTTGTCTTAAAGTCTAATTTTATGATAATTGTAGTACAAAGATATTATGAAAGATAAGAACTCAATTAAAATGTATACACAAACAAAACAGAGAAAATTAAAACAATTTTTGTTCAGACACAAATAGCATATGGTATTTCAATTTTTGTTAACAAGAATTCCAATTATGCATCTCCATTTATCAGCTGGTTGGGCATGATGAAATTTGTAATCCATCTACCTGCCTATTTGTCAGTGTTTTTATTTTCTGTATTAATTTACCATTCCCAGTAGTAACAGAACATTGCCATCTAGTGTTTAAGTGTGGCAGAAAACACTGTTACATGTAAGAGGCGTTATGTATGAAACCTAGAATTGCTACAAAATTATAATGATGTATAATATATAATTATTACATTAAGACATGATTATTGCTAGGGATTATTTATACATATTTTATAGTTCTTACAATGCGCTTCAGTTCCAGTTTATATATACAAAGTTGTTTTCTTGGCACTATAACCCTCTATTAAATTATTGCAGTTTATTAACCCCTTAAGACCGCAGGGCGGTCTATGCCGTCCCCATTTTGGTGGCTCTAAAAGCCGCAGGGCGGCATAGAACGCCCTGCGATCTTATGTACTTACCCGGTTGCCGGCGATCCCACGCCGGCGATCACGGTATGGGGGACTTACCTGGGAGCCCAGGGAGTCCCCCTCTGTCCTCTTCAGCCCCCCAGGGCCATGTGATCGCGAGGTCCTTGCGAAGACCCCGCAATCACATGGACGGCATAGCCGTCCATGTCAATGCCAGAAAGGGGAGTGCCTGTAATGACAGGTACTCCCCCTGCTGTCTGAAAAAAATAAAAACAATGTTAAAACAGTGTAAAAATTATTTATATATACTTAGATCATATATATATTTAATGTATATATGATCTAAGTATATAGATACACATATACACACATACACCTAAATACATACACTGTCTACGTGTATTTTAGTACTAATATATCCATAATTATATATATATATATTAATATCAAAATTCACACACAATGATATTTATGAAATATATATATAATTTTCATTATATATATATTTATATATAATAAAAATAAATATATAAATACGTTAAAAAATAAAAAATAAAAAATATATAAACATGCGTAATTTCATTATAACTGTATTTTAAAATTAATATATATATATATTGATATCAAAATACATGTAGAACGAAATAATATATATATCTATATACATAAGTATATACGTATATAACACTATATATATATATAAATAAAAATAATAAAAAAATATACATATATATATATATATATACACACACATATATATACACATATATATATATATATAATAATTCTACGCATATATTTATATAATAATTTTACATAATTAGGTCATTTCATTAATTACAATTTGCAGGACCTGCCTGCCAATCCAGGCCGAAAGTTCAGGGAATTAAATTTTCTAGCACTATATTTAACCCTGTAACTTTCCAAGACACCATAAAACCTGTACATGGGGGATACAGTTTTACTCGGATGACTTCGCTGAACACAAATATTAGTGTTTCTAAACAGTAAAATATATTACAATGACGATATCGTCAGTGACAGTGAAATTTTTTGCATTTTTCACACACAAATGGAACTTACACTGACGATATAATTGTTGTGATACGTTTTACTGTTTTGAAACACTAATATTTGTGTTCAGCGAAGTCTCCTGAGTATAACAGTACCCCTCTTGTACAGGTTTTATGGTGTTTTCAAAAGTTAGAGTCAAATATAAGGTTTGCATTTTAGTTTTTTCACATTAAAATTCGCCAGGTTGCCTTTGAGACCGTATGGTAGCCCAGGAATGAAAATTATCCCCATGATGGCATACCATTTGCAATAGTAGACAATCCAGGGTATTGCAAATAGGGTATATTCAGTTTTTTTAGTAGCCACTTAGTCACAAACACTGGCCAAAATTTGCGTTCAAATTAGTTTTTTGCATTTTCAAATATTAACATTAACTTTGGCCAGTGTTTGTGACCAAGTGGCTACTAAAAAAGACTGGACATACTCCATTTGCAATACATTGGGTTGTCTACTTTTGCAAATGGTATGCCATCATGGGGGTAATTCTTATTCCTTGGCTACCATATGGTCTCAAAGGCAACGTAACCAAGCTGGCGAATTTCATTGTGAAAAAAATGAAATATGTAACATGCTATATTTGACCCAGTAACTTCCCAAAACACCATAACACCTGTACATAGGGGGTACTGTTTTACACGTGAGACATTGCGGAATACAAATATGTGTATTTTATTGCAGTAAAAGCAAACAGTATTTTGACATTCACAGTTAAAATGTCACATAGAACTAAACAAATTTAAAAAATTCTTATTTTCTCCCATTTTTTTTATATTTTTTTCATATTAAATTATGTTCCATAGCTAAATATTTGATGTTAAACGAAAGCCCTGTTTCCGCTGAATAAAATGATATATAATAAGTGTGGATGCACATAATATGAAAGAGGTGAATTACGGTTGGACAGAAATATAGCGCAAATGCCAGGTTTTGTTAAGTTTTTTTTTGGATCACAACTTGTACATTTGGCTGCGGTCTTAAGGGGTTAAAAACTGCAATAATTAACTTTAACTGGTTAAGGGACCTAGGACACTGCACCCAGACCACTTCAATAAGCTGAAGTAGTCTGGGTGCCTATAGTGTCCCTTTAACCAGTGATGGCTTATCGTAAAATCGCGAATGGAGTACCAAGGTCAGCAATCAGGTCATTAAACAGTAAGTCATTAAGCAAAAACCTAGAATAGAAAAAAAAATCTCTGAATTTTTTTAGCCTACATTTTCCATATTAATTGAATATTACATTTTGCATACAGAAGAAGGAAATCCAGTGTCATAGATATAATTTGTACAACTAGCCAACAATATAACTTGGCTGAAAAATTTGTCCAACAAAGCTATTTTATTTTACTTTTGCAATCCTCTTTTTCAAATTTATAAAACTGACATTTTCTAAAAAAAGAAGTCCTCATTGTTGAGAGAATAAAGTAAATAGATGCTACATGTAGAATGGTAAATTAGGACAGGTCAAGAAGCTACCATTAATTTGTGAATACATTATATTATTAAACAAATTGCATATCCTCTAGTTGGCAATGTATATCAACCCCGGCCTTTGGTAGGTTTTCTCAAAAGGATATACTACACAGCAAAAAAAATGTATAAAACATGATCAATTCACAATCATAATGATTGAAGGCTCCTGATGTTCTTGAGTTCTTGTGCTGTCCTTGGAATTATGCACCTAATATAAAAACGCTGAAGGGCATCTAAGCTGTATTCTCTGGACTAATTAAATTGTAGGATATTCATTTTGTTTACCACAAAAATGAACATAATTTGTTGAAAATGATTATTTTTAGATTTTGTTTTGTTTTGTAAAGTGCTTAACGTGAACTGTATCCTCTTGTCACCCATATACAAGGAGTATTTGTGTGTGTCTGTCTGTTTGTTTGTTTGTTTAAAAGAAAAATTTAAGTAGAAATGTAAGTGGAATCAGGATTTATAGCTGTCCAATAAAATTGGAACAAATAGAAATTCTGTGTTTAAAATGTTGTTCGCTCATACCTAAATACTAGGAATAAGGTTTTACAGGTTATATAGTAGAAGTAAAGAAATTTGAGTAACTAAGCTTACACAAGCTTAGTTATGGAAAACTAAAACATGTTTTGGAAGTTCAATTTTTGTTCATACAGCGTTCCAGGTTCAGGCAAATTTCATCCATGCAATTGTTTCTGGAAAATAATTTGTTTAAAACCAAAATGACATGAATATTAGCCAATTAGTGTACTGCAAAATAAATGGATAATATAAATATCATGAATATATATTTTTCAACACACCGAGAAGATGGAGAAAAAGAGGGAAAATGGAAGGGGAAAAGGGAAGTAAAAAAATGCATAATTATATATTTATTACATCTGTAATAGCTTTATTTACTGTTCTTCCTTTTTTTCCTGCATTGTTCAATTCTTACTTGATATGTGACAACCATCAATCATCCTTTTTTATCCCATTAATCGTCTTTTATAGTTGCGGCAGAACCAACCTCGCCACTGGCCACTGGAGGAGCCTGGTCGCCCGCCTCCTGCCACTGGACTATGGCCCCATGTTTAACACTGTTCTTTTTCCCTGCAGAAAGGCTGGTTCGTGCCTTTCTGCGGACTGTTAAAGTCACGAACACCGCTGAGCCTACCTGCAGTCAATTATCCGAACCCCGGTCCATTCGGTACTTTACTGTTAAACCATGCTACCCTAGATAGCTATGCCATGGAGCCCAGCCGTATACTGAAAGACTGTATTAAAGACTTTGGCTCCATGGCGATTGAACTGTATGTATGTGATCTGAGCGCTATCCGGTAATAATGTGCGCTCAGATCTAAGCTATCTGGGGATAGGTGGAATGTGTATGTTCTATGTGATAAATGTAACAGTATGTATTTTTATGTCTTTTATTGTCCTTTGTCTGCCATGTGTTTAATGGAGTTTTGCCTCTGTCCTTGGAGATAATTGGATTACTTCCCAATTATCTCCAGGACAGAGAGGAGGGATTGTGATGCATTGTGGGATTGTAAGCTTGTGATTGGTCAGCGTCCAATATGTTTCCCAGTCTTCCATCTGGTCCCCTAGGGGAGTGTCCACCAGGTGGGAGACCTGCATAAAAGCCGGGTAGGTAGCCCCAGTAAATGAGTTCTGCTTGACCCTCAAATGAAGTGTCGTCTCGTTCTTGGGGGGAATTGGATTGTATGCTGTTACAGTGCGACTGCCAGGAGTGTAAGCTGTTTGTATAGTTTTTCCTGTTCAGCTGTTTGCAGCATTCGTGTGTTTCCTGTTCGGGAGTTTGGAGCATTCCCCTGGTACCATTTCAGGAGATTGGTGAATTCATGTGTTTGCAGTTCGGGAGATTGGTGATTGCAGTAGCTGTCTGTGCATCTGAAAAGGGGAATATCGCTTAAACGGTTTTTAACCTCTTGTGTGCAAAACAGTCCGTTACAATAGTGCCTTGGACAGAACTCAAAATCACAAAAAATACTGTGATGTGATTCATCAATATAGTGATTAATAGGGATTATGGTAGAATCACAGATTGGCTAATATTTGTATGAATCGCGATTCATTTCAAACCAAAAGTATAATTCTTATACAAATAGCTCCTCTGTAAATAGGACAGGCATACAACCATCCTCTGAATTATCACACTCAGCAACAATACAGCATGAAACTAATAAACAAAATGCAGAGTACTTACATATGTTTCCCTATGTTTCCTGTCCTTGCAGGTTTCCTGACTTTGCTCTCTTATTTTTCAGATTGCCACCTGCCCTGACCTCTGGACCGTCTGACTCTGATTTCACGCAGACCCTTCTTCAAATATCTTGCCTTGGATCACCGACCCATCAGAATTCTATTTTCACCCTCATGATCTCTGTGGATCCTGCTTGTAAGGGGGAGCAGTTACTTCACCTGTGTTCCAAGACCAAATACGACCCCAGCGGGTTGTTACAGATCTGAGCTTTGATGTTTTTGCTGGTATACAATGTGTTACACAGCCTCTCCCTCAGTGAGCCTCTTTCCCACGGTGCCGTTTTTTTAATGTCCTGGGTTCTTTAAACGCCAGCATGTATCATTGTCTGGAAAAAAGTCAGTGAGATGAATTAAATGTTGACTGTGTTGTCTGTATTATGGATTAATAAAAGAGCCACTTCGCACAGCAAGAAAGTCCAGTGCACTATTTTAAAAAAAATATTGTTTGGCTGGACCATGGAATATTTATCTAGTAGAAGATTGTGAGAACGATACCTCTTTACGTAATACGGGCATAAATCCTTATATTTTTAATAAGGTAGGATCATTTTTACATCTTAACTATTTTGGCTGCAAACTGGTTTGAAATTATTTTTGACAAATTTTCTCAGAAGGATATTTCTCTTAAAATGTATGAATCATTATCAGTTTGTGTTTTCTAACACTGAAAGGATCCTGATATTGGGATGCGATTTCAGCTAGGCCCAAAATTTAGTAGGCCTAAAATCTCCATGTGGCATATACAAGTACACGTATCTGTTAGTTTGTTACATGTAGCTAAGATACTGTCATCAATGTACTGAGCATGTGCTGGATTTGAAAAACCACATTCCATTCTCCTCAGGTGTCATGTTGCCGGACCATATAAGGTAATGTTGTAAATACTGTTTTCTGATTCTTGTAAGGGCAGGGCCGGACTGGGAATTAAAAGCAGCCCTGGAAAAAAATTATTTACCAGCCCCATAATGCGTCGCGCCAGCATAGTGTGCAGATACAGAGTTAGAAAAGATAACTTAAAATTAAAATTATTACTCCAACGTGAAAAAAAGCACTCATAGGCTTAAAAAAAAAGAGTGCAGATTTTTTTTAAGCAGACGTGCCTTTGCATATAACCAATGTTTCAGTCCAACTACCATGACATATTAAGGAAAGCTTGGTAATGGGACTGAAATGGTGAATGTATGTAGGGCACAACTGTAAAAAATTACGTTATCTTGTTTATTTTGAGGTCCTGTGGGTGCACTCTTCACTTTAAATATGTTATTGTGCTGGAGTATGTACCTAGCAACAAGACTGGGCCAATATCTGCTTATTACATATTGTACATATCAATGGCATTTCTCAGTGTATTATGCATATATAAATGTACATTAATATATGTGTAAATATTATAGGCATAATTATATATATATATATATATATATATATATATATATATATATATATATAAAATCAGTGGCGGATCCAGAGCCTGATCTCAGGAGGGGGAACCAATAGATTATTTAAAGAAATAATCTGTGCACAATAACCACTACTGCTCTGTGTAGTGGGTATGGTGCCAGTTGTGCCGGGACCCGTTTCCAGAGTAAATAGTCAAACCGTTTAAGTACAGTTTGACAACTTACCTGGGGTCTGCTGGGATATGGGGCTGTAGTAGGGTTTAGGAGCAGTGGTGCAATGTGTGAGGGGTGCAATGTGTGTGAAAGGTTCAGTGTGTAGGGTGCGTGGGGCAATGTGTGTATGGGTGGCTGTGTGTGTAGGGCAATGTGTGTATGGGGGTCTGTGTGTGTGTATGGGGGGGGGGCAGTGTGTGAATGTGTATGGTGTGTATGTGGGCAGTGTTTGTATTGGGCTAGAGTTCACTCTCACCACTTGGACCACCAGGAATCCCTGGTGGTCGCAGTGGTGAGAGTGAACTCTAGCCTGTAGCTCCAGGGCTAGAGTATCCCTGTGGCACTCCCCCCCCCTCTGTCTCTCTCTATTCACCCCTCTTTCTCCCCTTGTGTCTCACTCTCCCCCCTTTCCCTGTGGCACTCTCCCTCCCCCTCTGTCTCTCTCTATTCGCCTCTCTTTCTCCCCTTGTGTCTCACTCTCCCCCCTCTGTCTCTTTCTCCCTCCTTTCCCTGTGGCACTCTCCCTCCCCCTCTGTCTCTCTCTATTCACCCCTCTTTCTCCCCTTGTGTCTCACTCTCCCCCCTCTCCCTGTGGCACTCCCCCCTCTGTCTCTCTCTCTATTCAACCCCCCATTCCCCCTGTCTCTCTCTCTATTCACCCCCCCATTCCCTCTGTATCTCTCTCTATTCACCCCCCCCATTCCCTCTGTCTCTCTCTATTCACCGCCCCTATCCCCTCTGTCTCTCTTTCTATTCACCCCCCATCCCCTCTGTCTCTCTCTCTATTCACCCCCCCATCCCCACTGTCTCTCTCTCTATTCACCCCCCCACCCCCTCTGTCACTCTCTCTATTCACCCCCCACCCCCTCTGTCACTCTCTCTATTCACCCCCCACCCCCTCTGTCTCTCTCTATCCACCCCCCACACCCCCTCTGTCTCTCTCTCTATTCACCCCCCACCCCCTCTGTCTCTCTCTCTATTCACCCCCACCCCCTCTGTCTCTCTCTCTATTCACCCCCACCCCCTCTGTCTCTCTCTCTATTCACCCCCCTGCCCCCTCTGTCTCTCTCTCTATTCACCCCCCCACCCCCTCTGTCTCTCTCTCTATTCACCCCCCCACCCCCTCTGTCTCTCTCTCTATTCACCCCCCATCCCCTCTGTGTCTCTCTCTATTCCCTCTGTCTCTCTCTCTCTCTCTTCCCTCTGTCTCTCTTTTTCTATTCACCCCCCCACCCCTCTGTCTCTCTCTCTATTCACCCCCCCATCCCCTCTGTGTCTCTCTCTCTCTCTCTATTCCCTCTGTCTCTCTCTCTATTCCCTCTGTCTCTCTCTCTCTATATTCCCTCTGTCTCTCTCTCTATTCACCCCCACCCCCCCATCTCCCCCACCTACCTTAGAGGAGTCAGGGGGCCGGCAGAGGAGTCAGGGGGCCGGCAGAGGAGTCAGGGGGCCGGCAGCGTTCCACACTGCAGCCTCGCCGGTCCGGCGGCACTCCTACTGCTGAGGGCTGAAGGGGGAGGGAGCATATCTCTACTATGCTCCCTCGCGGTTCCCACAATCCCCAGCAGCATCCGTGCGGTGAATTGTGGGAACCGCGAGGGAGCATGGTAGAGATATGCTCCCTCCCCCTTCAGCCCTCAGCAGTAGGAGTTCCGCCGGACCGGCGAGGCTGCGATCCGGCCCGGCGGCTCCAGCCTGGAACGCGGCCGCCGGCCCCCCTCTGAGTGTGCCACCGGACCGGCCATCCGGTGGCACATACTTGCGCAGCCCCCAGATGCCGCGGCCCACCGGGAAATTTCCCGGTATCCCGGTGGGCCAGTCCGGCCCTGTGTAAGGGTATAGTAGGGGGATGCATCGCTTACAAAAAGCCTGTACTCCATGTGCTCAGTGCTCAGACATTTTGGGCATGAGTTCAGCTGAGACCCGATTGGTGACAATAAAGACCTTTGCTTCCTGAACTGACCTGTGTCCGGCCTCTCTGTGCGTACCTTCTTCAAAGTTCCCCTATAACAATATTTTTAGATTCCTGCACTGTCCTTGAAATTATACACCTACATGTACAATACATCATGAAAATGCTGAAGGGAATTTAATCTGCTACTGTATTCTCTTTACAAATTAAATGTGAAGATGTTCATATTGTTTACTTCAAAACCGCCCATTATTTGTTGAAATGTTTAGATTTTTTTTAGTTTGTTATAAAAATCACGTTCCTGAGATGCTGACTCGCATAGTTTTAGAGAAAAAAGGAATGATATCTAATTTTTGTTTCAATTATATGAAGAAAAATATCCCAGATAGCAAATTAATTATGAGAAAAACCTGTTCTAGAAGATTGGATTTATGGAAACAAATTTTCAGTATTTCCAAGAAATGTGTAGTTTTTAATAATAAAGGTTCTTAACAAAGTAACAGAATTGTAGTAAAATGTAAGTCAGAATTGAGAAAGTAACATGCTTTGACAATAGTGTAGTCAAATAATTTTCCAAACCACTATTCTGACCTATGCTTTAAAATTCATATTTAAATTTGCAAAAATTGTGTTTTGTCGAGTAAAATCCAATTAATATTGTAGGAAGAAATGTAGGCGTTTGATTGCTAAAAGATGAATAGTTATGAGTTTATTAATTATTTGCAATACTTGCGATACTGAGGCCAAAAGCTAATCTGACCTAAATTGTTTTTTCATTAATATCTGCATTAACATAATTATCAGTGCATAAACAGCAGAGCATTGAGTGGAATATGCTTTTTCTTGATTTTTGTGTAGTTATAATTTTTAGTCTACGAATAAGATCATTAACTCCTCTCCATCTGTAATTTGGTTTAGTGGTAGTGAACAAGTCTAATTCAATATCGTAATCATTGGCATGCCTCTCCTGTAAGCAGACTTGCTTGCTATTTACAATATTCTGAATTTGCTTGTTGTACAGTTATGGTTAAATATTTCATTTTTGTCTAGCTTTCCAATGCAAAATAAAATATTTACAGAGCAAAAACTAGGACTCGTATTCCTCCAATCAATATAAAGTGCTCTGATTCGATGAACACGGTGAAAAGGTCTCATCACGATCTTGTAGCTTCTGTGGAATAAGAGAGGCGTAAAGAAAATATAACATGCAAAACTGGTTAAAGATTCATTTGTGTTTTCACTTTGAAAAAACAAATAATGTGCTGGTACTACATTCAGATCCTATATGAATATATGCACAATGCACCCGTGTTAACATTTATCCTACTTATTTACATAAATTAAATAGCATGCCATTACAACTAAACCAAGGAGGTAGATGTGTTTCCTTGGGAAATCAAGCAGAAATAAATAGAAAAGATGAATGATTATTACATAGAGTATAGAAAACAATTGACAGAAATACATGTAGCATTTCAACATGTACAGCACAAAATGAAAGTAATGGAACATGATGAATGGTCACTAAGTTCAAGTTATTGTGGTGGAATCACTTCTTCTGCATCTATTATTGAAAACCAATCCATTGCCTAAATAATAACAAATGGTTTAGCTTATACATTGATGGAATTGAATCTCTTATTCAATATATATATATATATATATATATTGTTTGTTTTAAAGTAGGGGGAAATATTATTGTTACAAAAACACTTTAACAATAAAAAGCCCTTTGAAGAAAAAAAATAATATATATATATATATATATATATATATATATAATATATATATATATATAGTTAATACATTGCTAAACACAAATACACACACAAGTCAAGTAATTAGATTCTGGGTATGTGTTTGCTGTATACAACAGCTTTATGTTTAGCAATGTATTAACTATCCACAGACTTCAGGT
This sequence comes from Pelobates fuscus, assembly GCF_036172605.1. Classification (NCBI taxonomy): domain Eukaryota; kingdom Metazoa; phylum Chordata; class Amphibia; order Anura; family Pelobatidae; genus Pelobates; species Pelobates fuscus. Next base: position 100,828,887 of record NC_086322.1, read on the forward strand.
GGAAGGGGTTTTAATCCCCAAGTAACGTCAAGCCTCCAAAGCAAGCCAGTAACCATGCTGATGAGTTGCATTAACAACGAAACAGCTGTTCATGAGTAGTACACTGGTTTTGCTCCTCTTCCTGAGTTGTGTTTCAAAGCTGTTGTAAACAGCAAAGACATACTCCAAGGAATTCATGTATAAAGTGGAACTGAGGCACTTTATTCTTTGTTGAGCTCATTTGCATGTGCCTACCCAGAATCTCTTGCAGTAGTGAGAGTCCAGTTTAAATGGAGATTTCTGTGTGAAAAGCAAGTCTTATGACTTGACTGGGGTGTATTTTGTTTAGCAATGTATTAACTATCCACTTACTTCAGGTAGAAGGGGTTTTCATCCACACTTTTTTCCCCCACCACAACTCTATTGGTATGTATAACACACACATCTTTCAAGGTAAATTTAATCTGTTGCTTTATTGAGCAATTACAAATTCACACAACGTTCCAGTCGACTGGAACGTTGTGTGAATTTGTAATTGCTCAATAAAGCAACAGATGAAATTTACCTTGAAAGACTCCTAAGTGCTCTCTACTGGTATCGTATACAATTTGGTTGGAGACAGCACCAGAGCATTAAAAGACTGGGAGCCGTGTGCTCGGACATTATGTGTGTGTGTATATATATATATATATATATATATATATAAATGTTCATTATAAAAGAAGGCTTTTAAGAAGGCTAGAGACAGAAAATCACATTTCATGTGTTGACCTAAGACATAGATCACAGTTATAAAGGCATGTGCATGAATCATTGGTAGAGATGTCCTGAATAGTTCGCTGGCGAATAGTTCCTGGCGAACATAGCTTGTTCGCGTTCGCCTCGGGGGGCGAACATATGCGATGTTCGGTCCGCCCCCTATTCATAATCATTGAGTAAACTTTGACCCTGTACCTCACAGTCTGCAGACACATTCCAGCCAATCAGCAGCAGACCCTCCCACCTCCTGGACAGCATCCATTTTAGATTCATTCGGAAGCTGCATTCTTAGTGAGAGGAGGGACAGTGTAGCTGCTGCTGATTTAATAGGGAAATCGATAGCTAGGCTAGTGTATTCAGTGTCCACTACAGTCCTGAAGGACTCATCTGATCTCTGCTGTAAGGAAAGCCCTTTTTAGGGCTAGAACATCAGTCTGCTTTTTTTTTCTGTGTAATCTAATTGCAGTTGCCTGCCTGCCAGCGTGTGTGTCAAGCTCACAGCGTATACTGTGCCCACTTGCCCAGTGCCACCACTCATATCTGGTGTCACAATAGCTTGCATTTAAAAAAATAAAAAAACTTTGACTGTAATATAATAGCAGTCAGTTTCCTTCACACGTGTGCGTTTCAGGGCCTGCCAGGGCACAGTGTCACACCAGTGCAACTCATATCTGGTGTAACAGTAGTGTACATTAAAAAAAACTAGAAATTTGACTGTGAAATAATAGCAGTCAGTTTCCTTCACACGAGTGCGTTTCAGGGCCTGCCAGGGCACAGTGTCACACCAGTGCAACTCATATCTGGTTTTGACTGTAATATATTGAATAGCAGTTAGTTGTCTGCAAGAGTGTGTGTCAGGCCTACAGCATCTACTCTGCCAACTTCTGCCAGTGCAAAGTGCCACTCATATCTGTTGTCACAGTAGCTTGCACGCATAGTACCACTAATCGAAAAAAAAATAACAGGCAGAGGCAGGCCACCCCGCAGGGGCCGTCGTGGTCGTGGTGCTGTGATTCCCTTTGGCCCTAGAATAATGCCCAGTGTTCAGAGGCCACGTACCCTGAACTCGAAAAGTTCTGAGGACATAGTTGACTGGCTAACACAGGACACCCAATCTTCTACAGCTTTCGCTCGGAAACTTGACGCACCATCCTCCTCCAGCTTAGCTTCGGGCACCTCTCAAGTTACCACTCGCCCGCCTGCCGCCACCACCAACAATAGCACCATAGCCGCTTCACTTGATCTGTCAGAGGAGTTATTGACACATCAGTTGGAAGAAATGAGTGATGCGCAACCATTATTGCCAGAGGATGTACATAACAGGGATATGTCTCAGTCAGGCAGCATTACACACATGGACATACGGTGTGATGATGATGATGTTGTATCCGCTGCTGCTTCCTTTGCTGAGTTGTCAGATACAAGTGAAGCGGTTGATGATGGCGATGCGTCCGTGGATGTCATGTGGGTGCCCGCTAGAAGAGAAGAAGAACAGGGGGAAAGTTCAGATGGGGAGACAGAGAGGAGGAGGAGACGAGTTGGAAGCAGGGGGAGGTCATCACAAGGAGCTAGTGGCACAGTCAGAGAGCATGCATCGGCACCCGGGGTCCGCCAGACAGCACGCCAATCAACGCATGCTGTTGCCACCACCAGAATGCCGTCATTGCAGAGCTCAGCAGTGTGGCATTTTTTTTGTGTGTCTGCCTCTGACAACAGCGATGCCATTTGCAACCTGTGCCAAAAGAAACTGAGTCGTGGGAAGTCCAACACCCACCTAGGTACAACTGCTTTACGAAGGCACATGATCGCACATCACAAACACCTATGGGATCAACACATGAGTACAAGCAGCACACAAACTCAAAGCCGCCATCCTCCTCCTGGTCCAGCATCTTCAGCCATGTCAACCACTGCTTTCCTCCTTGCCCGCTCTCAACCATCCGCCACTCCGTCTCTCGCCTTGAGCAGTTCCTGCTCATCTGCCCACAGTCAGGTGTCTGTCAAGGACATGTTTGAGCGTAAGAAGCCAATGTCACAAAGTCACCCCCTTGCCCGGCATCTGACAGCTGGCTTGTCTGAACTCTTAGCCCGCCAGCTTTTACCATACAAGCTGGTGAAGTCTGAGGCGTTCCAAAAGTTTGTAGCGGGGCGGGGCCGGGCCGCCGAGCCGCATGGCGGCAAACTAACAGGGCTCCGAGCCAAAGCCACAAAGAAAGGCACTAAAACTGATTGAACATGGCCCATAGGGCCGGGCATTCACCCAGAATCGATAAGAGAACTACCTCAGCTCCGGATTGATACCAAACATGTACCGAGCGCACCGGGAGCGATACCCGGCCTACCTGCCTCCATAAGCAACGACACTGCATAAACGAGTCCAGGCAAAGGAGGATTGCACCAAGAGACACACATGCCGGAGACACACACTGCCATGGAGGGCAGCACCGGCTCGGGGCACGGCCCCGTTTCCCCCCCCCCGGCCGGTGGGGGTAATCCCGGCCACATGGGGACCGCACACGCCGAGGCAGGAGCTTCCAACCGGCACATGTGCTGCTCCCCTACACTGGCAGAGGCTGTTAAGATGGGACCCGCCAGCAGTGTGAAGAGGGAGACGGCGGTCCCGTGTTTGTGGGGAGACCCGACGCCCGCCGCTTGACCTGTGGGGGTCGGGGCCGCGGGTGGACCGCCCGGGCGGCCCAGGAGCCGCTGCCATGATCGCTCCACCTCCGGATGAGTTGGGCACCCGGAGGAACATGTCCCCACCACTGTGAGCCCGGCGGAGCTGGTGGTGCGCGCCTCCGGCGGACCGGTGGCTGAGAGGCTGTGCAGCCCCTGCTCAGCAGAAGTGGCCGGAGATGGGAGAGACATATGGAGTGGGTTGTGGACCCACCGGGGCATTGGAGGTACGGGGGAGGTGCAGGGGACACTGGGAGTGTGGACTCTTTGGGTGGGGGGACCGCAACCGCCCATGTTGCCCCCGAGTGCCCACTGGACTGAGATGCTACCGGGGGGTGGCCTGGGCCGAGCTGGGGTCCGGCCGGGACCTGACAGCCAGGGAGGCGGGGGAGCGCTGGGAGATCCCTGACCTGCATGGGCGACCCGACTGCTTTGCACGCTCACAAGGGCCATGCATGACATCACTCCCACACAGTCGGCCAGACACAGTAACCTCAGGAGGGGTTTTATAGGCCTCAGACATCAAGCCTGGAACTTATCTAACGAGCTATACCTAGGAGGCGCGCCCTGGACGCCAACCATAAGGCGACACAGAGAAATCACGTTGGGAGACACGTATAAACTCCCACAATGGTCCACGACGAGTGTCAATCTCCATGGTTCAGATATGCAGCATTACCATCTATAAGGACATAATTCACATAGTTCTGATTCATGTGCCTGTTATATATAGACCATTCGCTTTATATGTCACACAGTTTCTAACAATATGAGTGCTAGACGCAGCCTTTAGATACGCATACCGATACAGAAAATGAATGCCTAGTTATCAGCAGAAAATGCATCAATTGTTTTGCTTAGTAATGTTAAAATGCATTGACGGAGGCTAAAGTTTACTGTTACTAGCTTATACACTAACAGCTAGCGTAACATACTAGTTAATATGTTTGATTGGATTGTAACTACGCATAATAGATTGACAAGACCCGGACCAGGCAGCCAGGACCTAATGCTAAGTTTATGCTCCTTACTAATTGCATACTGGATCCTGCAAGCATGCATTTTTTAACTGTTGCCTGAATAATTAACCAGATAAAAGCCACTACTGGCCTACGTATAGTTACAATGGTCGACATGCAGCGCCAATATACACCTCTCTCACGCTTGGTCTGAGACCTAGATAACTTACTATAAGTTACTATAAGTTTAACCTACAATATGACATGATAGCTGAGAATTATTGGCCCCTGCACAGGCAACCATAGGATACCTTCAATACCATAGGAGCCTCACACGACCAGGCATGATTAGGAGGAATTTACGGTTAGCAAAATGCGTAAAAATACTGATTGACAGCGTATGGCATTTTTTTTTTTCTTTTTCTTTCTCTCGCAAAGTTTAGAAACAATACATTTACTTTAATGCCTGTCTATTCTGATATTTATGCCTCTGCGCAGGCAAACGAATGTTATTTCTATGAATCCGTAATATGCCTGCTCACAATTAATTGCGACTTTAATAAAAATATTTAAAACAAAAGTTTGTAGCTATTGGGACACCGCAGTTGAAGGTAACCGGACAAAATCTCTTTGCACAAAAGTCAATCCCCAACCTGTACTCGATTGTGCAAAAGGAAGTAATGGCATGTCTGGCACACAGTTTTGGGCAAGGGTCCATCTGACCACTGATACCTGGTCTGCAAAGCATGGTCAGGGTAGGTATATCACCTACACTGTGCATTGGGTTGTAACGCTCAATTGTTGATAAGATGGAAACAACTGCAGATTTCTGAGTTTGATAACGTTTATTACTTTAAATAAAAAAGATAATCAAAATGAACTGTCTCTTTAATTCCTGGCAGGTTATAACCAGCAGCGGTGTTTGAAGTTGTTTTAGGATAAGGTAATTTTAACACAACCAGCGAGAAGTTCCAAAGTAGGATGCAGATAAATAAGTAGGCGTTGGAAATAAGATTATGAGTTGATGTGGAGCAGATAGCGAACCACTTAGATTTAGGATGGTTATATATTAAGGTTGAGCCAATCTGGTTTACTTAACTTATGAAGGAGTGATAATCCAATTGGTGATGGAGATTCCAGAGAGAATCGAGGTTGCAGCAGGCAAAGAGAATATCCAAAAACAGTCCGAGGTCGTAGGAGAGGAGAAGGAGGGTAAATGATTAAACAGTCCGGGTCCGATACACAGTAGAAGTAATTATTCAGTTTGAAGTTCGCGGGAGCTTTCGAGTTGATCAAGCACTGTGGTGTTGACGCGGACTCTCTATGAACCCTGGGAACGACCACGTCATAGGAGGGGGAGTGGCCGCGCTCCGAGAACCCGGAAGTCCACGGTTAGCGAATGCCGGAAGGTCTGACAGAACCCCCCTCATAAGAAGCAGCCACCGGATGCTGTCAACGAGGTCTGGATGGGTAGCGAGCATGGTACGCGTTGATAAGTCGACGAGCGTGCACCGCGGAGGACGACACCCATGAGTCTTCGTCAACTCCGTAGCCCTTCCACCGGACAAGATATTGTAAGGAACCACGATGGATTCGTGAGTCGAGAATCCTCTGAACCTCGTATTCCTCTTCACCTTGTACCAGAATGGGATCAGGAGTGGTATGAACATCCCTCATGAAAGGGTCGGAGTGGTGTGGTTTAAGCAACGACACATGGAAGACTGGATGCAGCTTCATGGTAGGTGGAAGTTTCAATCTAACCACGTTTTCGTTGATGAGTGACAATATACGAAAAGGCCCAAGGAAGAGTGAACTTAGTTTCTTTGAGGGACGGTTGGTAACAATGTTTTTTGAAGAGAGCCATACTAGATCACCAACCTTGTAAGTAGGGGAAGGTCGTCTACCAGTATCGAAAAACTTTTTCTGAGCAGATGATGCATTTTTAAGGTTATCACGTAACCTGAGGAAGAGGGCAGACATGAACGAGTTATGGTTGGAGACGTATGGATTAGAAGAAGGAAGTCCTTGATCGGGGAATGAAGAAGGATGGAATCCAAAATTTGAGAAGAATGGAGTCATTTTGCTACTAGAGTGTACCGAGTTGTTGTATGAGAACTCTGCCATTGGTAACCACGTGATCCAATCATCTTGTAAATGAGAGCAATAACATCGCAAGTATTGTTCAAGACATTGGTTAACTCTCTCTGTTTGTCCGTTGGTTTGAGGATGATAGGCTGAAGATAATTTACGTTGAATGTTGAGGGAGGAACACATCTCATTCCAGAATTTGGAGGTGAACTGTGTTCCTCTGTCTGATATGATTTCTTCAGGAAGACCATGAAGTTTCACGATGTTGTTGATGAATACTTTTGCAAGTTCAGATGAAGAGGGTAATTTCTTTAAAGGAATAAAATGGGACATCTTGGTGAAACGGTCTACCACTACCAGAATGGTGGTATGATGTTGCGAAGGAGGGAGTTCTACCAAGAAATCCATTGAGATGGACTGCCAAGGTCTTTCTGGAACAGGTAGGCTCAGTAATTGACCGAATGGTGGATGATGGTCAGATTTTGATCTCAGACAGGTTGGACAGTTTTTGACATAAGATTCTATGGTTCTGTCCTGGCGAGGCCACCAGTAATATCTTTTAGACAGCTCCAGTGTTTTTCTTGTACCAGGATGACCAGCCAGAGGGGAATCATGAATCAGGGAGAGTATTTTATTCCTAAACAAGGGAGGAATGTATAACCTGTCTTTGAAGTAGTACAAACCGTCCTTTTTTGATAGATTGCCTTGTTTGGGAAGTTCAAGATCTTCTTCTTTGAGATGTTTAATATCATCAGTTAATGACGAAATAATACCTATGATTTTAGGAGGTTGAGTTTCGTTTGCAGGAAGATCTTGGTGAATTCTGGACAGGGCATCTGCCTTTTTATTTCTGGATCCAGGTCTGTAGATGATTTGAAAATTGAAACGGGAAAAGAAAAGATTCCAGCGTACTTGTCTGGCAGAGAGTGTTTTGTTGGAATGAAGATATTCAAGGTTCCTATGGTCGGTATAAACAATTACAGGAGTGCGTGTGTCTTCAAGTATGTGACGCCAGTTTTCGAATGCAGCTTTAATACTTAATAATTCTTTTTCTCCTACAGGATAATTTCGTTCAGCAGGAGACAAGGATCGTGAAAAAAAAGCTACTGGATGGAGAGGATCTTGAGGCGTTTGGTGTTGAGAGAGGACAGCCCCGATAGCTGTATCAGAAGCATCCGTTTCCATGACGTAGAGAAAATCAGGATTAGGTAGTTGAAGAATGGGTGCACTTGTGAATCTCCGTTTTAATTCATCAAAGGCTGCTTGAGCCTCTTCGTTCCAAGCAAAGGACCGTTTACTGCTATTGAGCAGGTTGAGGGGATGAGCAACCTTGGAGTAGTTTTTAATGAACTTCCTATAGAAGTTGGCAAATCCCAGAAAACGTTGTAAGTCTTTAGTATTAGTAGGAGTAGACCAGTTGACAATGCAATCTATTTTGGAGGTATCCATACTTATTGAATGAGGGGAGATAACATATCCCAAAAAAGTGATTTCATTGACTTCAAATATACATTTTTCTGGTTTTGCGTATAATTTGTGTGTTCTTAATCTGGATAATACCCATCTCACGTGTTTTCTGTGTTCTTCAAGGTTGTTGGAGTAGATGAGAATATCATCTAAGTAAATGATGACACAAACGTCTAGGAGATCTCGGAAGATATCGTTAATGAAATGCTGAAAGGTTGCAGGGGCGTTACATAGCCCGAAGGGCATGACAAGATATTCGTAAAGACCATATCGGGTTCTGAACGCCGTTTTCCATTCATCATTGGCTTTGATTCTAACAAGGTTATATGCCCCACGAAGGTCAAGTTTAGTGTAGATGGTAGCTGTTCTTAATCTTTCGATCAGTTCATTGATCAGGGGAAGAGGGTAACGATTCTTGATAGTTATTTTATTTAAAGACCTGTAATCGATGATTGGCCGAATAGTCTGGTCCTTGTTTCTTACAAAAAACATGCTGGAAGCGGCTGGTGAACAGGAAGGTCTAATGAACCCCTTCCGGAGGTTTTCATCTAGGTATTCCTTGAGGGTTTTTAGCTCTGATTCAGAGAGGGGATAAATATGTCCAAAAGGGATAGGAGCACCAGGAACAAGGTCAATCGGACAATCATAGGGTCGATGAGGAGGAAGTGTCTCTGCTTCCTTTTTACTGAACACATCAGCGAACTCCGAATAGCTGGAAGGTATAGTGGATTCCCTAGTAACATGCAAAATGGGGATGTGTTGTAGACATGTTTTCTGGCAATATGCAGAGTTAAACGTGAGAGAGAAAGGAGCCCAGGTAATAAGTGGGTTGTGAGTCCGTAACCAGTCTATCCCTAATATTATAGGATAAAGAGGAGAATTTATGACATCAAAAATAAGAAATTCAGAATGGACATAATTAGTAGTAGTCCTTAAAGGGACAGTTTCAAGGCGAATGGGCCCCGAGGAGATTAAGGAGCCATCAATAACTCTGACAGAGACGGAATTACGTTTTTGAACACAAGGAATTTTATTTTTTGTAACAAAGGATGAGTCCAGGAACACCCCATTAGCACCGGAATCAATAATGGCCTTAGTCGTAATTCTTTCTTTGTCCCACTGTAATATGAGAGAGACAGAGGAGAAATGAGAGGTTGGTTTAGAAGGAAGTACACTCATTATAGTCGTGGTAGAACCAGGCTTACCGCCTCTTGGACGTTTCAATAGGGGACAGTCTGGGACCACATGTTCTTGCGAAGCACAGTACATGCAGAGGTTCAGTTGTCTTCTTCTGGTTCTCTCTTCTGGAGTAAGAGAACTTCTCACAACCCCTATTTCCATAGGTTCAGCGGGAGTTATAGGTTTCTCCGGTGCCTTTGAAGAGGTGAAGGGTTTTTTCCATAGAGAGCTAGTGAGTGATTTCTCAGCTTTTCTTTCCCTAAGTCTTCTGTCGATACTGATTGACAGTTTAATAAGTGCATTTAGTGTAGTAGGTAGTTCAGTTCTGGAGAGCTCATCTTTGACAGCTTCAGATAACCCAATACGGAACTGGTTACGTAGAGTTATGTCATTCCACTGAGTTTCAGGTGCCCATCGTTTGAATTCAGCAATGTAATCTTCAACAGGCCGGTTTCTTTGCTGCAGTGTTCTAATGGTTAAATCTGCAGTCGCTTGTTTGTTTGGGTCTTCGTAAAGGAGAGACATGGCTTCAAAGAATTCATCCAGAGAATCCAATATGGGATCATCATTCTCAAGAAAGGAATGAGCCCAGGCCATGGGTTCACCTCTCAAAAATGAAATAACAGAACAAACTTTAGATCTTTCTGTGGGATATGATCGGGGTTTTAATGCAATCAACAACTTGCAGGAATTGATGAACTCTCGGTATTGGGACCTGTCTCCAGAGAATTTTTCGGGGTTGGAGACAGCAGGGTCACTAGCCGAGTGTGTAACTGTGTGAGGAGTATGGGTTTGCAAGTCCCTTACATAAGTAAGGATTCTTTCATTGGTGATCTGTAGATCTTGCATGCCTTGAGTGAGAGTATCCACCCTTTGGTTTAATCTGGTGATTTCAGAAGTGAGATCTGCTGTATCCATTAATTAGGCTTGATCAATCTGTAACGCTCAATTGTTGATAAGATGGAAACAACTGCAGATTTCTGAGTTTGATAACGTTTATTACTTTAAATAAAAAAGATAATCAAAATGAACTGTCTCTTTAATTCCTGGCAGGTTATAACCAGCAGCGGTGTTTGAAGTTGTTTTAGGATAAGGTAATTTTAACACAACCAGCGAGAAGTTCCAAAGTAGGATGCAGATAAATAAGTAGGCGTTGGAAATAAGATTATGAGTTGATGTGGAGCAGATAGCGAACCACTTAGATTTAGGATGGTTATATATTAAGGTTGAGCCAATCTGGTTTACTTAACTTATGAAGGAGTGATAATCCAATTGGTGATGGAGATTCCAGAGAGAATCGAGGTTGCAGCAGGCAAAGAGAATATCCAAAAACAGTACGAGGTCGTAGGAGAGGAGAAGGAGGGTAAATGATTAAACAGTCCGGGTCCGATACACAGTAGAAGTAATTATTCAGTTTGAAGTTCGCGGGAGCTTTCGAGTTGATCAAGCACTGTGGTGTTGACGCGGACTCTCTATGAACCCTGGGAACGACCACGTCATAGGAGGGGGAGTGGCCGCGCTCCGAGAACCCGGAAGTCCACGGTTAGCGAATGCCGGAAGGTCTGACATGGGTAAACCTGCTGACGGCTGCCAAGCATGGAATGCGTGGCTCTGCAGAGGAGTTGGTGACACCGCCACGACTTGCAGGCAGGCCTGCTGCCACCTCCTCTACTCCTCATACTCCATCCTCTTCCATAACCTCCTCGGCTGAGTCCTCTTCTGCTGCTGCGTCTTGCTCCATATCAACGGCACCCCCCCCCCAGCTCCCCAGGTACTATTCCACATCCCGGAGACATCAGTGTCACTCCGTCTTGGGGTAGACTTGCCGGAAAGCAGAGAGTCACACTGGACCAGCACTCCTGTCCACCCTGAACACACAGGTGGATCAGTGGCTGACTCTGCACCAACTGGAGATCGGCAAAGTGGTATGTGACAACGAAAGGAATTTGTTGGCGGCATTGAATTTGCGGCATGTGCCGTGTGTGTAATCTGATCGTACAACGCTTTGTGCATAAGTACCCAGGCTTACAGGACATCCTGAAGCAGGCCAGGAAGGTGTGTGGCCATTTCAGGCATTCCTACACGGCCATGGCGCACTTTTCAGATATCCAGCGGCGAAACAACATGCCAGTGAGGCGCTTGATGTGCGACAGCCCGACACGTTGGAATTCAACACTCCTAATGTTCGACCGCCTGCTCCAACAAGAAAAAGCCGTTAACGACTATTTGTATGACCGGGGTGCTAGGACAGCCTCTGCGGAGCTGGGAATTTTTGTGCCACGTTACTGGATGCTCATGCGCAATGCCTATAGGCTCATGCGTCCTTTTGAGGAGGTGACAAACCTAGTCAGTCGCACCGAAGGCACCATCAGCAACATCATACCATTTGTTTTCTTCCTGGAGCGTGCCCTGCGAAGAGTGCTGGATCAGGCCGTAGATGAGCGTGAAGAGGAAGAGGAAGAGTTGTGGTCACCATCACCACCAGAAACAGCCTTATCAGCATCGCTTGCTGGACCTGCGGCAACGCTGGAAGAGGATTGTGAGGAAGAGGAGTCAGAGGAGGAATGTGGCTTTGAGGAGGAGGAGGAAGACCAACCACAACAGGCATCCCTGTGTGCTGGTTGTCACCTATCTGGTACCCGTGGTGTTGTACGTGGCTGGGGGAAGAACATACCTTCAGTGAGATCACTGATAACTAGGAACGGGACATGAGTAGCTCGGCATCCAACCTTGTGCAAATGGGGTCTTTCATGCTGTCGTACCTGTTGAGGGACCCTCGTATAAAAAGGCTAAAGGAGAACGACCTGTACTGGGTGTCCACGCTACTAGACCCCCGGGATAAGCAGAAAGTGCCTGAAATGTTACCGAATTACCGCAAGTCGGAAAGGATGCAGCAGTTCCAAAATAAATTAAAAAGTATGCTTTACACAGCGTATAAGGGTGATGTCACAGCAGAACGGGAATATAACAGGGGAAGAGGTGAAAGTAATCCTCCTCCTCCCACGACCACACCGGCAAGGACAGGATGCTTTACAGACGTGTTGTTGATGGAGGACATGCAGAGCTTTTTAAGTCCTATGCATCGCTACAGCCCTTCGGGGTCCACCCTCAGAGAACGACTCGACCGACAGGTAGCAGACTACCTCGCCTTAACTGCAGATATTGACACTCTGAGGAGTGATGAACCCCTTGACTACTGGGTGTGCAGGCTTGACCTGTGGCCTGAGCTATCCAAATTTTCAATAGAACTTCTGGCCTGCCCCGCTTCAAGTGTCCTGTCAGAAAGGACCTTCAGTGCAGCAGGAGGTATTGTCACTGAGAAGAGAAGTCGCCTAGGTCAAAAAAGTCTAGATTACCTCACCTTTATTAAGATGAATGAGGGATGGATCCCGAAGGGACTGACAGTGGGTGATACATTCGATGAAAAAAGGCCTGATGAGGGGGATGTAACAGGGATTAAACTGATAAGAATAGTACTACTTAACACACCACTCCTATCTGGTGGCACATTAGATTACACGCGCAGTGCCCCAAATTTGAAGTAGGAGGACCGACCAAGCATCTTTTTCCATCTCCCGGTTCCTAAAATCGATGCCATATATACGTCCCCTGATAGGGGACGTAACAGGGTTTCAACTGATAAGAATAGTACTACTTAACACACCTTATAATAACGCAGAGAGAGGCAATGCAGAGAGAGGAGTCTGAAAAAGGAGTCAGAGGAGGAAGGTGGCTTTGAAGAGGTGGAAGAACAAACACAGCAGGCGTCCCAGGGGGCTTGTTGTCACCTTTCGGGGACCCTTGGTGTTTTACATGGCTGGGTGGAGGAAGAGACCTTCAATCAGTGAGGACAAGGAACGGGACATGGCTAGCTTGGTATCCAACCTTATGCAAATGGGGAGTTTGCGGTTGTGCAAATGGACTGTTTGCGGTTGTTTGCGGTGCGTTAAACGGGGAGTTTGGTCTGTCACTGATGTTTTAAAGCACGTTATTCCAAACAATTTAGGAATGTTAGGTGATTTATGCCCTTTATGGATTAAAACCAGACTCTGCATCAACTATGTAATTTTCCATGGGAGTTTTGCCATGGATCCCCCTCCGCCACAGTCCAGGTGTTAGTCCCCTTGAAACAACTTTTCCATCACTATTGTGGCCAGAAAGAGTCCCTGTGGGTTTTAAAATTTGCCTGCCTATTGAAGTCTATGGCGGTTCGCCCGTTCGCGAACGGAAAATGTTATGTTCGCGACATCTCTAATCATTGGACTAAATCACGGCTTACAAGAAAACAAGGACATTTCAGAAATAGTTTTCAGTGCTTAATTGGTTCGATTGTTATATAAAGGGAGTTACATGTTTCACATAGTCCTGTTCTTTTTCCAATGCCACTCAGTAGGACTTCAAGAGAAATGTGATAGTTCAGGATATGAAAATATAAAAATTATCTTTTCAGAAATGATTTACCAACTCCTAACTTTTATCTTGTATCTAAGATAGTGTGTAAAAACTAGACAAGTTTTATTATGTCAGCTGAATGTACAACAGCTAAATTATTTATATATTTTTTAAATTATTGATCTTGGACAAGACTCTGAAGATGTCCAAGAATACAACCAGACGCAGAAATTAGTTACTCCTAAAGTTGTAGAGTAAAATGAACTCAGAGTCCAGTTTAAGAAAAAAATGCTCCAGGGGCAGAGAAAGCCCAGTGACCACTTGCTAAATAAAAACAAGATCAAAGAATTACTGAATCACTATTAAGAACAATGCTTATCGATCATGTCCCACTTCTCCTTTGGGATAGTGGTAGAGACTTAGAACTTTGCAGCTGGAGGCTCAGGGGATATTTACAGTGAACACTTAATTAAAAATGAATACTAAGCCTCACTGCTGTGGAGTCTTTTATATTATTCTATTCAAACATCTATCTCAAAGTTATTTTTTTACAAGGCATGCAGACATGTCATATGCTAATTTGTTACCATAGATCCTGGAATTTAAGAAGATAAAAAACAGTTTCCGGATGACTAATTCCATTAAAAAAAAAAAAAATCGTTTAACCAGAATGCAAACAAATGGTTTTAGAATTTCTTACAAGGAGTGTTAGAGCAAGTAGATGGTTCCTTTATAAATCTGTCATAGAGACTTAAATGGTATCTTATTGTATTTGTTACATTTTCTGCAACATCAATCATGTCGAGCTATGCACATTTTCTCGTCAGTATCGTTATTTTTTTTTAAAACAAAGGAGATAATGACATTTCTCACACATTTCCGTCCTATTTGAAAATACATTTTAATTGTTTTACGATAGACACCCACTCACATCAGCAAACTCAGCAGTTTCATTAAAAGATAAGTTGTTTCCCTACTGCGAACATGTGGGAAAGAAAAACATTTTATATTAGTTGAACCTTCACTAAATATGTGAAACCTTCTAGTTGTCACTGCAGTAAATCCAGGTAATTCTACTTGAAATGGCCCAGATTATAATACTTCCACTTTTCCATTTTCCAATTATGGGAAATAATGAATGCACAATAGTTTAGGAGGCCTCCAAGCAGCCTGCTTCAGACTGCAAAGCGATACTTTATGTCTTGATATCTGCACTCTTGTGTTGGTGGCTAGTTATACCAGCAGCACATATATTTAGGCAACCTGGAATTCTGTGTTAATTCTGTGCAAAAATTACATCTGTCATCAGCACGCACTGGCGACAGATGTAATCAGCTTCTACCCTTGCAAGCAGAACTGGGAGTCTAATTTACAAATGTATATACACAACACAACTTCAGCAAAAACAATACTTGGGACAGGGACTCTGAACCTGGAGATCAGTCCAATTAAATGCAAATAAACAACATTAAACCAGACGGTCCAGCACTGGATCAGTTAGGCAAGAGTTAAGCACAACTGGTTCAACCATGCGCTTAATGGTCAACCAAAGCAGAAACAGGCTTGCAAGGGTTAATTAGGCTCAGGGCCGGCGCTACCTGTAAGGCGGACTAGGCAGCCGCCTAGGGCGCCCCTTGGGAAGGGGCGCCGCCAGGAGCGCCGGCCCCCCTAATGCTGCAGCCGCCCGAGCTCTCTGTAGAGAGCCTCAGGCGGCTGCAGCTTTGCCCGGGCTGGTACGTCCATGAGGGCGCACCGCCCGGGCGCAGCATGAGGAGAGGGAGGGGGCTGACAGGAGGGAAGCGCTCAGCGCTCCCTCCTGTCACTCCCTCTCTGTAGCGTGACCGAGCGCGGTATAGTCCGCCGGTACAGGGAGCATCTGTCTCCTGTACTCGGACGGACTAACAGGAAGTGAACACTGAGTGTTCACTTCCTGTTAGTCCGCCGGGTACAGGAAACAAAAGCTCCCTGTACCGGCGGACCATGATACAGAGCTCGGCCACGCTACAATAGAGGTAGGGGAGGGTGGGGGGAATAAATAGAGAGGTGGGGGGGGGAGAAATAAATAGAGAGGGAGGGGGAGGGGGAGGAATAAATTGAGAGGGGGGAGGAGAAATAAATGGAGAGGGAGGGGAGGAGGAGAAATCAATGAAGAGGGAGGGGGGGAAATAAATGGACAGGGGGGAGAAATAAATGGACAGGGAGGGGGGGGGAATAAATGGACAGGGAGGGGGGGGGAATAAATGGACAGGGAGGGGGGGGATAAATGGACAGGGAGGGGGGGGAATAAATGGACAGGGAGGGGGGGATAAATGGACAGGGAGGGGGGGGAATAAATGGACAGGGAGGGGGGAGAAATAAATGGACAGGGGGGGAATAAATGGACAGGGAGGGGGGGGGATAAATGGACAGGGAGGGGGGGAATAAATGGACAGGGAGGGGGGGAATAAATGGACAGGGAGGGGGGGAATAAATGGACAGGGAGGGTGGGGGAATAAATGGACAGGGAGGGGGGGAATAAATGGACAGGCAGGGTGGGGGAATAAATGGACAGGCAGGGTGGGGGGAATAAATTGAAAGGGGGGGAATAAATTGACAGGGAGGGGAATTGACGGGGTTAGGAGGGGGAATGAGAGTGGGGAGGGGAGAAGAGAGTGACAACGGGGGAGACGAGCGTGACAAGGGAGGGGGGAGAAGAGAGGGACACGCAGGGGAGAAGAGAGTGACAAGGGAGGAGGGGGAGAAGAGAGGGACAAGAGGGGGGAGAAGAGAGGGACATGGGGGGGAGAAGAGAGGGACCAGGGGGGTTGAGAAGAGAGTGACGAGGGAGGGAGAGGGGGAGAAGAGAGTGACAAGGGAGGGGGGAGAGATTGACATCCATCACACACACACAATGCACCCCTTGCACACAGAAAAACACACAATGCATTACACACACAGACACACACACACAAGCAATTCAACCCTTACACACAATGCATCCCTTACACACACAGAAACACACAATGCATTCCTTACACACACTCAATGCACCCCTTACACACACTCAATGCACCCCTTACAGACGCACACACTGCATCCCGTACATACACAGAAACACTCATTGCAGCCCTTACACATACAAACACAGATTCACACAATGCATTCCTTACACACATATCAGGACATCCCCTACTCCTGTGAACAAACTAATTGGTGGAACATGAAGGTGGACCCTGGGGCCCAGACCTTGAGCTGTGCAAAGGGCCTTAAAAAAATGGAGCTGCTTCCCGTTCTCCCAGAACACAAACAGCCTCCAGAGAGCCTGTTCTACACCAGACCAGTGGAGCCAGACTGCAGCTAGAGCCCATCACCATCCTCATTTGATTGTAAGTAGGCAATCTAGTATATTATTCGTGGCACTAATCTCTAATTTACCTCACATTAAAGGGACACTGCTTAATGTAGTGGTTCTGGTGTGTATAGCCTGTCCCTGCAGGCCTTTTAATGTAAACACGGCGGCACTGCAGCACTTGCGTTAGTTAACATGGGGCATTGTGATGTCATATGGGGGGGGGGGCGGCAAACTTTACTTTTGCCTAGGGCGGCAAAAATCCTTGCACCGGCCCTGATTAGGCTGGTAAGAGGCTTGAAAGTGTTAAGCAAGAAAGGAACATGCTTGAAGGCTTGTGACCTTTCGGAAGTCCACAGAACAAGTGACATCAGAACCCAAGGTGGTCTGTGCTTAAGGGGAAAGGAAGTGGGGATCGTCCCATGAGGAGGAGGCTTCTCTAATACAGGTAGGCATCCATGCCCCAATGTTGGCAGGACACTTGTACACTTAACTTCCTGTTCCCCCACACTGAACCTGAGCACCTTACCAAGAATCTCCAAGGGTTCTGACACCTTGGGGGGGAGGGGGGAACCATGGGGCAGTGCGGGTGGACAGCCACCATACAACAAAAGATGCCCGCTGAAGTGGAGGCAGGCCATAGAGCAGACATGGCTCACCTCTCTTCCCCTGCACACAGCAACCTACATGGAGGGTATGCAGGGGCCAGCGGGCCATGAGTAGAAACAACTCTCCTCACACTTACTGCACACCACCAAAGAGTGGAAGGACCAGTGGGTGGCTGAGAGGAGAGTCAAGCATGTCCCTGACTCGACGCACACCAAGATCCACTTGGTGAGTGAGGTGCACCGAAACTTCCCACCGCACCCCTACATTTCTACTTGCTCCTCAAAGCGCAGAGTCCAGCTTATGTTTAACTAACCCAGCCTCAACATTTGATCCACCATACTGCAATTGTGGTGTATCCCACTAATAAAAATATATATATTTCTATAGCCTGTAAGAGGGAGGTTTAAGAAAATTAAAGTAATAATGAGGAGATTGCAAATGGTGGCATTGCCAGCTAATGATTATTACATATTGAGACAGGGTGGATCACCAAGGCAACACACTTGTGGAATGTGATTTAGATTTAATACAAGTTTAAAATATATCTACATTTATAACATTGTGGGCACATGATGATTAATAATGAATTGCTGTATCTGGCTCTTGTTTCTGACCTTTGTCACATGCTGATTTTAACTTGAAATTGTAGGAGACAAGATACTCTTTTGAGGTTTTATTGGTAGCTGTCAAATTGCAGACACCACTCAAACTTCATAGAACGTCATGCTATTAAACACTGTACAATAAATATATGCATTATGAGCTGTGTAATGCAAGTGAAATGAGCTATTCAGTGTATAGTTTCCACTCTGGCACTCCACGGGATTACTTCCTTATGGCTTGTTTATCATCAGTAGTTGACAGTGTGCCAGCAAAACTGTGATTTCATCAATGAAAACCATATATCAACCTGCTGTTAAAAGGTTTGGTAGCAAGTTGATATATTACTTTCACTGCTTCTAAAAAGCCTCCTGGCTGTTTCCTGCCTTGTCTAGGACTAGCCCCGGTACCGCCTCTGGCCAATTAAGATCACTGTCAAAAATACAGTAACTAAAAATGTATATTTTTTTTATTACACACCATATCCTTTATCAAATTATATTTTTCTATGTCATGATGCTTAATTTACAGCACAAATTGAATAAACATTTACTTGTACTTTCACTACATAGTTGCATAGATTAAATGAGGCATGCATACATTAACTTTAGCCTTCCTCACATTTGTTTTTGCTGTTGATCCAAAAGAAGACAAAAACAGTTTGAAGCAAAAATCCTTCTTGACCCCAAAATGGCAATCTGATATCTCCTTGGATCACGAACCTATGATTGCTTCACCAATTAAACATTATATCTCTAAATACTATGTTTTTGCAAGTATTTATAAGTTTGCTGTTTAAATATACGCATAGACTCTAATAAAACCACCTCTTCAGGCAGAAAATTCAACATATTCAATGAAGGTTTCTAGCGCATACAGTTGAAGGCAGTTCAATCACCCAAACCAGAGTATCTCTGTTTCGGTCCAAAAGAAAATGCATGTAGCATGAAGAAGGGGTAGTGCCTTGGTATGTTCTCAAAGGTAGAAGAACTAGACCAAAATATAGTGAAGTATATTCCAGAACAACCACAGTGTATTGTAATTGTTCTAATTAGTATAATCATTCCCTTCAGGCTCCGGAAAAAAATGCAGTGTTTACATTACAGACAAAAAGAATAACAGGATAAAAAGAGAAAAGGAATACTAAAGATAAAGCAGAACCTAGAAACAGAATTACAGGTAAGTATAAAGAAGTAGAAGAATTAGAAGTTTAGGCAAAATGCCCCAAAGTAGGTTTACAGGAGACAGGGAAACCTATCAGTGAAATAATAGGTAAATCGTAAACATAATATTATCAGACAATAATAAACACCATAATAAAGGATAATGGAATTCAGGTTGGTTATAAGTTAGGGTGAAGAGTCTATTTAGTTTGGAAGATTCGTGCAGAAGTTACCAGATAAGTGGACCAGGGTTTTCCAGGAGAGTTGCAATTAATAGTATGGTTAGTAAAGTCCAGGAAGGTTAGATCCAAAGCAAATAAGGAAAACAAAGTCCAGTTTGAATTAAAGCAGGATGTTTGGATGAATAAGGATGGATCAAAGGAGAGTTGAGCAGGTTATCAGGAATCAGTTTGAGCCAGGAACAGATGTCTTGTCGGTATCAGACTTTAACCCCTTAAGGACACAACTTCTAAAATAAAAGGGAATTATGACGATATATTTCCGTCATGTGTCCTTAAAGGGATAAACACGTATTAGTAATAGCCAGGTGCAGAACACAACTTCTCTCAATGTAAAGGCCATGTGATGAGTTGGGTGTAGCCTTTTGTAGCAGATCTGGATAATCATGCTATGCAGGTGAGATCGACTGTGGCGACTAGTGGCGAGAACCAGGTATTGCAGTAATAATACAGAATAAAATAAACCAATATCTTGGTTGTCAGGATAGGATCCTGACATATATTCATTCACAGTACGTTTTGATTGCTTTATTTTATAGAATGTATTTTTTTTTCAATCTCATTTTTAATCTTCATTTCATTTGTTTAAATCCCATGTTGCTGCTGCTACCCTCTTAACCTATTCTTCTGCCCACTTTTCTATTTCAGTTCTTCAGCTTCTAAATTGCTGTAGCAGTTCCTTGCATTTTTTCTCTATTTTTTTTTTGTCCCATTTTACCAATTATCTTTTTACGTAGTCTTGCATTTTAAATTCTTTGAAGTTTCTACATGGTATTTTGTGTGGAATGTTCATATTAATTTTAGATGGAACTTGCAATGCCAATACTGCCCTATTTAATTAAATTGTGTCATTTTCCATGCAGAAGACATTACTTTGGTGAATCCCAATACTCATTATACATAGAGATTGGATTATTCTTACACAGGTATGTCATTTGAATCTGCACACATTTAAATATTTTTCACGTATTTATAAGCATTTCTAATTTTTAATAAGGTTGCTTTTTCAATTTATTCATCTGAGAAGATAACTTTTTAAGTCATGAATAACTGCTGTGTTACTCAATGTAAATATGTTGCGTAATTGCAATATGGCAGAGTTGTTCCATGTTGGGTTGCCATTTTGATATTTCAAACATTGAAACTTAAAAAAAAAAAAATACATGCTTGAGCAAAATAAGGTACATTTGACCTGTTTTAAGGTACTACTAATTACTGACACTTTGAAGATCTGCGTTTGGCAGCAGAAAAAGTCTACACTGTATTGGTGTTGAAAAAAAAGTCTAAATAAAAGCACAAACATAATCCTCTTTATTCAGCCATTTAAATTCCAACTAAAATATTTTTTATACATGTCTCTAATTAAAACAGTGGTTTCACGGCTCTGCCTCTTTTTGAAATGTAGGCGAAGCAATTTCATATTGATTCCATGTATTTTGTGTCTGCTGGCTATGCACTGTATCAACAAATATGTAGCTGCTTGGTTAATAAATTATAATACTGCCACAAGCAGTTTTAAAACATCTGCTACATCTATTCAGTAAAGGAAATACATGTATCTTCTCCTGGCCAGCATACATCTCACACAATGTGTTTTAATGAGACAAAGCAACTATCCAATAACAATAGCGCTTGTCATCCTGACCTTCAATGTTCTTCTCTGGTGGAACTTTGTTAAGTGGAACTATAGACATACATATAGTGTACAAAGAAGACCAAGCATATTAGAAATGATAATGAGAATAAAATTAAAATATTCACAGCAAAAGCACCAGGTGAATAATGGAGCTACTGGAGCTAAATTATTCTATAAAAATCATAAATCAGGCTTCCCAACTATCCTTAATTCTGTAGGACAGCCCCTTATTTCCGGGTCCTCTCCCATTATCCAGGGTTTCTTCCTGTCCAAAAACGTGTATCATGCATAACATGAGACGCACGTGCACTGTGTTAAGGACACCATGACCATGTTGCATAGAGTCCTGTAACAGCACAGCCAGTCTGAGTGATTGATTCACCAATGTTAGGGAGTAAGCATAATGGAAACCAGATCAGATTCTTGTGTTAGATGCCCGTGAAAAATGAGCAGGACCTGTAAATTATTTTATTTGTGAAACCGATTAATATTCTGAAAATTTGGCAAAAATAAAGTAACAAAGAGAAACAAATACTTATCTTAATTTATACTTAAAGAAGCAGCACTTGCACAGGTAAGTCTTGCAGCTAGCAAGCCGCTACCTGCCCAGGAAAGGGGTTCAACCAATCTGGAACCTCCCATTCTGAACTCTGGGGTCTGACCTTATCCTATGGATCCTTGTACTGCAGAAGATTACAGGGTCAGACGTTTATACCATAAACATAGTTTTATTTAGTAGACTTGGAGATTTGTTTTGGTCCTAACTGCAATTCTACAACTCCGAGCCAAAATGTATCCAAATCACAAACCAAATGCACAATGGCCGAGCATGTACATTTCAAATTGTGATACTGAATTACGCTAGTCATGCCAGAAAAACAGATGATTGATGGGGAAAAAAAAAAAGATGATTGAAGGCCGGGGGACAATGATTAAATGTTGACTTTATTTACCAATTAAGTGAGAAGCAAACAATAGATGGAAAAAAGTAAGAGTAGTAAAACAATATGTTTATAAATTATATATCTAATAAATATATTAACAAAGGCTTTTTTTTTTTTTTTGCTGCTCCTCCTTTTTTCTGTTTATTGCTTACTTTGTCTCACTTGATCCTAATTAAGGGAATATGCTCCTATTAGTGTACTTTAAAAAAAAATAAATATATATATATAAATATATATATATATATATATATATATATATATATATATATATATATATATATACAGTCATGGCAAAAAGAAAGTAAACCATCTTTGAATTCTATGGTTTTACATTTTAGGATATAATAACAATCATCTGTTCCTTCCTAGGTCTTAAAATTAAGTACATATAAACTCAGATAAACAACAACACAACACATGACATATTACACTGTGTTGTGACTTATTTAACAACAATCAAGCTAATATGGAGAAGTGTGAAAAAATAAGTACACTCTTACTGATTCCATAGGCAGACACGTGCTGCTAATCAAATGCCCTTGATTAATTGGTCATTAGCAATTGTGACCACCTCCATAAAAGACAAAGTTACTCACTGCCCCCAGATGCCAATTGTCTATCTGTCTTGCCTGTTTTGTGATTCGTCCATAGTTGGGAATTTCAGATGATCTCGCAAAGTTTGGACAGATCACTCATTCATTTGAAAACAACATTTCTCATTAGATGATTGGAATTGTTTAATATGCTGAAAGCAACTACCATAGTTGTTATCGGTTTATAGTTAGCCTTTTTTACAGTTTTGTAAAGCAGACATCGGGGGACAATTATTAATGTGTCATTGACACTTTACTGTCCAACTTTAATTTTGGGAACAATTTATGTGTTGCTTGTTTTGCTCCTAACCATCATGTTTGAATATGGGCCATTGTGCTTGCCGATGTAAAGGATTTATGAAATTTTACACCCCTTTTTTCTGACAGAAAATGTAATTGTTTTAAACAGCGACACAGCAGGCTGGTGTATGTGTTATTATTAGAATACTCCAGCTGGAGCATGTTTTCCTATTTGCACAAATAAAATATACAGGTTGGCAATAGCATTTGTCACCAGTGACCTTGGTGAAATTCCTTATCCTGATTATACAATTCAACATCAGTCCTGGACTTGACATAAAAGAAAATGTATTGTGCTGTTCTGGCTGCTGAAAGTATATACAATGTATTTCTAAATGTATTTATAAAACATAGTTACTCCTGAGATTAAAATTAAATGAAAAAAAAAATAAGATACTAATAATTAATGTATATCCTCACTCCTCTCCTTCTTTTTTTGGTGTGGGATTGCTTTTAGATAACACATTGCCCCCCTGCCACTATGACACACATGTTAGTATAAGGGACGTTTTAAACTTCCTCCGTGCCCCACTCACCATGCCCTAAAAGATTAGTGACTGGGCAGCTATTGCTGGCAGAGGTCCCCTATGTCGCCATCCATAGGCATAAGGTGGGGGCTTAAAATTAAAGAATAAGTGGTAGATGTGTCATTGGCAACCCACAACTGTGGCCAGAGGTATGTCTATTGCATTAAAAATCATGGGGTACATCTCGCACTCACCTCCACCCATGATCAGTAAATGGGGGTTCTAAGAAATCCCCCTAATGTCTTCTGCAGCAACCTTGCCTAGATGATTGGTGGAACAATTACTATTGCTACCAGGGAGACCTAATGTCCCCTGAGCCTACACCCTAAGTGTTGGGCTGGGCTTTAATATTTAATAAACCAAGAGGGACCTAATACACCCCCACCCAGAACCCACCCGTGAGCGACGTGTGGGTGTTCTACTAACATTGATAACTCAGAAAGAGCCTAAATTCCCCACTGCCCTGACCCATGGGTGCCTGTTGGGGGCTCTAATATTATTAAATGGGTCGGGACTTAATTGGTTCCAGTAGAATCATAGATGTGTCACTTTCTCATGAGATCCCCTCAAGAAAGCATCCATGAGCTCCGTGTCTGGATCTCTTTCACCTAGCTTACCCACACTAGAAAAGAGAGTTGTGTAAACAAAAGTTAGAACAAACCTGAGTATATGAGCAGATAGTCAGACTGCAAATTGCATCTCATATTGGAACCAATTTGGAGAAATAGCATCGATAAAATTAAAGCTTTAAATAGACAACACTGATGGGCAGGTTACTGGGCAGCGCAGGCAACAACTCCGAAAGTCATGCCCATAGATGCTAAATGTAAGCATTGATATATAGTTCTATAAGTCACTCTGGTGAGAATGGGCATTGGATGGCTGAGGCCGTAAACCTAATTCGCTTGTTAAATTTGAGATTCCCTAATCTCACATCAACTATCCTTACTGGAATTGGGCACCTATAGCTCCTTCGCTGGCTATCATCTATATTGATATAATGGTAGATATTGTGTGTATGGAAGACATTCGATATTTCCTTCTATTCCCTCGCTTATCCAGTTTTATGCTTTATATTCCTTTTTTATGGTTATGTTCTACACATATTCTTTCTAGTCTAATTGAAACACGATTCACATCTCTGTAGCCCCATGTAGCTAGAGCGCAGCTAAGCGGAAAAAGGCCTTGACAGGGGTTAGGAGGCGGGCTTAGGAGGAAGTAAGCAAGGGTTGGAATTATGGGTAAGTAGGATTGGCTATTTAAATGAGCAGCCATTTTAGGTGAGTCATTCTAACTTTCTACCTGGTTGAGTTTGTGTTCACCTCGGTGTGCGCGGACTTGCTTGGTCGGATTTCTTTTGTCTCCTCTGCAGGGCCAATGGACGACGTGGAGCGTTTGCTGGAGGGGATCAGGTCGGCAGCGCGGCATCAGGGTGTGGACTGGCTACGGGCACAGCTAGGCCCTGCCCTGGCGGAGGCGGCGGATCGGGACGGTGATGGCGGGAGGCCGGTCAGGGCCCGGAGGCCCCCGAGGAGGCTAAGCCCGGGCACGGGGCCCGGTGAAGTTGTCCCCGGAAGCAGTGGAGTTTCGGTGGCGACCGGCAGCAGTCGAGGCCTTGCCTCCCCGCGTGCGGACGGAGCCTCGGATGAGCACTCGGCGGCAGAAGGATGTCGCGGACGGGGGCGCTGCTGCTTCCGGGTCGGAGGTGGCCGGGCGGCCCCCTGGTGGTGCGGGACCCACAGAGGGGAGGTCTGGGAGGGCTTCCCCCCCATCGTAGAGTGACGATGATGATGAGGCTGGATCCGGGAGACCGCATGGCCGGCCTAGGAGGCAACAGGCAAGTGCAGAGGGCTCTGGCCGGGGCCCTCTTGGCGGGAAGGTCGCTAGGGGGAGCTCTGCCACGGAAGGGGGCGGGAGTAGGCCGGTGGGGGGCGCCCAGGCTACAGTCGTAAGGGGGGAGGGTCCTGGGGCCCCTAAGCGCAAATGCGGTTCGAAGGGAGTGAGTTCCAAGGGCGGGGGGGGTTCTCGGGATGCAGCCAGGTCAGAGAGCGGGTCCCCCGAAGGGGTGGTGGGTAGGTCTGGGCCAAGGGGGTCTGGTAAGCATGGGGGAGGAGGTAAGGGGGCAGTGGCGGTAGGTGCGGGAAAGAGGGTTCCGGAGGCGGTTAGGCAGAGGAATAGGGGAGGCCGGGGACTGGGATCCTCCATAGTGGTTGGGCGGCGGGGGGGGCCGGGTTCTGGGAGTAGTAGCGGCAGTCCCTCACCCGTTAGATCTCTGGGGTCCCGGGATGCGCGGGGGAGGTCGGGTCGGCACTGCTCCCCCTCGGACAGCTCGGCAGGGGAAGGTGCGGCAGCCCCTAGGTATGGTCGGCAGGGGCGGCCTGCTGGTAGAGACGGGAGGAGTCGTAGCCCCAGGGGTTCCCGGGTGCCACGTGGTGGTAGAGGTCAGCGGGAGGCTTCGGTGCAGAGCAGGCGCTCCCAGGGTCGTGACGGGAGGGGTATTGATGTCCGTTACACCCTACCCAGGACTTCTTCTCCTTGTCCTAGATCTCGGAGCCGTTCTGCCTCCTCGCAGGCTGGTCACCGGGTGGGCTCCCCGGTCGGCGAGACAGCAGCGGAAGTTCCTCTTCCTGGACGTCGGGCGATCTGCACTGCAGCCCCCACCGTTCCGGTGTCGGGGGGCTTGGCCGGTGAGTCCAGTGGGTCTCTACACTCTAGCGCTTTAGTTACCACACTTCAGGCACTACTCCACTCATTGGGGGCGGGGGGTGACACTAGCGGCATTGGTCAGGTGTGGGCTCCGGGTGCTGTGGCTACGGGCTCTCGGGTTGGGAATTCCACAGGGCATAGTTCGGGCGGGGACATGGTGGTGCCGCAGGAAGTAGGGGAGACTGGGAGTGAGCGGGCTGAGTTGACTGGGGGTATCCCCGACGCGGCTAGACAGCACGCGTATGTATCTTTTGCGGGCCCGCTGGGGGTTCATTTGAAACAGGACGTAAAGGATAAGATATGGAAGGGTGAGTTCTGTGAGATCTTCTCCCTCCTCCCATTGGAGGACTTTATAGACCTCAAGGAGGAGGATAAGAAGGACGAGAAGAAGGAGGAGGAGGAGAAGAGGAAGCGGTATCGCAAGATTCCGAAATCCTTTGGGAATTGGTTGAGGGCTTTTTGTGTGCTGGCTAGTGTGCTCGGCGAGAAATCGCCGGGGTTATGCTCCTCTCTGTTTTGCTATTTGGATGGCATTTGGGAAGCGTACCGGACTTACGGGGGGTTGGCGTGGTGGCAGTATGACGAGCAGTTTAGGCAGCGGCTGGCGGCTAACCCGGGTATGCGGTGGGACCAAATGGACCTGCCGCTCTGGATGAAGCTGATGATGGCGCAAAAGGCGCAGCCCTTTCAGAACTCGGCCGGCGCTAGGGGGCAGTCCGCCTCGTCGGCCACCTTAAGGGCTTACGTTGGCTCTATAATGAGGGCCAATGCAAATGGGGGGCCACCTGTCGTTTCAAGCACGAGTGTTCCGGCTGCGGAGGCACTCATGGGCTCAACCGCTGCTTCAAGAAGGGTAAGTCCGGTGGCGCCGGTGCGGCTGTCGCGGCCGGGGGAGGGGGTGCATCCGCTTCCCCTGGGCTTCACCCCAGTGAGGCTAAGCGCGATGGAGCCGTGGCTAAGCCGCTACGTTAACAGGGCGGATGCCGCTGTGCTCCTGGCGGGTTTTGCGACGGGGTTTTTTATTCCGTTTCAGGAGCGGGAAGGGGGATCGGGGAGGCTGCGCAACCTGAAGTCTGTGGCCGACTTCCCGGATGTGGTTAGGGAGAAGCTGGGCAAAGAAGTCGGGCTGGGCCGCATGGCGGGCCCGTTCGCAGTGCCTCCGCTGGAAGGCCTGCGGATTTCTCCACTTGGGGTTGTTCCCAAGAAGGAGCCGGGTAAATTTAGACTCATTCACCATCTCTCATACCCGAAAGGGGAGTCGGTGAACGACGGTATTCATAAGGACTTGTGCTCGGTGTCTTATGCATCTTTCGACCGGGCGGTCGATCTGGTCCGGCGGGCCGGGCGTGGGGCTCTGATGGCGAAGGTGGACATTGAGGCCGCGTTTCGGCTGCTGCCGGTCCACCGGGACTGTCATCACCTACTGGGGTGTTTCTTCGAAAGGGCCTACTTCGTGGACTTGTGCCTGCCCATGGGTTGTTCCATTTCGTGCTCCTATTTTGAGAAATTTAGCACTTTTCTCGAATGGGTGGTGCGGGTGGAAACGGGGAATCGTTCTATTGTGCATTATCTGGATGATTTTCTGTGTGTGGGGCCGGCTGATTCCTTGGATTGCCTGCGCCTGCTGCGGACGGTGTGTGAGTGTGTGGCGGGCCACTTCGGGGTTCCGCTGGCGGCGGATAAAACTGAAGGCCCGACCACGTGTCTGAGTTTCCTGGGTCTGGAGATTGACTCTGGGTTGGGCGAATGTCGGCTGCCCCGGGATAAGCTGGACAGGCTTCGAGGGGCGGTGGCTGCTGTGGCCGGGGCGCGCAAGGTTACTCTGCGGCAGCTCCAGTCTTTGATTGGGCAGCTCAATTTTGCGTGTCGGGTCATTCCGATGGGAAGGGTCTTCAGTCGCAGCTTGTCGGCCGCTACTGCGGGGGTTCGGTCCCCGCAGCATTTCATCCGGGTGTCGGCGGCCATAAGAGCGGACTTGGGCATTTGGGATGCCTTCTTGCGGGACTTTAATGGGACGGTGTTGTTCCGGCAGGAGGGCCAGTCGTCGGCCGAGCTTGAGCTTTTCACGGATGCATCGGGCAGCGTGGGCTTTGGGGCATATTTTGGTGGCTGCTGGTGTGCGGAGAGGTGGCCGGACTCTTGGGGTTCGAGCCCTCTTATGCGCAACTTGGCTTTCCTTGAGTTGTTCCCGTTGGTTGTTGCGATGGCTCTGTGGGGCGACAGGCTGCGCGATCGGAAAGTGGTCTTTTTCTCGGATAACATGGCAGTGGTTCACGCGGTGAATCGTCAGTCTGCGGCCTCAAGGCCGGTGGTTAGGCTGCTTAGGCGACTGGTATTGCTGTGCATGTCTCAGAATGTTGTTTTTCGCGCGCGGCATGTTCCCGGTTATTTGAATGAGGTGGCTGATGCTCTGTCTCGTTTTCAGTGGTCCCGATTCTGGCTGGTGGCGCCGGGGGCATCGAAGGAAGGGCAGGCTTGCCCGGACGAGATTTGGCAGCTGGGAGCATCCTGCTTGGAGGACTTGTGAAGGCTTCCCTGGCACCGGCCACTTGGGCCTCGTACAGTAAGGTTTGGGGCTTGTGGGAGCGGTCGCTGGACGGGTTGGCCATGGACAACGGGGATGCCCTGCGGGATGCTTTCCTGTGGTACACCTGTCAGTTGCTGGCTAAAGGGGCGTCGCCTACCATGGTAGACAGGTCCATGGCGGCGATGGCATTTTGGTTTAGGTGGCATGGGAAGGAGGACTTTACCAAGACCTTCGTTATCAGGCAGGCCCTGAAGGGTTATCGCAAGGGACGCAGGTCCCCGGATACCAGGCGCCCGGTGTCGGTTCGGCTACTGGGGGATTTGGTGGGTTTATTGCCTGAAATCTGTTTCGATGGGTTCGAGGCTTCGCTGTTCAAGGTGGCGTTTATTTTGGCGTTTTTTGGGGCATTCCGAATTGGGGAATTGGTGAGCGCTAATAAGATGGTGCAGGGGGGCCTGCAATTTTCGGGGGTTCGTGTCTTGGATGGGAAGGTGGTGGTGCACCTTGGCAGATCCAAAACGGACGTCCGCGGCGTGGGCCGGGACGTGGCACTGGGGGCCTTGCCGGGCTCGGCTTTGTGCCCGTTGGCTGCTACGGCGGAGTAACTGGCGCGGAGGCCAGCGATGGGGGGTTCCTTGTTGGTGCATGCCGACGGATCATCCCTCTCTCGGTTCCAGTTCACGAAAGTTCTTCGGTTGGGCTTGGGCAAGTTAGGGCTTCGTGCTGAACGATTTGGAACGCACTCGTTCCGTATTGGGGCGGCCACGGAGGCGGCTCGGTTGGGATTGGGGGACGAGGTGGTGAAGCGGATTGGGAGGTGGGAATCGGTAAGATTCCGTTCCTATGTCCGGTTGGGTCTGTTGGAGTAATGGAATTGGGGACCGTTTTATGCAAAAAAAAAAAAATGGGAATGATGGACTTGTAACTGGCTGTACTGAAATGGTTCACTGTGTTGTTTGGGCTGGGGTGGGGGTCTCTGTCGGACTTCCCTCATCATTTGTTTTTTTCCCCCCAGGGCGTGAGGCATGGATCGTGGGCCATTCGTTTGTCTTCTGGGCCGAGAGGAGGGCCGCAGCTCGAGCGCAAGGCCAGCAGCTGGGTTTTCCGAGAGGCCAGTTGGCAGTTCGCTGGTTTGGGTATCGGGGTTTTTGCTGGGGGGATGTTTGTGGAAAACTGTTTGGGATGCTGGCGACGGGATGCACGCCAGACTTACTGGTCCTACATATTGGGGGTAATGACCTGGGCCTTACGCCGCAACGCCGGCTGGTGAAGTGGATGAAGCAGGACATCAATAAGTTGAGGGGCCTGCTTCCGGGGGTCATGTTGGTTTGGTCGGAGATTGTCCCGAGGCGCCGGTGGCGGCACGCTCGGTATCCGGTGGCTATGGATAGGTGCAGAAAGAAAGTGAATAGCTTGATGGCAAGCTTTGTGCGGAAGGTAGGGGGTGTGGTGGTAAGGCACCTTGAGCTGGAGGAAGGGTTGCCAGGATACTACCGCTCGGATGGTGTTCACCTCTCGGAGGTGGGTTTGGACCTGCTCAACTTGGGTTGGCAGGATGGTATACGGATGGCTCTGTATCTTCGGGGTGGCAGAGCTCAGACAGCTTAAGGGGTCAAGGTCTGAGCTTGTGGCGGGACGGGGAGCTGAAGGAGAGGAAATAGGCTCCCCTGGATGAACGTGAGGTGGAATAAACAGATTGTGGTCATCGGTGGTTGAGAGGTTTGGAGTCCTGGAGGTGGCTCAGAACCTGGTGGGGCAGGGGTATCCGGGTATACCCCTGCCGTGGTTAATGGATGGTTGGCACTTTGGAATGTTGGTGTATGTTATAAATATGTTATAAATATGTATATGTGTTATTATATGGGGGTCATTGCCTTTTGTATGGTAGCCGAAGGAACAGGATGCGAGGGGGCGGAGTATGGGGGGCAATGACCCATGTTTATATGTTAATTTATTATTGTTATTATTATTATTATTATTATTATTATTATTATTAATTATTGGTTAATAAAGCTGTGGACAAATTTCCCCATATTACTTAGTGTCTGTGTGTTATTGGGTTAGGATATGGGGGTGGTTTGTCCTGGATTCCGACTGCCCAAATGGCGACTATACACCTGTCATGTGAGCAAACTAAAAGTTGGAACCAGATGCAGATTCATATAACATGTATTCCGAATTTATGTAAAGTCATTATATATATATACATGGTTGGAACCTGAAGCTGCTGAACATTGCAACAAATGTATAGCAGAAAATTAATTTAACTGTATGCAAAATGTATACCGAATACGTGAAAAAATTTAACCAATGTATGCATGATATACATCTAAAAAAATGCAATTTGCAAGAAAAGAGAGTCGAGTGGTACCTCTCCACTGCAGATATCTTTGTAAGAGATGGTGTGTTTTGGATTTGGGAGAAGGATAGTTTAAATTTGGGAAAGGATACCAAAATGGAAAAAAAGCTCCCATACCCTCTCTGGACCTCTAGCACACCTCTGGGGTACCAGGAGGAAAGCTGGAATTTTGTGCTAGCAATTTATAGAACATTTACTGTACTTCTCATCATAGAACTTCTATCTTTGGAAAGATACCTTGCCATTGAGCTATTTTATGTTTACCTATCTTTGTATTTAACAAATTATTGAACAAATATATATTTGTGAAGTGTGAAAAATAGGATTACATGTAGAAATCCACTTCTCTTAATCCTGCGAATGGGTGTCTCCATTTTAGCTCCCTGTCAGTAATATTTGTGACCTCAGCATGCTGTAGCTGTGTAGAGAAAGCATTACAGTGAAGAGGGAAACATTAAACAATGTTTCTTTACCTGAAACTCAGTTGCAGTCTGACTTTGACCTGTCTGAATGAGATTTAATTTAATAATTTGCTAAATATTTCATAGAAATTTAAAGGAAAACTGAGCATTTCATGAAATAAAATTAACCTACCATATATAGTTGTTGTTTTTTAAAAGTTTTATTTAGTGGTGTAAATTGCAAAGCAGGGATTATTCCCTTTTAATAAAAATAAATGGTCCAAACTGCAAGTCTTAGAATCTGTTTAACTAGCCACTATTTTTTTTATTCTATGGTTTCATTAATGGACACACATAGCAATGTAACCTAGTCCTGCAATGTTGTGCCACAACTCTCTCCAATTTATGTGGTAGCAGTTAGTGATGTCGCGAACACAAAATTTTCGGTTCGCAAATGGCGAACGTGAACTTCCGCAAACGTTCGCGAACCGGCGAACCGGGCGAACCGCCATAGACTTCAATGGGCAGGCGAATTTTAAAACCCACAGGGACTCTTTCTGGCCACAATAGTGATGGAAAAGTTGTTTCAAGGGGACTAACACCTGGACTGTGGCAAGCCGGAGGGGGATCCATGGCAAAACTCCCATGGAAAATTACACAGTTGAAAAACTGTTTTTATTTTTAAAGGCACGCTATTGTGTCACCAGATATGAGTAGCAAAGTACACTGGCAGAGGTTGGCAGAGTACACGCTGAAGGCCTGACACCCGCTTGAAGGACACTGACTGCTATTAGCTTACAGTGAAAAACTTTTTTTCTTTTTAAAGGCACGCTATTGTGACACCAGATATGAGTGGCAAAGTGGACTGGCAGAGGTTGGCAGAGTACACGCTGAAGGCCTGACACACCCGCTTGAAGGACACTGACTGCTATTAGCTTACAGTGAGAAACTTTTTTCTTTTTAAAGGCACGCTATTGTGACACCAGATATGAGTGGCAGAGTGGACTGGCAGAGGTTGGCAGAGTACACGCTGCAGGCCTGCCACCCGCTTGAAGGACACTGACTGCTATTAGCTTACAGTGAAAAACTTTTTTTTCTTTTTAAAGGCACGCTATTGTGACACCAGATATGAGTGGCAAAGTGGACTGGCAGAGGTTGGCAGAGTACAAGCTGAAGGCCTGACACACCCGCTTGAAGGACACTGACTGCTATTAGCTTACAGTGAGAAACTTTTTTCTTTTTAAAGGCACGCTATTGTGACACCAGATATGAGTGGCAGAGTGGACTGGCAGAGGTTGGCAGAGTACACGCTGCAGGCCTGCCACCCGCTTGAAGGACACTGACTGCTATTAGCTTACAGTGAAAAACTGTTTTTCTTTTTAAAGGCACCGTATTGTGATACCAGATATGAGTGGCAAAGTGGACTGGCAGAAGTTGGCAGAGTACACGCTAAAGGCCTGACACCCAGACGCTTGCAGACAACGAACTGCTATTCAATCTATTACAGTGAAATTTTTTATTTTTTTTTAAATGCAAGCTATTGTGACACCAGATATGAGTGGTGGCACTGGGCAAGTGGGCACAGTATCCACTGTGAGCCTGACACAGAAGCTGGCAGGCAGGCAACTGCAATTACATTACACAGAAAAAGTAAAAAAAAAGCAGACTGATGTTCTACCCCTAAAAAGGGCTTTTTGGGGTACTGTCCTTACAGCAGAGATCAGATGAGTCCTTCAGGACTGTGGTGTACACTGAATACTCTAGCCTAGCTATCCATTTCCCTATAAAATGAGCAGCAGCTACACTTTCCCTCCTCTATCTGAGAATGCAGCTTCAGAATGAATCTAAAATGGATGCTGTACAGGAGGTGGGAGGGTCTGGAAGGGAGGGTCTGCTGCTAATTTGCTGGAATGTGTCTGCTGACCATGAGGCACAGGGTCAAAGTTTACTCAATGATGACAAATAGGGGGCGGATCGAACCACGCATGTGTTCGCCCGCCGTGGCGAACGCGAACACTCTATGTTCGCCAGGAACTATTCGCCAGCAAACAGTTCGGTACATCACTAGTAGCAGTTAGATCATGTATACCGTTGAATAAAACATTGTGTATCTTCTATTACTTGTGTTTTGGTGAGATGTTCCATTTTCTTTCCAATTATATTCAAGATTTAACAAATTACATCAGAATCCAGCAAACACCAAGTTATGTCACACCTCCCACCCCAAGTTAAGTGTTTTTCTAAATACAATGTAAGTTAAATCAGCAAGCCGTAGACATATGAAATAGAAACATGCAAAACAATCGCAAACTTATATGTTAAAAAAAAAAAACATACAATGTAGGAACATATTTTAAAAGCAATGAATAAATGAATTACAAAGTAATGATATTCATGAAAAAATTCAAACTAATAAAAATCATTCTTCTAGATGAAATACTTGAGCAATGTTTGTAAAGACTAGGTAAAATGCTTAGAAGTTTAGTAAACCACCTTTATAACAGAATACAAGGTGTTAAAGAGGGAATAAAAGAAATTAAAACGTAAGCTTTAAAATGTTTAAAACCAATCCGAAGAAATAGCCATGCCTCTGGAAATTGAACAATGGTAATAATGAATCTAAAAAAAATATCAAAAACATCAGATTAACCCCTTAAGGACACATAACATGCGTGACATGTCATGATTCCCTTTTATTCCAGAAGTTTGGTCCTTAAGGGGTTAAATTGCAAGAAGTGGAGCAAAGAACAAGAACAATCCATTGGTTTACTTTTTGGAAATGTGTCCCGGCACTGTATTTTGTCCCTAACCTTCCAAAGACTATAAGGTGAGAGGAATTTTGGAATTCAGGAAAAAACTATATCCCATTTGTCATTTAGACATTGGATTTCACGTATTGAGTAGTGAATTGTAATGAATTAAAACATTTAAAAAATGCACCATTCAGGGCGGAGCCTGACAGGGGAGCCGAGCAGACGCACTATCTGTGAGCTCCCGAGCCTGGGCCTAATATTCGACGAAAAACAGGGATTGAACCCCAACTTACCTCATCTTGTTATGCAGAAGCAGGGGAACAAGGGGATACCTCTCATGCTTGATATGCCCGCTGGAAAGCCTGACCCGAGGCTTGGGGCCTACAACACGCAGGGCAGGGTAGAGACGGCCGCTCTCCCAGCCCATCACTACAAACAGCCTCCGCGACCTCTGGCTTCCCCCCCCCCACAGGACCGGCGGGGGTTATCCCGGTCCAAACAGCTTCGACCATCATACCTCCGTGGTCTCCGAGACTCGACACAACTCCCAGCCACGCACAAAACCTGCAGGCCGCGTGCCAGCCTGACATGGCGGACACACGACCCAGCGCAGGAAGCTTGCCGGTGGAGCACCAAAACCTAGCCACAGAGCCTCTGAACATTCGCCTGAACAACCTGTTCAACAACTTCTGGGCAAAGATTGAGTCGAGGTTCACTACTACACGGACCCAGCAGCGGGAGATCAGGAGCACCGAAAGCGCACAGGGAGGCGACACTCGGAGGGGGCCTGAACAACCCTCGGGCACTACTACGCTGAATCAGCCTGTCACTCACCGCATCAGCCCATCCGGGCCGAAGGCCACTAGGGGTACAACCCCATCGCATCACCCACGCAGGTGGAGGCCTGCCCGCCGCAAGCGGGGCAAACACCTCAAGGCCCCCAGACCTGTCCCACCAGGGAAGGACCCGGCCTCTAGAAGCTCCCGAGTCCGTGGGGAAACAATGCCGGCCTTGTCGATGGCCCGGAGCTGGAGGGGAAAGCCGGCCTGCTCTTGGCGGTTAGCCAACACCTGTACTTACCCGTCGCCACTGCCACAGATCCCCGCTAGAGGAATAGGATGACTCACCACATACAGGCAACCAACGCAATGGACGCTACCCAGAAACAAGCGCTGACATTTAAGCTCTGAGGATCCGACCTTACAAGTTTGTGCACATGCACCTGTACACATTACTGGACTCTTTTCACTTGTCACATATCTGATCTAACTGACCACATACCTGATCTGATCTAACTGACCACATCTGATCTAACTGACCACATACCTGATCTAACTGATCACCAAACTCCCTAGGTCAGACAAGCTACTGCACACACACCGGTCACACACCATGCAAGCTAACTGGAGCTAACCCGGCTAGCACTAAGATACCTGTTATACACCATATATTCTGTTCCACCATTTAGTGACCCTGCAAATCCCTGACCAAACCAATGGTGAAATACTCCTGTCTCCTGCTTTGGTGGCCGGGGTTACACATAGCTCCACATAGCATAGCCACACGCATCTAAACCCACACGGAGGTACAACCATTGCCTACACACTTAAAAAAGAATGTATTACCTGCATGTAATCTCAACCTGTTTCTATTATACAAAAAATGTGCATTGTCTAGCAATTACCCTATGTCTTATCTATGCCATGAAGCTCAAGGAATGCCGTTGGGGTACCTAGAGCCTGTTGTGATCACTATATGCACTGCAAAAAAAAAAAATTCAAAAAAAAAAAAAAAAATGCACCATTCATGGTATTTGTAAAATTCTTCATCTCAGCTATAGTGATAGCTTGTCAATTTTCCTCTGAATTTTGCAGTTTGCTTTTGCAAAGCCTGCTTAGTCTCCCAATAAATATATTATCTATATTATATGCTGCAACAATAGCAAAGGGCTCAGTTAGAATCCGCAATACAATGTTTTTGAATTTTTCTACAGGCTTATTGTATAGAGCTACATACAAGCAAAATAAAGCACTAAAACTGTATTTACTGTACCTATCAGACTTCAGAAACACAATGCTAAGCTTGCGGTAATTTAAACTTCTGTTTTATGGGAAAAGCATTCATGGCTTTAAACATTACCGTGTAAAATGTTAGCTCAACTGGACTTGGATATTTGTTTTGGTCTGAACAGCAATTCATCTGCAGTTGGGGCAATCGGATTATCGGTTGAATTCCTGAACTACGAGCCGAAATGTACCACGAACCATACAAGATACACAGTAGCCAAACATAATTTTATTTAAGAATTCTAAATTCCACCCGTGGTGCCAAAAATTAGACGATTAATGGTAAAAATAGATTATTGATGGCAAAGGGACAGTCACTAAATGTTGATTTTATTCAAAGATCAAGTGAGCACTGAGAAATAGTGAGAAACAAATAGGGCTTCTGGAGGCCCAGTCAGCTACTTGACAACTATACCGAACACAGATGAATTCATTGGCAAAATTGCCCACTCTAGTGGACAACAGAAAGGCACAGAATGTGCAACTCTAAGGCATACTAGATGGCATAGGTCCAGATCAGACACTGCATTATTCTATCACTGTTCTCTTACTTATTCCCTCCAAATCACAAGAAGTACCACTATGTTCTTCCAACAACATTGCAGTCTATTGCTGAACAGATCAGCACAAATGTTCCTTGTGTGGGCAATTAGCACAAGTTCCATCAATAATCTAAGAACTCCCATCCTCCCACAACAGTTACAAATACATATACAGCTTTCTTTTACTATGGAATTGCTTGTTACTTTGAATTATATTTTATCTCTACCATGGATTTGGAGTCCTGCGATCTGGGTCATTATCACAAATGCCAGTCAATACATTTTAAGGTTGATTGACCTTAAAACCTGATGGACTGTTTTTTTCAACTTAGACTACTATGTATCTGTACTGTATGTTTATGACTCGACACATCAAGTAAATGATACCCATTTGCGTAAATTTTAGTGCCCCCTCACGTTTTCAGGGCATGACTATAGGCCTATTAAATCACAATATAAATAGATTATTTGGGCTTTGTGATATACCCTGTTATGGCTTCTATTCTGGTTTCAGTAGCACCTTTATATATTTGATCCGTCTATCTTTTTTTTACTCTGTTACATGTTACTATTCTACTTTCTGGTACCCTTGCCCGGTTTCTGTCTCTCATTCTCTTGATTTCTGGCTCCTTTATATCTGGCTTGTCTTTGACCATTATCTGTCCATTACATAAAAAATCAGCTACTCTAGGGACTGGTAATACATTATCCTACAGTCAGGTCCATAAATATTGGGACATCAACACAATTCTAATCTTTTTGGCTCTATACACCAACACAATGGGTTTGAAATGAAACAAACATGATGTGCTTTAACTGCAGACTTTCAGCTTTAATTTGAGGGTAGGAATTACAACAGTTTGTATATGTGCCTCCAACTTTTTAAGGGATCAAAAGTAATGGGACAGATTAACAGTCATACATCAAACTTTCCCTTTTTAATTCATGGTTGCAAATCCTTTGCAGTCAATTACAGCCTGAAGTCTGGAACGCATAGACATCACCAGATGCTGGGTTTCATCCCTGGTGATGCTCTGCCAGGCCTCTACTGCAACTGTCTTCAGTTCCTGATTGCTCTTGGGGCATTTTCCCTTCAGTTTTGTCGTCTTCAAGTGCAATGCATGCTCAATCGGATTCAGGTCAGGTGATTGACTTGGCCATTGCATAACATTCCACTTCTTTCCCTTAAAAAACTCTCTGGTTGCTTTTGCAGTATGCTTCGGGTCATTGTCCATCTGCACTGTGAAGCGCCGTCCTATGAGTTCTGAAGCATTTGGCTGAATATGAGCAGATAATATTGCCCGAAACACTTCAGAAATTATCCTGCTGCTTTTGTCAGCAGTCACATTATCAATAAATACAAGAGAACCCATTCCAATGGCAGACATACATGCCCAAGCCATGACACTACCACCACCATGCTTCACTGATGAGGTGGTATGCTTTGGATCATGAGCAGCTCCTTTCCTTCTCCATACTCTTCTCTTCCCATTACTCTGGTACAAGTTGATCTTGGTCTTATCTGTCCATAGGATGTTGTTCCAGAACTGTGAAGGCTTTTTTAGCTGTTGTTTGGCAAACTCTAATCTGGCCTTCCTGTTTTTGAGGCTCACCAATGGTTTGCATCTTGTGGTGAACCCTCTGTATTCACTCTGGTGAAGTCTTCTCTTGATTGTTGACTTTGACACACATACACCTACCTCCTGGAGAGTTTTCTTGATCTGGCCAACTGTAGTGAAGGGTGTTTTCTTCACCAGGAAAAGAATTCTTCGGTCATCCACCACAGTTGTTTTCCGGGTCTTTTGGTGTTGCTGAGCTCACCGGTGTGTTCTTTCTTTTTAAGGATGTTCCAAACAGTTGATTTGGCCACACCTAATGGTTTTGCTATCTCTCTGATGGGTTTGTTTTGTTTTTTCAGCCTAATGATGGCTTGCTTCACTGATAGTAACAGCTCTTTGGATCTCATATTGAGAGTTGACAGCAACAGATTCCAAATGCAAATAGCACACTTGAAATGTACGCTGGACCTTTTATCTGTTCCTTTTAAATGGGAATAACACACACCTGGCTATGGAACAGCTGAGCAGCCAATTGTCCCATTACTTTTGATCCCTTGAAAAGTGGGAGGCACATATACAAACTGTTGTAATCCCTATACCGTTCACCTGATTTGGATGTAAATACCCTCAAATTAAAGCTGAAAGTCTGCAGTTAAAGCACATCTTGTTCATTTCATTTCAAATCCATTGTGGTGGTGTATAGAGCCAAAAAGCTTAGAATTATGTCAATGTCTCAATATTTATGGACCTGACTGTAATTTCCATTTTGGGTTACACTCTGCATGTTGGATAGTTGTACCTTAACAGTCAGGAAGGAATTTTTTACAATTTTGTTGCAAAATTTGAAATAACTCTAACTGTTGGTTTTGCCTTCTTTGTGATCGACAGATAAAAGATTTGTGAGAAATGCTGAACATGATGGACACAAGTCTTTTTTCAGTTGATGTAACAATGTAGTATTAAAAAATCTGATGCCTAATAATCACTTGAGAAACCTTAATTTCACAAATATATCCTTTCGCACAATTCTCATTTTATGAATTCCTAAAAGATTTGTCATCTCCTTATCCGAAACAAAACTTTTCCAAGTACTAACTGTAAGTTTCATTATGTAAACTTATTATGAATGTGTTTATGCTTTGCCAAACTGTTTTAATATTCCTTTTTACTGT
Organism: Pelobates fuscus; assembly: GCF_036172605.1. Classification (NCBI taxonomy): domain Eukaryota; kingdom Metazoa; phylum Chordata; class Amphibia; order Anura; family Pelobatidae; genus Pelobates; species Pelobates fuscus. The sequence continues at coordinate 100,868,410 of NC_086322.1, forward strand.
TTATATAAGAAATACTTTTTTCTTTTTGTATGCTATCAGCAAGCATCTTAAATGGAGCAATCTATACATATTTCTCAAACTAATTACTCAAGTGTATGAGCAATTAGTTGCTCTCTGCTCTATCGTCACTACTGTCAATCATATTAATTAGCTTGACCCCAAAATCTTAACGAGGAAAAAAAACTGAATTTAGAATAACAGAAAATTCTTGGAATTTTTATTATCTTTTTTGTCTAAGAATATATTTTATCATTTTAATATGTAAAATTATTTGCATTCAAAATGAAATTGGAAAATGTACTGGGTAAAAAGCAAAAACAAAAAACAAAAAAAAACAATATGCATGTATACGTTAATGCATTCTCCTTCATCAGGCATACTGGGTCCCGGTCCACGCACTGCCGCCTGGACAGTGAAAATCCCTGTTTGAACAGCCTCAGAGAAACAGCATTTCGTTTAATTATGCGTATGTATGGCTATTTCGTGCAGTTTCAAAGAACCGAACAAAGTACCGAACCACCCAACCTCCCACTGAGGCCGTGTGCAGCCTATTTACCACCAAGACCTTGCAGATAACCGCAAGATAATTGATGAAAGGCATGGTGGTTCTCGTTTGTTTGCCGAATACGTGGCGGTCGCCATTTTAAATCAGTCGAACGCTCAGCGGTAGAAAGGCATCAATCCTCTGGAACTATTTTCGGACACTTATTCAGCCGCACACCGCTGACGCGTACCAAGTCCCCGTTCATACGGCTAATAACTCCCGAACACGTTGACCACTTTACCGTTCGGGACTTTCCTTCTATACAAAATAGACCGACCCCAGGTAGCTGCAGTTATGGAACTCTTTTCGGATTCAATCTCCCGAACAACCGGTGAACTAAAACTTTACTCAACGATATTGAGAACTGTGTTCATGGGATTTGAGCGCTATTCGTCTATATTGTGCGCTCAGATCCAAGCTATCTGGGGGTATGTGGAACATGGAGACTACGTTCGGCTAGATATAAGTTGTGGATTTTAGTACTGTTTTGTTAAAATATAAAACGGACATGTTTTTCTCTACCTGGAGATAATTAGGTTCTCTTCAACCACTTAAGTTCATTATCTCCAGAATTGAGAGGAGGGGTTGCACTGTTACTGTGTGTGTGTTTAATAATTGTACTGTACACTGATTGGTTCTGTATATTTTATCACAGTCTTCCACAAGGTCCCATGTGGCTGAGTTTGGCCATCAATAAATCAGATCGTTTTACCCCTTCATGAAGTCTCGACTCATGTTTGGGGGATTGGGAGCTGTAATCACTACTTTATCCTACTTCAGCTTGGATTTTGGGAGACGCTACAGGGATCAGTGCTGCACGTATAGCAGGATCCTTTACAGCTTCCTTATGTTTGTCTTGGAGGGGGTCAATCTGCTAAGTGGTACGGTGGTCGCTTCAGGTGTTTCCTTGTGATGCTTGTTTCCTGGTTCCGGTTTTGCGGCAGTGCTCCTGTTCTGGCGGTGATCTCCATTCGTTGCTGGTGGTTCCTATGCAAGAGGCCTCTCCGGTGGGGGATCCTTGCCTCCGTGGAAGTCAAGAGGACTTTGTTGCAGGATCCGCTCGCCATTCCTGGTCTCTGCCTGGGAGCTGTTTGGAGCATCCGGAGTTCGCTCCTTAAGAGGGGCGTTATGTCACATCTTGCTCTGTTCTGTGGAGATGTCTGGCCTTGGCTTCTGGTATCCAGTACTCTTTTTACAATTCTTGTTTTGTTTTTCTTGTTTTTTTGGTTTTCTATTCTATGTCTGGTTTTCTTTATGCTGGGTTTCTGGGTTCATTCTTATATTCCGTCCCTGGATTTCCCAGTCTCTTGGATTCATTTAAATATTTGTTTTATTTGCCACACCTGTTTGTTTTCCATCATTCCTTTTATTTCAGTGTTCCTGCAGGCAGCTGCTCAAGGCTTCTACCCTTTCTTGCATGTAAGTGCTATATATGTCTTCTTTAGTTGTTTTAGCATACATAAGGCAGTGTAGGACCTGCCAGATATGGGGTACATTGGCGTTGTTGGCAGGCTTATGCAATGTCTGATCATATAATGTAACTAAATCCCCATGATTTTCATATGTAGTACTTAGTTATTTTTCCTCCTGTTTTGCCTATCATATCTTGTCTTGTTTTAGTTTGTATACCCAGTCCATGTACAGTCCTGTCCAGTCATGCCCATGTTATGTTCATGTTTCCCTCATGTCTTGTGTACATGTTCTGGGTTTAGCTTCCTATCCTTCTCTGGTTCTGGGTTCTCCTAGTTTTGTCTTGTTTTCATGTATGGTGCCTATCTCTAGTCTTGCCTTGTTTCTGTACTGGATACATTCTTGCTGCAGAGCCTCCCTATTCAGCTCCTGGGAGGTCTGCTTAATTCCTGCTCCTAGTTCCTGGGATCCGCTGTAGCTGCATCAGGGACCTGGTATGTGGCCGCTCAAACGCTGGTGCTCAACATCAGGGGGCGTGCGGTTACCCTGCACCAGACCCTGATAATCCACCTCCACACTGTGACTCCTACTTATCATCAGGCATACTGGGTCCCGGGCACCGGACCGCCACCCTGAAATTAATTTAGATCCATGAACTTGATCTAAAACAAGTGTCTTCATAATATTTTCTGCTATTGTATCTTTTTCATACATCAATGAATTACATGTGACAAAACGTAAGTAAAGGCATCTTACAAAATTTAACCACTTCATTAATTATGTTGTTTCTATACTATGATGAGGCATTTGTGGGTTTTAAAATTCACCTGCCCATTGAAGTCTATGGCGGTTCACCCTGTTCGCCCGTTCGCGAACATTCGTGGAAGTTCGCGTTTGCGAACTGAAAATTTATGTTTGCGACATCACTATAGATAAACAATCAACTATTACAGGAAATATAATGCTAATGTATATTTTCTTTTTTTTCTTTTTTTCTTTTGGCTACTAAAGCAATTGATATTAACCCTATTATGTTATTTCATGAAGGAAACTGACTGCTGTTATATTACAGTCCAAAAAGTTTTTTTTTTTTTTTAAATGCAAGCTATTGTGACACCAGTGAGTGTCAAGTGGCAAGTGGGCACAGTATATGCTGTGAGCCTGACATACAGGCTGGCTGGCAGGCAGGCAACTGCAATTACATTACACATAACCGCCAATGCATCCCCTGCCCAGCGGAACCTAGGGCGCCTACTCACCAGCGAGGGATTGACATCACGGCCCCACTGAACAGGGGATATGGGATGATGGACGCTTCTTGGGGAGGGGGGTGAAAGGAGGGAGTGTAATCTCACCGTAAGGTGCTGGAGAGATGCAATACCCAGATTACTAACAACCCGGGAGGGAAAGCAGTGGCCACTGCCATCAGCCCTAACGGACTGCCGGGGATCCAGGGGGATGGGACTAGGGGAGTAGGATAACGAGGCTGGGGGAGAATACTTGCGGAGGGAGCAGAACGATGTTGGGTGAGGGAAAAACGGTATGGGTGAGGGGAAAGTATAGAGTAGAGAAATCGCTGTGCACTAGGTATGACAAGGAAATGCTTAAGCGAAACAGGGACGCAATGTGATAAAATGTATGTGTACATGACAGTCCATGATGCATAGGCCACACATGCCAGATGAGGCCAGATAAGAGTATTGACCCTACACCCTGCGCAACCACGCTTCTACTTTAGACCACTCCCGCATTGGTGACCTGACAGACACTCAATGACCACGCCCACCTAAGCCGACCTCCATCAGACTGGTGCACCCCCCATGATGACGTGATTTAATGGAAACTATATTTACCCTGATGGACCCTGCCGCACGCCCCTCCCCTAAAAAAAAATAAAAAATAAAAAAATAGGATAACCTGAGACGTTGACGACAATGAATTACTGAGGAGATGCCCTGGGCTGCCGAGTAGAGGGGACCGCACTAGCACAGAACTAGAGGCTAATGACATAGACCCAAAGGGAGAGTACATAACTGCCTGTAACCCAAGCTTCATAGTGCACACACAACGCTACACACTAAGCGGGCGAGGAACCCCATCTGACACTACAAGACACACTCACACTACCACTCCAACTGGGCATAGGCCACGACCCGAACCAAGCCCGCGTATACCAGGACCACTGAGGGGGCCACGGCCGCAGCTACTCCGGTGTAATACCGTGTAGTGGTACGGCCCGGGACACCCACCCAGTTACACGGGACTCAACCCAACATAGGAGGAGACACTAATACATTCTAAGTGAGGAGACACACACCTACACTCACTGACACACGTCACACCGACGAAGTAAAGGCATAAGACTTGGCCAAAAGGACGACTCCACAACCCACTACATTCGCATTAGTCGCACGACACCCCTGCGAGCCACCGTGCCTGGCGCACCCCGCACCCGCCTGCCCCCCCCCTTTTTTTTTTTGCACTGTTTCCCCAGCTGGCAATCCGACGGGCCCTGGTCCCTGACCCACGAAGAATACTTGCAAAACCACACACACCTGGCCAGGTAAGCAAGGACCTACAATGGCATACTCCCCGGCACCCTTGATCATAACAACGCAGAACTGTAGGGGTCGTAATGCCCCAGAAAAGAGATCACACCTCTTGAGAGCCCTCAAGAGACAACATGTCTCAATTGCTCTCCTGCAGGAAACGCACCTGAAGGCAGATGCGAATTCGCTACTTAAAAACCGACACTACCCCCTGAATTTTTATAGCAATCATCCCACAATGAGAAAAATGGGAACAGTGATTTTAATCGCTGCTAATCTCCAATTCGAGCATACAGACCAGCTGACAGATATGGATGGCAGGTACATCTTCGTTAAGGGGATACTTGGCGGAAAAACATATACCATAGCAAACATGTACGCCCCGAACTCGGGACAAGCCAGCTTCGTCCGCAGAACGCTGAGGAGGCTGGCCAAATTCACGGAAGGAGTACTGATACTAGGGGGCGACCTGAATGTCCCGCTGGACCCCTTGGTTGACACATCCATGGGACGGAGCAGTATACCAGACTTGATCTTGAAAACTATCCAAAAGTCCCTCAGAAACCTTAGACTAATAGACACATGGAGGACACTCCACCCTGTAGAGCGGGACTACACCTACTACTCAACACTACACCGCAGATACTCCTGTATCGATTACATATGTATACAGCAGGAAGGACTTACCTACCTAAGGAAGGCAGACATCCAGCCCACCCCCTGGTCCGACCACAGTGCGATGAGAGTAGAACTGGAGTCACCGTTATACCGCCCAGCCAGAACGACTTGGAGACTCAATGACGCACTTCTCCTAGATGTACCGTCAAGAACGCTTATTGCTGAACACATCTGCCAATACTTTGAGGAGAACTCCACAAACGACCTGCCAGACATGACCATATGGGAAGCGCACAAAAGCGTCCTGAGGGGACACCTCATAAGAATGGCAACACAAAAGAAAAAAGAAGCTGGCGAACAATTAAGAGACCTCACCAGACAGATAGCGGACCTGGAACAGATGCATAAAAGAACCCAACAAGATCTGACATACCGAGACCTGATCCTAAAGAGGAGACAGCTCACAGATATCATAGAACGCAACCATACGAGACAGGTTCAACGCTCGAAAGCGTTTTTCTACATGCATGCTAACAAGGGGGGGAGGCTTCTCGCCCAAATGCTTCGAGGCCCGCAGAAACAGGCACAGGTACACACCCTGTGCACCGGACTGGACAAACTGACACAATTCCCAGGGGAAATCGCGAATGCATTTAAGACATTCTACACAAAACTGTACAACATCCCTGAAGCAGACGGAGGTATCACCGCCGCACAGAAACAAATCGATACCGCCAGATACCTACAAGGCTTCAACCCAGACGCCCTCACTCCGGAGGAAGCAGAAGCGCTAGACGCACCTGTAACCGAAGAGGAAATTAAGCTAGCTTTAAAATGTGCAAAAAACGGTAGGGCACCGAGCCCGGACGGTTTCCCGCTAGAATATTAAAAAAATTCAGCGACGACCTGGTACCAAAATTAGTGAAAGCCTTAAACAGCCTGCGCGACGGCGCATCGTTTCATGGGGAGTCTCTGGCAGCGACGATCACGGTGATCCCTAAACCGGGCAAAAACACGGAACAGGTGGGTAACTACCGCCCAATCTTCCTCATCAATACGGATGTAAAACTCTTCTCCAAGGTAACAAAGATAAAAGAATGAGACAGCGCTTAATCAACTTATAGGCAGCAACCTTAAAAGGGAATCCCTCAGACCCTTTAAAATAAGACAAGTAAAAACAATAAAAAAGGCTGCGCCACACTCAGTGATAAAAAGTCCAGTTAAAAGGGAAAAGACCGAATATTTTATCCTTACAAATGGTCTTTGATGGTAAGGTCTTCTACTGTTGTGGTGGGTCCACTTTATATGAAAGATAAAAAGAGAGAGAAGGACAACCAATAGTGCAGTATGTAAAATTCAAGTGTGGACGTAAAGGAGTAATAGTATAGAACTCACATTTGCCAGAGCTAATAACCAGCTCTGGGGTGAAGCGCATACAGCGGTTTAATCCCCGCTTATGGGATATAAATGGGTTCTTCTCCGTCACTGATGTCCAATTCTCGGGATAAAAAGAGACAACCAATAGTGCTCACTGTATAGTAATATTAATAAAAGAATAAAAGGATGTACTTACAAGACAAGAGCAGACCAACTGCTCTGTGATGACAGCGTGGGTGGATTTATCCCCACCTAAGGATTTATTTTAGTACAGGAAACTACCAGGGATGTTTTCCAAAGGTTTTATAAAAAAAACAATAAAAGGTGAATAAGATAATACTAAAAAGCCAGGGTAAAAAATGTTAAGTGTCTATAAAAAAGATAATTGGCACAATAAGATGACCAAAAATACTTTAAGGGGGGCGGGGCCTGACCGCCGAACTGAGCAGACGCTAAGCAGAGCAGCTCCTGCTCATGGAGGCAAATATTGCGGCATAACTGCTTCATAATTACCTATACTCGACATATAAGGCTATCAAGCAATTGGTGACACTAAGGGGCATCCAACGGTACCACTCATGCTGACCCACCAGCGAGAACCCCCCGACCGCACCATGAGGCCTACAAGCAAGGCAGCCACGGGAGAGGCGGCCGCTCTCCCACTGCCCGACAAAGCTGGAAGACTGATTATGGGCCCTTGTCCCCCCCCCTATGGACCGGAGGGGGTTATCCCGGTCCCAGGAGGTCGCCCGCCTGCTCTAAAGCGACGACCACAACTCACTACTCCTGGCATGGCGGAGCACTCACATGGGCCTCCTGCAGAAGCGCAGCCACGCGCTACACACGACAGTATCGACGCCATCTTCGCAGCCTTTTGGCTCCGTCTGGAGCTGAGACTAAGAGGCTCTCCCCTGCCCACACAAAACCGTTCACCTACCAACAGTACAGAGGACCTCTCAGCCCGGCAGGTGCCCGTTACAGCACAAACGCAACGAGATACTCTGGCTGGGCCGTTCCTGGGCAGGAGTACTGAGTGGAGCGGGGAGAAGCGGGGAGCGAGAAGGCCCCCTCAGGGCGCAACTACCACGTCAAAGCAAGAACCAGCATACACTGGCCCGCCTGGGTTGAGAGCCCACAGGGATGCACATTCCCGGCATCATCCACATAAGTGGAGGTTCCGACGCCGCAGGCGGCGTAGAAACACCAGGAGCTCCTGCAATCCCCGACATGGGAAGGATCCGGACTCCAGTACGAGCTACCGAATCCGTGGAGCCAAGATGCGCGCTCTCTGCAGAGCCTGGGGCTGGAGGGACGCTGATCTCTGCCCCTGCCTTCTACCGCCCCACAACGGCCTCAACGAGATCCAGAGCACGGGCGTAGGTTGAACACCAGCAGCTCCGGGTGAGGACTTACACGTACCAGCTGCCCACCTACCACCCTGGATACACAATAGGACTTGAGACACTATTATTGCCATTGCTAACAAGTATACTCATTTAATGTCAGATCCTGCAGTTTAAACAGTGTTAGTCCTTTTGCTTTAGTTCTCCCATCTTGTGTAGTGTTAAATTGTCGAGCTATGACATGTTATAACCTTTAGTTTAACCCTGTAACTATCATTTTGACATACCCATTTGCCTGTCTAGCTGACATGTTCGCTTAGAATGTATAATAACCTGAGGCAATGCAGCCGCCACTCGCTTATGCTCACTCTATAACAACACTGTAATTTACCAATTGTTGAACACTTTAGAGCTTCAGGACGAAATTGAATTGTACACTGATTCTCCCTTGACAGCCTAACTAGACAGGCATTGTTCTTGGTTCTACTATGTTTTAGATAAACGATACCAGCTACGTTACATAAACAAAAAAAAAAGAAAAATTAGGCATTGAAAACCTGGAAATGTACTATGTGTATTGTTGTACCAACCCTAGAATGTAACTCGCTTAAACGTTTCCTCCGTCTTCTCTTTTGTACCCCATACTATATGCCTTAATAAAAATCAGATTGACAAAAAAAAAAAAAAAAAAAAATACTTTAATATATATATAAGAACACAATATTAAATATCCATAAATCATCCATGGATATTTAATATTGTGTTCTTATATATATATATATATATATATATATATATTAAAGTATTTTTGGTCATCTTATTGTGCCAATTATCTTACGGAGGGTTGGAATCGGAGATGGGATGCTGATCAAGACGCTTTACCATCAGCCGAACGCTAGAGTCAGGGTGAACGGGGCACTTACAGATAGCTTTGCAATCAGAAATGGAACCAGGCAGGGCTGCCCACTCTCGCCACTCCTATTTGCGCTTACCCTGGAGCCGTTCCTGGACAAAATACGGAATAACCCTCAGATAACGGGCCTCAAACACAAAACACAAGAACACAAAGTGGCCGCCTATGCGGACGACATGCTGTTCTTTTTGGACGAACCCCTCGAGTCGATCCCCCAGCTAATGACTGAGTTCCAGACGTACGGAGCCCTACGTTGGGCTTAAACTCAACCTACCCAAGTGTGAGGTTTTGAATGTGACGGTACCGGAAGGGGAATGCGCCGCATTGAAATGCCAATTTCCATTTCACTGGTGCACAGAATACATGACATATCTCGGACTCCGGGTCACACCCGAGGCAAAGGATTTATACACACACAACTATACGCCCCTTCTGACTGACATCCTCGACGACCTCAAGAGATGGAGCTACAACCACATCTCATGGCAGGGACGAATAGCAGTCATAAAAATGAACATCCTCCCAAGAATACTGTACAAGTTGCACACCATACCCCGCACAATCCCACACACATTCTTAAAAACACTCCGAACAGCGATCCTCAGGTACGTATGGAAGGGAGATAGAGCAAGTACTAACCACGAAAAACTGTGCCTCCCCAAAACATGGGGAGGACTCACCTTACCTGACCTACACAAATACTACCAAGCGACGATCCTACAACGCGTCAGGGAATTACACAAGGCCACTGCCCACTAACGGAGGGTTTCCCTATGCAGGGAACTCATGGACAATCATCTCCACCTCTTCCTCTGGCACAAGGAGACCAATGCCAAAGAGGACCTCGGGGAGTACTCTCCCATCACCCAAACTCTCAAAACATGGAAAGCACCCTATATTTCGCCTACACCGAGTCCGCTGATTCCCATCACCCACAACACTAACATAGGAGACAGAATACCACCGTCCGCATGGCCATTGGCCAACCAGGATAGATACATACCGCTACATACAGCAATAACGGACACGGGGCTGAAGACACTACAAGACATGTCAGAAGTGGAAACGCCCACAATGATGCACCATTTCACTATGCCCAATTAAAACACTTCTACCATAACTTGCCACATAAAAACAAGCTACATAGGGACCTAACGTGGTTCAAAACGCTGTGGTTCAAAACGCGGACGGTACAGTTTCAACCATGTATCAACAATTGGCAACGGGTGAGAGGGAAAGGAAGGATACATTTAAAAGGCAATGGGAAGACATAACAGACAAAACGTACATGGAGAGCCAATGGGAATAAATATTATTGCTACAACATAAGAGCTCATCCAGTTCGCACTACCAGGAGGCAAATTACAAATTGATATCCCAATGGTATCGCACCCCATCCCTATTACACCGGATCAACCCTGAGATACCAGACACATGTTGGAGATGCGAGAATGGAACTGGTACCCTCCAACACATCTGGTGGGATTGTGACAGAATCAAGCTATATTGGAAGGACGTCGAGGAGGAAATACAGAAGATACTAGGGGAACCCACGGGTCTGACAGCGGATCTAGCCTTGCTGCACCACATGGACAGAACGCTTTCAGCATACAAAAGATTGATCCTTAGACATCTCCTAAATGCGGCGAAGGTGTTGATACCGCTGCTATGGAAAATGATGCACCCAACGACAATCGGACAATGGAGACGCAGAGTGGATGAAATACAAAAAGCTGAATCCACAATAGCAAACCTACTAGGAAGACAAGAAAAACACACGGAGCAGTCGAGACCCTTGTATATATACTGCTCACAAAACGCGGATACCGACTAGGAGGGGGAAAGAGAGGGGTGGGGGACCAGGGCTCGTCGGACGCGATGCCACCGCGCCTACGCTAACCTGACCTGACCTTGCCCGCGGGGTTGGGGACATGGCGGGAGTAGACCCTCACGGGGCTCAGACGGGGGCCACACTAATGGAAATAACTGATCCAAGGGAGGCAGGAACATAGGGGACACCTGCCAACGGGTAGAGACAACAGACACACTCAACTCTCGAAGAGAGAATACAATGATCCTATAAGATAAGGTAACCAGAACGGCAAACAACACTACACTACACGAACATTTCCAAACACAGATCAACACATAAGAACGCACTCCTACAGGTGGACACTGTATAGAACACACGAAGCACACGCAGGACCACATACCGCACAGATACACCCACGCCTCAGACCGAAGGGTCCAACATACGAATGTGAAACTAGAGGCTCAATCAGACGAAAGATAAGACACCCAGGAAACAGAGGCTTCAGACAGACGAGCGTTGGGAGGACCACATTGGACACCTGCCCCAGCGGACGCACAACCAAACAGGGGTCACTAAGGCAGTTAGACTAAATAGGGGGGTGGGCGACCCACTGGCCAACACCACACACAACTCAACACCACACACAACGAACCACAAACTGGAAAGTACATATATTGGCCAAACGCACGACCATGATACCAGGGAGACATACCACCTCTCACGAGATCACCCCTCACGAAACCACCCCACACCTATTGAAGACACCAATGGGCTAAAACACACCCCAAGGTGTGAGTAGTACTACAGCTACATTAAATACCCCTCTGACCAAACATTGTAGGGACCTGTGTGTCTTGTCTCCCATACCTACTGAAGTAGAAAGTCGACGCTTACCTACCTACAGCCAGTTGAGCTACGCACGCTACCTAACCTTAAATCACAGTACGGTTATGCGAAGTCTAGACCTCAACCTACGCTTCATTAAATTAGACCTGCGGGTCGTCTGGCCGCAGACCAAGGGCAATAGCAACCTGCATGTCTCTCTATCTTGCAATGTAAATACTGTACCCACCTGCCGTATTGTAGAATATACAGAAATAAGGCTTGCACTCACGGTCTGTCTCTTGGTAAAAAATTCCTCTTTATTCCAGTATCTTTAAAACATGATTCAATTCATCAACATTTCAGCCATCTATTGTGGCTTTCATCAGGATCAGTTTAGCACAAAATACACTTAACAAACATTTCCTTTATATAACAAAACAAACTAATTAATAAATCATTAAAAACACTCACCACCTGTAGGGTTATTCGCCCAGTGTCTATCTCACTGCTGTGCGCATGTGCAGACTTGCCGTAACCCAGAAATGACGTATGCACGCAACCGTCCATTGCCTGGGATACCCGATATGTTTACAAGCTCCCAGGCAACGAGGAGACGCACATGAGCGCCCGAGCGAATACCGGGTGATAAGACCACATGAAAATAAAACCAACATTACATTGAAAAATGATCGATCCACAAAGATGACAGCATGACATACAAATGGATCCTAAGGGCCTTTAATCACTGCAACCATTCCCAAAGTCATAGCGTTTGTACTATCTAGCCTCATACCTGCCATATTAAACAACAGGTTAGCAGGTCAAACCAACATCATAGGAAAACCTGCTTCTTAAAGGGGCAGGTCTATAATTGTATTAAAGTGTAATACGGTGTGAAAGCAAAACAGTGCTCAAATGAGCTTCTACACATCAAATTCCTTCATATATCATTTATGTGACAATTATTACTATTATGTACATTAAAGTGCTGAAGTGCAAATATGTACACTAAAGTGAACTAGTGTCAAGTTTTGTACATTAAAGTGCCATTATGTTTTACTGGTGATATTAATGAATGTGCTAGTGTAATATGTCCTGATAGCTATACCAGAACAAATACATGATCAAAATCAAAAAGTGACATACAAAAGTGACATTAGTGCTACTATATATACAATATATACAAACGTGAACGTGTGCCATTATATACACCTAAATACTACTGCAAAAATTACTAATATAAACATAGTATCCAATGAAGTAAATTACAAGTATAAAAAATTGGTCCTATTATATTAATAGCTATAACTGAAAGGCAGGAGCAGAGCTATGCCGAAATTAATAAAGGCTCATTATAGAGTTACCTAAAGGTACGTTCCAACCCGTAAAGATCCCCTCTATATTTACTTTAACTGATTATGGCTTAAATTACCATTCTTGTACGGTGCACTATTACAGATATAAATATTGACATATACCTTTAGAGATAGAAACCTCCTGGGGGAATATGTGTATGTACGGGGATTACCTTTTTAATTACATTTGTAGTAACAAAGGATACATTTGAGTCATGTGGTCATTGTAAATATCACTACTATTAAAATATTTCACTACTTCCGAAGACTCACAATGTAAGCAACACAACTCATATAAACGGCGAGTATGATAACATTTCATTTAGTCCTCGTGGTGCAACTGTATCCAATTCATGGATCCAAAATGTCTCTCTGCGTAAAAGCATATTACCTCTATTGCCCCCTCTTTTTGGCTGCCTTATTGGATACTCACTCTAAAACAAAAACGTACAAACGAACAATGAATGTAGGAAGAGGGGAGAGGGAAGGGGGAAGGGAGGGGGGTGGGGTGGGGAAGAAAAGAAAAAGAAAGGAAAGGAGGGAAGAAAGAGAAGGGAAAGGGGGAAGGAGGGAGGGAAAAGGAAAAGGGAAGGAAGGGGAAAGGAAAAAAGAAAAAAAAAGAAAAGGGGAAGGAAAATAGGAACAAGAGGAAAGATACATATGCTACGCTGTGACCTGCATGTCACCACTGCATGATTGCCTGAATACCACTTCCCAATGTGCTTGTTAATGTTTTATGCTGTCGGGACCTGCGTGTCCCAAACGAAGTTTACTCAAAGATATGTGATAAATTGAACAATCGAAAACTTCAATAAAAACATATTTACAAAATAAATAAATAAATATCAAATTACCCCAAAACGGAGAAGAGAATCAAAGGACAATAGAGTAGTATTACAATATAAAATGTAAAATGCAAATATTAGACTTCCCATTGGCAGCTCAAATTGCAAATATGTAAATATTCTCTCGGTCTATGAGCAGAACCTGGTATTGGTATATTATATGTATGCAGAACCCTCATAGAAATATTGCAGTATAACCCTTAAGCTAGCTAGAAGGCTTGTTCAATTTTTAGAAGCTTCAATGGAGTTTTGCTCAATTGAAATTAGTTAACAGTCATGTAATGTTTGACTGAGATTTAATTATTTTTTCTATAATACTAAAATGAATGGTTTTAATATTCATGTCCCACCTGAAAATCACATTGGAAATTGGTCCCCCTCCCATGGCGCTGAAGGGGTTAAAACCCCTTCAGCATCTTACCTTAATCCAGAGCCGGGTATACCTTAATCTATTAATTAATTACCTTAATCCATTGAGCTGAAGGGGTCTGGGTGACTAAGGTGTCCCTTTAAGCCATTTGTGAATAGAATGAATATTTATTAATAAATTAAATTTCATAACTGATTGCTGGCAGGTTTCAATGGTAGTTGTAATTGAATAACCTCACAAATAAAGCAAATAAAGCCCTGTATGCTCTAGAATCTAGATCTATTATTTTAAAGGATTACTATAGTGCCAGGAAAACAAACTCGTTTTCCTGACACTATAGTGCCCTGACGGTGCCCCCACCCTCAGGGTCCCCCTCCCATGGCGCTGAAGGGGTTAAAACCCCTTCAGCATCTTACCTTAATCCAGAGCCGGGTATACCTTAATCTATTAATTAATTACCTTAATCCATTGAGCTGAAGGGGTCTGGGTGACTAAGGTGTCCCTTTAAGCCATTTGTGAATAGAATGAATATTTATTAATAAATTAAATAGTAACATACTGTAAGTATTTTTGGTTTTGCTCTCACACGGGCAAGAACCTTAGATTCAGGCTGTGGAATTGTAACACTGGAATTTAGTACACACTAGGACATGTTGCTCACATATGCAATTTTAATGTATAAAGACCACTGATGTCAATGAGACATTAATAGCTTAAAGCGGCACTGTCATGCCGAATTCCGTTTTTTTTTTTAACCCCCCTCCCGCCTCAACTACATCCAATCGACCCCCTAGTCACCCCCAAATGCCCCTATGCCCCCCACATTACCTATTTTTTATTCTTTATTTTCTGCCCCGATCTATATTCAGGGCGCCGCCATCTTTGTGTGGGTAGGTGAAGTCCCTGTGGGACACGTCATCTACCCACACTAGATAGCCCTGAGATTCCCGCACATGCCCAGTGAAACATCTGGACATGCGAACGGGAATTTCACCTATTCATTCATTCATCAGACAGACGAATGAATGAATAGAAAAAATCAGACGAACAAACTAACACTGTGTATCAGTGTTCGTTTGTTTGTTCGGTTTATTACAAGGAGGGAGCTACCGGCGTGCAGCTCCCTCCTTGCAATATGTAAAGACAGAAGCGGCAGGGAGCAGCGCTCCCCACCACTTCATAAGCCCCCCAGGTCCCCTCCTCACTCTATGGGGGTCAATATGACCCCCATAATAGCACAAGGGAGATTAAAATCTCCCCAATGCACCTACTCGCTATACCGCGAGTAGGGGCATGTCCACTAAACAGTGAGCAGCCTGTGGCTGCTCACTGTAAAAAAAAAAAAGGGTAATAAGGGGGGGACAGGGGACCTACTGTCCTCCCCCGCCGGCCCCCACCCCTGGACGGCGGGTGGGGGCCATAATGGGAATGAGGGGGGACCTACTGTCCTCCCCTCAGGCCCCCACCCCTGGGCGGCGGATGGGGGCCATAATAGTAATAAGGGGGGGGGCCTACTGTCCTCCACCCCCCGGCCCCCACCCCTGGGCGGCGGGTGGGGGCCATAATAGTAATAGGTGGGGGGGGGACCTACTGTCCTCCCCCCCCTGGCCCCCACCCCTGGGCGGCGGGTGGGGGCCATAATAGTAATGTGGGGGGGGACCTACTGTCCTCCCCCCCGGCCCCCACCCCTGGGCGGCGGGTGGGGGCCATAATAGTAATAAGGGGGGGGGACCTACTGTCCTCCAGCCCCCGGCCCCCACCCCTGGGCGGCGGGTGGGGGCCCTAATGGTAAAAGGGGGGGGACCTACTGTCCTCCCCCCCGGCCCCCACCCCTGGCCGGCGGGTGGGGGCCATAACGATAATGGGGGGGACCTACTGTCCTCCCCCCGCCCCCACCCCTGGGCGGCGGGTGGGGGCACTAAGTAAATTCCCCCCCCCATCAAGGTGACTAGGGGTGCCCAAGCCCCTAGTCACCCACCCCCCACCCAAATAAAAAATGCCCCTACCTACCCCCCTCACCCTAAAAAATAGTGAGGGGGGAATAAAATTGCTAACCTGTAAAGTAAAATTAAACTTACCATTCGACGTCTTCTTTTTTCTAAAATCTTCATTTTCAACCCCAAAAAAGGCCAAATAAAAAACCATCATAGCCGTCGAACTAAAAATAAAATAAAAAACCCGAGTGCAAAAAAAAAAACCCGACGAAAAAGAAAAAACCCGAGCGCACAAAAAAATAATCCATCTTCACCCATGGAGGGCTCCGCGCAGACTGAGCTCCGCAGGGCGGGGCAAGGCTTATAAAGCCTTGCCCCGCCCTGCAATTAGCCTAAGAACACTCTGATTGGTGGGTTTAAGCCAATCAGAGTGCTCTTTGTCATTTTACAAGGTGGGAAAGTTCTTTGGAATTTTCCCACGCTTGTAAAATGACACAGAGCACTGTGATTGGATGGCTTGAAATCCATCCAATCACAGTGCTCTGTGTCATTTTACAAGCGTGGGAAAGTTCTTTGGAACTTTCCCACGCTTGTAAAATGACACAGAGCACTGTGATTGGATGGATTTCAAGCCATCCAATCACAGTGCTCTGTGTCATTTTACAAGCGTGGGAAAATTCCAAAGAACTTTCCCACGCTTGTAAAATGACACAGAGCACTGTGATTGGATGGATTTCAAGCCATCCAATCACAGTGCTCTGTGTCATTTTACAAGCGTGGGAAAATTCCAAAGAACTTTCCCACGCTTGTAAAATGACACAGAGCACTGTGATTGGATGGATTTCAAGCCATCCAATCACAGTGCTCTGTGTCATTTTACAAGCGTGGGAAAATTCCAAAGAACTTTCCCACGCTTGTAAAATGACACAGAGCACTGTGATTGGATGGCTTGAAATCCATCCAATCACAGTGCTCTGTGTCATTTTACAAGCGTGGGGAAATTCCAAAGAACTTTCCCACGCTTGTAAAATGACACAGAGCACTGTGATTGGATGGATTTCAAGCCATCCAATCACAGTGCTCTGTGTCATTTTACAAGCGTGGGAAAATTCCAAAGAACTTTCCCACGCTTGTAAAATGACACAGAGCACTGTGATTGGATGGATTTCAAGCCATCCAATCACAGTGCTCTGTGTCATTTTACAAGCGTGGGAAAATTCCAAAGAACTTTCCCACGCTTGTAAAATGACACAGAGCACTGTGATTGGATGGATTTCAAGCCATCCAATCACAGTGCTCTGTGTCATTTTACAAGCGTGGGGAAATTCCAAAGAACTTTCCCACGCTTGTAAAATGACAAAGAGCACTCTGATTGGCTTAAACCCACCAATCAGAGTGTTCTTAGGCTAATTGCAGGGCGGGGCAAGGCTTTATAAGCCTTGCCCCGCCCTGCGGAGCTCAGTCTGCGCGGAGCCCTCCATGGGTGAAGATGGATTATTTTTATGTGCGCTCGGGTTTTTTCTTTTTCGTCGGGGTTTTTTTTTTTTTTGGCGCTCGGGTTTTTTATTTTATTTTTAGTTCGACGGCTATGATGGTTTTTTATTTGGCCTTTTTTGGGGCTGAAAAATGAAGATTTTAGAAAAAAGAAGACGTCGAATGGTGGGGGGTGGGTGACTAGGGGCTTGGGCACCCCTAGTCACCTTGATGGGGGGGGGGGAATTTACTTAGTGCCCCCACCCGCCGCCCAGGGGTGGGAGCCGGGGGGGGGGGCAGTAGGTCCCCCCCCCTCTTATTACCATTATGGTCCCCACCCGCCGGCCAGGGTTGGGGGCCGGGGGGGAGGACAGTAGGTCCCCCCCCTACTACTATTATGGCCCCCACCCGCCGCCCAGGGGTGGGGGCCGGGGGGGGGGAGGACAGTAGGTCCCCCCCCCTACTACTATTACGGCCCCCACCCGCCCCCCAGGGGTGGGGGCCGGGGGGGGAGGACAGTAGGTCCCCCCCCCTCTTATTACCATTATGGCCCCACCCGCCGGCCGGTGGTGGGGGCCGGGGGGGAGGACAGTAGGTCCCCCCCCTCTTATTACCATTATGGCCCCACCCGCCGGCCAGGGGTGGGGGCCGGGGGGAGGACAGTAGGTCCCCCCCCCCCTCCCTACTACTATCATGGCCCCCACCCGCCGCCCAGGGGTGGGGGCCGGGGGGGAGGACAGTAGGTCCCCCCCTTTATTACCATTATGGCCCCCACCCGCCGGCCAGGGGTGGGGGCCGGGGGGAGGACAGTAGGTCCCCCCCCTCATTATCTTTATGGCCCCCACCGCTCAGGGGTGGGCTCTGGGGGGGGGGACAATAGGTCTCCCTCCCTTATTTTACT
The DNA here is from genome assembly GCF_036172605.1 of Pelobates fuscus. Lineage (NCBI taxonomy): Eukaryota > Metazoa > Chordata > Amphibia > Anura > Pelobatidae > Pelobates > Pelobates fuscus. The sequence goes on from NC_086322.1 coordinate 100,886,680, forward strand.
TTACAGCCCCCACCCGTCGTTTAGGGGTGGGGGGCAATATTTTTTTTATTTTTTTTTTACAGTGAGCAGCCACAGGCTGCTCACTGCTTACTAGACATGCCCCTACTCGCGGTATAGCGAGTAGGGGCATATTATTTACTAATACCAAGTCATTTTTACTTAGTATTAGTAAAGTTGGCTGAAAGACCAGTTTAGGTCTTTCAGCCTTTTAGTAGATAGCTCCCTAATACCGTGGGAATTAGGGAGTTATCTACTAAGCGGCTGCAAGATGCAGCCACAGTAATGAATAGGATCGGGGTTTCATTCATTAGAATGAAATTCCGATCCGAACAAAGTACCGAATTGCATCCTAACACCAATGGAGAAACAGTGCTCATTCTGTTAGGATGCAATTCGGCAGTTTTGCCGGCGTTCTGTCTAAGTGACAGGACGTTCGGCAATACTGACAGGAAGCATTGTGGGAACTGGGAGGAAAGCTAGGGATCATGGGAAAATTGGTCTGACCAGCGGAAATGAAGCACACTTTGCTCCTCCGCTGGTCAAAGCTGGTCAAGCGGAGGAATCCTCCATAAGACAGAGTCCCTACTTTGTCTTATGATTTTAAAGAAAACTAAAGAAGACAGGAAGAAAAGAATAACAGATCCCGAGAGAGGGGGAGAAGAGGAAGAGATTGAGGAAAGGTAAGTTCGGCATGACAGTGCCGCTTTAAACTCCTCCCTTCCAACCCAATGTACATATGACATGTGTACTGTATACATATGCATATAAACTTATAAAGCAGAGAAAGTATTCTAAAAGCTGAAAAACAACTGAAAGTACCATACCAGCTGTATGTTCTTTATATACATAGAAGACATAAAGAACCTCTAAATTGTTTATACAAGAGATCCCTTGTATGGACTTCTAATTTAGAAATGTTATTGCTATGTATGCTAATTATGCTAATTACATTATGCTAAATTAAATGTGTGCTTTTCTACATTACCACTAGTGTTATTGGAATTTTGAAAGCTAATAAGAAAACAAAGCATGTTCTGCAGAATAAGAAATATTTTGGCTTCTTCAAGGCTGATTTTCAGGCACCTAGGGAAGATTGTCAGGGCCGACTGATCTTATATTCACAAAACCAATTGTAATTGTTAACAAACATCATGGGTACAATTGTTTGAAAGTTTTCATTATCTTCTATTTATTTATGTATTTATTTAAAGTTCCTCTGATTTATTCAGAGCCATATCATAGTGTGTGGCTAGTGAGGCACATATATTCTCTTTACCTGGTTGAGTAGCATATTGAACCCAGTCCTTAACACACGACATACCAAAGGTAGCTTTTGCACTATATACACACACACACACAAATGTGCTTCTGATATTGGAGTGTCCTTTTAATGTTATATTCTCATTGCAAACAGTCCCCGATATCCCATAGCTGACAGCATGGATTCCATGTGCCCCATCGCCCATGGGCAAAAAAAAAATGTGTACGCATTGCTCTACCAGATCATTTTCCTGTGTCTGTTTCATGTATTTTGGCTTTGCAATAGATTGGTAGGAAATCTACTATAAGCTGAAATGTTAAAAAAATAAAAAAGTAGGTAATAACATTAACACATGTTTTGTAATGCTACTATTTCAGTAACTACAGATTTGTGTGCGGTAAAAAAACATGTAACATATAATGAATATTCTACTTATAAAGTCTTACTGAAGAGAAGAAATGATTTGCAGAGCAAAATGTGTGCATACAGTTTTATAAAGTCCACCATCAGCATATCATAAAATAGTGGGGAAAAACAGAAATACCAGACATGCACACTTGGTACCCAGGATTACACTGAATCCAGGACAAACACATGACATATTGTTGGGAACCAAGCCTACTAACCAAAACGCTATCAAAGAAGTCTAGAAGACATCATCAAAAGGATCTTGACTGTGCTAGGACTTAAACCCTTGCAGCAAGATCCAGTGTATTGTATGATCTCAGCATACCATTGTGGAACATGTGATAGTGGGAGGATTCCAACAACATTCATTTGCAGAATATTACTTGCCTGGCTTATTCAAATTTAATATTTGTATAACACCTGTAGGAATCACGGGTGTTTTATTTCTAAGTTCAAATCCTCTCCACAAAGCCAAACATGAACAAGACCACCCTATTTAAAGGTGGCTTTCTGTTTGCTGGATACATTTGGCTGGCTCTTCCTTTGGTTATCTGGACACTGCTTACTGTATAATCCCCTTACTTGTTACGTCTACTGTTTCTGGACTGATACCTGGCTCTTTCTTGTCTTCACTTACCTGGACACAGATTACAGAATAATCCCACTTTCTAACCTTTTCCGGGTTTCTAATTTATACTCATATAATGAATTTAGTTTTTCTTTGCTGGGCTCGATAGATAGATAGATAGATAGATAGATAGCTTAGTAACAAAACATTACAAATACTCATCTACTCTGCCATTGTACACACCACGGGCATTAAAAACCAAAGAAAAAAGTTAAGTCCGCATTATTCCAAAATCCTTTGCAAATTTAAATAACTGGAGTTAACCCCATGGCAATTTAAGTGTAAGCTTTTTCTAAATCCCTACACACTAATTAACCCTTAATAAGAAACACATTGGGTGGGTGGCAGTACAGTAGCATGGCTGTGCAATACAAATGCAAATACAAGCATGCAACAATTAAGTACAAAGAACAGAGTGGTAAACTGCGCCACAAAAGGTAATAGGAGTAGTAAAAGTATAAAAATAATATATACATACAGGATATTTCAACAATGTGGTCATGTATATAACCATACAGGCTATTCCAACAATATGGTGGTGTGCATAACCCTTAAAAATAAAATATAAAACAATAATAGTGCAATATGTCTATAAAATAACGTAAATATACAATATGAGGAGAACCAGTAGAAAGGCTAACTCACACTTTGCAGAGCTACTGAGAGCTCTGCCGCATAGCACCTGGACGGTATAATCCCCGTCTCGGGATATAAGGATCGTGATGGGATGTAATATCCAATTCTCCACAGCCGTATATATATGTGTAAAGATAAAAACAAAAATAAAATCCAATGGTATAGTATGTACTCAATATTAGTGGTAAATAGAAAGGTAAGTAACCTATTTACGATTTCCAGAGCAGTAACTTACTCTGGTGATGAAAGCTTGTGGTGGTACAATCCCCACCAAGGGATATAGACAGGATCCAAAGTGCACCAGGAACGGGTAAAAAACCAATAGAGGGGAATAGAAAAAACTGTAGCTTTATTTAGTACAAAAACCAATTAAAATTTATGAATACAAATCAGCTTCCAGTCTCTCAATCCACTTAACGCGTTTCGCCCAATTGTGGGCTTCTTCAGAAGTATAAGATTTTATACAACAATTAAGCCCTGCGCTCACACTCCCACTACTCCTGGGCGTCAACAATGACTATAGTACACATTGGCCCCAATATACAGGGAGTGCAGAATTATTAGGCAAATTAGTATTTTGACCACATCATCCTCTTTATGCATGTTGTCTTACTCCAAGCTGTATAGGCTCGAAAGCCTACTACCAATTAAGCATATTAGGTGATGTGCATCTCTGTAATGAGAAGGGGTGTGGTCTAATGACATCAACACCCTATATCAGGTGTGCATAATTATTAGGCAACTTCCTTTCCTTTGGCAAAATGGGTCAAAAGAAGGACTTGACAGGCTCAGAAAAGTTAAAAATAGTGAGATATCTTGCAGAGGGATGCAGCACTCTTAAAATTGCAAAGCTTCTGAAGCGTGATCATCGAACAATCAAGCGTTTCATTCAAAATAGTCAACAGGGTCGCAAGAAGCGTGTGGAGAAACCAAGGCGCAAAATAACTGCCCATGAACTGAGAAAAGTCAAGCGTGCAGCTGCCAAGATGCCACTTGCCACCAGTTTGGCCATATTTCAGAGCTGCAACATCACTGGAGTGCCCGAAAGCACAAGGTGTGCAATACTCAGAGACATGGCCAAGGTAAGAAAGGCTGAAAGACGACCACCACTGAACAAGACACACAAGCTGAAACGTCAAGACTGGGCCAAGAAATATCTCAAGACTGATTTTTATGGGTTTATGGACTGATGAAATGAGAGTGAGTCTTGATGGGCCAGATGGATGGGCCCGTGGCTGGATTGGTAAAGGGCAGAGAGCTCCAGTCCGACTCAGACGCCAGCAAGGTGGAGGTGGAGTACTGGTTTGGGCTGGTATCATCAAAGATGAGCTTGTGGGGCCTTTTCGGGTTGAGGATGGAGTCAAGCTCAACTCCCAGTCCTACTGCCAGTTTCTGGAAGACACCTTCTTCAAGCAGTGGTACAGGAAGAAGTCTGCATCCTTCAAGAAAAACATGATTTTCATGCAGGACAATGCTCCATCACACGCGTCCAAGTACTCCACAGCGTGGCTGGCAAGAAAGGGTAAAAAAGAAGAAAATCTAATGGCATGGCCTCCTTGTTCACCTGATCTGAACCCCATTGAGAACCTGTGGTCCATCATCAAATGTGAGATTTACAAGGAGGGAAAACAGTACACCTCTCTGAACAGTGTCTGGGAGGCTGTGGTTGCTTCTGCACGCAATGTTGATGGTGAACAGATCAAAACACTGACAGAATCCATGGATGGCAAGCTTTTGAGTGTCCTTGCAAAGAAAGGTGGCTATATTGGTCACTGATTTGTTTTTGTTTTGTTTTTGAATGTCAGAAATGTATATTTGTGAATGTTGAGATGTTATATTGGTTTCACTGGTAAAAATAAATAATTGAAATGGGTATATATTTGTTTTTTGTTAAGTTGCCTAATAATTATGCACATTAGTAGTCACCTGCACACACAGATATCCCCCTAAAATAGCTAAAACTAAAAACAAACTAAAAACTACTTCCAAAAATATTCAGCTTTGATATTAATGAGTTTTTTGGGTTCATTGAGAACATGGTTGTTGTTCAATAATAAATGAATCCTCAAAAGTACAACTTGCCTAATAATTCTGCACTCCCTGTGTACAATAAAAAAACAAAAACAAAGAAGAAAGTTCATTGTTGACTATTCCAAATCCATATGCACATTTCAATAACTGGAGTTTTTTTAGTATCACCCCAGTGGCCATTGAAGTGTAAGCTCACCTGCTAAGCCATTAGAGATTTTACATTACAGCTAAAGACAGCAAGGTGAATTGTTAGTGTAAGACTCCCCTAAGAGGTTTTGCCTTGACTTGACAAATGAGCTTATACTTTAATGGCCATTAGAGTGGTATTAAAAAAAACATCAGTTATTTAAATATGACTCTTTATCTCTGTCAAGTTTTTTTTTCTTTTACGTTCTTTTCCTTAGGCCTCCTTGCATCTTAATTATTATACTGCCTTCCTTGACACTTTCCCTTATTCGTATTTATTATATATTCTTCCTTGCAAAAGAAAACTCAATTTCTGGGCACCTCACTCTTGTTCTCCTCTGTTCAGGGTCATTGCAGGGACACAGGCAAAAACACATTTTGCCTCCCCAAAAATCCATCTACACCTGTGTGTCTATTAACCCCCGTTTGTCCATCTTACCCAACCTGTTGCCTCTTTTGGGCATCTTGCCACTCTTTTATTTTTCTTTTCCATTTTTGCATATTGTATTCCCTGTTCATCATTCTTTTTATGATTTTGAATCGTTGTCCCACCTTTTGTGGCATCTTAACCCCCTTGTGTCTTTCATTCCCTTCTTATGTCTTTCCCCCTTTTAATGTTTCTTATCTCATTTGCCCCTTATGTCTTTTACACACTTGTATGTCTATCTACCCCCTATGATTTTCTTACTCCTCTCTGTAGCATGTATATTATGTATTTTTTTTAATAGAAAAAAAATCAATATATAGGAATGAGAACCCTCTCACACACTATTGCTAACTGACTTATATTTACTCTCAATTACAAAGTTTTCTTAATCTATATAAACACACACACTCACTGTCTCATACATGGGCATATACAAACACACTGGATCATATATATACACACACACACACACACACACACTCTCACTCTCTTTCTCTCTCTCTCTCTTACTCTCACAGACTCTTACACTTACACTTATTGTTTTTTACCATTGTTAAACAGGGGTTCCACAAGGTGTTGCTGCCCTATTGAAGCTGCCATTCTCTCTTCGCATCACTTGGCCACCGGGATATGACATCATGCAGGGCTGAATTTACCACGTGGCAAACAAGGCATTTGCCTAGGGCAGCACTTTCAGGGGCCAGCAAAAAATGCCTTGTTTGCCTTGCATCCTGTGGGGTCCAAGAGCTGGCTGGCTGGCCACTTTAGGACCCTCCGAGGCATTCAACCACTAATATTTTAGCCGGGCGGTGAGGGAATGCTGTCCTCAGCACAGTCTGCTCCCTTACCCTCCCTTCTGTGATCCCAGGAGCCTGAATCTGACATTACTCCAGCCCTGGCATTACTAAGCAGTGCAGGAGGGAGCAAAGCAGGAAGAGCTCAGTTCTCTTCCCCACCTTCATTGACTGCCTACCCGCCCAGCCAGCACAGTCAGCAGCCCAGTCAGCCCCCCCAAGCCAGATCAAGCCAGCAGCAGTCTATCAGCCAGACTGGACCCCAGAGTAACCTCTATCTCACATACCTATCCCTTGCTCTCTCCTAAAGGGTAGCACTCTATCCTCTCCACCAGCTCTGCTTCACTCCACCTTGTTTGATTGCTACCTCCTGTCCTGTTGTGTTTTATGCCCCACCTCCTATAGACTGAAAGCTTGTTTGAGCAGAGCCCTCTTTAACCTATTGTCCCTGTAAGTTTTTGTAATTGTCTCATTTATTATCAAATCTCCCCCTTTGATACTATTGTAAAGTGCTACGGAATATGCAGCGCTATATAAATAACAGTAGTAATAATAATAATAATAATAATATGTGTCTGTCTGTCATTGAGTGTGTGTGTCTGTCAGTGAATGTGTGTGTGTGTGTGCCATTGTGTGTCTGTCAGTAAGTGTTTGTCAGTGTATGTGTATCTGAGAGTGTGTGCCTGTCAGTGAGCAAGTGTGTCTGTCTGTCTGTCAATTAAAGTATGTGTTGGTTAAACCTTGTGTGTGCCAATGACTGTATCTGTCAGTTTGTGTATATGTCTCAGTCAAAAAAGTGGCCTTGACATGAAGTGGTGGGGGAAATTTAGATTAAGGGGGGTGTCCGAATTTAGTCATTCCTAGGGCAGCACAAATCTCAAATACTCCACTGACGTCATGTATCCCAGCAGCCTTTAGCTTATATACCCCTCTGAGGCTGCTAATTCATTTCCCCCCTCATTTGGCTGGTACTGCCACAGAATTACAACAGCTAAGTAAATCAAGCATGCCTACATTAAGTGACTGGTGGGAAAGGGGTACTTTGTGCTCCCACCTCCTGCTGGCCAGCTGGACATATTTCCACCACTGGGCCCTTGCGCCCTATGTAGTTTGTGTCCATGAAGTCTGCATTCTGCCCTATTCTGTGGGATTCTTTTGACTGGTGGATTGTGGGTAAATTATCCTAGGAACATAATAAGAACTTAGCATTAAGTTTATTGTCTTGTGTTTGGTGAAAAATTTTGGGGGGGATTTCAGCTGAACATGAGTTCAGCTCAGTAGAATTTTGGTACGAAAAACTGAATTGTAAACTGTATCAGATGAAGCAAAAGGGTTTGAAAATTGATCAATCAGTGTGCTGCAAAATATATACCTAACATATTATTATTTATATATTTTGCCATCACTGATAGGAGCATTTTCCCGCCATTTGGTTTACAGATCATATTCAAAATATAGCCAATAGAGAGAAAACAGAAAGGAGCATTTGAAAATAAAAATCTATATTTATGTATATAATATTTAAATATAAAAAGGTTGATATTTTACTGCACCTGATTTATTCCTCTCTATTGCTCACTTCTCATTTGATCTGTGAATAAAATCTGCATTTGGTGACTGTCCACTGGCCATCTATAATATGTTTTTCCCATCAATCCTCTTTTTTTTTGTTGATGTCAGAATCCAGAACCAAGACACCAATCTAACATGAGTATCCATTGCTTTGTAAGTGCCCCTTTAATTTACAGACGTCGCATGATGCAAATGGAAATTATCCCTGCTCCCACTTGATAGTGAATCTTGGGGACACCCATTGATTTTAATTAAATATGTAGATAGTTAAATATTAATGCTTATATTAATATTACTTTACATTAAATCTGTTATTAACTCATGCAGAAGACATCATATTTTTATGTGGGTGATGATAGCATGGGAATTACTCAGGAAGTAATTTAAGCAGTTTTTGATGCAATAGAGAATAATTCAGCTCAATGTGTAATAACGATTTAACAATTCATAATTAGAAAGTGGTGATAAACTGTATTTATTTGGTGTCTTCATGCTGTGCGTGAGGACAGGTAACACAAGTTCTGAAAACATTGGAGTGCAGTAAGGAAGCAGTGCAGTCTGAGTTTTATTATTTATTACTTTTTCAAACCTGATCTATGGACCAAATGGATAGAAAATGCTCATATCGGTAACATTTTTATTATGTATATATTTTGTAGTACACAAACTTTATGCCCAGACGAACTGGAAAAAAAATATTTTCAGAAAGAATGGTTCAGCCGAAATTAATTTTCTTACCATACACGAGTTTACTGATGACGAATATGAGCATCGTTATTGATTTCACTGAAATATCATGTCAGCTCACAAAATGCAGCCTTGCATGAATGAATGACCAATTGTGTTTTCTTCCTACATGTACAGATCATTATAGATTGTAATATTCTAATGCTACTCCTTCAGCATACTTGCAGAAATTACTAGCAGGATGTATTAGTTTTCATATGCATTTTAGTATATTGTAGAATATGGCTTTTGAGAAATAACTACCAGGAGCAAAAGTAATTTGATCCCCTGCTTATTTTGAACGTTTGCCCACTGACAAAGAAATGATCAGTTTATAATTTTAATGGTAGGTGTATTTTAACAATGAGAGACAGAATAACAAAAAATAAATCCAGAAAAACGCATGTCAAAAAAGTTATAAATTGGTTTGCATGTCAATGAGTGAAATACGTTTTTGATCCCCTATCAATCAGCAAGATTTCTGGATCCCAGGTATCTTTTATACAGGTGATGAGCTGAGGAGATCTCTCTTAAAGGGAGTGCTCCTAATCTCAGCTTGTTACCTGTATAAAAGACACCTGTCCACAGAAGCAGTCAAGCAGATTCCAAACTCTCCACCATGGCCAAGACCAAAGAGCTGTCCAAGGATGTCAGGGACAAGATTGTAGATCTACACATGGCTGGAATGGGCTACAAGACCATCGCCAAGCAGCTTGGTGAGAAGGTGACAACAGTTGGTGCAATTATTCGCAAATGGAAGAAACACAAAACTGTCAGTTTCCATCGGTCTGGTGCTCCATGCAAGATCTCACCTCATGGAGTTTAAATGATCATGAGAATGGGGAGGAATCTGTCCATAACTACATAGGAGGAAATTGTTAATAATCTCAAGGCAGCTGGGACCATAGTCACCAAGAAAACAATTGGTAGCACACTACACCGTGAAGGGTTGAAATCCTGTAGTGCCCCCAAAAGGTCCCACTGCTCAAGAAAGCACATGTACAGGCCAAAATAAGTATAATAGGCGCTCACTCATATATTAAACAGAGGGTGTAAGGCAGGCAGCAGTAAACAATACAAGGATTCCCGGACCCTGTTGGTACATGCAATACAAAGAAGAGACAGAGTAAACCGCAACCCAATATGTAGATATGAATGGTTATACGTACATAAGTGTCCAAAAATATTTTGCACAGTTGACCTCAAAGATAAACAGAGAAAAACAAAATAATAGTGCAATAAAGTAGGTATAATGTTTTAACAGCAGAGCTCTGAATTAGCTCATAAGAATGTGAGTGGTAGCGACTTTAGGTTATCCACCACTTAAAACATTATACCTACTGAATTGCACTATTATTTTGTTTTTCTCTTTTTATGTTTGAGGTCAACTGTGCAAAATATTTTTACACACTTATGTACGTATAACCATTCATATCTACATATTTGGCGCAGTTTACTCTGTCTCTTTTTTGTATTACATGTACAGGCCAGTCGGAAGATTGCCAATGAACATCTGAATGATTCAGAGGAGAACTGGGTGAACGTGTTGTGGTCGGAAGAGACCAAAATCGAGCTCTTTGGCATCAACTCAACTCGCTGTGTTTTGAGGAGGAGGAATGCTGCCTATGACCCCAAGATCACCATATCCACTGTAAAACATGGAGGTGGAAACATTATGCTTTGGGGGTGTTTTTCTGCTAAAGGGGACATGACAACTGCACCGCATAAAAAGGACGATGGACGGGGCCATGTACCGTCAAAGTGAGAACCTCCTTCTCAGTCATGGTTATTCCAGCATGACAATGACCCAAAACACACAGTAAAGGAAACAAAGGAGTAGCTCAAGAAGAAGCACATTAAGGTCCTAGAATGGCCTAGCCAGTCTCCAGACTTTAATCTCATAGAACATCTGTGGAGGGAGCTAAAGGTTTGAGTTGCCAAATGTCAGCCTCGAAACCTTAATGACTTGGAGAAGAACTGCAAAGAGGAGTGGGACAAAATCCCTCCTAAGATGTGTGCAAACCTGGTGGCCAACTACAAGAAACATGTGACCTCTATGATTGCCAACAAGGGTTTTGCCACCAAGTACTAAGTCGAAGGGGTCAAATACGTATTTAACTCATTGACATGCAAATCAATTTATCACTTTTTTGACATGCGTTTTTCTGGATTTTTTATTTTTTTGTTATTCTGTCTCTCACTGTTAAAATACACCTACCATTAAAATTATAGACTGATCATTTCTTTGTTGGTGGGCAAACGTTCAAATACGTTTTTCCCTCACTGTATTAACATACGTCAAAGAGAAGCCTGGAGAGTGCAATGTATCATAAGCATGTAACAGTCTATGGCAAAAAAAGCTGAACATTTTTAAATTAAAAATACTGGTACAATCAAAGACCCTGGATTAGTCTAAAGAATTGACAAAACATGAGCAATCTACACTTTTTTAAAAAGTTATCCATAATCACTCCAGAATGAGAATGAAAATATTCAAAAATCCCAATTTTAACAAATATCACGGTACAGATAATACAATTGTCCTAATTTCAAATCAAACACTGTTATCTGTTCAACTATTTCAAGAATACTAAATCCCCAGGTTTCCATTTCAGCAGTTTGAGGGTCATTGCAAATAGCTCTCAGCAGGAGCTAAGTCAAGATTAGTTAATGCGACTGTGCCATGCTGTGAGGTTTAATAAAACAGTTTATTACGCTACACCATGAAGAAGGAAATGTATTACGTTAGCTCAAATGACTTAATTGAGAACTAGCGTTCTCATATGAAATAACATGAAAGGGTTTAAGGCAAACTAATACAAAACTGTGTGTAACTAGGCTTGCACTGTCCCTTTCCGAGTACTTAATGATAGATTGCACAGACCGAAAAGGAGGGAGTCCAGATCTGTCTGTACTAAGAACAGGTGATTCATGGAGCGTTTTTATTTTTTGATTGCTGCACTGGGTTGTGTTTTATAAACACCAATGTTTACCCATAATCTCATTTTGTATATATTTGAGATATTTAGTGACATTATGACTTTGGGTGCAGAAGATCTTCTAAATACATTTGTGCTCCTGACTTTCTTGGAATGTAATTCAGAAAATGTAACAGCGAGTGCAAATAGATACGGAATATTGGAATCTTCACTTATATTGTCTTTGCAACACATTGAAAATTGAATTGCGAAATTTAGGCAAAATCTAAAAAAAGGTATCTTTTGGGGAAAAATATATTTAAAAAAAATAATCACATTTTAACTATTTTAGTCAATGTTTTCACATCCATTTTTCAATTTACTGCAATGCAATATTTTTTAAATAAACACCTACCTACAAGTGTTTTGGGGCAGACATGACCTGAGGCTTCAACAGAACATGGTTAAACACAAACAAGGCAATGCAGGGGACTCAATAATTGAGCAATATGTTAGAATATATTAAACTAAAAGACATCTACAATGAGAACCTAGAAAGAAGGTTAGAAACTCAGCACATTTCTCTTGAGTTGTTTCCGTTTTCTCACCACCACCAATCCCAGGTTTCATGTGAATTATTTAATTTCCAAAGGCACAAAAACCTGAAAAAACCTCTAGCAGCCGAGGTAGGGTTTATTGAAATGGTAACAATCTGGCTGGACTTTGTGTTCATATAACCAGTTTACTCTTATAGGCAACAACATTACAGGATGAGGATATAGTATTTTTAACCTGTGATGACAAAAGTTTATACAACATCAATCCACAAACAGAAAGAATCAAAACTATGCAAGATATATTGATCAATTAAAAATATATTCTGTGGGAGGTTCTACAGAACTGCAAAAAAAAACAAAAAAAAACACCACAGGAGTAAAAGTAACCGTTTAACCGTATATTTAAGAATATATACTCAACAAAAATGTTCTCAATAATGACCCCTTCTCTTCCTTTCTGCTTTAAAAAGAAACCTATGTTTTGTTATCTTAAAGGTTTTACTCCTCACACTGATCTGGTGGGATGTTATGACACATCCAAGGAATTTATTAACTGCGTATGTGTCAGGTGCCTGGGTTATGTCACCTTTGGCAGCAACAGGACAATATTTATGTCATTACCATATTGGCAAAACATACCATATAAAACATTGCATTACTTGTTACATACATAATAATTAATGCAGACTAGCCTACAATGGCGAAACTGGTTTACCATTGAGAAAAATTCGATGAAACCACAGAGACTGAATATACACAGCTTACAGGCATAGTACAACTCTATTTACTGGTATTACAACATTTTCTCGAAATGGGCCTTACCCTTCCCATGTTGATGTTCATGGCTATTGACCATATTACTGCCTGTTAAATTTGAGCCTGTCCCCAATTGGTTCTACTCTACCACATGTAAGTATATTTAGTATGACTGTGCCCTCTATTCACCTATAATATTACACTGTATATGATTTCTATTTTACTTAGCACTTTAACATCATACATTCCTTTATACATACAAGGGTAAGTGTTTTCTGAAGTGCCCCACTGTTATTCACTGGTGTTGGCTTTCGCCACTCAGTTAATTTAGTATTTTGCCTGATAGTGTGTAAAGTTTGAGAGATACTTACACTTGTGTATAATATTTTTGTATAACGCCTTTTTTTGGACAGTGCACTGGGTTTTTGTACTTCTGTTGAGAAACAGTTTATATTTAATATATGGGAATAGTCCTGTGAAGACCTTTCTATATGGTATGTACTCTATAATTATTATTTACTGTTGTCTAGTACCCCTTTGGTTTTTTTTTTTTGTCAATCTTTGTTTTATTGAGGCATATTTGGTTTAGGGTACAGAATAAAGAAGGGAAGACAATGATAAGTTGTACAAGTTGGGGTTGTCGCATCACAATACATATTGTCATAGAGAAACATCAGCCTCATTTTTTTAAAAATTTTTTTTTACATGAAGAACAGGTATATACCGGAATAACAAATATAACCATAAACATAGACATCGCCTATCTAGGTGAATTATTAAGGTAAAGAATTAGTATGCTATACAGCACCGTAGACATGCTGTGGGCGGTTAAGTCGACAGGTAAAATTTATATCATTTATATCAACTTTCCAGTAAATTAATGACATGAATAGTGCGACAGTTATACATGTAACCTTAAACTGTGCGATGTTATCCTCGGGGTTAAAGAGAAGGATGCAAATGTAAAACTGGGGAAAGCTTACGTAGATCAATCCGGAACATGGAATAGTAAGTCTAGGTACGTGCTGGCCATGATTGGAGGTAAACTAGTGTACATTGGCATGACAGAAAAAACTTATAAGAGTGTAGCCGGGCCTGTGCCCTTCAATCTGCCAGATAGTTAAAAAAGGGGATAAGCGTCTCAGTCGGAGACAAAGTGTATATCAACTGAACAATTACAGTAAACTTGGCCGCGTGAGAGGTGATGTTAACCATTTGAGGGGCTAAGCATTAGATTCTAACAAGGTTTATGAACAGTAATAGTAACTTCCCTACTTGTCAAGGTTTAGGCTCCTGTTATTAGCGTGGTTGCAAGTAGGGTTAGTGGTTACGATATGTTTCTTGCAGGGTATTATATCAGGGTCAGGTAGTGTGATCTATTGCATGAGTAGCGTTCTACGGCGTGATACAGTGGTGTATTACCCCTAACCAAGGGGGCGACGGGGGGGGGGGGAGCGTTAGCGTGTTGGTACTTTTCGCAGGCCCAGAGCCTTGACCCATCCCGTGCTTTTCACGGCTGGAGTTATATACTTAAACTGTAAACTTAGGATTAAGACAGAAAAGGAAAAAGAGGAAAAAATCACAGAACGATCAGTCCCATAGTCCAGTGGCCTTTGCGCTGGTGAAAGTAAAATGTGGGAGGATGAAGAAATGTCTCGTTCCCAGCAATGTCGGCCAAGTGACGCAGGTCCCTGTGATCACTCCGGCTGCTGTTGTCAAGTTGGGGGGTTCAACGGTGTCCTGTCTCGTGGGATGAACGGCATGCTGGTGGCTGGGTCCCCTATTTCGTGCTGTGACTCCGGTGGTAGGGTGACAGGTAAGTCCGGTAGGCCAAGATTTTTCAGGAGTGCTGGTGCCTCTTCGCTCGATGTTATCGTGTGAGTTAGTTCATTGTGGGGGATTAGCAGGGATCTTCGTGGGCCCCATCTGTAGGGCACTCCTTGGTTGCGCAGATGGCTTGTTAAGTGGGATAACGTCTTTCGCCACTGTAGCGTGGCCCTGGTAAGATCTTGGTAGAACGACAGCTGAGACGTTTCAAAGGTCAGGGGGGTTTTACCTCTGGTTGCCGCCAGGAGTTGTGCTTTATCGTGGGTGGAGGCGCATCGTAATATGACATCTCTGGTGGGCATGTTAGGCATCCTGGATGAGGTTGGGAGTCTGTATACGCCGTCCAGCCCGAATTTACGATTAACCGCCGGTGGTAAGATCGTGGTTAGGAGTCTACGAACGTAGTGCGGCAGTTCGGCGGCCTGGATTTCCGTAGGTATACCCCTTATTTTCACGTGATTTCGCCTGGCTCGGTCCTCCAGGGCGGACATTTGTAACGTTAGGCTGTGCTGTGAGGTTTGCAGTTGGTGCACGGCATCTTGAATGGTCTCTATGCCGGCTTTGAGGTGTGTGATGTCTTGCTCCGTGATTTGGACGCGCTCTTTGACATTGTGCATGTCGGTTTTCAGGCGTCCCACATCCACAGCCAGTGTTTTTTGTATGTCTTTGACCCAATTTTGTAGGTCCTGTTTAGTTGCAAAATCAGTGTCTCCCATTGCTGCGGTCCTTGCCGGCATTGTGAGAGCTGTGTCAGTTTGGGTTGATGAGTGGGCCGGTAAGAGGGAAGGTGTGTGGGCCACGGCGGCGGCTTTGGGCAGTGCTGGCCTCTGGAGCAAGGTTCCGATGTCCTGTGCCATACCGGGGCCCATGTGAGCCTTCTGCGAGCGTTTCCCCATGGGTTCAGGGGTCTCCGGCCTGTATGGATCGAAGTCGCTTTCCGGATCGGAGTCACCCTGCAGGTATGTCCCGCCGAGTAGCTGCTCAAGGCCGTGCAGGATTGGCGCGTGGTAGGCCTTAGGCCTGCGTTTTGCACTCCCGGACTTCGGAGTGTACCTGAAAGGCATCTGCCGGTTCGGTATGTGGGCCTGGACACTGTTCCGACGTGCTCCGGTTCGGATGGCAGGTAGGTTCCGAGATTTCGGCGGATTTTAGATTACAAGGTGGGAGCCCGCTAGAATGGCGTCCGCTCCGTTTCAGGTCCCGGCCCCGCCCCCCAGTACCCCTTTGTTATTGTTTGGTGGAGATAATCCATCCCTGGGTGTTACACTGCAGCTGTAAAGTGTGACCTTCAAAGGCAGCCGTACCATCAGTGGAGTGTGACATCATTAACATTCTCTTTGAAGAGCATGCTATTTTGTTTTGCATTTGCAATGGGACATACATTTTTAATAAGTAACATGATAATTCTTTGAAGTCTCTGCCAAATTAGCTTACTGTATAATGGCACATAATTCCTACTTTAACATTAAAAAATATGTAACTTTTGTAAGTGAGTTTCATAAAAAGTATTGCTTAGATGTAGGTTTGTTGCTTTATAAAAAACATAAATTTCATGAATTACTTTTCATACTAAAGTATAACAAAGCCTGAGTATGTGTGGGTCTTGACAGTAGGGACTTGACAGCACACACTCTGACCCTTGACTGAGTAAGAGACCCACATATCATGACCACTTGCCATCGTCCCTCGGGTCAGAGTGCCCGACACGGGGTGGGGGAGGCGGATGGTAAATTTGCTGACCTATAAAACCAGGATGCAAGTGAACGGTCTCTCACCACAGTGGGGGCGGCAGGGGGTTCAGGAGGGGGAGAAGGGGAGGACTACCCACCGCTAATTGCAGTTAGGGACACAATTCCATGCAGTTAAGTACTGAGGTGTTGTAGGGCTACACCTGTAACCCGACTTACCCTAGTTATGCTCCTTAACAACCAGAGATATGCATATCGCATCCTCACACTAAGCAACACAAGCAACTAGAACTAATGATCTTGACTTGATGATGGGTGGGGTGGAGGAGAGGCAAACATTCCTACAAACATGTAAAATGATCTCCAGGTCCCACAAATAGACACTGCCACTTATGCACTCACTAGGACCTACAAGTCCTAAGACAGAACACTCACTGATGTCTTACTGTCATTTTAGCTTTTTATTAAAAAAACGAAAGATCGGACCGAGAAAACAATAACAAAAAACAAGCATATAATAAAAAAACCAAAAAAAACCCCAAAAGATCAGAGGGCCGCGTGATAATCCCTGTTATTATGAGCACTTGATGTACGATTTGGGACCTGCGAGTCTCTTCACGTTCCCCACGTTAATAGACCTTGCCGTCTAAATCCTTTGCATTTAACATTGATACCTTAATGCTTGCGATACATGTGAGACCTACGAGTCTCAATTTCTTGCAATGATATATGATCGTATGATACAACAAACCAATAAAAAACGATATTTACAAAAAATAATAATAATAAAGTGACCAGCATACGGTGGGTTCTAGGCATGAATGCTCCTGACGTAGCAATACACTAACTTGCAATACTAGGCCGACAATACCCTTTTAACAAATTGCTTCCTTTTGAGCCTGCTCCATAGTGCCCATTTTTATTTATTTGTTAATTTATTTATTTTTCATTGTTCCTATTTATTTGCCTATTACTTGTGCCGATGTTTAAACTGTGGACTATTGAGCCATTTAGACACAAAATCTGGAATACAAGTAATAAAAAATCAGTCCACATATACAGACCTCTTTCTACGTTGTCCCAATCAGTCCACATAGGTATCAAATATAAAAAAAAACTCCATCTTGCTATGAAAATATAGTATTATATTGACAGACAGGTTGTAAATCAGTAATCTTGTTACTTATAAATAGAAAATGCTTCTCTAGATAAGGCTTTCCTTGGGAAGCAGCTGCCTAAGAAATTGAACACATACAAAAATTGATAATTCCATGAAAACTAGCTTGCATTTTAATTATCACAGGGAGTTTCTGTTTCTTTATTCTAATCTTTATTGACCCAGAACCAAGCCTTGCTTTTTCAAGTTCATTATATAGTTACAAATTTTTTTTTGCTGTCAAATTCTTTACGTTAGCTTTTTCTTATTCAACTTTGAACTCTGCATTTCATTATCTACATATTGTTTAATGAGATGATCTTGAGTGGATTTTGTCCAGAAAATTGATTTCAAAATGTTCAGCAGCTGCCGTGCGCTATTCAACCCCTATTCTACCAAGGAAAGAGTAGGTATATGATAGTGTAACAAATTCCTTCTCTTTATGCTTCCAAGCATGACATCACAAAGCATAGTGTACATTTATAGCATAACTGGTACTGATGTTTGCATACTCTACAAATTCGGTGTCCAAAACCAAGATGGCTGCTAGACCATGTGACCTATGCATTTCACGTTGCAAAGGATATATTGATTTATCAGTGAGCTATGCTTCATGAATGTCTAATTAGTGGTTTGTTTTTATAGACACTTGTGTTAAATACGTTTTTATTATCATCAAATGGAACAGTTTTCCCACGCAGGGAATGAGGTACAAACATTGCATACAGAATGGGAAACAGATACAGTTTTGCGTTGTTTCTAACTTTTTTTCTTTTTCACCTTTTTTTTTCTTTTTTCTTTCTTTGCCTTTTTTCCCCATTTATTAGTTTTTGTTTGCTGTACATCACGTTCATTCTTATCACATACCTTGCTAACAATATGTAAGGTGTTATAAGGTACAATCAATAGATAGTGGTGTGTATTATAACAATGATAATAGTGAGGTATATCTATCATATGTAGGATCTCGTGGGGCTTGTATGTCCCTGAATTCTCGAAGTGCTCATAGCGATGGTGATGGCATTTATCCCACCCCTGTGTCTGTGAGGGAGGTGGTGATATAGTGTCATGGTCCTCAGCCTAAGAGGCCCGTCTCAGTCGGGAGTTATCGAGTTTTAGTCATGTGCCCAAGTTCCAAGGATGGGTTTGTTGAGCTGGGAGAGGAAGGGCTGAGAAACGTTGTTGCTTGGCCATCTACCCAGCATAAGTGGGTAAAATTCACCCCACCTAGAGCTCAATAAGCTGTTCCACTGCCCTTTGCAACAGCCTGATTTTAAAACTTACCCAGCCCAGCAAAGCACCCAGAGCTCAATCAGCTGTTCCACTGCCCTTTGCAACAGGTAGCCTTCTGGAAGACCATCATTTCATTATATTTTTACATACCATGTTATTTTTGTTGTGTGTGTTTTTATATTTAGTGATTATTATTTTATTATTTTCAATGTATATATTTCCATGTCTTTGTAACTACAGCCTGTGCTAATAATACTTTGCATATCCCTGGCACATTGCTTATTTTATCACCTTTGTCTTGTCCATTATGTTAAAAGTTAGTTTAGCAAGCTCGGGCCCATATATCTTTCTTGTTATTTGTTTAATGGTTTTATTTTCCTACATAGATACCTTTGTCTTATCTCTGTAATTCTCAATCTTACCCTTTGTTTTTCCTTAAATGACCCTTGAATCAAATATCCATAGATGCATCTCCCCCATCCCTTAGCCCATCTGACCCTAATATATATCTCTCTCCCTCAGCCTGATTTTAAAATTTACCAAGCCCAGCAAAGCACCCAGAGCTCCATCAGCTGTTCCACTGCCCTTTGCAACAGGTAGCCTTCTGGAAGACTGATTCCCCTCCCACCCACCCACCCCATGCCTTTTTCCTTATTTATAGATAATCTCTCACACAACTTTCATTCTTCTGAAATGGCAGGTTCAAACACTGATCAGCACATCCTTCCAATCTCTTAACCCTATAGAATACATCTCTCCCTCCAAATAGCTATATATCACATACCAATATTATTTACTTTGATTTAATTTTTAATGTTTTGTTTTTCACTATTTGTGTTTCATTTTCATCTGCACACCTCATACCACTAACATGAATCCAAATAAGACCATACTGTTATTCTTCATAACCGTTTCCTCACTCCAATTTCATTCACATCACTACCACCATAAGCGCACACCTCAAATGGGAACACAACTTATCATACGCCATGGCCTGCTCTGTTGCTGTAACTTATCTGTTGAGTGCTGGTGGAGAGTTATAAAAAATAACCCTCCTACCCCCAACTCACAAAATTTTAAAGTATCCCATTCACTATATGGCCAAATAAAAATGATGTCCAAATTCCTATTTCTTATGTTACTTGCCCTTGAAAATGATGTGGAGTCTAACCCTGGTCCCCCAGCTAATTCTGGTCCTAATCTCCCCACTCAAAAAGGCCTCTCTTTTGTTCCCATTACAAACCAAAAATCATTGTGCTCTCAGCATCATGGTTAACAACTAAAATACCAGATTCCGCCATTGCAATACAGGGTTATTCATGTTTTAGAAATGACACAGCAAAGAGAGGAGGAGGCATTGTTATTTATGTTGACAAGTCCATAAAGTTTACTCCTTTAAAAAATCTGACATAGCCCAACTACTAAGTTAAACTGTAGCTCAAAACCAAAAAACTGTTGGTTTTGGGAGATTTTAATATTGATTAGCTGAATCCTAAAAATAATAAATCGGATACACTGTTTAAGACTTTGCAGCTAACACAATTAATTCCCTCCCCAACTTGCATTAATATTAAAAGTCAGAACCATACCTTACTCGATTGGATTCTCTCCAGTTGCCCTGACAGAATCCAGGAGGTTTCCCTAACAGTTTCAGTTACCACTGTCTAGTGTACTGCATACACAAAATAAAGGCCACTAAATCCACTCCCAAGATTATAATCGTGTATATCTTTTATATATATATATAAATGATGTTTGCCTTCAATAGTTCATCTGGTGCCTTAGCTTTCTGTTTGATCTCATTGAAGGTTTTTGCCAACTCACTACGGATGTTCTCTTTTAACAGTTTAAAAAAATAGATTAGAGGAACCATCTGGTCCTGGAGATTTATTTTGTTTCAATTTGTCTATTGCTTTACTACCTCCTCCACTTCTATGGGGAGAATCTGACTTTTCCTTTTGGGCCTCGGAGATCTTAGGTAGACTACATTCTTTAAAATATCCATCTATTGCTGGATTACATGTATTAACTGGTAAATTATATAAACTTCGATAGTATTTAGCAAATGCATCACCAATTTTATCTGCTTTTATTTTTATTACTTCTCCTTTTTCATATATTTCTGCTATTACTCTTTCTGCCTTTTTCTTTTTTCAATCTTTTTGTGGTTAGGTAATTTATCGTATTGCCCTTCTAATACCATTTACATTTCAGTTTTTCTGATGCTCTACTTGCTGTTAGAGTAAGGTGGTTATTAATCTCTTTTTCAATTACACCAATCTTTTCTGTAGTTTCTATTGATGGCCTTAGTTTATTTTGCTGTTTTAAATTGTTTAAACTTAAAATAAATTACATAGCTCCTTACCCATATTCTTTTGTTTCTCTATAACTGATAGTTTAATAAGCTGGCCTCTAATTGTGCATTTATACGCACACCAGACAGTGGTAGATTCCATTGATCTGTCCTTATTACATTGAAAATACCAATCTGTCTCTTTTTTATGTGATCTAGGTATTAGGGATTTCTAAATGGAGTCTAGAATACCTTCCAGACTTGGGCTAAAAGAGTAAAGGCAGTGCTTGGAATATATTCGATGAACATTCTGCCTTGCACCCATATCCTTAAAAAAAAAAAAAAAAAAATAGTACAATTCATACTATAATGGAAATAATACTCAAAATCAAGATGAGCAACTATCGTATAGCTTCATTTAGATATTGCATAAGGAATGAAGAATTAACTTTACTTCTGCACAGTGTTCTTAATTCCCAGAAGGGCTTTGCATCTCCCTTTATTTAGTCATTTACATCTATACCTTTATTAAAGCAATCACAATAGGGTGCTTAGCAGAGACATTTAGAATGGTATTTGCTAGTGAACATGCTAAGTCTATACATAATCACATCCCATTTAGGGATAATCATATTAAAATTATTTTCCTAGACTCAGATCTTGATCTAAGAATCCCAAATGATTCAATACTCTTGGATAAACACCCCAAACGATCTCCTTTCAAGTGATATAATTCCTATAGTTTGGGAGGGCAGAGGAGAGAATGGACTCTACCATTTCACTGCATTACATTAGCATTCCAGAGAGTGGTGATGCATGCAAAAACAGTTTTAATACTTGTATTCTATATATCTATTATTTAACTGTGTTTACTGTATGTGAGGATTATGCTTAAATGCAGAGACATTATTTTCACATTCTGTTGCCTCTTTTTGTAAGCTGCTTGTGTAACAAATAAACACAAAAAGAATTCAGCGCTAGTAATCACAAAATTAGTCAAGGTAGGCAGCAACCCAAATGAAGGAACCAAAAAACGAAGGCAGCAAATGAAGGCAGCAACCCCTCGGATCCTTTGGTGGATAGATACAAAAAGATATGGAAGAGCTGCGCCAAATAAGGGTAGATAGTAAAGTATTGCTAGGGTGCCAATAGATGGTCTAGGATACTTGATAGAGTTCCTCTGTGGATGCGTCTAGTGTACACCGTTCCGTATATGTAAATACAAGAGAGGTAGAGGCGACTAATGGTATAGTATGAAAGTTCAGGGTGTGATAGGTAACAAAATGTAGAGAACTCACATTCAAGAGAGCTATGGCCAGCTCTGGTGTGGATTGCGTACAGCGGTATAATCCCCGCTTATGGGATATGTAGGTAGGGGGTCTCCGTCAACACCGTCTGGTAGTCCAGAACTCGGAAAAGAAAGACAGAAAGCGACAATAGTGCTCTCAATTTTGATGTGGTTCAGTGTGCAGATAAGAAGAGGTAAAAAAACTCACATTTGAGGGAGCTATGGCCAGCTCTGGTGTGGATAGCGTACAGCGGTATAATCCCCGCTTATAGGATTTGTAGCGGCGATACGTCCGTCAGCACCGTCTGGTGATCCAAGGCTCCAATATAGAAAAATAAAAAGCAGCAATAGTGCTCTCAATTGTGATAGGTTAAGAGAGTAGTAGAGGAAATAAAATAATACTCACAAAGATAGAGCAGATGCACTGCTCTATGGATAGGCGCTGGTGGTATGATCCCCACCTAGGATTTCTTGGAGTACTGGAACTTTAAAATTGCCAGTGGAAGTAAAAGTAACCAGGAAAGGTTAAAATGCCAGGAATAGGTAAAAAAAGTTTAAAGTGCATAGAGAGTGCAATAAAAAGAGGATTGGTACAATAAAGTAGCCAAAAAACTTTTATTGATCTAAAATACACAATAAAATACAGAATTAATAACCATAAACGCGTTTCACCATAAGTGGCTTCTTCGGAATGGGATAAAAGTAGTAACCTGGCAGGGGTTGTTTAAATAGGGCTATGTTAATTTGAAAATTGCGCCAAAAGTGTAATTGGCTAATCAGAGACAATTTTTAAAAACACTTTTAAAAATTAGGATTCAAAAGTATGGGAGTGATGTTATAAGGGTGATGAGTCCATTTAAATTATTTAAATGTAAAAACTAGGGTGAGAAAGTTGTTTTTAAAAACAAAACAACAACAACAAAAAAAGGTTGTTTTATAAAGTTCATAAAAAAAAAAGTTGTTTTATAAAGTTCAGAAAAAAAAAAAAATTAAACATAAGGAGATGGTTTAAAGGTACAGAGATATATGTAAATGGAGTATGCATGAAAAGGGGGTAATATAATCCCAAACATAATGATTTAAATAGGGGTTACATTATACCCCAGAGTAATAATATATTACAGATGTTAAATGAAAATAATAGATAAAATAAAATAAAATAAAAATAAAAATACAAATACAAATAAATAAAAGATAACACAGAATGCAAGATACATAAATGGAAAGGCATAGATGAAAAAATTATTATTAAAAATTATTATTATGAGGGTTGGTTAGGTCCAAACATAAAGAATAAAGGCATGTAGATAAGGGTTGTATATAGGAATTTAAATAAAATTGAACAGGTCAAAATCAACATTTAAACCAGATGGGGTAAGAGTTTTTAGATTAAAAACCCATTCCATCTCAGCTTTACCTAATATATTCTTAATGTTACCACCTCTCCATGGTATTATACATTTTTTTATGCCGATGCATTTTAGGTGTCTTATGTCGTTATTATGTGTACAAAAGTGTTTGGAGACTGAGTGTCAGGATCGGGACAGGGATCCAACACGCAGGGTACAAAGAGTGGAAAGGTACGTATACCGGGCCTTAGAATGGCCGGACTAACGTACCGAGAGAAATAGAGAATAGTCAGAGACAAGCCGAGGTCGAGGAAACGAGAAGACAGATAAGCGAGAGACAAGCCGGGTCAAGGGATAACAGAGAAGCAGGGTAGTACAACAAGCCGAGTCAAAACCAAATAGAGCAAACTAGAATACCAGAGCACTGAGTGACTAGACAAGCTAGAACCACGACAGGGCAATGAGCTGAAGAGAGAAGTAAGCTTAAATACCCTGGCTCCGGATGGTAAGCACGCCTCTGACAAGTGCCGATTGGATATCGGACACTTGAGTGACAGGTCGCTCGTGATAGCGTCATGACGTCACGTATTGAGCGTCCTGCTAGAAAAGGATGTGGATTCCTCGCGGCCGGTGTTTAAGTGGCTGGATGAACCGCGAGGAACGGAGGAAACAGCTCGCCTGGACGGATAAACCACCAAGTCTCTCCCTCCCTTAGAGGTAGAGACCTCAGGTACCCTGACAGTACCCCCCCTCTCAGATACGCCCACCGGGCGGAAGGAACCGGGGCGAGATGGGAAGCGGAGGTGAAATGCTCTGCGAAGGCGAGAAGCATGAACGTCCTCCTGAGGTACCCAACTCCTCTCCTCAGGACCATATCCCCTCCAGTTGACCAGATATTGCAATTTTCCCCTTGAAATTCTGGAATCAACGATGGAGCTTACCTCGTACTCCTCCCGACCCTCCACCTGAACAGGACGAGGCGAGGAGACCTTAGAGGAGAATTTGTTGCAAATAAGAGGTTTCAACAAGGAGACATGAAAAGAGTTAGGAATGCGTAAGGCAGGTGGCAGAGCAAGGCGATACGCAACCGGATTGATACGAGTGAGAACCCTGTAAGGGCCTATGTAGCGAGGAGCAAATTTCATAGATGGAACTTTTAGTCGAATATTCTTAGTACTTAACCACACCCTATCCCCAGGAACAAAAACAGGAGCCGCTTTTCTATGCTTGTCAGCGTGTTTCTTGAACAACGAGGAACTATGTAACAGAATTTGCCGAGTCTGATCCCATAATTTCTTCAGGTTGGCGACATGATCATCAACCGACGGTATCCCCTGAGAAGAGGAAACCGAAGGAAAAATCGAAGGATGAAAGCCATAGTTCATGAAGAAAGGGCTAGAGCGAGTTGAATCGCAAACAAGGTTATTGTGTGCGAACTCCGCCCGAGGAATCAGACCGACCCAATCGTCCTGGTGTTCGGAAACAAAGCAACGCAGATACTGTTCGATCTTTTGATTGGTACGTTCAGCAGCTCCGTTAGACTGAGGGTGATAGGCAGAGGAGAAGTTCAATTTGATGCCCATTTGAGAACAAAAGGATCTCCAGAAACGTGAGACAAATTGAGAGCCTCTATCAGAAACAATCTCCGAAGGAATCCCATGTAGGCGAAAAACCTCTCTTGCAAAAATCTCCGCCAATTCAGGAGAAGTCGGAAGTTTAGGTAATGGCACGAAATGGGCCATCTTAGTAAATCTATCCACTACCGTGAGAATAACAGTCTGTCTCTTGGAAGCAGGCAAATCAACGATAAAGTCAATGGACAAACAGGACCAAGGTTTCTCAGGAATGTCCAAGGGGTGTAACAGGCCACATGGAGATGCATGAGGTAGTTTAGTCTTGGCACACGTTTCACAAGCTGCGACGAACTCCTCAATATCTTTTCGAAGTGAAGACCACCAGAAATCCTTGGATATCAAAGAGTATGTCTTGCGAATACCAGGATGACCAGCTATTTTACTTTCGTGAAAACACTGTAAGAGCTCCAGTTGAAGTTCAGGAGGAACAAAGTTTCTTCCCTCAGGAGTGTTTCCGGGAGCTAGATGTTGTGACTTCAAGATCTGGTCAAGTAGCGGAGAATGGATTTTGAGACTGGTATTAGCAATAATATTGCATTTGGGTACAATGGAGGACATAAGTGGTTCAACTGAAGCAGAGGGCTCATATTGGCGAGATAGCGCATCGGCTTTAGAATTCTTTGACCCAGGTCTGTAAGTCAGAACGTAATTGAAATGGGTAAGAAACAACGACCAACGAGCCTGCCTGGAGGACAACCGCTTAGCCTCTCCGATATAAGACAAATTTTTGTGGTCAGTTAGAATGGTAACAGGATGTAATGTACCTTCCAATAAATGTCTCCACTCTTTCAAAGCCTTGATAACCGCTAGTAATTCTCTGTCACCAATGTCATATCTGCTTTCAGTGCCGGTCAATTTTTTAGAGAAAAATCCACATGGATGTAATGGTTTATCAACCCCCAACCTTTGAGATAGGACAGCACCTAAACCAGTCTCTGATGCGTCTACCTCAAGTAGAAAAGGCAGAGAAGTGTCGGGGTGAACTAAAATTGGAGCGGAAGCGAAAAGCTCCTTGAGAGTTTTGAACGCATGGAGAGCTTCAGTAGTCCAATTCTTAGTATCAGCCCCCTGTTTGGTCATATTAGTGATAGGTGCGATAATGGAAGAATATCCCTTAATAAAGCGCCTGTAATAATTAGAAAAACCAATAAATCTCAGTATGGCTTTAAGACCTTTGGGTAAAGGCCACTCTAGAATGGATTGGAGCTTATCCGGATCCATCTTAAATCCCTCCCCAGAGATCACATAGCCGAGAAAGGTTACCTGGGTTTGATCAAAGCTACATTTCTCCAACTTGCAGTACAAGCCATGCTGGAGAAGCTTGTGCAAAACCCTCCTGACTTGCTTGTGATGAGTCTCAATCTCACTAGAATGAATGAGTATATCATCTAGGTATACAATGACGCAATCTTGCTGAAATTCCCTAAGAACCTCATTTATCAGATCCTGGAATACAGCTGGCGCATTGCATAACCCAAAAGGCATAACAGTATATTCATAGTGACCATATCGAGTATTGAATGCCGTCATCCACTCATGTCCCTGCTGGATTCTCACCAAGTTATATGCCCCTCTGAGGTCTAACTTGGTGAAAATTGTAGATCCCTTCAAACGATCGAAGAGTTCGGTGATCAAGGGAATCGGGTAGGCATTTTTAATGGTTATCTTATTCAAGCCTCGATAATCAATACAAGGTCTCAAAGAACCATCTTTCTTTTCAACAAAAAAAAATCCAGCCCCGGCAGGGGAGGAGGACCTCCTGATGAATCCCTTGTCTAAATTCTCGTGAATATACTCCTCTAGAACTGAGTTCTCTTTAGTAGATAATGGGTATACATGACCTCTGGGAGGCATGGTACCAGGGAGTAGGTTAATTTTGCAATCAAAGGACCTGTGTGGGGGTAAGGTATCGGCTTTCTTTTTGTCAAATACTGCCTTTAAATCTAGATACTGAGGCGGAATTTGTGTCTCTGTAGGATTGTCAGAGGTAGTCGATGTATTAGTTAATCCGAGAGGTAAGACCTTCCGCAAGCATTTTTCCTGACAATTCTCTCCCCACGAAACTATCTCCCCTGACTCCCAATTAATAATAGGGTTGTGTCTCCTCAACCAGGAGTACCCCAGGACTATGGGAATAGACGGAGAAGAAATGAGCATTAAGGATATATCCTCTTTATGTAGGATGCCAACAGTCAAGTTAATCGGTATGGTCTCATGGAAAATAACAGGCTCAAGTAACGGTCTACCATCGATGGCCTCAACAGCCAGTGGTGTCTCTTTTAACTGGGATGGGATAGCATGCTTGGCAACAAAACCCTGATCTATAAAGCTCTCAGCAGCTCCAGAATCGATTAGTGCCATAGTCTTTACTACTCCCTTCTCCCACCTCAAAGAAACGGGTAACAGAAGCCTGAACTCTTTGTAATTGTGAATAGAGGACAAAGTAGAAACACCCAAGGCCTGTCCTCTAGAGAAACTTAGGTGCGAGCGTTTCCCGAACGATTAGGACAATTTAGGCGTAAATGTCCTCTGACTCCACAATACATACATAAACCCTCCCTTCTTCTGTACTGTCTCTCTCTCTCTGTGAGATGAGTACTACCTATCTGCATAGGTTCGGAAATACGTAAGTCCTCGAACTCAGAATTTTGAAAGGTAGGCGCTAGTTTAAAGGAGGGTCTACGGGTCCTATCTCGAGTGTTCTGCCTCTCTCTTATGCGTTCATCAATACGAGATATAAAAGAAATTAAATCCTCCAAATTCTCAGGGAGTTCTCTAGTAGCGACTTCGTCAAGAATTACATCTGATAACCCATTCAGAAACACATCTATATAAGCCTGTTCGTTCCACTTAACTTCTGCCGCCAAGGACCTGAACTCTAGTGCATAGTCCACAAGTGTTCGATTGTCCTGTCTAAGGCGCAACAGTAATCTAGCTGCATTGACCTTTCTACCAGGAGGGTCAAAAGTTCTTCTAAACGCAGCTACAAAGGCATTATAATTATAGACTAGTGGATTATCATTCTCCCATAAAGGATTGGCCCATCTCAGAGCTTTCTCAATGAGTAAAGTAATAACAAATCCAACCTTCGCTCTATCTGTAGGATAAGAGCGGGGTTGTAATTCGAAATGGATGCTAATCTGGTTCAGAAAACCACGGCACTTCTCCGGTGACCCGCCATAACGTACTGGTGGGGTAATACGGGAAGAAGCACCTACAGTGGCTAACTCTAGACCTGAGACTGCAGGAGAAATAGAAGGAGTACGTGTCTCCTCAGGTGGGTTACTAGCACGAGACAAAAGTGCCTGTAGTGCTAGAGCCATCTGATCCATCCTATGCTCCATGGCGTCAAACCTGGGATCAGAAGAACCAAGCTGACTGTTTGTACCTGCAGGATCCATTGGCCCTGTCGTAATGTCAGGATCGGGACAGGGATCCAACACGCAGGGTACAAAGAGTGGAAAGGTACGTATACCGGGCCTTAGAATGGCCGGACTAACGTACCGAGAGAAATAGAGAATAGTCAGAGACAAGCCGAGGTCGAGGAAACGAGAAGACAGATAAGCGAGAGACAAGCCGGGTCAAGGGATAACAGAGAAGCAGGGTAGTACAACAAGCCGAGTCAAAACCAAATAGAGCAAACTAGAATACCAGAGCACTGAGTGACTAGACAAGCTAGAACCACGACAGGGCAATGAGCTGAAGAGAGAAGTAAGCTTAAATACCCTGGCTCCGGATGGTAAGCACGCCTCTGACAAGTGCCGATTGGATATCGGACACTTGAGTGACAGGTCGCTCGTGATAGCGTC
Organism: Pelobates fuscus; assembly: GCF_036172605.1. Classification (NCBI taxonomy): domain Eukaryota; kingdom Metazoa; phylum Chordata; class Amphibia; order Anura; family Pelobatidae; genus Pelobates; species Pelobates fuscus. Next base: position 100,915,857 of record NC_086322.1, read on the forward strand.
ATGACGTCACGTATTGAGCGTCCTGCTAGAAAAGGATGTGGATTCCTCGCGGCCGGTGTTTAAGTGGCTGGATGAACCGCGAGGAACGGAGGAAACAGCTCGCCTGGACGGATAAACCACCAAGTCTCTCCCTCCCTTAGAGGTAGAGACCTCAGGTACCCTGACACTGAGTGATTCAGGTAGCCTTTTTTGATATTTCTACAGTGTTCACTCAGTCTCACTTTAAGTTATTTTCAATTTTAATAACAAAAGTGGCCATGTCAAAAAAATTATCAAAAAACATTGGCACCTCTTAAAAGAAGACGAAATACTTAAAAATATTATACCTGACAAACCTAATGTTGTCTTTAGAGGTGCCCCAAACTTCAAATCCATTTTAACCACCAATTTTACAAAATAAACCAAACCTACTTTTAATTCTTTTATGCCCAATGCCAGTGGCTTTTATAAATGTAAAAGATGCATTGTATGCAAAAACACAGACCCCTCCGTCCCTTCCAAAACCACCAGTTTTAAATCAAATATCACTAACAAAACCTATAAAATTAAAGATTTTATCAGTTGTGATACCAAACATGTAATCTACTTGCTGGAGTGCCCTTGTGGTCTCCAGTATGTAGGCATGACCACAAGAAGCCTTAAAGTGAGACTGTGTGAACACTGTAGAAATATCAAAAAAGGCTACCTGAATCACTCAGTCTCCAAACACTTTTGTACACATAATAACGACATAAGACACCTAAAATGCATTGGCATAAAAAAATGTATAATACCATGGAGAAGTGGTAACATTAAGAATATATTAGGTAAAGCTGAGATGGAATGGGTTTTTAATCTAAAAACTCTTACCCCATCTGGTTTAAATGTTGATTTTGACCTGTTCAATTTTATTTAAATTCCTATATACAACCCTTATCTACATGCCTTTATTCTTTATGTTTGGACCTAACCAACCCTCATAATAATAATTTTTAATAATAATTTTTTCATCTATGCCTTTCCATTTATGTATCTTGCATTCTGTGTTATCTTTTATTTATTTGTATTTGTATTTTTATTTTTATTTTATTTTATTTTATCTATTATTTTCATTTAACATCTGTAATATATTATTACTCTGGGGTATAATGTAACCCCTATTTAAATCATTATGTTTGGGATTATATTACCCCCTTTTCATGCATACTCCATTTACATATATCTCTGTACCTTTAAACCATCTGCTTATGTTTAATTTTTTTTTTTTCTGAACTTTATAAAACAACTTTTTTTTTCTGAACTTTATTAAACAACCTTTGCTGTTTTTTTTTTTTTTTTATGAACTTTATAAAACAACCTTTTTTTGTTGTTGTTGTTTTGTTTTTAAAAACAACTTTCTCACCCTAGTTTTTACATTTAAATAATTTAAATGGACTCATCACCCTTATAACATCACTCCCATACTTTTGAATCCTAATTTTTAAAAGTGTTTTTAAAAATTGTCTCTGATTGGCCAATTACACTTTTGGCGCAATTTTCAAATTAACATAGCCCTATTTAAACAACCCCTGCCAGGTTACTACTTTTATCCCATTCTGAAGAAGCCACTTATGGTGAAACGCGTTTATGGTTATTAATTCTGTATTTTATTGTGTATTTTAGATCAATAAAAGTTTTTTGGCTACTTTATTGTACCAATCCTCTTTTTATTGCACTCTCTATGCACTTTAAACTTTTTTTACCTATTCCTGGCATTTTAACCTTTCCTGGTTACTTTTACTTCCACTGGCAATTTTAAAGTTCCAGTACTCCAAGAAATCCTAGGTGGGGATCATACCACCAGCGCCTATCCATAGAGCAGTGCATCTGCTCTATCTTTGTGAGTATTATTTTATTTCCTCTACTACTCTCTTAACCTATCACAATTGAGAGCACTATTGCTGCTTTTTATTTTTCTATATTGGAGCCTTGGATCACCAGACGGTGCTGACGGACGTATCGCCGCTACAAATCCTATAAGCGGGGATTATACCGCTGTACGCTATCCACACCAGAGCTGGCCATAGCTCCCTCAAATGTGAGTTTTTTTACCTCTTCTTATCTGCACACTGAACCACATCAAAATTGAGAGCACTATTGTCGCTTTCTGTCTTTCTTTTCCGAGTTCTGGACTACCAGACGGTGTTGACGGAGACCCCCTCCCTACATATCCCATAAGCGGGGATTATACCGCTGTACGCAATCCACACCAGAGCTGGCCATAGCTCTCTTGAATGTGAGTTCTCTACATTTTGTTACCTATCACACCCTGAACTTTCATACTATACCATTAGTCGCCTCTACCTCTCTTGTATTTACATATACGGAACGGTGTACACTAGACGCATCCACAGAGGAACTCTATCAAGTATCCTAGACCATCTATTGGCACCCTAGCAATACTTTACTGGACTATCTACCCTTATTTGGCGCAGCTCTTCCATATCTTTTTGTGTAACAAATACCTATAAGCAGACTATGTGGCCAGTTTTATCTTTCTATTTTTGTCATTCCAGTTGTATTTTTGCATTTATAATAATATTGCATACCATGTTTGAAATATTGCAAGATAATGAACACTGCGTACTGTATAAAGCCTTTCACTCCTCAAATATTTTTTATAAATGTTAAACAAACAAGTGAAAAATAAAAATTCTGCAAATATACATACATTTTAATTTTTAAAGGGACACTATAGTCACCAAAATTACTTTATCTTAATAAAGTAGTTTTGCTGTATAGATTATGCCTCTAAAGTTTCATTGCTTAATTATCTGCCATATAGGAATTAAATCATTCTGTTTCAGCTTGTGCAGTCCTATCCACACCTCCCCTGGCTGTGACTGACACAGCCTGCAGGAAAACATAATGGTTTCATTTTCAATTTGATGCTAACTTACCTTAAAAAAAAATGTATATCTTGCTTTGTAATTTAAACTTTAATTGCATACAGGAGGTCCATGCAGGGTCTAGCAATCTATTAACAGAGCAGATGATAAGAAATTCTAAATTAAACAGAATTTGCAATAAAAGAATTGTAAACATTAGATGACTCTTTAAGGAAGTGTTTAGGAAGGCTGTGTAAGTCACATGCAGGGAGGTGTGACTTGGGCTGCATAAACAAAGGGATTTTACTACTAATGGCAGGTAATTAAGCAGTGAGACTGCAGGGGCATGACATATACACCAAAACTGCTTCATTAAGCTAAATTTGTTCTGGTGATTATAATGTCCCTTTAAGTCACCATTTTATTATATGCTTATAAGTTAGCAATGCATCCCTTGCTTGATTGCTGTTTTATAATATGCTTATAGGTTAGCTATGCATCCCTTGCTTAAAACAAAATCTAATAATTTTGTCTGTCAAGTGCTCAGCAGTGAAGGGGTTAATCAAAACCTTCATCAGAGTAGACCAGGTCTAGGACTCCGCAAATACCATCCGGTCTCTCTTACTCAGGTATCTAGATGTATTGATATTGTAATATTCAATTTAATTAAATGTAAATATGTATTTTGAAAATTGGAACAAGTGCATTATTCTTGATGCATATTTTCAAAAATGTTGCCCTTCTGTACATCTATTAAAAGGAATAAAATCCAGCTTCACACAGAAAATGTAATGTGAAATGCCTTTTTTTCCAATTACAATGCTTCTTTTTTTTTTTTGTGAAAAGCGGAATGAGCGAGTGGAAAAGTTGAACTTATTACACTATATATGTAAAAATACTCGATCTGTCAACCACGCTATGTACTCTACTTAATCCCCGTGACCTCTCCATGAAATGGAGTAGCAATACAATGAGTTCTGAGGGAATAAAAGCAAGCTTGTCCGCAGCACATTTGCAAGGATTGCAGTGGAGATGGGTGAGTCAGATCATTAATAATCTGAAAAGAGCTTAAGTAGTCACAAAAGAAGAACATAAGATGCATGATAGAATAAATAAACTTGGGTATAGAGGTAGAGATTGAAGAGGGGGGCAATTTTTGTTTCTTGTTTGGAAAACTAAGGTTTGTTTAGAAGTGGGACATTCAGGAGGAGATGGCAAAAACACTTTTATAATATCTATAATAAATTTGATAGTACAATTTTGGGCTGTTCCACCATTAACATTCTTAGTTTTATTTTAAAAGAAAAACGTGAAAAAAATCAGCACTTTTACAATACTAATATAGTCTAAAGGTACCTAAATCATCAAAAACTGAGTCTATCTTGTCCGAAAGATGGTAGGGTAAAACAGGAAAAGAAGGTGTAGCGTCTGAAGTGTCCTTTAGGGAATGTATGCAATGGCAAAAAAAAGGACTGATAGTGTAGTAAGTTAAAAACTTCTTGATAGAGTAAGGAAACATGAAAATTGAACATTCACACTTTCAGGGAGTTTAAATACAGCTCCGATTTGCTCACCTGTGCGTAATGATCCCTACCTGTGGATATATTGTGGTACAGATTCTTCACGTTTTCCTTACAGCGATGGTTATCCTCATAAAGAATGAAAGACAAAATAAAAGTATATAGTGTAGGATATTGGGCTAATAAGCAGGGTTAGGTATGTAAATAGATGTACACTCACATATAATTTTATTTTAAAAGAACACTATAGGCAATCAGACCACTTAATTTTAATCATGCAGCTGAAAACCATTCAGACACTAGTTATTCATCTACGAAATAGTTGCTTAAAACTCTACTATTTTTATCAGGTGGCCTCATAGGGACCACTTGATTGGCGGTGCATGACATTTTAGGCATTTCCCTTGGGAAAGCATTGGATTGGCTGAGATTATTAATCTTAATGATCTCAGCCAGAGAGGCAGAGGCCAGCATTGTGAAGGGAAAAAAAAAACAAGTAAAACTACATTTTAACCCTTGTAGTGGGGGGCTGGTCTCCTAAAGGGTTACAAGGGCTTTGTATTCCAAATGCTATAGTGTTCCTTTAAATGATCATCATGTACAAGAGTTTAATAAAAGCATTACTGTTGTTCTGGATCTTGTTGTTAAAAAGAGTCTTTGACAAAAGGTTGTTTTTATTTAGGTCAAGCGGGTATTTTTATAGTCCAGTGATGCCTTGGGTAACATTCAGGATGTGTGTCTTGCACACTAAAAAGGTCAAAGTCGTTACTTTTCAAATTATTATGACCATAATTGCCACACTAATTGTTATGAATCATGTCAGTTTAGCAATTAGTAGTTGGACCTGTATGCCCTACTTAATACCTTTAACCTTTTAACAATCATTCCGATATTTTTGAGGAACATATATACATACTTTAATTAACTCTCACAGCAGACTTTCTTCTAACATATGCAGACCTCATTCTGTCAGCCTTGTGAAAAATCTTTACAAAATATTTTGTATCCCCGAGTCAGGTGTTATAATTCAGACAATTATGAATCATCACCAAACAAAAATTAAGAAAGAAAAATTATAGTACATGAAACCAAAATATTTCTTCTAGAATGTTATCTCAATTTCCTTGACATTACAAATTAGCACCCAACTTTCTCAAAGTGTGGGGACTTTGCATGGAATTGGTAAATGATGAGTGAATGATGTATCTTGATGTCCTTTTGCTGTCCATTGTTTGTTCAATTTAGTTTTTTTTTTCAATATGGGGTCGTATTCTTTATCTTTATTTAAAATAGAAAATGATTCTGACTGCTTTTACCTTGGCGATACAGTCAACTCAATATTTGTCACGTTTGTGTGAGTCATAAGTAAAGAATGGATTTTTTTTTTTTTTTAAATGAGTACCTAACTTTTCATAAGGTACACTATCAACTTTCATAGTGTACCTAGACTCTGTCTTATTCTCACCTATATAATCCACCACAAATCATTGTATAATGACGGCATGGTAAGGGTTCTAACATATTTGACCACCATGAACTAACCAGCCACAGTAGAAATTATAAAACATTTATATTGGAATGACCTGCGTATGAGAACAAGTCGTAATTATTGTCATTTCTTATTTTTTTTCTTAGTTGCACTTCAACAACCAACAGATACATTAGTAAATACAATTTCGGTTTCTTTGCAAATCAGTAATCATCTTGGCAACGTATTAGAACATGTCCATCTTTACCTGTGATTTAAATAAAAAAAATTAGAAGAGGAATCTCCTGAGTGGTCCTGACTACCTGGCATTACAAATATTAATGCTTTTGAGACCGTCCCGTGAACCAGTACGGGTAGCAATGGAAAGTACGAATTTGAGTCAGTGTATTTTTTATTTTTTTTACCTTCATTAACCTACTTCTTTTAGTGAGGTTCTCCCAGTAACCAGGCATTCTGTGAAAATATGGAATGTGTTCAATAAATAGTTTCTATTGCCTGATGCAATGTTTAAGTATATGGTGTTGTCAAATGTAAGATTTTTTTTTTCCTTTGGATTTGAGTTCAGAGAGTCGGTTACAGAATGGAATACACAGTGTATAGAAGATATTTCAGTTAAAGGTAAATTGAATACTTTTGATGAACTTCAACAGAGATTTGTGCTATCCCCTTAGGAGCAATAGATATTTCTACAAGTAAAGCATTCATTCGATAAACATACAAGCAAAAGAAAAATATACATTTCATTTCTTGGTTCTTTCGTCTCTAGAGAAGTCCTTTCTTAAACAAAGCCTCAATCTTAAAACAATTTCCTTGTGTTATAAGAATAAGCTTAATAGAGATGAAGAAAATCTTAACAGAGGAAATACAGTGTTTTTTGTGGAGTATTTTTTAGATGGGAGAATGTGCTAACAGAGCAACAAAAAAAAAGAATCAATTAGGTCTGTATATAAGATGCCACAATGTACAAATCCCTGGGAGATTAAATAAAAGAGTTCTCATAATGTGATATGATACCAGCCTGTATAACTCATATCAATTTTCTCTCTCTGGTCAATGTTGCAGCTGATGTGGGAAAGATGGTCTATGTTCCATAATTGGTGGAGTTACCATAAAATATTGCTATTATGGGATAATGTTTATGACCTTATCCAATGCTTATTTGTCATTGGGATTCCAAGATCCCCTGTAGCAGTTTTATTAAATATTTTCAATATAGAAAAAGTGTATAAGCGCCCCCTATAATACTAAACAAATAATAAAAGCTGTTAAAACTCAAATGCATCAAAAACTATTTTAAAGAAAGTGAAAAAAGTAGCAAGTAGCACATAAAATAACAATAAGAAATATACAAAGTAGAGGTTTATTTAACCCCTTAAGGACCAAACTTCTGGAATAAAAGGGAATCATGTCATGTGTCCTTAAGGGGTTAAACAAGCCAGGAAAGTGCTTGGATTTGAAATAAAAAATGTTGTTACTAAAATATGTAACCAAATGTTGCAAACTTAAGTATTGTGTAAAGATTGTGATACGCTGTAATACTGCTAAACGTTCTTTAAACAGCATGTAGTTTAAAGGTTCATGGATCCACACAGTGGGGCAAAAGAAGAAACTTGCTCTTTTACAGATTCTGCCCATGTTTTCCTCTGTGATTCTGCAGTATTGGAAGCTGGAGTCGGTTCAATAAACAATTTCACCTTACAGATTCCTCGGAAAGTTAGCTTGATTGGGACTGCTTAAAGGACCACTCTAGGCACCCAGACTTAATGAAGCTTCAGCTTCAGCTTAATGAAGTGGTCTGGGTGCCAGGTCCAGCTAGGGTTAACCCAATTTTGCAGTGAGAGCACGCAAGCGTCCATAGGAAAGCATTGTAAATGCTTTCCTATGCGACCGGCTGAATGCGCGCGCAGCTCTTGCCGCGCGTGCGCATTCAGCCGACGGGGCGGAGAGGAGGAGGAGAGCTCCCCGCCCAGCGCTGGAAAAAGGTAAGTTTTACCCCTTTTCCCGTTTCCAGAGCCGGGAGGGAGGGGGACCCTGAGGGTGAGGGCACCCTCAGGGCACTCTAGTGCCAGGAAAACCAGTATGTTTTCCTGGCACTAGAGTGGTCCTTTAAGTGGATAGAAAAAGAGCACACCATTGGCAGGAACGTTAAAAATTTACTTTATTACTAGTAATATGCTTACATGGGTAGTTATTCCTTACGCTATTTACCGTTACAAACTGTCTCAAAACCGGTGATACCTTGTGTACCTGGTTAGTCTCTGTACTGAGGCAGGAGACGGAGTGACTGCCCACTAAGTTGTGATAAGGTTACCAGATGCATTTTTTTTCTAAGTGGAACTTCTTTCAGGGTATCCTTCCTTCCTGTAAGCTGCCTATATGTACCATGTCACACTGGCGTAGTGTGGGGGGCTAGAGAAGCTGTTACCCTGGGTGCAAAATTCTTAGGGCTCACCCCTCCTTCCCTACCCGCCTCGTCTCCATGATGTGTGTGACACTGATAGTTGCGTTGCATAATTTGCGTAACACTACTTTAGGCGTAGATTTGAAAAATTATGCAAAACAAAAGTCGGTGTCACACACTTGCCCTTGTTACGGGACTCGGGGAGTGGTAACAGTCCATGGGCTAGGGGCGCTGTACTTGACTACCCACGGGCTCTGGCAACCCACTGCCCTATTGGTCTCTTCAGTTTGCAATCGGTTGCAAAGCAACTGGTAGAAACATTAACTAAACAGTGAAAAGAGAAATGGAATGCTTAAAAAGTGGTCATAACGTGATTATAAAATAATTATAAAATACACATTAAATACATTAGTTAAGATAAGAAGATATAATGACATGACAAAAATATATCTCAATAAATAAATAAAATTAAAATTACATAATACATCACATCTAAAAATCATTTTAAAAAATACACAATTCAAACCCTATATTTAACCCCTTTGGTCTCTAACTCGGAAGATCCATTGCGTTTTTTCCTAGGGCTTTATTATCTTATATTATCATCTCCTATCCCCTCCTTTTTTTACCTTCCTAATGGCCATAATTAGAAGTGAATTGAGTAGTGAGACTGCAGGGGTATGATCTATACATGAAAACTGCTTCATTAAGCTAAAGTTGTTTTGGTGCCTATAGTGTCCCTTTAACAATTCATTGCAGTTCAACGCCAAACACGTTCTGGATTTGTTTTAAATATACTGCTATATTGTATGTTTTCTTGTTCTTTGAAAGTGCAAGGTGTGACCATTTTTCACTTTGTTAAATATTTGCCCCCAGGTTTGTATTGGGAGACAAAACATTTTATTACTTCACTCTAAATGGCTACTAAACTGCAGAAACGTCTTTCATTGAAAAAGTGAAAAGAAAAGTTGATTCCATATTAGCCCATCATTTATATAATTTAGTGCCACATTTGGGAATATTTGGAATTCATGGCTAGCTTTGGATAGTGTATACAATTTTGTCAGGTAAAACCTTTTGGATAGGGTAGAAAATGTTGTCGGGCATAGCCTTCTTTTAAATAAGTAAGAGGTAAAAAGAGAAATGTACTTATTTATTTACATATTTCCAACTTTTTGTGGGTTGGAGAGAAAACAAATAAAAAAAAATGTTATAGATTTATGAAACTCTGTTTTCCCAATGGGACAATCATAAGACTGCAATGCTTGAAAGAATCTCTAAATGCTTTCATATCTCAGAGGAATGGAGAAGCTGTGCTGAGTTTGGCCAAGATCATGAACAGTGAAACAAAAACTCATTTTCAATCTTTAGAACAAAGTAGACGAAAATTGAATATGACAGTGCTGGAAATGATTATCCTACCTATTGTCACTTTATCTCCAGAGAATAAACATTTAGGTTTCAGAGCATGTGTTTACACTCTATATAGTTAATTCACTAAACCAGATATTGTGGAGTAGTGATGTCGCGAACATAAAATTTTCCGTTCGTGAACGGCGAACGCGAACTTCCGCAAATGTTCGCAAACCAGCGAACCGGGCGAACCGCCACAGACTTCACTGGGCAGGCAAATTTTAAAACCCACAGGGACTCTTTCTGGCCACAATAGTGATGGAAAAGTTGTTTCAAGGGGACTAACACCTGGACTGTGGCATGCCGGAGGGGGATCCATGGCAAAACTTCCATGGAAAATTACACAGTTGATGCAGAGTCTGGTTTTAATCCATAAAGGGCATACATCACCTAACATTCCTAAATCACAATGGATATGGATTGACACCTGACATATTGACACCTCGACATATGACATATTGACACCTTGCCATATGGATTGACACCTGTCCTCAGAGACCCTAATACACACTGACACAGAGCAGAATAGGGACTGTTCCCCCTACATTGGGTCACTTGGCAGATATGGATTGACACCTGTCTTCAGAGACCCTGATACACACTGACACAGAGCAGAATAGGGACTGTTCCCCCTACATAGGGTCACTTGGCAGATATGGATTGACACCTGTCCTCAGGGACCCTGATACACACTGACACAGAGCAGAATAGGGACTGTTCCCCCTACATAGGGTCACTTGGCAGATATGGATTGACACCTGTCCTCAGAGACCCTAATACACACTGACACAGAGCAGAATAGGGACTGTTTCCCCTACGTAGGGTCACTTGGCAGATATGGATTGACACCTGTCTTCAGAGACCCTGATACACACTGACACAGAGCAGAATAGGGACTGTTCCCCCTACATAGGGTCACTTGGCAGATATGGATTGACACCTGTCCTCAGGGACCCTGATACACACTGACATAGAGCAGAATAGGGACTGTTCCTCCTACATAGGGTCACTTGGCAGATATGGATTGACACCTGTCCTCAGGGACCCTGATACACACTGACACAGAGCAGAATAGGGACTGTTCCTCCTACATAGGGTCACTTGGCAGATATGGATTGACACCTGTCCTCAGGGACCCTGATACACACTGACACAGAGCAGAATAGGGACTGTTCCTCCTACATAAGGTCACTTGGCAGATATGGATTGACACCTGTCCTCAGAGACCCTAATACAAACTGACACAGAGCAGAATAAGGAATATTCACTAAATGCCAAACATTGTTATACAGGGGAATATACAGTAAATAAGGATAAGGGGGGGACCTACTGTCCTCCGGCCTGGCCCCCACCCCTGTGCGGTGGGTGGGGGCCATAAATCACAATGGGGGGGACCTACTGTCCTCCCGCCCGCCCCCACCTGTGAGCGGTGGGAGGGGGCCATAAAAATAATGAGGGGGGGACCTACTGTATGATGTTGTATCGATCAGGTAGTGTAAGGGTAACGCCCGCTACACAGTGACAGACCAAACTCCCCATTTAAAGCACCGCAAATAGTCCATTTGCACAACCGCAAACTCCCCATTTGCACAAGGTTGGATACCAAGCTAGCCATGTCCCGTTCCTTGTCCTCACTGATGTCATTGAAGGTCTCTTCCTCCACCCAGCCATGTACAACACCAAGGATCCCTGAAAGGTGACAACAAGCCCCCTGGGACGCCTGCTGTGTTTGGTCATCCACCTCCTCAAAGCCACCTTCCTCCTCTGACTCCTCTTCTTCAGACTCCTCTCTCTGCGTTGCCTCTCTCTGCGTTATTATAAGGTGTGTTAAGTAGTACTATTCTTATCAGTTTAATCCCTGTTACGAGTAGAGGACTATTTCCTTGTTTCGCCAAACCCCTTCAAAGATGGAAAAAGCGGTATGAGTGGAAGAAACGAGGAAATGTGGTCAGGTGGTGGTGCTAGCCCCACCGAGGGCTTGTACCCAGGTATGCTAATAAACTGAAAAAAGAAAAAAATCTCCCAAGAAGGAGATCTAAAACTGGCATAGGAAAAGGTTAGACAACTATAATAAAGTGATACCTACAAATCCTAGTGAGCATAGGTGTATAATAGAGGGAGAAAGGGAAAGCAGAGTAATGCTTCCTAATACCATGGTTAGTACCCTTTGTTAAAGTAAATTGAGTAATGGACAAAAGTCTTTATTGTATCATTTATAAATAACAAAGGGATACTATACTCATTCCCCTATAGTGGCTAATTGTGTAATAATGGTAATATGGCAGAGAGTATGGAGACCGGAGTGATGCTGTCATAAAAAGTGTCAATAAGGTGATGTAAAGTTAAATGTATCACAGACACACAGCCACCCTTTCTCTTAGCTAGTTTCCAGAAATGCTGGATAGGTAGAAGGGCTATAAAGACTCAGAGAGGTCTAAGAAGAATCCTCTAAACTAGCCCTAATCTCCTTAAACACCTTCAAGGGTGTTCTAAGCTAAAGCTCAATCTAAACGTTTAGATGACTGCCTGATTTCCCATCACAGATGCTGGCTAGGAATAACACTGTGCAAGACAAAGAGTGGGTCTAAGGGCCCATAGTGCAGTAAAGTGTCCCTAGTGAAGTGAAAAAGAGAATAACGAACTGGCGTCCAAGAGAATAACGAGCTGGCGCCCTATCAGGGGACGTGTATATGGCATCGATTTTAGGAACCGGGAGATGGAAAAAGATGCTTGGTCGGTCCTCCTACTTCAAATTTGGGGCACTGCGCGTTCAATCTAATGTGCCACCATATAGGAGTGGTGTGTTAAGTACTACTATTCCTATCAGTTTAATCCTTGTTATGTGCCTTTTTTTGGGTTTGGTTTTTGAAGCCACAGTGCAGCACCAGAGGCCCAAAAAATTAGGCATGTACACTTGCCTGAAAAATTAGGTATTGTTTCCCAGGCAGAAAGTGCCCTAAAACATTGCGGCTTGAACCCTAGTTGGTGGCGGATAAGTCACGCAAGTCAACCGGCATTCAGAGCTAAAATACAGCAGCATGTGGACCATTTTTAGCCCAAGGCAGCTCATCTCATCAAGCCTTTTTTAGTCGAATGTATCGCCCACTGTCAGTCCCTTCGGGATCCATCCCTCATTCATCTTAATAAAGGTGAGGTAATCTAGATTTTTTTGACCTAGGCAATTTCTCTTCTCAGTGACAATACCTCCTGCTGCACTGAAGGTCCTTTCTGACAGGACACTTGAAGTGGGGCAGGCCAGAAGTTCTATCGCAAATTGGGATAGCTCAGGCCACAGGTCAAGCCTGCACACCAAGTAGTCAAGGGGTTCATCGCTCCTCAGAGTGTCGATATCTGCAGTTAAGGCAATGTAGTCTGCTACCCATCGGTCGAGTCGTTCTCTGAGGGTGGATCCCGAAGGGCTGTGGCGATGCGTAGGACTTAAAAATCTCCGCATGTCCTCCATCAACAACACGTCTTTTAAGCGTCCTGTCCTTGCCGGCGTGGTCGTGGGAGGAGGAGGATTACTTTCACCTCTTCCCCTGTTAGATTCCCGTTGTGCTGTGACATCACCCTTATACGCTGTGTAAAGCATACTTTTTAATTTATTTTGCAAATGCTGCATCCTTTCCGACTTGTTGTAATTTGGTAACATTTCAGCCACTTTCTGCTTATACCGGACACCCTGTACAGGTCGTTCTCCTTCAGCCTCTTCATACGAGGGTCCCTCAACAGGCACGACAGCATGAAAGACCCCATTTGCACAAGGTTGGATCCTGAGCTACTCATTTCCCGTTCCTCATCCTCAGTGATCTCAATAAAGGTATGTTCTTCCCCCCAGCCACGTACAACACCACGGGTACCAGATAGGTGACAACGAGCACCCTGGGATGCCTGTTGTGGTTGGTCTTCCTTCTCCTCCTCAAAGCCACATTCCACCTCTGACTCCTCTTCTTCACAATCCTCTTCCAGCGTTGCCGCGGGTCCGGCAAGCGATGCTGATAGGGCTGTTTCTGGTGGTGATGGTGACCACAACTCTTCCTCTTCATGCTCATCTACGGCCTGATCCAGCACTCTTCGCAGGGCACGCTCCGGGAAGAAAACAAATGGTATGATGTCGCTGATGGTGCCTTCTGTGCGACTGACTAGGTTTGTCACCTCCTCAAAAGGACGCATGAGCCTACAGGCATTGCGCATGAGCGTCCAGTAACATGTCAAAAAAATTCCCTGCTCCCCAGAGGCTGTCCTAGCACCCCGGTCATACAAATATTCATTAACGGCTTTTTCTTGTTGGAGCAGGCGGTCGAACATTAGGAGTGTTGAATTCCAACGTGTCGGGCAGTCGCAAATCAAGCGCCTCACTGGCATGTTGTTTCGCCGCTGGATATCTGCAAAGTGCGCCATGGCCGTGTAGGAACGCCTGAAATGGCCACACACCTTCCTGGCCTGCTTCAGGACGTCCTGTAAGCCTGTGTACTTATGCACAAAGCGTTGTACGATCACATTACACACATGTGCCATGCACGGCACATGTGTCAACTTGCCCAACTTCAATGCCGCCAACAAATTTGTTCCGTTGTCACAAACCACTTTGCCGATCTCCAGTTGCTGCGGAGTCAGCCACTTTTCCACCTGTGCGTTCAGAGCGGACAGGAGTGCATGTCCGGTGTGACTCTCTGCTTTCAAGCAAGTCAAACCCAAGACGGCGTGACACTGCCGTATCCGGGATGTGGAATAGTACCTGGGGAGCTGGGGGGGTGCCGTTGATGTGGAGCAAGACGCAGCAGCAGAAGAGGACTCAGCCGAGGAGGTTAAGGAAGAGGATGGAGTAGGAGGAGTAGAGGAGGTGGCAGCAGGCCTGCCTGCAAGTCGTGGCGGTGTCACCAACTCCTCTGCAGAGCCACGCATTCCATGCTTGGCAGCCGTCAGCAGGTTTACCAAATGCGCAGTGTAGGTGATATACCTGCCCTGACCATGCTTTGCAGACCAGGTATCAGTGGTCAGATGGACCCTTGCCCCAACACTTTGTGCCAGATATGCCATTACTTCCTTTTGCACAATCGAGTACAGTTTGGGGATTGCCTTTTGTGAAAAGAAATTTCGTCCGGGTACCTTCCACTGCGGTGTCCCAATAGCTACAAATTTTTTGAACGCCTCAGACTCCACCAGCTTGTATGGTAAAAGCTGGCGGGCTAATACAAGCCAGCTGTCAGACGCTGGGCAAGGGGGTTGTAACGGATCACCTGGCACCCCGACTTGGTACCTCCGTTAATGGATGCTCCTAGCGCTTCCTGAGGACTCCAAGCACTCTGGCAGACACCACAATCACCGAATCCGAGAAACCTTTTAAATTCTCCCAAGCATATGAATGCTGTAGACCATTGAATAGGAACCATACGAATAGGCTTGTACTCCTAGCAGTCAACTGGAACAGCATGCAATAAATCCTTCCCCCCAATAATGAGACGACACATCACTTTGAGGGTAAAACAGGAACTCTGGACTGGCTCATCCAGCCTGGCTTTTATTACACTAATCCACATACAGGCCACACCCAGGGGAAGGCATAAAATAACCAATCACATACATGGTTCAGCCCACACATCCCCTCCCCTCAGATAACATTAAACTCAATTATCCGGTACACTTTTTCAGCCAAGTTCTGGATGTACCCCAAAACCCGGGGGTACACCTTTAAATCCAGCATCGCTGGATAGCCCTTATTCAGGGGGACAACATATCCAAACTTCAAGTAATTCGGATGAATGGTTCGTGAGATATGGGGTTCCAAAGATTTGACCGACCGCATGGGTAAAGTATCCGAAAACAGTTCCATGCATTTTGGCCCTGCGGTCGGTCACAAACAAGGGAATGAAAACAGGCGAATTGCCTGTGTTATAGAGCCTGGAGAGGGTTTGAATGAATTCCCTTGTTTATGGGGCTCTTTCTACCGAACGGCGGGTCATTCGGTAGTTTCCATACGAATTTCTGGAAGTATGGAGGTCTCAGCGGTGTTTGCCTAGTCAAGTGTCCGATTTTAGTTCCAGACACTCGACGGCAAAACACCGCTGTTCGGTAGTTTAAGATGGCCGCCGCCACGTGTTTGTTTCCCGAATGGCGGCCACCCAGAGGACAAAGACCACACTGCACTGATTGCCAATTACCTGTTTGCAACATTGTTGCAAACGGTAATTGGAGGCACACTCATTCCTGGGTGGTCTGGTTGTTCGGTAGTTTCACTCAATATACTGAATGGAGTGATTCTACCGAACAATCAGATGAATGTTGCATACAAATCACCCAGGATACACTTAACACATCTATAAATACATATATAATATTACAGGCAGTACACTCGAATATGCTTCACAGTCTTAAAGGGACAGTAGTCCCAAAAGTCCCAATATGTCCATAGATGCTGTTAAAAGGGCCAGTAGCAGCAATATACAGTACAATATGCCCCAAATAACCCAGGGGCCATAGTCAGTAGGTAGGAGGCTAGCAAACAGGCTTCTCCAGGGCCCAGTGGCGAGGTTGGTTTCGCCACATTTCTCCCCTTTTCCAAACAGACTAACAGGGTACCTGACCTCTTGCCGGTCAGTGCCCTTGTTAGTCCAGCAGCCCACCCACAAAACAGAAACAGCAGTACAGCCCACCCACAATAAATGGTTACTACACCTGAGTAATGGAAAAACTTGTCCAGGTCCAGGTGCCTCACCCCGGCTGTGTGGGGGACTGGTAGGCTGTTTTGGTGGGTTGCTGAGTGGGCAGAGACCAGCGGTACTCTGCCCTGGTGCCAGCACTACTACAGGAGTAGTCTGGTTGGAGCCTGGTTGCTGGAGACCGACTGTCTCCCCTTTAGCTGCGCAGCTCTGCTGCTGGAGACCGACTGTCTCCCCTTTAGTTACACAGCTCTGCTGCTGGAGACAGACTGTCTCCCCTTTGGCTAAACAGCCCTGTTGTGGGGGGGCAGGACCGACCGTCCCTACCCCCTGTGCTGGAAGTGCAGAGACCACGGTCCCATCTGTACAGGTGTGGGGCTTACAGTCTCCCCCTGGTACATTAAGCTGCCGCTGGGGAGAGGTGGTAACCAGCTCCTCTCCCATTAGAACACTCTGCCCATTGATGATCCGCCGCTGGGGAGAGGTGGTAACAATCTCCTCTCCCATGCCTACTTTCAGTCTTTGTGGAGGGAGACCGACTGTCTCTCCTCCCAATTCAGTGTCCTGCTGCTGGGGAATAGAGACTGGGCTCTCTATTCCCAAAAAATCACGCTGCTGCTGGGGGGTAGGACCAACTACCTCTGCCCCCTGTAACTCAGCCTTCCGCTGGGGAGGGAGGACGCTGCTCTCCTCTCCCTGCACTTCACACTGCATTCCCGGCATATCACTCTGCTGCTGGGGGATAGGACCCACTACCTCTGCCCCCTGTAACTCAGCCTGCCGCTGGGGAATGGAGACTGGGCTCCCAATTCCCTGCAATTCACACTGCCGCTGGGGAATGGAGACTGGGCTCCCAATTCCCAACAAATCACACTGCCGCTGGGGAGGGAGGACGGCCCCTTCAGCTCCCTGTAACTTGGGCGCAGAGACCACGGTCCCATCGGCGCTGGTGTGGGGCTTACGGTCTCCCCTTGGTGGGTTAGGCTGCCGCTGGAGAGAGGGTGTAACAAGCTCCTCTCTCTGAACTGTAACCTGCCGCTGGGGAGCAAGGATGGCCCCTTCAGCTCCCTGTAACTTGGGCACAGAGACCACGGTCCCATCTGCGCTGGTGAGGGGTTTACTGTCTCCCCTTGGTGGGTTAGGTTGTCGGTGGGAAGAGGGGGTAACAAACTCCTCTCCCTTACACACCTTCAACCGCTGGGGAGAGGGGATAACAGGCTCCTCTCCCTGCACCGTAGACTGCCGCTGGGGAGCAAGAACGGCACTTTCAGCTCCCTGTAACGCACACTGCCGCTGGGGATCTGGGCCGACTGCCCAGCATCCCTGTAGGGCCGGTAGAGAGACCGCAGTCCCATCTCCACCTGCCATCTGTGGGTCTTCCCAGGACCAATCCGTGAGGCCCCTCAACATTTGTGAGTAAGGGCCACCTGCTTCCCCACCTGGCAACTCTGGCTGCTGCTGGGGATCTGGGCCGGCTGCCCAGCATCCCGGTGGGCCCGGTGGAGAGACCTTGGTCCCATCTCTACCTGCCTGTTGTGGTTCCTCACAGGACCAGTCTATGAGGACCCCCACTTCGGGTTCCTCCCGCCGCCTCAGGGAAAGACGGCTAACCTCCTCGGATGCAGCCTCTACTCGGCTGCTGTAACGCTCCTGCTGCTGAGCATACTTCCTCTCTTTCGCCAACCGGAATTCTCGGTCCAGCCTTGTGTTTCGCTCAGCCATGACCTGGTTCCAGATCACCCGGCGTGTCTCCATGGGTATATCATCCCCATACTCGGCCACTCGCTGCCTCACCTCGGCCAGCCAATCATCTCCAGAGCCAGAACCTTCCATACTAGTCTGCTCCCAGGGGCGCTGCACGACTGCTAGCGTTGCCCTCAATTTGTAAATCCAAACGTACTGTGTCTCCGAGCTGCTTTACCTCGCACTAGGACGCCATCCCACCGCTGCCACCAATGTAACGGATCACCTGGCACCCCGACTTGGTACCTCCGTTAATGGATGCTCCTAGCGCTTCCTGAGGACTCCAAGCACTCTGGCAGACACCACAATCACCGAATCCGAGAAACCTTTTAAATTCTCCCAAGCATATGAATGCTGTAGACCATTGAATAGGAACCATACGAATAGGCTTGTACTCCTAGCAGTCAACTGGAACAGCATGCAATAAATCCTTCCCCCCAATAATGAGACGACACATCACTTTGAGGGTAAAACAGGAACTCTGGACTGGCTCATCCAGCCTGGCTTTTATTACACTAATCCACATACAGGCCACACCCAGGGGAAGGCATAAAATAACCAATCACATACATGGTTCAGCCCACACATCCCCTCCCCTCAGATAACATTAAACTCAATTATCCGGTACACTTTTTCAGCCAAGTTCTGGATGTACCCCAAAACCCGGGGGTACACCTTTAAATCCAGCATCGCTGGATAGCCCTTATTCAGGGGGACAACATATCCAAACTTCAAGTAATTCGGATGAATGGTTCGTGAGATATGGGGTTCCAAAGATTTGACCGACCGCATGGGTAAAGTATCCGAAAACAGTTCCATGCATTTTGGCCCTGCGGTCGGTCACAAACAAGGGAATGAAAACAGGCGAATTGCCTGTGTTATAGAGCCTGGAGAGGGTTTGAATGAATTCCCTTGTTTATGGGGCTCTTTCTACCGAACGGCGGGTCATTCGGTAGTTTCCATACGAATTTCTGGAAGTATGGAGGTCTCAGCGGTGTTTGCCTAGTCAAGTGTCCGATTTTAGTTCCAGACACTCGACGGCAAAACACCGCTGTTCGGTAGTTTAAGATGGCCGCCGCCACGTGTTTGTTTCCCGAATGGCGGCCACCCAGAGGACAAAGACCACACTGCACTGATTGCCAATTACCTGTTTGCAACATTGTTGCAAACGGTAATTGGAGGCACACTCATTCCTGGGTGGTCTGGTTGTTCGGTAGTTTCACTCAATATACTGAATGGAGTGATTCTACCGAACAATCAGATGAATGTTGCATACAAATCACCCAGGATACACTTAACACATCTATAAATACATATATAATATTACAGGCAGTACACTCGAATATGCTTCACAGTCTTAAAGGGACAGTAGTCCCAAAAGTCCCAATATGTCCATAGATGCTGTTAAAAGGGCCAGTAGCAGCAATATACAGTACAATATGCCCCAAATAACCCAGGGGCCATAGTCAGTAGGTAGGAGGCTAGCAAACAGGCTTCTCCAGGGCCCAGTGGCGAGGTTGGTTTCGCCACATTAATGTGGCGAAACCAACCTCGCCACTGGGCCCTGGAGAAGCCTGTTTGCTAGCCTCCTACCTACTGACTATGGCCCCTGGGTTATTTGGGGCATATTGTACTGTATATTGCTGCTACTGGCCCTTTTAACAGCATCTATGGACATATTGGGACTTTTGGGACTACTGTCCCTTTAAGACTGTGAAGCATATTCGAGTGTACTGCCTGTAATATTATATATGTATTTATAGATGTGTTAAGTGTATCCTGGGTGATTTGTATGCAACATTCATCTGATTGTTCGGTAGAATCACTCCATTCAGTATATTGAGTGAAACTACCGAACAACCAGACCACCCAGGAATGAGTGTGCCTCCAATTACCGTTTGCAACAATGTTGCAAACAGGTAATTGGCAATCAGTGCAGTGTGGTCTTTGTCCTCTGGGTGGCCGCCATTCGGGAAACAAACACGTGGCGGCGGCCATCTTAAACTACCGAACAGCGGTGTTTTGCCGTCGAGTGTCTGGAACTAAAATCGGACACTTGACTAGGCAAACACCGCTGAGACCTCCATACTTCCAGAAATTCGTATGGAAACTACCGAATGACCCGCCGTTCGGTAGAAAGAGCCCCATAAACAAGGGAATTCATTCAAACCCTCTCCAGGCTCTATAACACAGGCAATTCGCCTGTTTTCATTCCCTTGTTTGTGACCGACCGCAGGGCCAAAATGCATGGAACTGTTTTCGGATACTTTACCCATGCGGTCGGTCAAATCTTTGGAACCCCATATCTCACGAACCATTCATCCGAATTACTTGAAGTTTGGATATGTTGTCCCCCTGAATAAGGGCTATCCAGCGATGCTGGATTTAAAGGTGTACCCCCGGGTTTTGGGGTACATCCAGAACTTGGCTGAAAAAGTGTACCGGATAATTGAGTTTAATGTTATCTGAGGGGAGGGGATGTGTGGGCTGAACCATGTATGTGATTGGTTATTTTATGCCTTCCCCTGGGTGTGGCCTGTATGTGGATTAGTGTAATAAAAGCCAGGCTGGATGAGCCAGTCCAGAGTTCCTGTTTTACCCTCAAAGTGATGTGTCGTCTCATTATTGGGGGGAAGGATTTATTGCATGCTGTTCCAGTTGACTGCTAGGAGTACAAGCCTATTCGTATGGTTCCTATTCAATGGTCTACAGCATTCATATGCTTGGGAGAATTTAAAAGGTTTCTCGGATTCGGTGATTGTGGTGTCTGCCAGAGTGCTTGGAGTCCTCAGGAAGCGCTAGGAGCATCCATTAACGGAGGTACCAAGTCGGGGTGCCAGGTGATCCGTTACAGGGGTGACTTTCTGACATTGGCTTCTTACGCTCAAACATGTCCTTGACAGACACCTGACTGTGGGCAGATGAGCGGGAACTGCTCAAGGCGAGAGACGGAGTGGCGGATGGTTGAGAGGGGGCAAGGAGGACAGCAGTGGTTGATGTGGCTGATGATGCTGGACCAGGAGGAGAATGGCGGCTTTGAGTTTGTGTGCTGCTTGTACTCATGTGTTGATCCCATAGGCATTTGTGATGTGCGATCATGTGCCTACGCAAAGCAGTTGTACCTAGGTGGGTGTTGGACTTCCCACGACTCAGTTTCTTTTGGCACAGGTTGCAAATGGCATCGCTGTTGTCCGAGGCAGACACACAAAAAAAATTCCACACTGCTGAGCTCTGCAATGACGGCATTCTGGTGGTGGACACAGCATGCGTTGATTGGCGTGCTGTCGGGCTGACCCCAGGTGCCGATGCATGCTGTCTGACTGTGCCACTAGCTCCTTGCGACGACCTCCCCCTGCTTCCAACTCGTCTCCTCCTCCTCTCTGTCTCCCCATCTGAACTTTCACCCTGTTCTTCTTCTTGCTGAGCGGGCACCCACGTGACATCCATGGACACATCGTCATCATCAACCACTTCACTTGTATCTGACAACTCAGCAAAGGAAGCAGCAGCGGGTACAACATCATCATCATCACATCGTACGTCCATGTGTGTAATGCTGCCTGACTGAGACATATCCCTGTTATCTACATCCTCTGGCAATAATGGTTGGGCATCACTCATTTCTTCAAAAGGATGTGTAAATAACTCCTCTGACAGATAAAGTGAAGCGGCTGTGGTGCTAGTGCTGGTGCTGGCGGCAGGCGGGTGAGTGGTATATTGAGAGGTGCCCGAAGCTAAGCTGGAGGAGGATGGTGCATCAAGGTTCCGAGCGGAAGCTGTAGAAGATTGGGTGTCCTGTGTTAGCCAGTCAACTATGTCCTCAGAACTTTTCAAGTTCAAGTTCATAGTATGTGGCCTCTGAAAACTGGGAATTATTCTAGGGCAAAAGGGAATCACAGCACCACGACCACGGTGGCCTGCCTCTGCCTGTCATTTTTTTTGGATTAGTGGTACTATGCGTGCAAGCTACTGTGAGACCAGATATGAGTGGCACTGTGCAGTGGCAGAGGTTGGCAGAGAACACGCTGTAGGCCTGACACCCGCTTGAAGACAACTAACTGCTATTCAATCTATAACAGTGAAAAAAGTTTTATGTTTTTAAATGCATGCTATTGTGACACCAGATATGAGTGGCACTGTGCACTGGCAGAGGTTGGCAGAGTACACGCTGTAGGCCTGACACACACGCTTGAAGACAACTAACTGCTATTCAATCTATAACAGTGAAAAAAGTTTTGGGGTTTTTAAATGCACGCTATTGTGACACCAGATATGAATGGCACTGTGCACTGGCAGAGGTTGGCAGAGTACACGCTGTAGGCCTGACACCTGCTTGCAGACAACTAACTGCTATTCAATCTATAACAGTGAAAAAAGTTTTTGGGTTTTTAAATGCAATCTATTGCGACACCAGATAAGAGTGGCACTGTGCACTGGCAGAGGTTGGCAGAGTACACGCTGTAGGCCTGACACACCCGCTTGAAGACAACTAACTGCTATTCAATCTATAACAGAGTAAAAAAATTTTTTTATTTTAAATGCACGCTATTGTGACACCAGATATGAGTGGCACTGTGCACTGGCAGAGGTTGGCAGAGTACACGCTGTTGGCCTGACACACAGACGCTTGCAGACAACTAACTGCTATTCAATCTATTACAGTGAAAAAAAAGTTTTTGGGTTTTTAAATGCACGCTATTGTGACACCAGATATGAGTGGCACTGTGCACTGGCAGAGGTTGGCAGAGTACACGCTGTTGGCCTGACACACAGACGCTTGCAGACAACTAACTGCTATTCAATCTATTTCAGTGAAAAAATGATTTGTTTTTAAATGCAAGCTATTGTGACACCAGATATGAGTGGTGGCACTGGGCAAGTGGGCACAGTATCCACTGTGAGCCTGACACAGAAGCTGGCAGGCAGGCAACTGCAATTAGATTACACAGGGGAAAAAAAAGCAGACTCAAAAGGGCTTTTTGGGGTGCTGTCCTTACAGCAGAGATCAGATGAGTCCTTCAGGACTGTAGTGGACACTGAATACACTAGCCTAGCTATCCATTTCCCTATCAAATGAGCAGCAGCTACACTTTCCCTCCTCTATCTAAGATTGCAGCTTCAGAATGAATCTAAAATGGATGCTGTACAGGAGGTGGGAGGGTCTGGAAGGGAGGGTCTGCTGCTGATTGGCTGGAATGTGTCTGCTGACTGTGAGGCACAGGGTCAAAGTTTACTCAATGATGACGAATAGGGGGCGGATCGCTGTAGGCCTGACACACACGCTTGAAGACAACTAACTGCTATTCAATCTATAACAGTGAAAAAAAGTTTTGGGTTTTTTAAATGCACGCTATTGTGACACCAGATATGAATGGCACTGTGCACTGGCAGAGGTTGGCAGAGTACATGCTGTAGGCCTGACACCTGCTTGCAGACAACTAACTGCTATTCAATCTATAACAGTGAAAAAAGTTTTTGGGTTTTTAAATGCAATCTATTGCGACACCAGATAAGAGTGGCACTGTGCACTGGCAGAGGTTGGCAGAGTACTCGCTGTAGGCCTGACACACCCGCTTGAAGACAACTAACTGCTATTCAATCTATAACAGAGTAAAAAAAAAATTTTATTTTAAATGCACGCTATTGTGACACCAGATATGAGTGGCACTGTGCACTGGCAGAGCTTGGCAGAGTACACGCTGTTGGCCTGACACACAGACGCTTGCAGACAACTAACTGCTATTCAATCTATTACAGTGAAAAAAAAGTTTTTGGGTTTTTAAATGCACGCTATTGTGACACCAGATATGAGTGGCACTGTGCACTGGCAGAGGTTGGCAGAGTACACGCTGTTGGCCTGACACACAGACGCTTGCAGACAACTAACTGCTATTTAATCTATTACAGTGAAAAAAAGTTTTTTTTTTAAATGCACGCTATTGTGACACCAGATACGAGTGGCACTGTGCACTGGCAGAGGTTGGCAGAGTACACGCTGTAGGCCTGACACACAGACGCTTGAAGACAACTAACTGCTATTCAATCTATTACAGTGAAAACATGATTTGTTTTTAAATGCAAGCTATTGTGACACCAGGTATGAGTGGTGGCACTGGGCAAGTGGGCACAGTATCCACTGTGAGCCTGACACAGAAGCTGGCAGGCAGGCAACTGCAATTAGATTACACAGGAAAAAAAAGCAGACTCAAAAGGGCTTTTTGGGGTGCTGTCCTTACAGCAGAGATCAGATGAGTCCTTCAGGACTGTAGTGGACACTGAATACACTAGCCTAGCTATCCATTTCCCTATCAAATGAGCAGCAGCTACACTTTTCCTCCTCTATCTAAGATTGCAGCTTCAGAATGAATCTAAAATGGATGCTGTACAGGAGGTGGGAGGGTCTGGAAGGGAGGATCTGCTGCTGATTGGCTGGAATGTGTCTGCTGACTGTGAGGCACAGGGTCAAAGTTTACTCAATGATGACGAATAGGGGGCGGATCGAACCGCGCAAATGTTCGCCCGCCGTGGCGAACGCGAACAAGCTATGTTCGCCAGGAACTATTCGCCAGCGAACCGCTCGGTACATCACTATTGTGGAGTACTGAAAAAAGGAAAAAGAGACAAACTGGAAAATTAACTGGGATGATTTTAATTATTTATTTATTTTTATGTAGTTTGACTATTCTGCCGTAAAAATCTCTTGTTATAATAAACTATAATATTGTGTAGTAAATAATATCTATAATATAATATCTATTGCTTATAACATGCTTATATTGTAGATAAATACATTAGTAAAGATCTAAACAACGTTTTAGGTTACACTATAAGTGTAACATACTATCAGATTACCAGATGTTTGTATAGTAATGTGATAAGGAATCTGTAGTAATCATGTCCTAGACATTTTGAGCATGGTTAAGTCTTTCACAAAGTCAATTATACATTTTTTCATTCAAAATCCATGTCTTATAAATAGAAAAACACTGACAATATAATGGCTCATATACCAAATGAGCAGTGTGTTGACCATCTGGCAAAATTGCTTTTGATGTGTTTGTTATTGATATGATTGTGACAGTAGTAACCATCACTGAGAGCATACGACTTTCAGTTAAAGTAGGTCCCCAGATGACTCGTGTGTTTAATTCAACAGGTGCCCATTATAGGTGCAGGGTGTTGTGACAGTAGCAATCAATGTACAAATGATGCATTGATATTGTGATAACTCTGCAGTGCCCTCTGCTGACTAAATAGATATTTGTACATTTGCATAATGCTGGGATGACTCATTTGGTATATAATTAGTACAACTATATAAGTAGTTGAATGTATATTGTTGCTTTACATTGTGTATGAAAAAGTTACTTGTATTATATATTTTACGTATTAATTATAATTGCTTGTTCTCCAATGTTCTGTATATTTTGTATTTTAAATGGTTGTCAACACATGTTTAAGGATAAATAACCA
The DNA here is from genome assembly GCF_036172605.1 of Pelobates fuscus. Lineage (NCBI taxonomy): Eukaryota > Metazoa > Chordata > Amphibia > Anura > Pelobatidae > Pelobates > Pelobates fuscus. The sequence continues at coordinate 100,941,401 of NC_086322.1, forward strand.
AAGGCTAGTCTCTGTTCAAAATAAACCATTGTGTAATAGTTACATTGAAACCTGCATGTTTTGTTTGGTTTCTTCAGGTAATCCAACAGAGTTTTTGGATCTGCTTGCTGGCTGCACTATTATCTGGTCCTGGGGATGTTTTAAGAAAAAGCTAGGCCTGAGAGCCACAAGTGCCTTTATAAAGACAGGGATCGATACCTGCCTGGGAGCAGGAGGATAGGCAGAGGGGTTGATACCTGCCTGGGAGATGGAGGCGGAGAAAAAGGGTTCAAGCCAGCCCTGCTGGGGTTGCTGAAGCTGTAGCTGCTGGCATGACCCCCAGTTTCAGTAACAGTCTTCACTGGTAGATTTTAAAACATAGTTTTTAGGGAAGGGGGGTATTGCAAAAATACTTATTTTTTCTACCAGTTTTTAAAGTTTTCTTTTATCTATACCCAGGGCTGCCATCAGAAATTTTGGGGCCCCTGACACAGCTCAAGGTCTGGGCCTCCTGGCGCCTGCAACCGAGTCCCCCCCCCCCCCCCCCGTGCAAGGATTTTTGCCGCCCTAGGCAAAAGTAAAGTTTGCCGCTCCCCCATGTGACATCACAGTGCCCCACCCATATGATCTGCCATGTTAACTAACACAGTGCTGCAGTGCCGCCGTGTTTACAATAAAAGGCCTGCAGGGACAGGCTATAGACACCAGAACCACTACATTAAGCTGCAGTGGTTCTGGGGACTATAGTGTCCCTTTAATGTGAGGTAAATTAAAGATTAGTGCCACGAATAATATACTAGATTGCCTACTTACAACCAGATGAGGATGATGATGGGCTTCAGCTGCCGTCTGGCTCCACTGGTCTGGTGTAGAACAGGCTCTCTAGAGGCGGTTTGTAACTGTGGTCACAAAAATCAATGCTCTGGGAGAACGGGAAGCAGCTCCATTTTTTGAGGGCCCTTTACACAGCTCAAGGTCTGGGTCCCAGGGTCCACCTTCATGTTCCACGAATGAGTTTGTTCACAGGGGTGTGTGGGGGGGGGGGATGTCCTGATGTGTGTAAGGAATGCATTGTATGAATCTGTGTTTGTATGTGTAAGGGCTGCAAGGTGAGTTTGTGTATGTATGGGATGCAGTGTGTGTGTCTGTAAGGGATGCCCTGAGTGTGTGGAAGGGGTGCATTGTGTGTTGCTGTGTGTAAGGGATGCATTGCTTGTGTATGTGTGTGTGTGTAATGCATTGTGTGTTTTTCTGTGTGCAAGGGGTGCATTGTGTGTGTGTGTGATGGATGTCAATCTCTCCCCCTACCCCCGTCAATTTCCTTCTTCCCCCCCCCTCCAATTTCCTTCTTCTCCCCCTCCCTCTCATTGCCTTCTCCCCCCTCCAATTTCCTTCCTTCTCCCCCCTCCAATTTCCTTCCTTCTCCCCCCTCCAATTTCCTTCCTTCTCCCCCTCCAATTTCCTTCCTTCTCCCTCCCTCAAATTTCCTTCCTTCTCCCTCCCTCAAATTTCCTTCCTCTCCCCCTCCCTCAAATTTCCTTCCTCTCCCCCTCCCTCAAATTTCCTTCCTCTCCCCCTCCCTCACATTTCCTTCCTCTCCCCCCCTCACATTTCCTTCCTCTCCCCCCTCCCTCAAATTTCCTTCCTCTCCCCCCTCCCTCACATTTCCTTCCTCTCCCCCCCTCAAATTTCCTCCCTTCCTCTCCCCCCCTCAAATTTCCTCCCTTCCTCTCCCCCCTCAAATTCCTACCTCTCCCTCCCCTCCCTCAAATTTCCTTCCTCTCCCCCCCCAAATTTCCTACCTTCCTTTCCCCCCTCAAATGTCCTCCCTTCCTCTCCCCCCTCAAATGTCCTCCCTTTCTCTCCACCCCTCATATGTCCTCCCTTCCTCTCCACCCCTCATATGTCCTCCCTTCCTCTCCCCCTCCCTCAAATTTCCTCCCTCCCTTTCCCCCCCACTCATTCAAATCCCCCCACCCCCACTCCCTCAAATTTCCTCCCTTCCCTCCCTCTCCCCCCCACTCATTCATATTTCCTCCCTCCCCCCACTCATTCATATTTCCTCCCTCCCCCCCCTCAAATTTCCTCCCTTCCCTCTCCCCCCACTCATTCAAATCCCCCCCCTCCCTCAAATTTCCTCCCTCTCCCCCCCACTCATTCATATTTCCTCCCTCCCCCTCCCTCAAATTTCCTCCCTTCCCTCTCCCCCCCACCCCCACCCCCACTCACTCAAATTTCCTGACACCCGGCGGGCGCGCGAGGGAGCACTCTCCTCTGAGTGCTTCCTCTTCAGCTCCCTCGCGCGCCGCGTACTGATGCCGGAGCCGGAAGATGACGTCATCTTCCGGCTCCGGCATCAGTACGGTGCGCGAGGGAGCTGAAGAGGAAGCACTCAGAGGAGAGTGCTCCCTCGCGCGCCCGCCGGGTGTCAGCAGGGCCAGCCTCTGGGGGGCCCTGAGGTGACCGGCTGCTGGGCCCCCCAGGAGAAGAGGCTGGCCCAGTGGGAACATACCGGGTCGCAGGGCCCCCTGCGACCCGGTATGTTCCCACTGAATGTGGGACCCGGACGACCTGAGCAGTCCGGGCCCCCCAGGACCGCCGGGCCCATGACAACCGTTGCGGTTGTCATGCCCTGATGGCGGCCCTGTCTATACCTTTATCTGCATATGCTTCTTCATGGAGTTACAAATCCTGGCCTTAGATCACTTCTAGATATCTTGTCAATGTATTCTACACAAAGGTTCATACGTGTGAATAGTTATTTATTTAGTCATATCTAAATTATTTTTGTGTACTTTTTATTAATTTATTTATTGCTTAAAATTGTAGCATTGATGATTTTTAGAATCTTTTAATTGTGATGTATTCTTAATATTGATGTCCCGAACAGTTCGCCGGGAACCGTTCGCTGGCGAACATAGCGTGTTCGCGGTCGCAAACACACGCAATGTTCGGTCCGCCCCCTATTCGTCATGGAGGTGGGAGGGTCTGGGAGGGAGGGTCTGCTGCTGATTGGCTGGAATGTGTCTGCTGACTGTGAGGTACAGGGTCAAAGTTTACTCAATGATGACAAATAGGGGCGGACCGAACATCGCGCGTGTTTGCGATTGCGAACACGCTATGTTCACTGGCGAATGGTTCCCGGCGAACTGTTCGGGACATCACTAATTCTTAACTTTTTAACCTATCTCTATATAGCATCTAGAGTATTTATTCTGTATTCAATTCATTTTGAGTTATCTAACATGTCCCTCAGGCAAACAGATTTTGGAACAATATATTCTAAATTTCAAGAATTCCTTTATGGGGATATTAGAGTTTAGAGAGTTAATTCTAGGTATCAGCTAGTGTTACCTGCTGTACATTCAAAAATTTATTTGCTAAAAGTAACCTGTACTCAAATGATCAACATTTTCTAATATATGTAATATATAACTCAAATTCTCTAAAAGATGTAATATATTTCTAAAACCTGGCACGTTGAAGAAGAAATTAAAATTATTATGATACTTCATTTTTTCTACAGGTTACCTAAACACAAAGATTCTGAGTTGACCTATTTTGAAGTCAAAAATGAAAGACGGAGGTCCAAGTAGGTACTACAGCTGGAGCATTTATCAACTAAGTCACCATTCTGTAAAAAAATAAAATAGGTAAGCTAAATCCATATATATAAAATAAAAATGCACAATACAAGCAATATTGGCACATGGTAGTTGCAATTTCTTTGAAGCTTAGACACATTCTCCAAGTATATTTTATGAAGAAACTATCAAAATAAACTAGGCATTATTCTGACATCTCTGCTTTTACACACATAATGGAAACTGTAAATGCTGATCAGAAAGGCAATCTTTTGCAATTTTTAGAAGAATTCACATGGCATAGATCATTTTCTATTATGTAGCTATGAGCAGTCTTTAATGACCTAGTTTTGCTACCATTGAAAGATGAACAGAATGGAGTTCTCGAATGCTACTTCACAATGGAGGAAAATAAAATTTCACAAAATCAATTATTAAAGGACCACTATAGTGCCAGGAAAACAAACTAGTTTTTCTGGCACTATAGGGTCTTGATGTCCCCCCCCCACCCCCCCACCCTCAGGGTCCCCCTCCCGCTGGGCTGAAGGGGTTAAATACTTACCTTTCTACAGCGCCGGGCTCCCTCGGTGTTGGGGAACTCTCCTCCCTCTGCCGACGCATTCAAACAGTCCATAGGAAAGCATTTCTCAATGCTTTCCTATGGATGTCCAGCGTCTTCTTACTGTGATTTTCACAGTGAGAAGTGCGGGAGCGCCTCTAGCAGCGGTCAGTGAGACAGCCACTAGATGCTGGATTAACCCCAGTGTAAACATAGCAGTTTCTCTGAAATTGCTATGTTTACAGCTGCAGGCAGGGTTAACACTAGATGGACCTGGCACCCAGACCACTTCATTGAGCTGAAGTGGTCTGGGTGCCTATAGTGGTGCCTTAAATAATAAAACTCATGGAATGGTCAGGCAACTGGAAGACTTTTACAATATTCTAAAAAAAAAACAATGGGCGGCTAAAAAAACAAAAAAACTTACTCCATCGGTCACCATGTTGTTCTGCACACCGGAAGCTCCACCAGCTCCCAAAGAACAGAGGACTCGGGCTCTGACTCAGAGGGCAACAATGCCATGTTTGACCCAACATCCCCCATCCCTATAGGGGACCTCCACAGCATGCTGTGAGAGCTACGACCGATATCAAGACCACATGGCAGCGGAACTCGGCAAACAAATCTCAGGCCTATGGGAGGACATGGACGAGCTGACCTCTAGCACAAACCAGATGGAGGCCCGAATTGCGAAACTGTCCACAAATTCTACAGCACAGGCCCAAGACATAGCATACTTACATGGGAAAATGTCCGTGATTGAAGATGGCCTGGAGGACCTGAATAACAGGTCCAGACGGAACAACATCTGCATACGCAGCCTTCTCAAGTCTGTCACACCTGAACAATTCATTCTCACCCTCAGGGACATCTTCAGAGCCATAGCCCCAGAACTTACAGCACAAGATCTGGAAATGGACAGGGCTCACAGAGCGCTTTGCCCCCCAAGCCTCAACTTTGCCACCCCGAGAGATGTCATCACTCGACTCCACTATTTCTGAGCAAAAAAGAAAATACTTGTCAGAGATCACCCGCCACGTTATCAAAACTCCCGCCTAGCCTACTTCCAAGATCTTGCCCCGACAATGTTCAAAAAGGGAAGGGACCTTAAGCCCCTCACACTAACTTTCCAACAACACGGGATCAAATACATGTGGGTCCATCCCTTTAAGCTCCTAGTGAGGAAGGACGACCTAACACACATCCTCACCGACACTTCAGAAATGGAATCGTTTGCAGACTCTCTAGGCATCCCGCAGCAAGATGTCACACCTTCCTCGAGGAATCGGGATGAAGAACAGCCAAGGGATAGACCTCGATCACCTCACCCTTTTAAGAAAAAGAAACCCCACCCAACTCTGGAAGGCGCTTCATCGAGAACTCTGAATGCCTAAGTCACAAACCTCCCCAGGGAGCTGATGAGGCCCCAGGAGAAACACCACCACCTCGTTCCTGTTAAACACCAGAGAAGACTCTCTGCAACTATGCCTTAAACCTACCCCACCGCCAGCATAGCCCGTGGGCCTCCCCCACCTATCTCCAGAGGCCTGATTCACCCCATAGAAAAGATCACAAAGGGGGCATGGCCGCTACCACTCTCCCGCTCCAACTCCCATACCTAGAACCAGGCCCACTGAGACCCACCCCCAACTTACCGGGAGAGAAGCGGAGGTCTCCATGGGCGATAGACCCACTACGCTCACTAGTCACCACCCGCAACATCCATACCCCAGGTATAGAAGGTAGCGGAGCCCAGAAAGTACTAACCTTGTCCCCTTGTCCCAACCTCTCCCTGCTTGAAACAGCTCCCATCCCCTAATTAATAGGTCTGGTCAATCACTCCCACAATCTTAACAATTCTGCAACACTAGAAAGGGGAAACGGTATAAATGTCTTATATACGATGCCTGATGATTGTACTGCAGGCTAGGCCAATGGGTATTTGTCCCTGGCAAATGGGTGATGTAAATATGACATATTAGCGTAACTTAACAACCAGATTAGTTGATTTAGATACCATGTTAAGTATAAGGTGTATATTCTGAACTACAGAACCAAGATGCAAACCAAGACAAGGGTTAATACAACCCTGTGATGACACAGGAAGGGGGAATGGGTTACCTTATGAATCGCAGCTTCCAAAGAGGAGACAGCCCACCACTGTACTTCCCCCCCACCCTACGCCAATGTACACTGATGCAGCATTGCCTCTAAATGTTGGAAATCAACTAAACTGACAGCACAAACTACAGACACAGGAATATGGAATGACAGACACCCATCCTACAGACCCAGTCAATCCCAGAACCAAATCCACAAATTATATACCCAAACCCCCACAACCTACAGAGCCAAACACCGGAGCGACTTCCTGACAACCTTAGTTCCGCCCACTTAGCAGACGACAAGTAGGAGACCACATGTCTGAAATGACCCGACCGGACAATCCGACTGATGAAACTCGGACTTAACACATGGCAAAGAGTCCAAAACCCAAACACCCCATCCCACCCAATCCACACCGAATGTCTACTAGGATGGCACAGACAGATGTTGACATAATGAGGGAACACAGGGGACCACAGGAACACAGAGAATCACCTCCAACCAGGGTCATACCCTGACTACTCAACTACCCCGGGTATATAGAGTTATTAAATGTTTACTATATGTTTTTGCATGTTTTCATATGTTACCAATTTTTTCCTATTTCTCAAGGTATACAATAGAATGTTAAATTCGTTGAAGCCACTCTCTCCCACAAGCAACACTTCACCCTCATTAAGGTAAAGCCACCCCATGATGTTCACCACCAAAAGGGATCCGTGAACGATTTCATAACTCTATACCAACTAGCCACATGAATAGTGGTGAGTACCAAACTGCACCCAGTGCACAGGGAGAGGGAGAAACAGAAACGTGAAAAACTCACCTCATCCTCTTTGGGTCCAGTCAGGGACACCACCCACATTAAGAACTACCTCCAAAGAGCCACTGCCAACCCCCAACACCACCTGGCAAACATAACGTAAGACCACGGCAGATCAATACAACCCTCCACACCCTCTCCCACCTCTACTATCCCCCCTCTTCTCCACTATCCCTTCCTCTCCACCCTTCTCTCCACCACCCCCCAACCCGTCCCACCCCTATCCATCACACCCCGAATGGGCGCCCTTGCGCCCTAGGCCCTCCCCCTGCATAATCACCCACCCACCCTATTTATTACCAGCTCAAACACACACAACCCAAAAATGCCAAAAATAATTTCTTGTGTCTCCCTAAACTGCAAGGGCCTAAACAACCCCGCAAAGCAACATCAACTTTTACAATGGGCAAATAGAACCAGGGCCGACATCATCCTTCTCCAGGAAACACACTACGAAAGCTCCAGGCCCTTGCCCCTGAAAAACAGAAACTACAAGGAATGCCATCTAGCAAACTCATTCTTGACCACAGCAAAACACTTCAGCAACCACAAATATGCTATTAAATACATATATGCCTCTAACGCCTCAGACCCAACCTTCTAGACAGCCCTACGTGCCCACCTAAAACTATTTGCCTCCCACTTCAACGCAGCACTTGCCCCCCTAATAGATAGAAAATGCCCCTCCATAAACAGGAAACGTACACCCCTCACCACTAGGACAGATAAACTGCTCCTGGACTTCGCAACTCAATCTGGCCTCCAAAATATATGGAGACTACAAAACCCAAGACATACGATTTCACCTTCTACTCTCATCCTCACTCTAGGATTGACTTGTTCTTAATCTCCCCCTAACTGCTACCCTACACTGTGACAACATTCATAGGCTCCATAGCCTGGTGCAACCATGCAGACATCTCCCTCACACTGAAGATCCCTCAGACAGCAAGGACCTGGTCCTGGCACCTAAATACCACCCTACTCCACAAACCACACATTAAAACAACCATCCAACAAGCAATTACAGACTACTTCACCCTGAATAATGACTGGGTCTCCTCAGTGGGTACACTATGGGTGACCCACAAAACAGTGATCAGGGGAAAACTCATTGTCGGGGCCACGAAATACAAAAAAACTAAATTTACAGGAACTAGAAACACACCTAATCTCCCTTAGAACACTAGAGGCCAAACACAAACGGAGATCCACTCCCGAACTGATGAAACAGATCAAAACACACCAACGAGCATCAAAACATGCATGGCCAAAGACTCCCATAAAGCCCTCCAATGGACCAGGCAATTATACTACAAAAAAATCAAACAAAGCAGACACCCTTCTTCTCGCCCGCAAACGCCGCCACAGGACCATAAACCAAACACATTGACAAAATCAACTCACCTAATGGACGTACCTATAATACCCCAGACCGCATAGCCTCCATCTTCTCTAAATATTTTTCCTTCCTATACGATCATAAACCTGACATACACCAACAACAACCACACTTCCAAAGGGCGATAGATATATACCTTAAGAAGATCCCCCTACCCTCATTAACAGATGCAGCAATAGACAAACTCTCCACTCCAATCACAGATGAACAAATTGCAAATACACTGAAAACAATGATACCTAACAAATGCCCAGGTCTGGATGTTTTTTCTGGCCTTTATTATAAGATATTCTCAAGCATCTTGCTACCCCACCTCACCACACTATGTAATTCACTCCTAAAAGGGGAACCCCAACCACCTGAAATGCTCAGGACTAACATCTGCCTCATACCCATACCAAATAAATCACACTTGGGACACAGGCCACTTCCGACCCATCTCCCTCCTCAACGTAGACACCAAGCTATGCACACAACCACTTGCCAATAGAATCCAACCCTACCTTCCCAAACTTGTACACCCTGATCAAGTAGGCTTCTGTAAGGATCTTACCTTGAGGGTGGAGTCAATACGCAGAATTAAAGCACCCTTTGCAATTATACACAGACCAAGGGGACTCAAGGTAGAAATCCCCAAGGCTGTGAACCAGTGCACTGGGGCTGATAATCACCAGTGCTTCCAGGAACAAGGTACAGACAGGGGATATCCAATAAACGTAGTTAGGGATGGAACCAAGGGTCAGGACAGGCAGCAGACAGGCAAGAACGAAGGACGAGCAGATGATCAAAACCAGAGTCAGATGAATAGCAAAACAGGAACCAACAGGAACAAACGATCTGACAAGGACCAATAACCAAGGCGGGGTTTATATAGGTTGGAATCAGCAGACATCAGGAACAGGTGTGCAAAGTCCAAGCGTACAGACTCAGACTACTGGATACCAGGAACAAGCAGAAGTAGCCAAAGATGCGTGGAGCCAGGAGAAAGGGTTATTTTGCTGGGATGCAGGAGACTCAGGTTCGAACCCGACCAGGATCAAATACACAATAAATGTGGAAGGCACAATGACAGTCGCGACAGCTTCGTCCCAATGCAACAACACAAGGCGCACGATTGACCTGATATGGGTGGCCCAACACAGACAAATTCTGACCCTTTCCCTCTCAATGGACACCGAAAAGGCACGTGATCGCTTACTCTTGCCCTTAGAGATGTTGCGAGCATAAAATTTTCCGTTCGCAAACGGTGAACGCGAACTTCCGCAAATGTTCGCGAACGGGCTAACCAGGCGAACCGTCATAGACTTCAATAGGCAGGCGAATTTTAAAACCCACAGGGACTCTTTCTGGCCACAATAGTGATGGAAAAGTTGTTTCAAGGGGACTAACACCTGGACTGTGGCATGCCGGAGGGGGATCCATGGCAAAACTCCCATGGTTTTAATCCATAAAGGGCATAAATCACCTCACATTCCTAAATTGTTTGGAATAACGTGCTTTAAAACATCAGGTATGATGTTGTATTGATCAGGTAGTGTAAGGGTTACGCCCGCTTCACAGTGACAGACCAAACTCCCCGTTTAACTCACCGCAAACAACCGCAAGCAGTCCATTTGCACAACCGCAAACTCCCCATTTACACAAGGTTGGATACCAAGCTAGCCATGTCCCGTTCCTTGTCCTCACTGATGTCATTGAAGGTCTCTTCCTCCACCCAGCCACGTACAACACCAAAGGTCCCCGAAAGGTGACAACAAGCCCCCTGTATTTTTTTTTCAAATGTACACTACTGTTACACCAGATATGAGTTGCACTGGTGTGACACTGTGCCCTGGCAGGCCCTGAAACGCACATGTGTGAAGAAAACTGACTGCTATTATTTCACAGTCAAATTTCTAGTTTTTTTTTTTTTTTTATGTACACTACTGTTACACCAGATATGAGTTGCACTGGTGTGTTACTGTGCCCTGGCAGGCCCTGAAACGCACACGTGTGAAGGAAACTGACTGCTATTATATTACAGTCAAAAAAGTTTTGTTTGTTTTTTAAATGCAAGCTATTGTGACACCAGATATGAGTGGTGGCACTGGGCAAGTGGGCACAGTATATGCTGTGAGCCTGACACACACGCTGGCAGGCAGGCAACTGCAATTAGATTACACAGAAAAAAAAAAAACAGCAGGCTGATGTTCTAGCCCTAAAAAGGGCTTTTTGGGGTGCTGTCTTTACAGCAGAGATCAGATGAGTCCTTCAGGACTGTAGTGGACACTGAATACACTAGCCTAGTTATCGATTTCCCTATTAAATCAGCAGCAGCTACACTGTCCCTCCTCTCACTTAGAATGCAGCTTCCGGGCGGCGGGGCCTAGCTGTCATGGAGGAAAGACGCACTTCGTGTAAGCTCCCTCAATATCTCACTTTAAGCAGCTATCAACAAGCGAATTTCACCCCAGAAGGGGATGACCCAGCAATGTTGCTCCTACCTGACCGACCCGACATGCTTAATAGCGGTCAGCAACTCGACAGAGTCTTACTTACCTCCGCGTAGCAAGTGTGGCCTGGTGCTCACCGGGCGGGAGAGGCGGCCGATCTCCCGATCCTGGGATGCCCAGGAGCAGTTACTTCCCGGCAGGAGCTCTGTCCCCCCCCCCCCCTCGGACCGGTGGGGGTTATCCCGGTCCACCCCTGAGAGGCTGTCTGGAGCTAATGGACGCACAGAGCACAGCCGCCCAGGCTGACATACTCATCTGCGACTCTCCCAATATGGCGGCAGCCGCGTGGCCTCCTGGTACCAGCAAAGCATGGCAGGATATTGAGTCTAAGCTGGACAGACTCTTTAATCAATTTTGGAAGCAAATAACAAGCAGGAAGCCCCAACAAGCTCCACCACAGCTAAGCGAAGCAGTCCCCATTAAAATCCACCAACGCAAAAGGCGTCGAAGACGGGACCGGAGGCACAAACAGAAATGCAGAGCCTGCCCCACGTCAAGCACTCGCCTCCACCTTAAGTCACCACAATCCCGCACCGGACGTAAAGCACCACCGGGACAGATCCGACCACCCGACAAAACAAGCTTCCACCTCCTCAAGCCGCGAACCCGGCATTCAGCCAGAGACTTGCCTTTGTTGTTCCAGGTATCAGGGACTCCCAGGGTCTGCACCTGGCGCCCAGAAGGGATCGGATGAGAACAAGCAGTAAACAGCAGCCTGCCAAGCCGATCCTCCACACCATGCCTTTGATCACATCAACTGCTCTCTGCACATTAACTAATCGTAAAGTAGCAAGCGTTTAAACATGTCATTATTTCACCTCCTAAAGAGTTTATTGTCGTAGTTCCTTACATGCCTTTACCTTAACCGTTCATGTATTATTTTATTCACTAGTCTCATCTCATGGGACGACTCACACTTGATTTATAACTAGTGGTGGAGCTGCTGATAACGTGCAAGCTACACCCTAAACATGACAGCCATCTTTCACAACAATGTACTGCTATATACTCATACCCTCAGTGCAACTAGCCATGATATACGCACGTTCAGCCTAGCATGCTCAAATATAACACACTTCTGTCAAAAAAAAATTAATACAAAAAAAAAGAGAATGCAGCTTCCGAATGAATCTAAAATGGATGCTGTCCAGGAGGTGGGAGGGTCTGAGAGGGAGGGTCTGCTGCTGATTTGCTGGAATGTGTCTGCTGACTGTGAGGTACAGGGTCAAAGTTTAGGGGCGGACCGAACATCGCATATGTTCGCCATCTGTGGCGAATGCGAACAAGCTATGTTTGCCAGGAACTATTCGCCAGCGAAGTGTTCGGGACATCTCTACTTGCCTTTTCTCTTCGCCACCTTACAAATAATTTGCTTCCACAAACCCCACATTGAGGCCCTGACAACACTTTATGACCATCTAGCCTCTACCCTTCTCATCCCTAACACTCAAACACTTGAATTCACCATTCACAACGGGACGAGACAGGGCTGCCCACTATCTCCAAAAAATATGTAATTCACAAGCAATCCCAGGAGTAAGGGTTCAAAATGATGAATACAAAACCGCGGTTGACGACATCCTTCTTACTATCACAGATCCCAGACAATCCTTACCGCCCTTCCTTAAACTTCTCCAAGAATACACAAACCTCTCCGGGTACAGATTAAATCTAGATAAAACAGAATCTCTCCCAATAGGAATCCCACAACAAACTTTGGGCCACCTTCAAAATTACCTACCCATTCAAATACACTACACAGAGTATCCAGTACCTGGGAACACACCTCCCCACGGATCTCTCCACAACATACTCTTTAAATTATACACCACTGCTCCAACAAGCACATGACGACTTGCAAATATGGAACCCCATGGTCATATCCTGTTTAGGCAGAATAGCCTCAATGAAAACAATCTCTTCCCTAGGTGCCTGTACCTGTTCCAAGACCTCCATATCCCCATCTCCACACAAGACTTCAAAACACTCGAAACGAAAATAAATAAATGTATTTGGGCAGATAAAAAAAACACGGATAAAGAGATCCATGATGTATATAACTATAAAGACAGGGGGACTGGACCTCCCGAACTTCTATCACTATTATCAAGTGGCCCAACTGGCACAGGTGCAGAACCTATATGCACAACCAAGAACAAAACTCTGGGTAGACCTGGAACGTGATATACTGGGTGGGGACCATCCCTCACTTCTTGTCACGATTCGGGGAACCCAACACGCTAACACACACACAGACACACACACAGAAAGTGTGCAGTACCGGTCCTTAGAGTGGCCGGGTTGAGCACACACAGAATAGTCAGGAGACAAGCCGAGTAAGGGGAACCAGAAAACAGAATAACGAGAAACAAGCCAAGGTCAAAGGGTAGGAGAAAGTCACAAAGTCAGTATAACAAGCCAGAGAGTACGTAACCAGAAAGCACACGTTCAGAATCAATACTATAAAGCAAAGACCACAACAGGGCAGGGAGGAACAGGAAAGGTAAGTATTTAAACCAGAAGGTTAATTCTGATTGGCTAATTTCCAATCAGAATTAACAATCACACGTGGGAGATATCTAAACCTCCCACTGTGATTGAGGCACTGTGCCTTTAACGCCGGGTCAGGTGACTGACCCCGGCGTGTAACAAATTGGGCGGTCTCCCAGCGTGCAGCGTCATGCATACTGCCGCCGGGGGACCCGGAAGAAGACGCGGGCAGCACCCGTGGCTGGGAGGATGCCGCCCGCCGAACACATGGCAGGAAGGGGACCGCGGACGGCTGGAGGGTGAGTGCCGCGAGCGGACTGCAGCCTCCCCTCGCAGCCGCCCGCGGGATCCTGACATTACCCCCCCCTCGAAGACCGCCCGGAGGGCGGGAAGCAGAAGGCTTCAAAGGAAACCGGGCATGAAAGGAGCGGACCAAAGAGGGAGCGTGCAAATCAGAGCTCGAAACCCAAGACCGCTCCTCAGGGCCGTACCCCTTCCAATCCACCAGATACTGTAACCGACCCCTAGAAACACGAGAGTCGAGAAGGGCAGCCACCTCGTACACGTCACTGGAGACCGCGCAAGGGGAAACGGGCCGCCCGAGGGGACGAGAGAATCGGTTACACAGCAAGGGTTTCAAAAGAGAGACGTGAAACGTGTTCGGAATACGCATGGAAGGAGGCAGGTCAAGGGAGTAGGAAACGGGGTTAAACCTACGCAACACCTTGTAGGGACCCAGAAATCTGGGAGCAAATTTCATCGAGGGAACCTTGAGACGGAGGTTCCTGGAGGACAACCATACCCTATCACCCGGAATATAAGAAGGGGCCGCAACCCTACGGCGATCAGCAAACCTCTTCTGAGCAGCTGCTGAACGAGACAGCGCAACATGGACCTGATCCCACATCTTCCGTAAAGAGGCGAGGTGCTGGTCCAAGGCGGGCATTCCCTTGTCGGAGAACGCACCGGGAAGGACAGAAGGCCGAAACCCATAAGCAACCTCAAAAGGACTTAAGCCAGTAGACGAGTGAGACACCGTATTCCTGGCAATCTCAGCCCACGGAAGGAGGTGAGACCAGTCGTCCTGGTGCGCATTAGTGAAGCAGCGCAAATACAATTCCACAGACTGGTTAGCACGTTCGGCTGCACCATTAGATTGCGGGTGATAGGAGGAAGTGAACGACAAGGAGACCCCCATCTCAGCACAAAAGCCCCTCCAAAACCGAGAGACAAATTGAGGACCCCTGTCAGACACGATATCCTGAGGAACCCCATGCAAGCGGAACACTTCTTTGGCAAACACCTGAGCCAACTGAACCGCAGAAGGAAGCTTTCTAAGCGGAATGAAGTGCGCCATTTTAGAGAACCTATCAAGAGACAAGCCGAGTAAGGGGAACCAGAAAACAGAATAACGAGAAACAAGCCGAGGTCAAAGGGTAGGAGAAAGTCACAAAGTCAGTATAACAAGCCAGAGAGTACATAACCAGAAAGCACACGTTCAGAATCAATACTATAAAGCAAAGACCACAACAGGGCAGGGAGGAACAGGAAAGGTAAGTATTTAAACCAGAAGGTTAATTCTGATTGGCTAATTTCCAATCAGAATTAACAATCACACGTGGGAGATATCTAAACCTCCCACTGTGATTGAGGCACTGTGCCTTTAACGCCGGGTCAGGTGACTGACCCCGGCGTGTAACAAATTGGGCGGTCTCCCAGCGTGCAGCGTCATGCATTCTGCCGCCGGGGGACCCGGAAGAAGACGCGGGCGGCACCCGTGGCTGGGAGGATGCCGCCCACCGAACACATGGCAGGAAGGGGGCAGCGGACGGCTGGAGGGTGAGTGCCACAAGCGGGCTGCAGCCTCCCCTCGCAGCCACCCGCGGGATCCTGACACTTCTCGTCTGACTCCCCAAGAAAGACAGACCTAACACCCCACCAACCATGACCTTCCACATATGGGACAAAACCCTACCATGCCACCCCATAGTGAATACACCATCCCCGCTCACACCTATTCTGAGAAATAAACAATTCCCTCAGGTATGATGCCCCCAAATTTCCCACACTTTGAAGAAAACGGGCAGTTGAGATTTTCCCACTTTTCACGGCCAACGACGTTTACAATTCCCAGACCTACCAAGGAATATACCACTAAATACCTGTGAACAATTCACATACCTGCAAAATACACAGCTTCCTCAATAAACTGAAAAACACCACCACACCCAGTACTAAACTCACACAATTCGAAAAAGCATACATACAAGCCCCCACTCACAAGGAACAGATATCCACAATATACTCCCTCTTGACCTCAAACTCCCACCAGACACCCTCTCTTACACAAGAGCATGGGAAAGAAACATAGGCCCTCCAGACGACCCCACAGACTGGGCGGCCGTTTGGGAAGCCACGGCCTCACTCACAATATGTGCTAATCACAAGGAGCAAGCATATAAGACAATGCTTCAGTGGTACCTAACACCACTAAGACTTAAACAAATGGGAGGCTCAGACATGGATGCTTGCTGGAAGGGTTATAGACTCCAGGGCTCATACATTCACCTTTGGTGGGAATGCCCCTTAATCTCCCGTCTATGGGATGGTGTCATCAATCTAGCCTCCAAAATCATTCACACGGTCCTGCTCAGAGACCCCTGGATGTGGCTCCTATCCAAACCCCATGCCCCGCTCAACAGATCACAAAACAAACTAGTAGCCAAACTCGCACTAGTCACTAGAGGCACAATCGGGGGAACAGTGGAGCAACCAAAATCGGTCCTCACTTGCGGTAATGATCCACAAAACCACTGATACCATGGAGATGGACAAGTTGTCGGCCCTGGTACATGACAAGACAAAACACTACTACAAAATTTGGGACCACTGGATCCTGGAACACCACCACATCACTTAGGGGAGGGTCGGGGGCGTGCGGCAGCCTCCAGGCGGAATTCCCCCACCACTTCAACTTACAAGGTAGTGCACCCCAACCTATAGAAACCGAAAATAACCAACACACCCCAAACCTTTCCTTCTCTCCATCCTCAACCCACAATGCCCCCAAAACACTCTACTCACCCTGAACATAACAGATATGGTTAAATCGAGTAAATAAATGCACCCCAAACCCAGAGTAAATGGAACTGACCAAACAGCAATATTGTACCAAAATTCAAATGTATCACTGGAGTATCAAAGCATATGTGTCTTGTACAAATGCACATTGTTATACATTCATAAGCAAATCTTCAACCACTTCTGTAGACGAATGCAACTTATCTGAAATGTACCCATCTCCCCTCTTTTTATTCTGTATCCCCCATTTATGTCGCTCTAAAATGGAAAAACAAAATAAAGAATTTATTTAAAAAAAAATAATAATAATAATCATAGTTCCATAAGTGTGGATTCTTGTACTCTGATTTCTAATACACCAGGCTCAACACCCTGCTGAGATTTTGTTTGATAAAGTGGAGTGGGTAAATATATACAAATATATATATATATACATATCAGGAAAGGGTACAGGTCAACACCCTGCTGACATTTTGTTTGATAAAGTGGAGTGGGTAAATGTATACAAATATATATATATACATATCAGGAAAGGGTACAGGTCATGCGACTTACAGGTAGTCAGCTACAAACAATTTAAAAATTTTAAAATACAAGGTACTATAAAGCAATGAAGGAGATTATAGCATTGCAAGTGTGCAGTTAGAAAATTAATACATTTTAAAATAAAATGCATAGAAAAAAAATGAATTGGAGCCTCTTATTTTTTTTAAATGTATTTTACTGTAAAATGTATTAATTTTCTTACTGCAAACTTGCCCACATATGCTCATGTTAAGCTGGAAATTCTGAAATTGTGAAAATTTGATTTCTCAGTATTGCTATGCTGAGGGTCAACTTTTGCCACAGCAGTACATTTAGAATTTCCATAAACAGGTGAGAGTTTTATCATATTTATGCCACTACAGCTTATTTATACTTGCATTTATGTACTCTAGTCAACGCTTGGCTATTTTTGGCCTATATTTTTAAAAGCACTACACAGTTTGGTGCTTTGTGAATATATTCCATAGTTGTTATTTTTTGTATCTTGATGGCAGGGCCAGATTAAGAGCCCAGTGGGCCTGGTGCTGACAATTATGATGGGCCTAATTACAGAATCTTATCAAATAAAAACACTAAAACGGTCATACCTCCCAAGCGTCATGTATCTGATGGAGATGGTGTTGAAGGGAAACTCAAAGGATGCAGCTATAAGAAAACACATACTCTATGTTAATCTCTCACTAATTTATGCTTTCATCTTTTTAGTAAATCCATACCCCCTAACAGCAGTGTCCAGTGAAGCAGGAAGTCAATGGGTGGGGAAAAAGGGTGGGCCACTGATGCGAATCACGTGACCAGAACTGCCAAAAGGGGCGAACATGCCCAAAAAGGGGGCATGTCTGTCCATAGAATTGGAAGGCCAGCCTGGCATCAGTGTCCCTATGTATCACAGTGTCAGTGTCCCCATGTCGCCCAGTCCCCTAGTCTCCCAGTGTCTCAGTGTCCTCATTTCACCCCATGTTTCAGTGTTTCTCATGTCACTAGGATACTAGGGGACACTGAGAGACATGGGGACACAGTGAGACATGGGGACTCTGAGAGACCTAGGGACACTGGGAGACATATGGGCACTGAGATACTTGGGGGCACTAGGAGACATGGGGGCATTTGTGGATACAGACATGCGGACACTGGGAGACATAGGGACACTGAGACATTTCGGGACACTGGGAGAAATCGGGACACATACACTATGGACACAGAGATACAGACACTGGGAGACATGGGGACACATATATTTGGGGACACTGAGAGACATGGGAACACACACTGGGTGACTAGGGGACACTGGGAGGCATAGGGACACTGAGACACTTGTGGACATAGACATGGGGACACTGGGAGACATGGGACACTAAAACATTTGGGGACACTGGGAGACATGAGGACACTGGGGACACTGAGGCACTAGCTGGGGGACATAGGGACACTGAGAGGCATGGGGACATTGAGCCACTAGGGCACTAGGGACACTGGCTGGGAGACATGTGGACACTGTGAGACATGGCGACAAAGACATTTGGAGACACTGGGAGCCATGTGGACACTGAGACACATGGGGACACTGAGACACTAGGGACACTGGCTGGGAGACATGGGGACACTGTGTCCCTAGTGTCTCCATGTCCCAATGTGTCTCCCAATGTCCCTATGTCTCACAGCGTCCCAATGTGTTTCAGCATTCCCATGTCTCACAGTGTCCCCTAGTGTCTCAGTGTCCCCAGGTCTCACAGTGTCCCCAAGTGTCTCAGTGTCCCCAAGTCTCCCTGCTGCCTTTCCCCTCATCCCTCACTTCTCTGAGCTAAAAGCTGTCTCTGCAGGCTGGGAGCTGCTGTCTGAACTCTCTGTGCTGTGAAGCTGCTCCCCCACAGATCATTGAGTAGAGAGACGCAGGGAGGGATATGCTGGAACTTCCTATCCCTGCCTCTCTCCACGCACAATGACCCCTACTGGCTGCGGCTGGTATTGCAGAGTAATCTCCGTTTATACTGAGAAAAACATCTGCATTTGTATTGCCGGTATTACTGCAATACCGGCACGACCAGGCAGCCTCAAATACCGTCTGTGCTGGTAAAATACCAGTCAGATGGCCAACCTAAGAGTAGTGTGTAAAAAAAAAAAAAATAAGAAAGTAATAATTTTTATTTTTATTTTTAATGGGCCTTTTCCATGGGCCTGGGCCTGGGCCTGGAGCTGCAGCTCCGTCAGCCCCTATGTTAATCCGGCCCTGCTTGATGGTAAATATACGGGGAGATTTATTTCTGTCAGAACTGCAGTTCATTCAGATTTGGGCCAGTCAGGTAATTGAATTTCAGAACTCTGAGACAAAATGTACCCGAATCACAAACCAACTGAATTGCACAATGGACAAGCAAGTTTGTTTTGACTTGTGATTCTGGATTCTATCCTTGGCACCAAAAATAAAAAATTAAATGATTGATAAAAAAAAAAAAAAGATTGATGACCATGGGACAGTCACTAATTGTTGATTTCATTCCCATATCAAGTGAGAAGTGAGCAATAGAGGGAAAAAATGAAGAACAGTAAAAAAAACAACCTATATTTGTAGGTTATGTAATCAATTAATATAGAAATATAGATTTTGAATGATCCTTCTTATTCATCTCTTGGGTACTTTTTCTCACTTGAACTAAATGGCCAGAACATGTCCCTAGCAGTGTACTGATATTATATTATTTATATATTTTGCAGCACGCTTATTGGCCCATTTTGGTTTGTCTGATTCATTGTCTGAATTAGTTTTTCAGTGCCAAAATTCTGCTGAGCCTTACTGACATATGGCCAAAATGTGGGTGCCCTGAAACATTTTCGGGAAAAATTGTTTGGTCAGGCATGGTTGCTGTAGTATCTCAGATATTGATTTTCACACACAATATGTTTATCAATACAAAGAATGGTGCAAAAAATACAATGAACTACACTTCTGTTTGTCACAATTGACCCATTTTCTGAGGGCTACTTCAAGCAGAGGAACATATTATGTCACAGAGCACACATCATGTCAAGTTGGTTCAATGAGCACAACAATCAGTTCAGTTACAAAGGTCTACCTAACAAAGTGGTCACTGAATAAAAAGTCTGTACTACTCACTTCATGTTTGCATTTTGAATACGATTACTTAATACGAAAAAGGTTGGAGTAAATTCAATGTCATGCAATGACAGATATCAAATGACTTCTAAAATTGAACTAGGGTTTAGTCATTTTTTACTTGAAAAAATTACAGATAATTTGCGGATGAGCAATTTTAATTAAAAGTGATTATTCGAGATTAGGGGCTTATACAATGTCTCACGTAATATTTCTAGGCTTAAAGATCAAATTACATACTGAGAGCAATTTAAATACTGGCAAAAGGACAATTAAATACTAACAAGTATTAACAAAACAATCATTAAAAAATAATGGATTTAATGGAAGAGGAAAATAAGAAATGAAAACCAATTAGAATTACGAATGTTGAATTTGCTGCAGAATCACAAATCCGCATCGATAATAAGTGATGTTAAAACCAACGTCAAGGCAGACCCCCCTAGGCGGGTCGTACACTGACTTTTCACCTTACTTCCTTGAGTTTCTGGCCAAAATATCTCTAATGAGACAGAAGGGGGTATTTTTTATATACACCCCTATATACTTGTTAACCCTTAATAAGGAACACACGGGATGGGTGGCAGCATTGTAACAAAGTTGTGTGATACAAAAAGTGAATACAAATACAAAAAGATAAGTCCTGCGCTTACTCCCATCACTCCTGGGTGGCAGCAATGACCACAGTACACATCAGCCACCATACATACAGTAAAAACCAAAGAAAAAATTACCTGCGCTATCTCCTGAATCCCTATGTATATTTAAACAAATGGAAGCCATTTAGTTACTTCAGTGGCCATTGGAAGGAATGCCCGCCTGCCAACATCAAGGCAGACCCCCCTAGGCGGGTCCTACACTGACCTTTCACCTTGCTTCCTTGAGCAAGGATTCAGGAGAGAGCGCAGGAGGATAGCACTTTTTCTTTGGTTTTTACTGTATGTATGGTGGCTGATGTGTACTGTGGTCGTTGCTGCCACCCAGGAGTGATGGGAGTGAGTGCAGGACTTATCTTTTTGTATTTGTATTCAATAAGTGATGTTAGCTGAACAGCAGATACAATGATTAAAATGTGGGATTATGACTAAAGTTTTTTTGTTTTTTTTTAAATCTCTGTTTATTGAATGTTTGCAGTTGTGAGAAAAAGAAATCCAAGGCACGCAGGCCGCAGTGTATACAAACATAGCAAAAAATATATAAAATTTACATGGTACACATGTTGAGTTACTTTGTCAACTATTTGACAATAGCTAACATGTGGTCCGAAAACCGCCATGTGATAGTCATTAGTATTGTAACATGATCCATAGACCGCACCTCAGTGTTAGCTACTATTTGATTATCATTTATGGCATCAATTAAACCACTGCAATGTGAGAAGTTCAATTCCTCCCTGCACTGATCAGGAATAAGCGGCCTACTAATGAGGATAGCAGGCATAGAGATAGTGTAGAAGTAGACGAAGAGAGAATAAACAAGAAGGATTTGCGTACTTGGGTGGCCAAACGCCCCCGCGAGCCCCCCATGTCACCTGTCTATTCAAGCATTATAAATCATGCGCCACATAAACAAACCATGGTTGCCAGGCCTCAGCATGTTTGGAACCCGTCCACATGGGGGGGTTGCAAGAGGGGGCACTTGGCCCCCTGGATTTTTCAGCTTGCCTCGTCCCCTGAATTTCTTGTAGACTGAAATACGTTTTGAAGACACGTGTAGCAGAGCGAGCTCCTCCGACCACTCAACCGAGTCCCCGCACTCCCGGCACCATAACCACTACACAGAGCTGTAGTGGTTATTGTTCATGGGTTATTTATTTAAATTATCTACAAGTGCCCCTCCCAAGATCAGGCTCTGGATCCGCCACCGCAATGGAATGGAAATACCGCATCCAGTGCTGCATAGTCAGTAACCAGAAACGTGATATTCAAGACTTCACATTTCGATATATTGAGCTCCGCATGAATACAGGGAGCGTCATGAGGATGAACCTATTGGACACTCCCTTCTCATATTTAAACCTTCTCATTTGCGGTTACTACACCAGTGCCTTTGAAGGGACAATGTGGTCCCGAGCGCGCAGCCCGTCTACAGCTTGTCCGTCTTCAGCCCACCAGTCACCTACATGTCTGACCGATCCTAAGACAGGTGCTGGACTCCAGAGATCTTCACAGACTACATCCATCCAGTATCCATCCTCTATGGACTTACTCACCTTATCAGGATTGATTTGCCTTATAAAGTGGTGAGATCTAACCAGTTCATCTTTTTCATTTTTTCATCCCATTATTACTTTTTTGTAATTTTTACTGTATACGTTTTTTTTCATTCATTTTGTACTTCATTATCTATATGGATTACTGACATCCATGTCCACAAATGGACTAAAAAACATGTTTTGAGTTAAGGGGTGGATCCACTGTTGTTACTTTCTGTGATTAGCTTTTTATTGACTTTCTTTCCTATTTTTTACTTAGTGACCATTATACATTATGTACTATAGGTTTAGATCTGGTGATCTGTTGAATTTATGAGCATACAACGCAATTTCCCCTTCCAGTATATTGTAAACATTGGTTCTGATTTTCTTTTTTAATACGATTTCAATATATTACTTTGTTGCATTATTCTGAGTGCGGTATTCTAATTTATTAAATTCTAAAGTGAACACACTGTGCTGTAAGACTTAATCTGAAAATGAAATCACTTTTTCATGTTGGCTCTGTGAGTCACACCTGTGGGATGGTGTGACAAGGGCTATATAAACAGATAAAAAGGGATTTAACTGCTAAATGGCAAAGAGTCAAGCAATGAAACTGCGAGGACATGATCTAAACCCCTAAACGGCTTCATTAAACTAAAGTTATTGTATACTTGTATAACATGTTTAACATTTCAAGCCACGCTTTACATGTATTTGGCACTTTAAGAATTAGCATATAGCACTTATTTGTCAAGTGGACTTGTAGGATTAGTGGGTACTTCTGTCTGGGTAGAGGATTGTGTAATCCTTTTATATATATATTTAAGGCAATATAGTTGCCTTTCTTGGAAAACCTTCTCGATAGATCATATAATGCAGAGATCTTGCTTTGGCGTAAAGCAACATAACTCATATCTCTTGAGAATATAATTTAGGAACTGCCTTAGATTAAAGAAAATGATCATCTGCAAGTAACACGTTTCTCTTTCACATAAAATCTTGACATGATGACAGCAGGTCCTGAGCAATTATGCAGACTAATTTTGTGTGAATGAGTCAAACTACTGAAATACTATTTAATTTCAAACTACATATATCAAAATAATTCTGTCTGGGCTATTTCTGTATCCCATAGAGTTATGTAATAGAGCCACCTGGTGGTTTAAACACTAATTAATTTTGTATATGCCAATGTTTTGCATTATTTTTTGTAAGTGCAACACTGTTTGTTTTTGTTTGTTTTTATTAGTGATCATGTGGAATCAATTTGCACTTGTGAACAATTCTGGTATAAACATAGCTAAATGAAATAATGTTCATATTTGTTTATAGGACAAATACCTAATCATCTTTAGGACCAGTGTTTAGTTTTATAGGATTATTGTTATTAATCCTAATAAATAATTTTGTGCTTGCCTGAACTCTAGAGGCAAATGCATAATTTTTTTCACATGGACAGTTTTATATCTTGTAATTTATGTGCCATTAAGAAGATTATGCTATAAAAAATAAAATACAAACTAATACTGTAAAAAAGATTTGTAGTTTTATGTCAAAAGAAATGAGCATTTACAATGGTTGTACAAGTGCTTACTGAACAGGTTATTCAGTGCAATCAAATATTTAAATTTTGTCATTCATTTTAAAACATATCTTCAAATTGAGCCCCTGGAGAACCCATGGTATAGAAATCCCAGGAAGAAAAGACTTTGGACAGCCATATATCTATTAAAAAAGAAAAACAGCTTCTGTCTGTACTATTAACCCCTTCACTACTGGAATCTCACATTTCCCCAGGGTAAGCACCCATATCCTAGAATTGAGTATACACAATTTTTAATAATGCAAAGCTGTCACAAATACCCCCTCACTTTGTCACACTTACCCTGCTACATTCACCCTGTTACAGTCACCTCCTGAAGACAGGCATCCTCATACAAGCAGTCACCTTCAACACATGAAAGACAGCCTCACTATAAGCACAATACATTGATTAAGAAAACGAAGCAGCCCCCCATACACACAACACACTGCATGCAGCTCACTTGAGCTCCCAGACAGATGCTTATAGACACAGAAATACACATTGACAGACACACACACACATACTGAGCCAGAAATACACAGCCAGATATACTCTGTCAGACACACACTGCCACTGTGTCTGTATCTGTTTGTGTTTCTGTGCTTCTGCTGTTTGAGTGTGTATGCATGTGCAAGTATCAGAGAGTCTGTACATGTATAATTGTTTATGTGTGTATTTTTGTGAGTGTCCATGGCTGCAGTGTGAGCGTTATATGGTATGGGCAATGACATGGTCATGTTCCAACTTAAATAATATATTATATATTATGACAGTGAATAGCTTTCTAATAGAGAACTCTTTCTTCTGTATAATAAAAATTATAGTGAGCACTATTGCTTAGTATGCTCTTTACCATATAGCAGGAAGAACTACTTATAAAATAAGTTACCTTAACTGTTTGATCTTGGCTATGAACACCACTATTTGGAATAATGTTCCCACTCTGTATGCAGTTCTACTTAAGATCCCAGTAATTGTTAGACATAGACAATTTGTTTTGTTCTGAATCATATTGCGTCTGAATTTGGAAGTGTCGCAATTTCCAAATTCTGTAAAAACCAAATTGATCCAAAAACTAATGAAACCAGAACAAATCTAAACAAATTATAAGAAACTGACACAGCAAAATTAAGAAAAGGACCTTTGTTTTTTTTTTGTTTTTTTAATTTTGCTCTTTCGGTTGCTCAGTAGGTAACTATTTCTTACATTTGCTCTTTCAGTTGTCTAATAGATAAGTTCATAATTTGGCACTATTAATTATGGCAATCCCAAATAAGGATATGATATTAAATTAGTGATGCTATCTACTAAACAGTTCATCTTTCAAGCACTTGTGTTTAGTAGAAATCTCCCTAAATTGATACCCTGATGTGGGATTGCTATATTTAAGCATAACAAATAAGGGCGATCGCTGCCAAACAGCGCCCTAATTTCTTATCATTTGGCATAATTGAAGTAATTGCATCCAAACTTTGTTTCAGTTACAATTTTTTGCGAATTTTGTTTCATTTCGAATTGATAATTTTCAAAGTTTTGAAGAATCAAAAATCGCAAATGAATAAATTGAAATGAATAGATTTGAAATATATGTTTCTCCTGTGCACAGTTTATTCTCATTAATATAACATTAATTTACCCATGCAGAAGATATGCATGTTGACATAGATACCAGGTTCCAGAACATCTGATCCATTTCCTCTAATAATCAGTTACTGATAAGCTAGATGCGATCATTCAAAAGCCATGTTTTTGCATAAACTTTGTATTTTACATTAGATGACAATGTACAGCAACAATGTACCATAAGGTATTTGTTTTTGTTTTTTTAGAAATATGCTTTAGTTGATTTTTATATCAATTCAGCCATCGGTGAGCTGTATTGCCTTAGGCCTAAGAAATTATATAAAAATCTGCTGAGCAAAAGTAAGCCGATCATGATATGGCCATAAAAATCAATTGCTTTTTTTTACCATAATTAATACTACTAACAAGAATAGAAGCAATCAGATGGCCACTTATTGTGTCTTAGGTTTAAGGAAAATCTGCTAAGGTGCATGTGCCTATAAGAAAAAACGTAAAACTGTTATACAGTATAAGCATTTCAAATACTATAGTTATGTATGGTTTGGAATGTAATGCATGGAACAAAACAGACGTCCTTGGAACCAAAGAAATATACATGTACAGCTGAATCTCTATTTACTGTTTCCCATTACGTATGTATTTAGATTTTCACATTTTACATACATTGTTCATGATGTGACATGAAGAATATCAACGTTTTGCTGTGCAGTGCATAGAGTACAATTTGTCATCTAAATTAAGAAGAATTATATGTCATAGATTTAGAATGATTACACATGGTTTGCCCATTTTAGGAAGAGTTAATATGTTAATGTTTAATTACTTCATAAGGTACCCAGATCACTTTTAGATATAGTAAGAATATATTTATCCATCTGGACCAGGACATTTCTTATTAGAAAGCCCTTTTACAGCTTTGAGGATTTCTTCTATTTTAAGTGGTTCTTTTAGTTGTTCTTCATCTAACTCAGAAATTTATGGTAAACGAACAGCCTGTAAGAATTTATATCTCATCTGTAGAAGGTTGCATTATATCTAGATCAGGGGTCAGCAACCTATGATTGGCACTCAAGGTGTTTTTGCACGGCACTCAAGGCTGCCAGAGCCAAACAGGCTCTGTCCTATCAGGAGTCCTAGTGGGAAATTAGATATCTTCTAGTGCAAACCAAGTGGTGATTGCAGGTGGTGAGGGACCATCCTCAATTTATGCAAAGCAGCACTTAGAGGAAATGATCTTTCACTACCTCCCAGCAATTTTGAATGAAAATCTGCACTGGAGTATAGCAGCCAGCAGCAGGTACTGCAGCTCCTGCTCTTAACCTATACCTGGTCAACCTGGATCCCACTGAACTCCAGGGGTGCCAAACACATTTCTAGATTTACAAAGAATAAGCCTTCCCCTCATCCAAATAATACAAACAGCCCACACACAAAAACACACGAACAGTCCCCACAAATACAATACTACTGATAACCCACATGCGCACATACAACACTACAAGCAGCCTCTCACATGAAATACCACAAGCAACCCCACACATATACACACCACCAAACACACAATGTGACATATCATCCACACACAATAGCACAAGCAGCCCCCATTCACAGGTATCATATCCAATACCACAAACTACTCATGAACATAAACAAAAAAACAGCCCACATACACACAAATACAACACTGCAAAGCAACTGCAGCCCCCAAAAATAAAACAAGCAGTATACAGCAACATACACAACTCGATTTAAAAAAATAGGACCAGCACGCTAAGGGACTTCAAGATCTTGTTTTGGCACAGTACTACTAAAAGATTGCCTACCCCTTATCTAGATCAATATATGTTATATATTTTCATAATATTCTGCAAATGTTTCAGCATTTACTGCCAAATTTTATATGTAAAAATTTTGATAAGATAAAAGTTAAGGCAGAGCTTCCAAAATGACTCCCCATGGGATTCTACCTGGTTTTCAAATGCAGGATTCACTGGGGTGTGGTCTCACCCAGAGACAGATTATCGATTAGTCGACCAAGGTGTCCGCCTACGACCTAGGCCCAGACAAGGATCCCATCGGTCCCCATTTGGGTATGGAACTCTAGCTCTGAGTGAGCCCTCACTTTGTTGAGAAAGCATTGCAGTCTATACCAACATCAGATACAGACCACTTTAAAAATGTCTTTATTGTGCCCCACTACTTCTCAATGACTCAGAGCACAAACGCCGACACTTTAAGTAACTAACTTATTACTGTAACCATGAGAGCACTAAGTTACATGGTTACATAGTTACATAGCTGAAAAAAGACTTGCGTCCATCAAGTTCAGCCTTCCTTACATTTGTTTTTTGCAGTTGATCCAAAAGAAGGCAAAAAAAACAGTTTGAAGCACTTGTTAGTTAGTTGGTTAGTAACTGATATTGGTACAGACAATGGAGTTTCCCCACTGGACCACCAGGGTTCCAGTTCACCCATTACTGGGCCACCATGGAAAGTAAGCAAGGGGAGGGGGAAAACATATACTCACCATTCAGCTATACTCAGACTCCCCTACACACAAACACACACACAAAATTCAACCATCACACAACACTCAATCAACACACACAGATACACTCAGCCACCCCATATATACATCTCAACCTCCGCCACACACACACAGCACTGCATGCAGCTAGTACAAACATTCTCACACACAACACTTAATCAACACATACACTACTCACAGAAATAGAGCCCAGGGCCCTAAAATAAGGGGCCATATTTGACACACTGCCTAGGTCCCTGTGCAATTTTAATCAAGCTCTAGTTTGAATATGTAATTATTAGATTTTGATTATTAATTATTACTTCTAAATGGGATACAATTCACCATTGCAGCTGAGTTAGTGACTTATTTCAAAGTGTTCCTTAACATGCCTGCTTTCAATATCATTCAAGATGCACATTCAACATTACTATAAGTCAAGTTTCCTGCCCTAACTCAAACAAACAAACAAAAACAAAAAAAAACAGAATAAACTGCATAATATACAGTTGGAACACATTTTAATTCAATGAAGAGAGGAAGAAGTCAAAACTGTTACTGTTTAATTTCTTTTTTAATTTATTTCTTTTCTATTGCTACTACCTAGTAAAAGTGTCCAATGCTGTAATTCAAATATATTTCTTCTGGGATATATTGTTTAAGATGACAATGTTTCCATATAGGTAGACTTTCATTATTGGTTTCTGAAAAATAAGAACAGTACAGTGTTAATACACAAATTGCTATGCAATATGCCCGGGCTGGGTTCATATTCCAGGTACCCCTAGATTCAAATAACAAATGGACTCTACACCAGGGGTGTCAAAGTGCACACAATGAATGTACTGATGGATTATAAACTGCTGTAATTCTATATCATCCAATGGAGAGATTTATGAAGTTGTAGTACATCGAAACCTGAGGACTGCAGTTCTACACCCTCAACCACAAAAAAAGTAACTTTATGAGTAAGTTGTCGAGGTCAATAGAAGGCACAGGTAGTTAATAATTGGACTGATATTTACTAGCAGTGCAGAAAAAACTGTATAACAGCAAAGTGAAAATACAGTGTAGGGCGCCACTCTCACAGACAAAGTGGTATTAATAATTACCAAGTGGATGTTGAGTATACAGAACTCACATGAAAGTAGAAAGAAAAAATCCCGTCGTGATGTGTAGGCATGCACGGTGACGTGACGTCATCGCATCAACATCAACCGCCCACGTGCGTTCCACTCTGGATTAGCCTATTTAGAGGCACATACGCTTCTGCACATATTGATTCACTTCAATTGTGCGACTACACTTGTGAGTGTCCTATTCGATTTTGTTTTTATCTCTTGTAATTAAAGTTGTTTGCATGATTTTTTCTTTCTATTTTCATGTGAGTTCTGCATACTCAACATCCAGTTGGCAATTATTAATACCACTTTATTTTCACTTTGCTGTTATACAGTTTTTTCTGCACTGATATTTTAAGGCATATAGGGAGTGTGTCCTTACTGTAGAGGCCTGCCTGCACTTATTCTGTTTGGTCATCTCACTATTTCAGATTTTGTATTTCATTTGATATTTACTAGCGTTAGGATGTTTTGGCAGTTTCTCTGTAGAAACAATATTAATCTTACAATTTGATTTGCTCTTCGATCCAGTTGGCAAATACAGTCACTCTTGTGTAGACTCCAGGTTTTCTGGCTTTAGCACACCCTTCGCCCCAACTCGTAATGCCAAATAAATACCAGGTATTGTCAACTTTGCACGCTATTGGACCACCAGAATCACCCTGTAGTACAAAAAAAACAGAATGATTTTCATGTGTAAAATTATCTTTTGTTTCATTTGTATAAATGTAAAGAATCATGTTTGTGTTTTTAAATCGGAACAGGTCTGTTTTGTTGGTCAAAAAATTAAAACAACTCTACTTGTTGTAGCATCAAATAACTTGTAATATAATGTACATTGATCATCCACAACAATAAAACTACTTGTCTAATATCATGTAGGTCTCCCTCACGCTGCCTAAACAGCTCTGATGTGGTGAGGCATGGACTCCACAAGACATCTGAACATGTCCTGTGTCCTGGTATTTTTGTACCAAGACATTAGCAGCAGATCCTTTAAATCCTGCAAGTTGTGAGAGGCAGCCTCAATGGATCAGATTTGTTGTTCCAGCACATATTACTATTACTATTATTGGAATTTTTTTTGCGCCAACAGATTCCGTAGCATCCCACAGATGCTTATTCAGATTGAGATATGGTGAATTGAGAGGCTGGGGCAACACTTTGAACTCTGTCATATTCCTCAAACCGCTTTAGGCAGTGAACAGCGGTCATTATGGGCACTTTGACTGGGCTATGGCTACGCAGCCCTATATGCAGCAAACTGTGATGCACTGTGTGCGCAGACACATTTATATTATGGCCAGCATTTATTTTTTTGCAATTTGAGCTACAGTAGGTCTTCTGTGTGATTGGACCAGATGGGCTAGCCTTCGCTCCCCACATGCATCAATGAACCTTGGGTAGCCCATTGCCGGTTCACCAGTTGTCCTTCTTTGCTATTTTGGAGATGTTCTGGCCCAGTCATCTAGTCATCACTATTTGGCTATTGTCAAGGTCACTCAGATCTTTTCGATTGTTAATTTTTCCTGCTTC
Organism: Pelobates fuscus; assembly: GCF_036172605.1. Classification (NCBI taxonomy): domain Eukaryota; kingdom Metazoa; phylum Chordata; class Amphibia; order Anura; family Pelobatidae; genus Pelobates; species Pelobates fuscus. Next base: position 100,972,128 of record NC_086322.1, read on the forward strand.
CAACACATGAAATTCAAGAACTGACTGTTCACTTGCTGTCAGGTCCCCTGCCTGTGTTCCGCGGGTGGCGGATCCTGACGGCGGGTTGCCGCTTGCAGCAGCTTCACAGGTTTCCTCCCCGCTCGTGATGGCGTCTAGCACCCACGCGCCGCTCGCGGCACCTTCACATTTCCGCCCACCACAAGCGGCGGCTTCCAGTGCCCGCACAACACTCGCGGCTGTGTCAAAACCCCCTCTCTGATCCTTGACCTCAGCTTGTCTCCTCGTACTCCGTCTCTGTAATCCCTGATTTCGGCTTGTACTCTGACTATTCTATCTATTTGTTTAGCCTGGCCATTCTAAGGACTGGTATTGCAATTCTGTGTGACTGTGACCTGTCTGCGTGTTTAGGTTTACCTGGCAAACATGACACTTGCTGCCTATTATATCCCACCTCTTGACAGGTCCCCTTTTAATGATATATTAAATGTTATTCACTACACCTGTAATGTTGTGGCTGGTGTATATTGGTCTGTTATTTTTCATTTTGGTATTTTGTAGTGTATTTGTTCAGCAATTATTGCCATCTTTCTGATTAAGCGCCCCTACATATATCAAAGGACAGATGGGTATTTTATTTGATACAATATTTCATAAACAGTTAGGACCCTTTAATTAAATACACCTCTCTAATACTAGATAGGATCCCCTTTCCCACAGGGGTGCTGGGAATATTAGTGTGCGGTTAGTGCAGATTTGTCGGTTGCACATTTATACTGCTAATCTCCAACTCCACAATACCCCGAAGGACAATGGAACCATTCTATGTTCATGGAACCATTTTGAGAAGACATGTGCTTAGTAACAACCAAATCCCAAATCTGACCAGTTGATAAAATTAATCTGCCTATTTTTATCTACAAGTTTGCATTCTGGCTGCCAGTTTACCACAATGCACAGGTTAGTTGAGAAACGACTATACACTTATCAAGTCATCACCTAGTAATGCACTTACCTTACATGCATCAACTTTGCCTTGTTTATATCCAGCACAGATGACCTTGTCATTAATCTTTTCAGGTGAATAGTTTGCTTGACATTCTTTCTGTGGCACTATCGGAACTTCTGCCTTTTGTAATACATTCTCTGCTTGACCTACAGATATATTCGAAAAAACAAGGTTCGAAAGGAATGTTGAGTAATATACACAGTTGCACTAATATGGACTGTGAACTGTAAACAGTGTTTTTCATTACATATTTTATGATTCATGTGATACGTGTTTGTAGTAATTTAATTAACAGTATACTGACCTGATAATGATTTACCGTGAGGTGAAAGTTTTTCGCTGAAATTTGGTATGCGGTTACAATAAGACTCATTAACAGACAAAATGATGAGTGGAAAACGTATACATTAGAATAGAGTAGGTTTGTAATGCTTTAATGGGGATTCATATTTTGTATATGTCATCATAGTAGTATATTCTTCAACTATAACATTAGCTTGGCTGGTCTATTTCTAATTTTTGATGCATTAAATATTACAAAAGAAAATCTACAAAATATACCTTCAATAAACTCTTCTCAACGTAAAATGTTTGCATTTCACTGGGCAAGACATGCTACAATAAACTTATCATGAGATTAATATGATGTACCTGTTCTAACCACTGGAGAACCACTAAAATACTTAGGGATACATTGTTGGGCCCCAGTTGTTAAGGACTAGTACGTAAGAACATAAACATACATGATCTCAAAAAAAAGGTAAAGTAAATATAATGTCAATCTAAAATAACATGCTAATTTACAGGAAAAAGGAATACGCCACTAGTCCTTCATTAAATGCAATGTGTAATGTCTACAAAAAGAAGTACAGACTGTGGCTAATTACCATCTTCAACAGTGTATCCCCATCCTGTTATCCAGCATGAGTTAGGAATGACCAATGAATTATCTTGTGGAGGGAGACATATCGCCTGAACATGATCTGAAAATATAAAAAGCTAAAGTTAAAAGTTAAATATGTTGTAATACATAACATATTTGTTTATAAAGACGAACAATTGGCTTGCACCGCAGGGCACTCACTACAACTGTCTGTTTAAAACACATGCATGTTCATCTTCATCTTCTACAATCATTGGAAGAGCATGGCCAATATAGAAGCAATACTAAACTAGCCCCCTGTCCAGGCCTTGCATGGCTTGTCTGAGTTAAATCTGTGCCATCTACATCCTCAAATGTGTACCCTCTACGGGTCCCAATGGATCCACTGCCACACAAAATCGAGGGAGGAAGAACTCCGCTTATGTACATAAGGGGACATACCTTTACCTGGGAAAATTCTTCCCACATTGAGTTATCCACTATTTTATCACAGTAATATACTAAGTCCATGATACAATTTCATTACAGCTATATACTAAGGCCTCGATTTAATATATTTGTATAAACTTTTAAAAAAATATTTAATATTTTGAAAAATTGGTTAATAAAATACTCAATCATTTCAAAAGTGTATCCAAAAATATTACATTGAGACCTCAATTGGACCAGTTACATTTTAAGACTGGATAGATAGAAACTTGAATTTATTCATTTATTTAAAATTCTGGGCAATGGTAATTTCATTTATGTATCCCTATGTTTAACAAATATTTATATGTATGGTTTGAAAAATAAAATACATGTAGAAATCCACATCTTTTTGTCATGCAATGGGTAGCTTCCATCGTTAGGGATCACTATAGTGACACTGTCATCCTTGGGGGACCCTCACCCTCAGGGCTCCTCTCCCTTGGTGCTGAAGGGGTTAAAACCCCTTCACCAGCCCGGCGCTGGTGACCTCTCCTCCCCGCCGACGTCGGCTCCCAAGTGGTGCGGAATGCACATGTGCGGCAAGAGCCGCATGCGCATTCTAACAGTCCATGGGAAAGCATTTCTCTGAAACTGCTTTGCTTACATGCGAAGGGTTAAAACCTGAGGGACCTGGCACCCAGACCACTTCATTAGGCTGAAGTGGTCTGGAGGACTATAGTGTCCCTTTAACATCCTATCAATAGAGATGTCCCGAACAGTTCGCCGGGAACTGTTTTCAGTAATCTCTATTTCCATGTTACATTGCTCAGTATTTTTAAGATATTTCAATCAATTAATCTTAATGTAAAAGTATTTTCTAAAAAAAAAGTATTTAAAAATAGTGAATTTCCTCATTGTTGGCTCTAGAATTTCTAGATTTGTACCTAGTGTATTTACCACTTACCAGTAAATGAAATGGGTGTCTTTAGCTTTAATAAAGCAAGATCATATCCACTTTCTGCTACTTTGTACAAAGGATGTATTATAATTTGATCAATTTCAAATTTTGGCGTTGTTAAACTTATATTAGAAAGCTTCAGAAATCCTCCATAAATATTCCATGCTCTAGGCTGGTAATAGCTAAGTGAAGATAAACAAAGAAAAAAAATCAATCAATTTATTTTCATTTTCATTTCAGACAGGGGTCAAGTCCTGGGGAAAAAAGTTTGGGAACTCACCCAAGATCCACCCCTCTCCCAGCCCCCCCCCCCACCCCCTCACCTTCCTCCCTCCCCCCCCCCCCCAAAAAAAAATATACTCTCATATGGTCACAGCTACAGGCAAAGGTCCCGCAGGACTACTAACGGGAATGGCGTTCCTGCTGTGGAAAAAGTGCAGGAATGCCATTCCCACGAGCCCTGGTTAGTCATATTGATATAGTCTGCAATAAAGCTAGTATAATTACACAATGTGTCCTGTAACTCGCCGCTATCAAATATGGCTGTAATCATCTGATAAATGGTAACATTAGTGTTTCCATAGAGAAGACTTGCCAAATTTCACAATCATTTATTGAAACTACATATATGTACTTAAATGTAAAATAAATGCATTTTTAATGCAAGATGTATTGAGAGTTTGTAGTAATTAAATAGAATTTTCCTTTACACCTAATAAGGAACATGCAATTTTTAGCCAGAGCCTTTCCTACCAGCTCTGCCACTAAGTGCCAATTTTGAGGGGTGGTGCCTAAAAGAAGGAGTGGGACCTAACACAAGGAGGCTGGGCCTGGTGCTTCACACATTGCCGATCCTCCTCCTTGCACCCACAGAATAAAAGGAAAAAATATGGACAGCACTAACCTAATTGCATTCTACAAAGAAGTAAGTAGAAGTATAGATCAGGGTGTTGCAGTGGATGTGATCTATTTGGATTTTGCCAAGGCATTTGATACGGTTCCTCACAAGATATTAGTGTTCAAACAAAAATAAATTGGTCTAGATGAAAATTCTTGTTCTTGGGTAGAACATTGCCTGAAGGATAGAGTACAACGAGTTGTCATTAATGGTAAATTTTCAAGCTGGACAAAAGTGGTAAGTGCTGTCCTTCAGGGTTCTGTTTTGGGACCACTTCTATTTAACGTATTTATAAATGATCTTGAAATAGGCATTGAAATACATGTTTTAATGTTTGTAGATGACACAAACCTTTGTAAAGTAATAAATTGTGAGCAGGTTATTGCTTTGCTCCAGAGGGATTAAGATAGACTGGGGGACTGGGCACTAAAATGGCAGATGAAATTTAATGTAGAGAAATGCAAAGTTGTGCACTTCGGGGGCAAGAATGTACAAGCAACTTACACCTTAAATGGTAGTGAATTAGGTATAACAACACATGAGAAGGATTTGGGATTTGTTATAAACAACAAATTAGGCAGCAATATGCAATGTCAATCTGCAGTTGCTAAGGCCAGTAAGGTTTTGTCATGTATAAATAGGATCATAAATTCTCAGGATGAAAATATCATTTTTTTTCTTTATAAATCGCTGGTAAGACCACACCTTGAATATGCTGTGCAATTTTGGGCATCTGTTCTAAAGAAGGATATCATGGCATTAGAAAAAGTGCAGAAAACTACCAGTATTATTGTACTATCTCCATGCTACCCCCACACCAACTCCAAGGAGGGGGCAGCCCGTGGATTGTCCCCACAATTTTTGTGTCTACTTTATGCACAAATGTACATATTAAATAATAAAGCAAATATGGTAATACCTGCATGCTACCCCCACACCAACTCCAAGCCACGATAAAACCAACAATCTAATTGGAGATGTCGCAAACATAACATTTTCCGTTCGCAAACGGCGAACGCGAACTTCCGCAAATATTCGCGAACGGGCGAACCGGGCGAACCGCCATAGACTTCAATAGGCAGGCGAATTTTAAAACCCACAGGGACTCTTTCTGGCCACAATAGTGATGTAAAAGTTGTTTCAAGGGGACTAACACCTGGACTGTGGCATGCCGGAGGGGGATCCATGGCAAAACTCCAATGGAAAATTACATAGTTGATGCAGAGTCTGGTTTTAATCCATAAAGGGCATAAATCACCTAACATTCCTAAATTGTTTGGAATAACGTGCTTTAAAACATCAGGTATGATGTTGTATCGATCAGGTAGTGTAAGGGTTACGCTCTCTTCACAGTGACAGACCAAACTCCCCGTTTAACGCACCGCAAACAACCGCAAACAGTCCATTTGCACAACCGCAAACTCCCCATTTGCACAAGGTGGGATACCAAGCTAGCCATGTCCCGTTCCTTGTCCTCACTGATGTCATTGAAGGTCTCTTCCTCCACCCAGCCATGTACAACACCAAGGGTCCCCGAAAGGTGACAACAAGCCCCCTGGGACGCCTGCTGTGTTTGGTCTTCCACCTCCTCAAAGCCACCTTCCTCCTCTGACTCCTCTTCTTCAGACTCATCTCTCTGCGTTGCCTCTCACAATTTTTTGGAACGCCTCAGACTCCACCAGCTTGTATGGTAAAAGCTAGCGGACTAAGAGTTCAGACAAGCCAGCTGTCAAATGCTGGGCAAGGGGGTGACTTTGTGACATTGGCTTCTTATGCTCAAACATGTCCTTGACAGACACCTGACTGTGGGCAGATGAGCAGGAACTGCTCAAGGCGAGAGACGGAGTGGCGGATGGTTGAGAGAGGGCAAGGAGGACAGCAGTGGTTGACGTGGCTGAAGATGCTGGACCAGGAGGAGGATGGCGGCTTTGAGTTTGTGTGCTGCTTGTACTTATGTGTTGATCCCATAGGCATTTGTGATGTGCGATCATGTGCCTTCGCAAAGCAGTTGTACCTAGGTGGGTGTTGGACTTCCCACGACCTTTTGGCACAGGTTGCAAATGGCATCGCTGTTGTCAGAGGCAGACACACAAAATAAATGCCACACTGCTGAGCTCTGCAATTACGGCATTCTGATGGTGGCAACAGCATGCGTTGATTGGCGTGCTGTCTGGCTGACCCCGGGTGCCGATGCATGCTGTCTGACTGTGCCACTAGCTCCTTGCGACGACCTCCCCCTGCTTCCAACTCTTCTCCTCCTCCTCTCTGTCTCCCCATCTGAACTTTCCCCCTGTTCTTCTTCTCTTCTAGCGGGAATCCACGTGACATCCACGGACGCATCGTCATCATCAACCGCTTCACTTGTACATGACAACTCAGCAATGGAAGCAGCAGCGGGTACAACATCATCATCATCACACCGTACGTCCATGTGTGTAATGCTGCCTGCCTGAGACATATCCCTGTTATCTACATCCTCTGGCAATAATGGTTGCACATCACTCATTTCTTCCAACTCATGTGTAAATAACTCCTCTGACAGATCAAGTGAAGCGGCTGTGGTGCTAGTGTTGGTGGTGGCGGCAGGTGGGCGAGTGGTAACTTAAGAGGTGCCTGAAGCTAAGCTGGAGGAGGATGGTGCGTCAAGGTTCCGAGCGGAAGCTGTAGAAGATTGGATGTCCTGTGTTAGCCAGTCAACTATGTCCTCAGAACTTTTCGAGTTCAGGGTACGTGGCCTCTGAACACTGGGCATTATTCTAGGGCCAAAGGGAATCACAGCACCACAACCACGACAGTCCCTGCGGGGTGGCCTTTTGGGGTGCTGTCCTTACAGCAGAGATCAGATGAGTCCTTCAGGACTGTAGTGGACACTGAATACATTAGCCTAGCTATCGATTTCTCTATTAAATCAGCAGCAGCTACACTGTCCCTCCTCTCACTAGGAATGCAGCTTCCGGGGGGCGGGGCCTAACTGCAGAGCTGAACAGACATGCTTGTCTGGGGCTCCAGCACTGCTAAGCCCAATCTTGTGTAATCCACACTGACAAAGGCCAAAACCGGACTCAAATTGCAGCCCAAACGACAGATGACCGGGAGTACTATATGTAGATACCAAACATGTGGTGTTACTCACCGGACCCACGAACTTGGAAGCTGCGGCCTACCAGCAGGGATGTGTGAGGGAGACGGCCGCTCCCCGACCAGCACACCAAGCTGGAAATGCTAGTGTGGAACCCCGTTTCTTCCCCCCATGGACCGACGGGGGTCATCCCGGTCCCCACCGACCAAGAGCACACGACTATACCGCATCCTGCCATCCCCCGGGGAGCCGATGGGAACGGCACCGAGACAAATAAAATGGCGGCCGCGTCCTGGTTGGTTAGGCCAACTCCTCAGCCTCTAGATGGCAACTACGTGGAAGATGCGCTCAAACGCCTTGACAAGATATTCAATGACTTCTGGATCAAACTATACAAGCAATTGGAACAACCGCCACCCCCAACAACCCAGGAGGTAAAGGAGCAGGGAACGGGAGGGGGCGACACACCATGAGCACACTTCATCCCCAAGCTCCTGCTGTACAAACAGACAGCTCACCCAGTCGTAAGGGTGGCAGAGGGCCCACCCCGATGTACCGCACACGCCGCAAGCGAACCCCTCGCCACCAGAGGAGACGAGCTCCCAAGCCCATGATAAAAAGGCCTCTGAGGCACATGTGGAGAGACGAGAGGCACCGGACCGGACCCGCGAGACGGACCGACCGGGCCCAGCAGCCGAAAACACCGGGGCCGACCCAGAGCCCTGTCGGACTACAAACCCCTCACAGAATGCTACAGCCCCTTCTGCAGGTACGAGTCCAGACCGGCATCCTTACCAAGCACTGCAGTGCTGCTCCATGCGCCAGCCTCAGACCCAGGCCCCGAACGGGCATAGGATGACTGGGCAGTACCATGACTTTGGAGGGCCAGCACCGGGCTTTATGGACTCTAGCCCACCAGGAGGCTACAGGACTCACCCACCGAATAGCATTGGCAACAATACCCGGCAACCTATGGCTCCTGAATAGCATTGGCAACAATACCCGGCAATCTATGGCTCCTGAATAGCAGTCGCAGAGATACAGCACCCACGGACTGGTGATCCTTAAGGTGCAGCTAAAGCCACTTCGTCTATAGACAGTCATAACAGTTAACCTTTCCACATCATATACATGTCGCAATGCATAGTCTCTGAGAGCGGTTGATCATGATTCATACTAGGATGTCTTCCATGTTTTAGTGCAAACTAGTCTAACTACTAATATAGTTGAAACATGCTACTTTTATTCATGCCAGACAACCATGCAGGCCAGACTAACAAACATGCCAGGGCCAATCATAGTTAACCACCTCAGACATAGATAGCCTCACCCTGGTTCTCAGTATGTAGATTTATATACTCACGCACTGCTTAATATAACTTATTCACTATGACGTAAGCTTAAGCCTGTTTAAATTCAAAGATGTTCTTAAATTATCTAAATGTAGATATATATACTCACGCACTGCTTAACATAACGTATTCACTATGACGTAAGCTTAAGCCTGTTTAAGTTCAAAGATGTTCTTACATTGTCTAAGCCTGTCTAAACACTACCAAGTTGTTGAATCTGACTGACAAACCTCATAATAATTTAACATATAAAATGTGCACGTATTAACATATACCCTATTGTTACAATTGTTACTTGAAAAGCATGAGGAATGCCATCGGGGTACCACATGCTCATTTGTTATACCTCCATGCACTACAAAAATAAAGAATACATTTTTTTTTTTTTTTTTTTTTAATAAAATAAAAAATTTTAAACAAATGTATGCATGTTATGATGTTTTTTTTTTTTTTTTTTATGTTTATTATGGTATGCACACCATTGTCTTTGCATTTCTTATTGTGGGTTTTTACCAGAATTCTGTATGGTTGCTGTACAACTTGATTGTGACCCTTTATTCATTATTTAAATAAGGGTTGGAATACTTGCACTTTAAAGTTTTTGCGTCACTTTTTCTATTTATTTTTGTAATAGGATATTTGATAACTTTACTAAAGCCCAAGTTAATGTATTATTATTAGTTAAATCAACTACATTACAGTTAAATCAACGTATGGCTGCTCCCTCTTCCAGTTTGGAATAGATGGCTAGAATTTCTTAAATTATCATTTTGCATTAGGAGTTTGTTTTTTGATATTTTTTTACCTACTAACAGGGTCATTCACTAAAGCAAGAATTGTCAGAAATTCAATGTGAATTCAAAGTGAATTTCCTATTTAAGGCCAAAGTAGCCAAACTGAAAACAGATTTGACTTGGACATTTTTCTTAATTGGCTGTGCTGGCCTAGTTAATTTAAATACACTTAGAATTTACGTTTTGTTTTTAAATAATCCAGTGTCTTTTTTTTTTTAAATTCTTTATTTTTATTGTGCAGAGATTGACAAACAGATTTGAAGTGCCATGACGGCAGCAATAACATACATCAGAAAGTTGTATCATAGCATTGGAGGATTGTGCACATTTTTATAATTTTAAATAACAAGCTGAACTATCGTTTTAAACAGAAGATCTGATTGAGATTCGAGTTTCATCATGTTGGGGTTACACACCAGAAATATTATGCCACTGGTCCCTGACATCCATTATACAGCTTTAACTAACTGTGATAATGAACAGAATAGAATAAGCATAGAAAGCAATATAAAACAACGGGGCGTAATAACAGGAGTGTTAAGTAACTAGCAATGAGAAAAGCAAGTTAAACTAGCTTGGTTGAGTACTGCTGTGTGGCATGGCATGGTGGGAGGCCTGTGGCAGGGTATGACCCTGTGTTTGCAGCTACCCGATGCCCCTCAGTGGGTATCTACAGTCCCGGCCAGTGGAGTGTTCAGTCAGGCAAGGGAAGTGCGCAGCTTTGTTTGTCCCTGGTAAACTCAGGTAAGTACATGCTTGTGGAGTAGCATTGGTCATCACCTGGGACAGCAGCCCTCCTCCTTGGAGCTTTTCCTTATGATGGGCAAGGTCTCTCACCAGGTGCGAGTTGTGCCGTTGACGGTAGGGTTCAGCCAGATCGAGTCAGCGCCCCCCTTTCAGCGAAGCAGCAGTCATTCGCCTGGTGGGCTGTAACATATCAAGGCATTTTAGGTGAGTCGGCTTTGGTATGATTGTTTTCCTCTTGCTGACTGTCCTCCGCTTCTTAATGCGAGTCAATGCTTGTGTGATTATCGATGAGTGGCAGACCCCTATGGTATGTGGTCGCCGAGTGGAGGTTACCCGTCCGTGGGCCCCTAGTGCATTAGGTGCGGGCTGGCTTCGGCTCTTTGTTGCCGTTGCTGGAGGTGAGTAGCCTTGCATGTTGGCACTCCGTTGCCTTTCCTTGAGCTTATGCCAAAATGTTGCGAATATTTCATCCAGCTTTGCGAGTGTTGTGTCCTTTAGGTCTTGTAGCACGGTGTGAGGAGCTGCGCCCGCCATCTTGGCTCCCGCCGATTCTTCCAGCAGGGACGTGTGCAGGGTTGCAGGGCTATTGGGTGGTCGTGAGTACGGTGGGGGTGCTGGAGCCGGGATGACCACCACCGGCAAGGGGGGGGGAACAGGAGCCCTTGTAGTGTCCACCTCTAGCAGCCAGATAGCTAGCAGGAAGATCGGCCGCTTCTTCCACGCCAGCCCCTCCGTGTAGGCCGCAGTTGTGTGCCGAGACCAGTCTGCTCATTTTGTGCCCAGAAATCGGCCAGGTGTTGCAGAGCTGAAGTCCGCTTTTGCCTGCCTTCAGATAGTCGAGTATGCTGAGGGAAAAGTTCTGAATTAGGGCTTTGCTGGAGTGTTTAACACGGAGCATGCGGCCATCTTGGTCGGCAGCCCGGCCCCGCCCCTCAACCCAGTGTCTTTACAGACTTACAGGAACACTACCGGTTCCATAAATTGCTATGTTGCCTGGAGGTCCAAGCTTCCTTATCTTCCGGCAGAATCCAAACCTTCAATGAGGAAGCCTCAGACTGGATGCCAGATGAGAATGTCAAATGATAATTTCAGCCTATCATTAGCTTCCCATTAAGAAAACTGTGTGAGAAAGGTACATGAGCTGATGGACGCTGTCTTCACAACTATGGGATTATACCATTAGTAAATTAAGATAAAATGGTGTCCAGGACCTCCAGATGCCATAACAACATAATTGAGATAAAGTTGTTAATGACCCTGTGGTGTTTCTTTGAGATTAACATTTTTATCAAGGACAAACTCATGTGACTTAGGCAGCCTGGAACTCTGTTTCGTGCAAAAATATGTCTGTCAGCAGACACACAGAACTTCTACCCTTGTACCTATATTATTCAAGTTTGCCTGTTTTTTTATTTTATTTTTATTTATTTTTGTCAATCTTTATGATGTGCATAGGATAACAAAAAGCTTGCTAAGCTACAACAGCAATCACAAGCATAGTGAAAACAGACAGTTGAATCATTGACTTGGCTTTCAGATAAATTGCACATTTTCATAACATATAATTTGTAGAGATAGTCAGAGGTGAGACAAAATGACATATTATGAGAAACAGACTAGACCAACTGACTGTGCGACTATTAGAAATTAAAATAAATTATTATATTACATGCTAAACAGATTATGTATACCGCTGGGTACTGAGAAAGGATGAGTACAGGCAAAGGCGTAATATAGCTCACCAGTGCGGAGTAGCAAGGGTGGGGAATGTCCTCTGCGAACTTTCAGCCCACTCCACTAAGAGGCCATGGAAGAGAGTTCTTCTTCGTGTTAGAAATAATGTCAAATCCTTCCACCTATGTACCAAACAAGAGGTGCTGACATTCCTGGCTTTTAGCTTGTGGTGTGGTGAATTGCTGTGTTCACACCGTTCTTCAAACCCATGCCCTGTGTCCATGGGTCCCCCTGCTACTTGCTGTAGAACCATGGGCCCTCGGCTGTTCTGAAACTCAGGAACTCCTTTGGGTGTATGGACAATGGGTGGTAGGTGGTACTAATTGGGTCCTCTGCCCAGAAGAGACTGCAATCCCATCAGCTACGTGCGTCCCAGATTTTGTGGTCAGCTATAGCAGAGCTGAGCCACTGGCTTAGCATGCTGTGTAGGCATGTTATGCTGACTCTGGTTCGGTGGGCCCTAGCATTCCTGGTGTGCATGTTGCTGCATACAGTGGGACAGTTTTTGCCAAAAGGATGCAAATATTGCATATGCCTTTGTTGCCTTTTTCTGTGGTGCAGGGCACGAGGCACTCAGGTCCCTCCCCATGTTGAGTGGGCTGTGAAGGGATGGCCATCCTTAACATGCCACGCTGGTCCAGAGGGGCGGGTGCAGGGCTGCAGAAGGCACTTTGGTCTCAGCGCGACTCGAGCCAGGGGATCGGCCGCCTCCCCCTAGACATCATGCTATGAGTCATACTAGGCTGCATGGTTGGACTGTGTGAACTCCTAGAGTAACGGCAAGTCAGGTATCCCTGTGTGCACACTTGGTTCAGGTCAGTCCTCCAGTCTCTCAGAGCCAAACCGATGTAGTTGTTAGCGGTTCAGGCTCATTTTTTGTCCCTAGATGACAGAGCTGTTAGAGAGCACATCCTACTCCCTCCTTCCTCTAACCGGCTCAGAGTGCCCACATGCACTCTGAGTTAGTAAAACAGTCCAATTAAATTCTTCTCTATGAGGAGCATTTGATTGCATCTTGTGACGCAGCAGTGACTTTAGATAGGAAGTGGGGAGTACCCCGAGCCTCACCAAGCTATGGATTTTAGGTATGTTATAGATTATTTTCATTAGTTATTTTAGTGTATTTAAGGAGGGGGGTCCTAAAGAATAATACCCAACTGGACATTATAACAAAACATTTTGATTAATAAATTTGACTGATTCGGGTAATATAAGGGCACTAAACATAAAAATAAAAATAAAGTATACCACTGTTAAGAAGAAAGATATGTTGCTGCTTTAAATGATGTATCTGTGCAAAACAGTAAAAGGATATTCAGCAGCATTGTACAGTGGGTAAATAAAGAGACCCAAAATTATGACAAATTTCGATGAACAGGAGTAAATGAGGAGTTGATCAAATAAGCATGTATAGAAATATAACCAGCTGAAAAATCTATGTATTTCAGAAATAAATAATGTGTCCTTTTGGGTTAAACTGAATTTATCTTTGGAGCAATAATAAGACTGACCCAGTCAAACCTGAAACAGTTTGTGGTGAAAAAAAAGCTATTGAAATCAAAGTAGAAAACCTGGAACAACTGTCGGATCAAAGGAAACGGCATGATATTAAATTATCTCAGCCGGATATTTTTAAAGGGGTTACACTTTACAGGCTACAAAGGTTATAGATGAAGAAAGAATAAGGTTGAACACATGCAGAACATTTTGGATTGCCACCTCTCTGCTGAAATAGAAATAGAAATAAAAGTATAGTATTAAAAAGATGTATTAGAAACTTAGAACAAAGTCTATGCGGTCTGCACTGCTAAAACAGCCAAAATCTAAAGTAAAAGAGGTATTTTCTTACAGTTTACTCCCAAAAAGATATTTCTTCTTAAGAATATTTCTCCTAAAATTATTTATCTTTCCAGTTATTTGCTTCTTGGTGTCTGATATTATATCTGCTTTTTATCTTGAAGAGATATAGAGTATAGAATAACATTATAGCAATGCTTGTAGTAAGTCTGTTGACTGAGTGTTTCTTCCATTATTTTGGTATTTTTGGTTGATTAAAACTAATCAGCCTACATAAGTGTAGACAGCAGGTCTTGTCAAGGCATTTACTGAGAGATGTAATAGAGAGTGCATAGTTAAAGGTGATATGAAGTGAATGGGATATTAATCTGGCAAAACAGCAATACAATTAAAAATACAGAAAAAGCACATAACTTGGAGGGATTAGGAGCTCTGTAACCCCAAGTCTCTAACAGAGTTATTTACTTAAGTCTTAATCGCCCCATGCTTAATGGGGCAAAACCATCTGGCTTTTAAAAAGTTAATAAATAAGACCACCATATTGCTTTAATGGAAGTATTTTCCATCCATATGTCCCCACCTGCCAGGCGGACAAAATATTCTTGCCCAAAGAAGCTGTCAGTAGCCCTTACCATATTCACATAATCTCTCTCCAAGTTGGCTTTGTTTGTATTTTGTATTATTTTGGTTATTTTTACTGACAATTACCAACGCAATGAGAAATTCTCCATTAATATCAACAATTAGTCAATGTAAAATACAAGGTGCTGTTATTTTAGAACAAGTAACACTCACTCGCTGACACAGTGGGCAGCTGTCAATATCCATTGGTTGCTGATAATCGATCCACCACATGCATGATGTATTACATTACCAGGCATCCTGAGCTGCATACTGACTTGCCATGGCCACTCCCCAAGAGAACTATCCTCTCCCCCTACAATTCTATTTTCTGGTTCTACCGGCTGCCCACATCCTACATGAGAAAGTAGAAGAGATTTTTTTTTTTTTTTTTTTTTTTAATACAGAAAATATGCAATAATTCAAATGTGTAAGTGTTAATGAAGTGTAATTCAATATAGAATCTTACATTTTTATCCATGGTCATATCAAGCTCACAACTGAACTTTACTTTGAAACATACAATAAGAAAATAACATACAACTTGTATAATTACCTGTAATTGCTCTGTTTCTGCACAACCGTAAAGAAAATCCAGAGTTAGCTCCTTTTCCATGTAGTATTCCTGTTGGCAAGCCATTATTAGACATCTTCAAGTAACATTTACATCTGAAGAAAATAAATCAGACAAAATATGAAAAGTTAAGATATACTGATGCTGTTCAAGCCAAAGTGAACATTGCAGTCCATTTCAGCCAAGCTTTAGCTATCGGACAGATGGCCTCACATTTGACTCAAGAATGCTCTATTATACAGAGGAGTTCATGGTCGACTCAATGATTGAAAGGTTCCCTGGTCCTGTGGCTGCATAACAAGCCCAAATCATCACCAATCCATCATGTGCTTGACAGTTGGTATGAAGTGTTTGTGCTAATATGCTAGTGTTTGGTTTTCACCAAATGTGGTACTGTACATTATGGCCAAATATCTACACTTTAATCTCATATGTCCAAAGGACATTGTTCCAGAAGACTTGTAGTTTGTTCAGATGCAGCTTTGTAAATCTATGCTGTGCTGCCATGTTCTTTTTAGAGAGAAGAGTCTTTCTCCTGGCAACACTTCCAAACAAACCATACTTGTTCAATCTTTTTTTTAATTGTGCTGTCATGCACTTTAACATTTATCATGCTATCTGAGGCCTGTAGAGTAAGAGATGTGACTCTTGTTTTTTGCAACTTCTCTGAGAATTGCACGCTCTAAACTTGAGTGAATTTGCTGGGACGTTCACTTCTGGGTAGGTTGGCAACTGTCTTGAAAGTTTTTCACTTAAAAAAAATCTTTCTCACTGTAGAATGAAGAACTTTAAATTGTTTGGAAATGGCCTTATAACTATTTCCAGTTTGATGGACAGCGACAATTGCTTCTCTTAGATCATAGCTGATGTCTTTCCTCCTTGGCATTGTGTTAACACACACCTGAATTCCCCAGACAAACAAACTGCTAAAATTTTGACATTTTTAACCCCTTCAGGACGGAGTCAATAGTGCACGTTCTGATCAAAACAAAATGTAAACAAAAACTGGAATTTGCGCTATATGTCTGTTCAACCGTAGTTCCCCTCTTTCAAATTATATGCACCCACACTTATTATATATCATTTTGTTCAGGAGAAACAGGGCTTTAATCTATCATTAACTATTCATATATGGAACATAATTTATTATGAATAAAATAAAAAAAAGGTGAGAAAATAAGATTTTTTTTTAAATTTGCATTTCCGTCTGTCATTATAGCTGTGAATGTCATAATACTGTTAGGTTTTACTGCAAAAAAATGCACATATTTGTAATCAGCGATGTCTCACGAGTACAACAGTACCCCCCATTAACAGGTTTTATGGTGTTTTGGAAAGTTACAGGGTCAAATATAGAACGTTCCATTTTCAAATTGAAATTTTCCAGATTAGTAATGTTACCTTTGAGACGGTGTGGTAGCCCAGGAAAGAGAATTACCCCCATAATGGCATACCATTTGAAAAATTAGACAAGCCAAGGTATTGAAAGTGGGGTATGTTTAGTCTTTTTTAGTAGCCACTTAGTCACAAACACTGGCCAAATTTAGCGTTCATATTTGTTTTTGTGTGAAAAATGCAAAAAACTAATATTTGGCCAGTGTTTGTGACTAAGTGGCTACTAAGAAAGACTGGACATACCCCACTTGCAATACCTCGGGTTGTCTACTTTTGCAAATGGTATGCCATCATGGGGGTAATTCTCATTCCTGGGCTACCATACGCTATCAAAGGCAACATAACCAATCTGGCAAATTTCAATGTGAAAAAAATGAAATGCAAGCCTTATATGTGACTCTCTAACTTTCCAAAACACCATAAAACCTGTACATGGGGGGTACTGTTATTCTCGGGAGACTTCACTAAACACAAATATTAGTGTTTTAAAACCGTAAAACATATTACAACAATAATATAGACCATAAAAGTGCCGTTCGCTTGTAAAAAATGCGAAAAACGTCACTTTTACTTAAAATATCATTGTTGTAATACAATTTACCAGTTTGAAACACTAATATTTGAGTTCAGTGAAGTCTCCCGAGTAAAACAGTACCCCCTATGTACAGGTTTTATGGTGTCTTGGAGAGTTACAGGGTCAAATATAGTGCTTGCGAATTAAATTCTCTGCACTTTCTCCCTGTGTTGTCAGGCATGTCAATCAAATTTTAATTAATCAAATCACATAATTACGTTAAAAGATTATTTAAATATACACGTAGAATTTTAATATATATGCATTTATAGGTATTTAAATTCTACGTGTATACTAATGTAATCTTTTATGTAATTATATGTATTTATCAATATATATATATTTGCGGTTATTTGTATTTTATACATAGATAGATATATATAGAATGTCATTCTAAGTGTATTTTGTTACCGATATATATATATTAATAACAAAATACAGTTAGAATGAAATTACATATGCATATATAATTTATATTAAATTTTGTTTCAATATTTTATTTATTTATTTTATTATTTTATTTATTTATTATTTTAATTATACGTATTTATATATAATATATATGTACATCTATTATATATATAATATATATATACATATTATATATATGTAACGTCATTCTAAGTGTATTTTAATATTAATATATGTACTTATATTAATATTAAAATACACTTTGCATGACATTACATATATATAATATGTATATATATTATGTATATAATATATATACATATTATATATATATATTAAAATATATTTAATTTATTTTTAAACATGTTTATTTTATTTTTTTTATTCTTCCTACCAGCAGGGGGACTGTCTGATATTTCAAACAGTCCCCCTGCTGGCAGATCCATAGCCAGCTATAGGGGGTCATGTGATCGCTCTTTGAGAGCGATCACATGGCCCCCGGGGGCCTCATTTGCCGGAGGGGGGCTGCCTGGGCTCTCAGGCAGCCCCCCAGAAGAGGATCGCGGCGGAGTGAGTAGTTGCTGGCTCCTGGGGGCTTAAACCGTTACGGCGTTCCATGCCGCCACAACGGCTTTAAAGCCCATTTAAAGCGCGACGGCATGATACGCCGTAACGGCGTTAAGGGGTTAACAGGTGGTCACACTTTATGATCAATTAATCAAGGGCATTAGATTAATAGCACCTGTCTGCTATTTATCCTCTGAATTCCTATGGAAGCAGTAAGGGTGTACTTAGTTTTTCACACATGACTTCTCCATTTTGGCTTTATATTTATTAAATAAATCATGACACAGTGTAATGTCATATGTTGTTATCTATCTGAGGTGGTGTTTACCTAATTTCAAAACCTGCTAAGGAACAGATGATTGCTATTATGTCCTGATATGTAAAACCATAGTAATCACAGAGAAGCTACTTTAATTTTTCCATGACTATACATGTAAATTATATGAAAACATGCACATCGAGGAGGGCACGCCCCCAATTGTGGCATACTACATCAACACGCTACCTGCAAAGATGCTCCTGTTGTGCTGAATGCTCCTGGAGGAAGTCTCGCACCCAGGCAGACTATCTCCATTATAGATTCATATTGTGTTCACACAGTGCAGCCCTTGCCCTCGTCAAACATTCATACTTTTCCTCTCTCATTAGTTCATGCTCCTGCAATCTCAGGCATCTATTTGACATCTTTGATTCTCTTCTTCGCCCTGCTGTGGCCACCCCCCAAACTAGCCTTACAGCCGATAGCTTTGCATTTTAGTTTACTGACAAGATTCAACAGCTAAGGAAAGAATTCTCCCCACCGTGCCGTTCTCTTTTTAAACCACACATAGATCATGCCTTTCCTACCCTTCAGACTTTTTTTTCCCTGGCTACTGAAAAAGAGGTGGCTGTGCTTCTCCTTTCCTCTCGCCCCACCACTTGCCCGCTCGATCCTAAATATAAATCTTGCCATTATACTGGACACTCACTTGTTTTCAGTGCAGGAAGATTGAACTGGTTTATAGGTAAAAAACTGGCATTGTGTAGTTTTTGAGCAAAGTTGTTGACACTCATTCTCTCCATCAACCTCCTGTACTAATAAATCAGTTCCAAGAAAGTCCATATCATTGAAAGTCTGTAACGGGCACACTATGAAATAAAAAAAATAAAAAATTGATTTCAAATAAATTCACTATCAAACTAACTGGAACTTACATATCATTTTGCATATGAACATACAGTAGGTAGAGAAAAAGCAACAGAAATATAAAGTATCTACAGATAGAATTTTAAAGAGAGAAGGTTTCTAAGGGTCCTATTACTAAATCAAAGCATTCAACAAAGTTCTATAAGCAGAAAGCAACACTTTAGCATAGCAGACTCTGTCTGCAGCATGCAGCCCACGAGTTTCTATTAATGTAGTAACAGTCGGTCTGTCTTAGCTCATTTTATTCCTACTCTCATCTCATAGCTCACGTCCGTTTTTATTCCCTCACTGATGGAGTTAAAATATATATTTTTTACAAATTTTGTTTGTAAAATAATTTGTCAAACAATATTCAAACAAATCTAAAGTGATTTAATAGTGGAAATCCTAAACCAAATTAGACTGAGGACCAATCTAGAGGTATCTTTCATAGACAGCCGTTTGTACTACACACATTAACATTATATTTTACATAATATATGATGTGAATTGCTTCATTGCTTGAAATCATTTGACTACATTTCTTGAATTCACATATAATCAGGGATCAAAACGACTACACAAACAATATACTCACAAGATAACATCATTCATATCAATATGCATTAAAAAAAAATAGAACAAGTGATCTTAAAAGTGAAGTTTTATGTGACTAATTGCATATAATTGCACTATTTTACCTGTGGGGCTAGTTTTACAAGTTAAAAGGCTAAAACCAGATATGGCATCTTCTATCACTGTAACGTCATTTGGCAATCCAGTTTTTGATGTCTTTAAATAGCACAAGTTCCTACAAGAAAAAAAGCAGCATGTTATTATATGCACTCTAGAATACGACTGTATTGAGGAATGCTCGTTGCAATCTAATTTACCACTGAATAAAGTAATGTTTCACATGTAAAAATAGTCTAAATAAACTTCAATTAACGAAAGATTTAACATTCAGCTCATACAGCCTTTTCATATTTCTCCATTCCCTATAAATAATATCACACGTTCCAGGTGACATTTGGTTGACACCGTTACAAGTGAATTGCACTAAACTCATGGTGCATAAATGACCAAATGTATATTTTAGTATCACTCATGGTGCAATGACTTTGTACTTCTCACATTCCTGTTCATAGTGATCTAGTTTAGAGGAACGTGAAAATCATCACAACCAATATGTCACCGATCCGTCATCCCATTTCCAGTGTGTGTAATAAATGTCATAGCATGTGATGTTAAATTGGAGAGTCTTTGTAATTAACTTGGAGAAGTTGCAAGAGAGCAAGGTAAAAAAAGAAAATGTTTCCACTGGATAAATGCCTTAAATTAGGATTAGTGCATCTGAGCACACTCAGTATTGAAAGGATGCTATAGCTTTAAAACAGCCCAACAAGGCTGCCAGTCAGGCAGTCGCGAACCCTTTGTTTTGTACTGCCCATGTTAGTGTCTTATAGATGGTCATATTTGTAAATAAACAAAACCAAATACCATATCAATAAACAAAACAAATACCATATAAATAATAAATAAGAACCATCACTATTTAACATTGGATGGAAAGGACGTAACGTTATTGAGGGTAATTAGAGGCATTACAAAACACTTTAAAATTAATTCCATAACCATTTTACCAAAATTAAACTTAACAAACCAGCCAGATTGCTTAAACCTTAAGTCTCAATCCACCTCGTATTTGACGTGACCTTACCCATATAATTCCCCAGCATAATACACTAAAACTAAATAAAAGGGATGGGTGGGTGGGAAGCTCAAAACTTCTCCCTCTTGTTCTGTAACTAACTCAGAGCGTGAAGCCCGCGCAATTCAAACTTGCTTCAATCCTGACCAATCAGTGCCTACCATTTTCCCGCCTCTGCGCAACCTAAACCTGACAAAAAACAGCCAATGAGAATATCCTTATTTAACCTGCTGCAAACTGGATTTAGCCAGCTAACCCGTCTAGCTTAACTAACCCTTGACCTTTAGCTGACCCTAAACCTATTGCCCTATGCTCCCTGCAGGACATCTCCAGGTTTCTCCATTTTGTCCATTTTGCGTGTGCAGTGTATGCATACCACATGGACAATAAGGAAGACTCTCCCTCTCTCCTCCTATGTTCACAGCTCCCATGATAATGAAGCAAGCCAAACAGTGAACGCAGTTGGGTATACATTTTATAGCAGCCACAGTATACTGGTTTATTAAGCAAGTCATGAGATAATTGGAACTGCTCTTTATGGATAAAATACTAACCCTTTTATTCAATGCTGGACAGGAGATTTTGGAATAAGTCAGTCCCCACAGACCAGAACGAGAAGCTCTGAATTAAAGCATCATATCGCGGTGTGGAAGCGGTTGCCCGTTTCCGTAGGCATGTGTAAGCACACTTTCAACAGATGTTTATTTTTTATTCCATTTTTGACAATATTTTGATGCATTATCTATATGCAACATTAAACATTATTTAACAGTGTGGAATTTTAACTGGAATACCCATTTCAGCTTTAGAATTTAACCATTTGCTGGGTGTCAATGATAGTTAAAATAAAAAAAAAAGTTAATATTGCAGTATACACAGTATCATTCTGTACACACAGAATAATTTTGATGAGTTGTCACCTGGAACACCTTATTAATCTCCCCACCCCCATATAGGAATGATTTTCCTGTAGAGAGCCAATTCTCAAGTGTTGTACTGAAGCTTTCTGAGAAAAGGTCCATATCACATTGTTGTATATGCTACCTTTCTTCAAGCGTTCCTGAATTAATCTGTCCAACCTTATGTTTATAAATGAAGCCTTCCTTTCATATGGTTGACTAAAGCTTCTATTCCATTAGAGCAGATTCACATTTCCAACTGAGCAATTTTGCTTTGACAAATTAAAAGTAAGATCAGAGGAACACATTCAAATTGCATTACCACCACACAATGATAAATATGAAAGCTCTTAATGCTCTAAACTCCAAAACATGATTAATTTAATTGTAACCTTTTGGGGATTTTCTGATTTGAACATATCCAGATTCCTGCATTTTCTGTTATTTGTATGGCATATGTATTTACCTCTTTTGATCTCAACTAAAATGAAACAATGCGTTCTATAAAATATATCTAAATGGGGCAATGCTTAGAACTCCATGTTTTAATCACATCACAATCTTTTCGAAATATAAATCTTATTAATACAGTTCAAACTGTCTGTTTATGTTGGCTTTGTATATTGACTTTGTGTGCTTTTGTTCGTGTTTCTCTTTTTGTCTAATTTTGTGTCTCTTTATATTTTCCCTATAAGTCTCTCCCTGTCCTTCAGTGTGCCAAACTGTTTCTTGAGATAGAAAGTTTCTCTCTGTATTCTTCTCAGAAGGTAAAGGTGAAGCTGCCTGTTTTCACAGTAGTGTGCGTCAAGATTCCAAATGACTTTCGCACAGCTGGAAGAAACAATTTTGTGATGTAAAATGTAGTTATATGGTTGAAATGCATTGTCTTGCTGGGTAAAACGTAATACTTTGTTATTCTTCAGAATAACATAGACAACATATTTTGAATTCCTCTTCTCTATAACATTTTTGTCTTTTTTTCAAGTTTTTAATTTAAAGGTTGAACTTTAAATTACAACATAATAATTGAATTGGAATAGAAGCCATAATTCTGAAAAATTTTACATATTGGTTTTTTACATATTGACTTTTTTCAATCTAAATTAAGGCCTTTGAAGCACCTAAGAAATGCTTTATATTTCTGTAAAAAAAAATATGTATTGCAATTAACCTTGTCGTAGCAAATTCAGTTTTGAAGAAATTATTTTCCCACCAAAATATATAAAAATTGTCATTAACATGATTATATATTCAATTTCTTTAGTAATTAATAAAATACATATTTATATGAAATAGCCTGGTACTTGTGGCCTGTATTGTGCAGGGAATTTTATTTGTGTGTTGAAAAGACTTATCATATCATGTGCCTGTCTTTTACTATAAAAAGTAGTTGTGGTTTGGCTGTCTAGAACATGTTGTACCAGCTTGCAAGTGCCATCCTCTTTTGAATATAATTAATAGAATATATAACTACGCCTCCACTCTAATAGCCACCATACTGCTCTTCTTATCCTACATCCTATGTGATTGCTCCCTCTTGGAAAGCACATCAGCCTTCCCACAACTTCCTATGATTCCAACAAGCTGTTGTTATTGCCAGCAAATCAAAGTGTAAATGTAGTGACGTCTGTCACTCTTTTCCTATATTTCTCTGACAAAGAATGGGATGTGTTCACCAGAAAAATAATTACAGCAACTACACCACACACAGCATAGTTGCTGTAAAGCTACGCAGGAAAACCATGTTTAGGAGAGTTCTTCTGGTCCATTCTGTCAATCAGTTCTTTATATGCAAGTCTATTCTAGTTCTTCGTCAAAGAGTAGACATGTGCACCACAAATAAAAATTAATTTTGGCTGAAGCGACTTACAAAAGTGTAAGGGACACTGTGGGCACTATAATTATTTTATCTCATTAAATTGGTAAGAGTGCCTGAAGTCTGCTGGTGCTGTGCCTCCATTAAGTGTTAAACTATTTTTGAGCAGTTCCTGGCCACCCACATCCCAGCCCCTACTGGAAGTATACCTAATGCAGAGATTACATATTTTCGTCTAGCCATACCAATTCATACCAACAATAGGCTGAAAGAGGTCAGCTGACACACTCAGCCAATCACAATCACCAACTGTTGCTCAGACTAATATTTCTTCATTAGCCCTATCAGCACAGAGGGGATGGGCTACTGGGTTCTCTCACTTAACATTAAAACCTTTCTATTTAATATAGCACAAGACATTCTAATAACTTCAATGAGGTAAATCAATTACAATGTTCACAGTGTCCCTTTAGACTTACTGCAGCAAAAAGTTAAGGGGACTTTGAAGGAACTTTGAAAAGTCTGACTTTTAAAGACTTTGAAAGTCTAAGTGTCAAGACGTCAACTCCATGTTTTTTTTAATCCACATTTTTTTTAAGAATAAGTGCCATTGTAAGATATTTAAATTTAGATAAGTCAAACATTTCATGTGAACTATTAATTACTGACCTCTGTGACGGGGTTCTCCACTCTTTTTTCAGAAATGTAAAAAATAAGCAGTTTGGGTAGAATGTACATATCTTCTGACAGATGTGTACATCTGGAGCAATAACACTTATCAGGTTTTCCGCAGAAAACTCAGCACTCTGAAACAAATCTCTTTTGCAACCTAAAAAATAGAAATATAGAAGTAAAGGGCACGATTATTGTAGTAGGATTATTTAGAAAACACATCTACAGTATAAAGAATGTCACTCCAAGTCCCAAATGACCATTATCCAGATCTACCACTCTCTGCGCTCACTTATTGAGTACTGGCTCTGGAGGCTTCAAGTTTTTCAGAATTAGATATATCAAGGTATGCCATCACATTTCACTATTTGGATTATTTAAACAAACTATTTAGATTATTTAAACAGACTTCTTCCTGTGAATTCTTCACAGTGACAAACAAATTAAGTACTCAATATTCATGTGTAGTGACATGGCCGCAATCATCAGGGCCCGCCCTCAGGGCCCACCTCCAAACCCGCCCCAAAAGATGCGGTGTGTGTAAAGTGGATATAGGGTGTGTTTGTGGAGTGGTTGCAGTGCATGTGTATGTAGTGGATGCAGTGTGTGTGTGTGTGTATATATATATATATATATATATATATGTGTGTGTGTGTTTGTGTATTAATATATATGTATATATGTATGTATGTGTGTGTGTATGCATGTATATGTATAAACACACAATTTGTGTTTGAATGTAAGCATGTTTTTTGTATGGAGTATGTCTGTGGATGTTGGTGTTTGAATGTAGACATGCATATGTGTGCAGTGTATACACTTCCACACACACATTTATACATATAGAAACACAGACATATGCAAATACAGACACACAATGATACACAGATACATACACAATGACACATAGTTACACACACATATACCCACACTGACACACCCAAATGCAGACACTCATACACATTGACACAGAATACACGCACTGACACACAGATATACACACACATGGACACACAGATACACACAGACATTCCTGAAACACATACTGATAAACACATACATACTGACACACACACATACTGACATACAAACACAAACACACATACAGACACACACACATACATACTGACATATATACAGACACACAAACATAGTGACATACAGAGAGACATACAGACACACACATACAGACAGACATCCAGACACACACATATATACTGCCATACAGACAGACATACAGACACACAGATATAAACTGACAAACAGACACACATGTACATACTGACATACATACATACATACAGATTCACACATACATACTGACAGACATACATACACTCACATTCATACTGACAGACATACAGACACACACACACACGCAGCTCATTTTTCAGCCACCCTGTTTCTTACATTTTTGGTGCAGGAGGGTGGCTGGGGCAGATGGGAGTCAGTCTGGTAGATGGCTCTTCCCTCCTCCCCCCGCTTGGAGTAAACTGGAAGAAAGTGACCATCTGTCACTTCCTCCCAGCAGTACTTGCAGCTGACATTTTTAAAGGGGCCCAGTCACGCTATTACACGTCCGCAGTGATAGAAACATAGAAACATAGAATGTGACGGCAGATAAGAACCATTCGGCCCATCTAGTCTGCCCAGTTTTCTAAATACTTTCATTAGTCCCTGGCCTTATCTTATAGTTAGGATAGCCTTATGCCTATCCCACGCATGCTTAAACTCCTTTACTGTGTTAACCTCTACCACTTCAGCTGGAAGGCTATTCCATGCATCCACTACCCTCTCAGTAAAGTAATACTTCCTGATATTATTTTTAAACCTTTGTCCCTCTAATTTAAGATTATGTCCTCTTGTTGTGGTAGTTTTTCTTCTTTTAAATATAGTCTCCTCCTTTACTGTGTTGATTCCCTTTATGTATTTAAATGTTTCTATCATATCCCCCCTGTCTCGTCTTTCCTCCATGCTATACATGTTAAGATCCTTTAACCTTTCCTGGTAAGTTTTATCCTGCAATCCATGAACCAGTTTAGTGATGACCAAGCCCCTGAAGATATATGCCCATCAGGAGGCCCTAAGTGCATGGACCATCCAATGGGCCCCATCAGTGTGCATCTGTAGCTGCACCGGCGTTGGTTCCGCAGCTACAGTTGGGGAATTTGGGGCCCGAACAGACCCCCCCAGGACCGCCGGGTCCGTGACAACCGTCACGGTTGTTTTCCCCTGATGGCGACCGTGTAGGGAGGAAGGATGCCAAGAGTTGGTTAGACAGACTGGTAGACAGTACAGTACTCATGTAGTTATTGCCCAGAATTCTGGATTTGAGAAAAAATATTTTGTTAGTTTCTATACTTTTGTTTTTTGAATGAACCTGTCCTGAAAAGCTCACGTTAAAAAACAATATGCAGTTTGGTTCACATTAACAGATCATAGTTCCTAAATCAATTAATAACTTTAGAAGCTGTTATATTAGTAATCAATTTGTAGCGGAGCTCAACTCAGTACCTCCGTTGTAGCTTTCTAATTCAAGCACTTGCACTTCAGTGATTATCACTCCCCACAGACACTAGATGACACATGGTACTGGGGACAAGAATTGACTCCATTGCAGCTGTGCAGAGGTGTTTATGCAGAGATGTGCAGAGGTGACCACAGAGGGTCATTTGCATGCAATGGGGTATTTAAAAAGTACATACATTCCCCCATCATGTCTTCTTTCCATAATTCCTAGTTTTTCTTTCTGAAAACAACCATCAACCCCACCAAAACAAACAAATGCTCAGCTCCATTTTGTCCATAGAATTTTAATATTCTGAAACAATAAAGGCTCCTTTTAAAATTCCCACCCGAGCAAGTGGAAGCTCTATCCTGCAACCCTGGGGCCATGACAGAATCTGTCACACACTTCCTCTCCAAATATGTTGCCAGCTTTACAGAGGGTTCCCACTATCCCTTGACTATTGGTCCTGCATGGGAATTGTGACTCCATTCCTATAAAGGGATATAATAGTAACTACCGGGCATGCTTAAGAGTACTCCTGTTCTCTCCTGTTAATTGTCGGCATCAGGGCCGGACTAGGAAAAAAATTAGGCCCGGGCATTTTTCAATCAGAGCGGCCCCCTAAGAAGGGGGCGGGGCCAGAGAGGGTGTGTTTTGTCATCACTAATGACAAGCACGCCACCTCTCAAAGTGAGCATGTTAGTTCAATGCGCAGAGCCCGCTGAAGAGCTCTGGCATTAGAAAAAGGCCCTGAATTTGTTCTGCACAGCGCAAGCAAATTTAATAACATGCTTGCGCTGTGTTTGCTTTTAAATTGTCTCTGGTTTCTCCATGTATATATATATATATATATATATATATGTGTGTGTGTGTGCTGTATATGTGTGGGAGTGTGCTGTGTGTGAGCGAGGATGCTGTCTGTCTGAGGGTGCTGTTTGCTGTGTGTCTGAGGGTGCTGTGTGTGTCTGGGGCTGCGCTGTGTGTGTCTGGGGGTGCGCTGTGTGTGTCTGGGGGTGCGCTGTGTGTGTGTCTGGGAGTGCTGTGTGTGTGTCTGGGAGTGCGCTGTGTGTGTCTGGGTGTGCGCTGTGTGTGTCTGGGAGTGCGCTGTGTGTGTCTGGGAGTGCTGTGTGTGTCTGGGAGTGCTGTGTGTGTGTCTGGGAGTGCTGTGTGTGTCTGGGAGTGCTGAGTGTGTGTCTGGGGGTGCGCTGTGTGTGTCTGGGGGTGCGCTGTGTGTGTCTGGGGGTGCGCTGTGTGTGTGTCTGGGGGTGCGCTGTGTGTGTGTGTCTGGGGGTGCGCTGTGTGTGTGTCTGGGGGTGCGCCGTGTGTGTGTGTCTGGGGGTGCGCTGTGTGTGTGTCTGGGGGTGCGCCGTGTGTCTGGGAGTACGGTGTGTGTGTCTGGGAGTGCGGTGTGTGTGTCTGGGGGTGCGCTGTGTGTGTCTGGGGGTGCGCTGTGTGTGTGTCTGGGGGTGCGCTGTGTGTGTCTGGGGGTGCGCTGTGTGTGTCTGGGGTGCGCTGTGTGTGTCTGGGGTGCGCTGTGTGTGTCTGGGGGAGCTGTGTGTGTCTGGGAGTGCTGTGTGTGTCTGGGAGTGCGGTGTGTGTGTCTGGGGGTGCGGTGTGTGTGTCTGGGAGTGCTGTGTGTGTGTCTGGGGGTGCTGTGTGTGTCTGCGGGTGCTGTGTGTGTGTCTGGGAGTGCTGTGTGTGTGTCTGGGAGTGCTGTGTGTTTCTGGGAGTGCTGTGTGTGTCTGGGGGGGCTGTGTGTGTGTCGCGAGAGGACCCGGCGGAGCTGTTGGCTAGAGCTCCGCCGGTGTTCTCTCCTTCCTCCCTCCCTCCCTCACTCTCCTGCCGGCGGCCGCATCTCAGTGTCTCTGGGCCGGTGAGGGAGATCTTTGATCTCCCCACCGGCCCATGGAGACACACAGCAGGGCTGGCGCTCGGGTAGCGCTGGCCCTGAAGGGGCTGGCAGGGGAGATCCTGTGATCTCCCCTTCCGGCCTCGGCCCCACGGCCATCGCGGCCCACCGGGCATTTGCCCGGTATGCCCAATGGCCAGTCCGGGCCTGGTCGGCATACCAGTGAAGGAAGGAGTATATTTAAAAATATATATTTTCGAAACATCTGTTTATGTGTCAGCATTTTTACAATGTTTACAGAAGTTTTTATAATGTGTAACATTTTTGTACACAATTACAGGTATGTTTTTAAATGTGTGATTTGTTCCAAAGCATGTGTGTTCAATAATTTTTTATTACAAAGGTTTTATTAATTTGTATGTATGATAGTTTTTAGCAAAGGTCTGAAAAAAGGAAGGGTTGCATTTTCTATTTTGAAGATTGATTTGCTAAACATTGCATTGCAGTTTTTTGAAAAGCAAACTGATGTATCCAATGAGTCGAAAAAATATCCTTCACAGTTTGATTATTTTAGTCTGAATTTTGAACTTTTTCTTTTCAATTCACCATTTAAAGAAGAAAATTCTCCATCACTGGTTAGTTATCCTACTGACATAACAGACCTCGCTCCCTTAGGATAATGCACAGCAATTTGAACATTAT
Organism: Pelobates fuscus; assembly: GCF_036172605.1. Classification (NCBI taxonomy): domain Eukaryota; kingdom Metazoa; phylum Chordata; class Amphibia; order Anura; family Pelobatidae; genus Pelobates; species Pelobates fuscus. Next base: position 101,001,234 of record NC_086322.1, read on the forward strand.
ATCTTATCATTTATTACTGCAATGCACTTATACATTGTATCACTTACCTAGATTAGATTTTCCACAATGTTTTAGAGAAAAACCAGATATAACATTATCGAGAAGTCTTATTTTGTTTGGCATTCCTTTACTGGAGTATTTGAAATAGCAGACATGTCTGTAAAAAAGACATTCAACATTACAAACATTACTTGCAAACCATATCAAAATATTATTATACACACACACACACACACACACACACACATTTATTTGTAGTGGTTTTAATGGTAGTGTATGTTTTTTCTAGTTTGTTTTCCTGCAAATATTTATTGGGTAGTATGGTAAAAAAAAAATTGTATCATGTAGCATAAGGTATAGCAGAAAACAGAACCAAAACTGTGACATTCCAGATGAGAAGTCACTAAACTGAGATGTATTTAGGTCACTTAGCTCTTCCGGTGGGTATGTATTTGTGCCCATCCACACCAACTCATCCCTTTGTGTGTATCCTTTGAACCTTCTTCTATGTTTCTCCTAATCCCCTCTTAACCCACACATAGTCACAGGGATACAGTCGTACACAGTCACACACTCATTCACATAGTTACATACAGTCACATACACACAGTCATACAGTCAGACACACAGTCACACTCACATAGTCAAAAATATATAATCTCACATACAGATATATGCACACTGTCCCACATAGACACACACATGCACAAACACACACGAGCAGGACAGAGACTTCACAGTCTCTGAGTCTAGTGGTTGGGGAATCAGGAATTCCTTCCTGCTCCCTCCTTAATATGCAGTTACCAGACAGTCGGTGCTGGTGGCATATAACTCCACCACTGCTGCCTGTATCAGTAAGGCAGGCTTATTTCTGCTAGACCAGGGTAGAGCATTATACAATCAACTACCTGGGTTCCACATGGCCATGCTACAAAGAGTGACAGATGGGATGGGGTGCTGTGTGCACTCCCTCCCACCTGTCACCCTGAGCGGATGGGTGACAGGTGGGAGGGAGTGCACACAGCACCCCAACTGTCATTAAAACAAAATTGCATCAAAAGTCAAAGAGGACAGTTTCCCAATATTTCTTCTCTACCGAACAAAAAAGAGATCTTTGGAAAGGTTGAGCTTGTTGGATTTTGGATTTTTGTTTTTTCTTACTTAGTAATAATAAGTGGCCTGTATTATCGTTTAAAAAATGTGTTGTGTTTTTAACTACACTAATTTTCACTAACTTTTCTTTTCTGACAAACTTTTACCATGGCTCACAAATGCTCTAATAAAAGGTCATAGTAAAACGTATCAAAGACAAATAGTATGACTTAAGAGGGAAATTAGCTAAATAACAGTTGCCGTGGCGACAAAAAAAAACTCATGTCATTTTTAGCACTTTTCCCCAAAATTGTTCCAGGTTTGCCTTGTTATATCTCTCTTCAATTTCTTATGTTCTATTTTAGTAACAGATCCAATGATACTGCACTATAACACATAATAAACATTCTTTCTGTAAACTGAATTTGCTCACACGGACAATTCTAACTAACAACTAAATCTACCTCACGTTATGCTTTTGTTTATCTAATTCAAAAATGTTTGAATTAAGTTAAATATTGTGTATTAACAAAATTGGGCATTCGGCTTTAAAGGAATTGCAATGTGTCCAAATTTTGGGCGATCAGTGATTCATCCTAAATCCTGAATTCTGAAATGTTATGTGGACAAATCCTTTTGTTTGTCTTGTGATTCAAATTTCCACCCAAGGCACCAAAAAAATTATGATTGATGAAAAAAGATTATTGATGGTTGGAGGGGGGGGGGGGGGGGTAGCCATTAAATGTTGATTTAATTCACAGATCAAGTAAGAAGTGACCAATAGAAGGAAAAAGGTAGGAGCAGTAAAACATATATTTATATATTATTTATTGAATCTTGTCCACAGCCCTGCACTCGCATTTGCATAGTACTTGCCATGGTGATCTTTCAGCCAAGTAACATAAATATCCATTAAGAAAGGCACTCACGGGTCTTGTTGATCAAAGAAATGTAACTTTATTTACCAAGTGTATGTTAAATCACATCTAAGTTTTAGTCCGTACCTAGACTTTTATCAGGATAAACCACTTTGATTAGACACATATTGTGTTTTATTACTAACTAGTAGATGTTTCATAATCACTCGTTACCTTCACTATACATACATGGGTTCTCTGTCTGAGGGTATCCTGGTGGTAACTTAAAGGGACATTATAGTCACCCAGACCACTTCAGCTAATTGAATTGGTCTTGGTGCAGTGTCTCTATAGGTTTGACCCTGCAATAGTAATTATTGCATTTATTGAGAAACTATGCATGAGGACATCCAGCGTTACCCAAAACCTTATAGGAAAGCATTATACAATGTTTGTATTCCTAGCTAATAGTTTTCCTTTAAGGTACTTTTTTTGCTGTTCCCATTTGATTTTTACTGCTCCTCCTTTTTTTCCTCTATTGGTTACTTTTCAATTGGTTTGTGAACCAAATGAATATATACATAATATTTATATTTTATATTATGTATATTTTTTGCAGACAATTTCTGTGTATTTCCTGTGTTTCTTTTTGACAGTGTTCATGTATATGAGTCATGTGTATGTGTGTCTGACAGCGTATCAGATACATTATATATATCAGACAGTGGGGATCTGTTTGTGTGTATAACATTGTGTAACTACGTATGTGTTTGCAACCATGTGTTTGCCTGACATTGTGTATTTATGTCAGACATTGTGCCTGTGTGTATTCTGGAAGAGTGTGTGTCCGTGATAGTTTACGTGTATTTATCTGAGTACGTGGCAAGGACTGTGTATCTAATTTTTTTAAAGGATCCATGAGCTATTTCATGACATCCCTGATGAGGACACATTGTGAAATAGTTTAAGAATACATAAGCTGCCTCTTTCTGGACACATCTCTAGCAGATAACACTTTCTCTGATAACAAAAATTGTTAAAATCTCTGAGTGACACATTAGATTTCTATTAAGCAGATTGTCAGAGGAAATGGATGTTTTCTTATGTTGTCTACTGTTGCACCGATTTGATTTAAAATGGGACCATCATGTATCTGGAAATGTCACCAAAGAATAAATATTTAATTATCTTTTACTCAAGTCCATTATCCTCTATATAAGGGAAAAGTAAACTAAATATTAAAAAGGGTAAAGCAACATACAATTTAACCCGCATAAACTAATCCACAACTGCATTTAAAATAAATAAATAACAAAACAGAATGCAGGGAACCATGGGCAGATTTGCCACAAGGTAACGGCTTCGAAGCGTCAGTCAGGAAAGTGTCGGCATGGCCATTCTCCTGCTTTGTGGCCAAGGCTGACTGGAGAGATTTCCCTGGCTGGCCCTTGCAGGGCCAGCACTCGAATAGAGAGGTCACACATGGCCTCCCTCACCTGTACTGTATCAGGGTGTTACCGAGGCAATGCTCTGATACATCCCTCAGCGCCAGATACAAGGATACTGCATCTCACACTGGACAACCAGGGATCCTGTTTACCTTTCTGACCCAAGGTAAACTTTAGGAAGGGGAAAATAAACATTAGTTTACTTTTTTTCTTAATAAAATTTATTTTTTCTTCAGACTCTCAGCCAGTATCCTCCCACTAGAGATCATTTACTCCCGCTATAGCCTCTATAACTTTACTATAGGCCCTATTACTCAACTACAGCCCATGTCACACCACCACAGCCCCATCTCCCCACTACAGCCCCAGTCCCCCCACTACTTCCCCTATCTACCCCCACTACATCCCCTATGTACCAAACTACATCAACCAGCCACCCCACAGTTGTTCCTATTCCCTCACTGCAGCCCATGTAACCTCACTATAGTCATTATAGCTGCTACCCAACCTCTACAGCCCCTGTCCTCCCATTAAAGCCGCTATCCTCTCACTTCAATCCCTCTGACCCACTATAACCACTATCTGCCTACTACAGCCCCTATTTCCCACTACTTCCAACTACATCCCCTTTCCCCCCACTACAGCAACTATCCAGCCCACAATTGTCCCTATTCCCTCACTACAGCCCCTGTACCACCACTATAGTCACCATAGCCACACTATAGCCACTACCCCACCTCTAAAGCCATAACATGGCATGCTAAAGGTTAAATCCTATCCTTCATCAATACCTGGCATTGGGAATGCCACAAGGTTATTCTCTAAAGTAAGAAAAAAATATACATTAGCACATGTTTATATGTAAGTTATTTTGGCCTTAAATTTGCAATTCCCTGGTGAATTTACAGAATACTCAATGGCCTATTGTACAATGAATTGATTTCCCACTTGTTTAACATACATGTTGTATCTTATCACAGAGAGACTGTTTATTTTCTATTATTACAATGAGTACTTACCATACAATTTACTCACCGCAGTTTTACAGAGTGGAATGTGTGTGTGACGTATGAAAAGAACTGACAGTGTATGTCATTGGTGCACATCTCTTGGCATTGGTTTTCATCTGTTGCATTGATTATGTTATAGTTGGTTCCCATCATTTCAATTCCAGGAAACATCTTGTTTCTGCAGACTAAAGCACAAAAAAACATATGAAACATCCACTTGTTTTTTTAAAATTAAATATGTATAAGAAATCCTTAGAGGACTTTGGTGTTATCTAAACTAGTCTCTGTAGTTACAGTCTATTATACGGATGCAAATCAAATGAAATGTGTAAACATCATCAGATTAATAAAGAGCCCAGCTTGCAGATCAGGATTGAGTTAACCCCTTAAGGACATGTCATGATTCCCTTTGATTCCAGAAGTTTGGTCCTTAAGGGGTTAAGGGAGTGGTATGCATCCTTACAATTTGTATACTACTCGGTTCACTGCTTGAATATAAAAGAGGCACATTTTAAACTACCGAATAGGTGGTATCTGACCCCCACCAAACTGGCCAAGTTCGCTCATGGTGAAGCGCAGAAGTGCTGGAGAGGTGACGCATATGGCGTGGATGAGATACACCTTTGGTGGATTTGTACTTTGGTTAAGAGAGCGTGGAACTTTATTTTACTGCAGATCACATAGTTACATAGTTACATAGCTGAAAAGAGACTTGCTTCTATCAAGTTCAGCCTTCCTCACATATGGTTTTGCTGTTGATCCAAAAGAAGGAAAAAAACCTAGTCTGAAGCGCTTCCAATTTTGCAATAAACTAGGAAAAAAATCCTTCTTGACCAAAAAAATAGCAGTCAGATGTCTCCTTGGATCAAGCAGCTATTACCCCACTAATTAGAAATTATATCCCTGTATGTTATGTTTTTGTAAGTATTTATCCAATTGCAGTTTAAACATCTGTATAGACTCTGGCAAAACCACCTCTTCGGGCAAAGAATTCCATATCCTTATTGCTCTTACTGTAAAAAATCCTTTTCTTTGCCTTAGATGAAATCTCCTTTCTTCAAGCCTAAATGTGTGACCTTGTGTCCTATGTATAGCCCTGTTTATGAATAGATTTCCAGATAATGGATTGTACTGGCCCCGAATATATTCGTTATCATATCCCCTCTCAGGCGCCGTTTTTCCAAACTAAAGAGATTTACATTTAACCTTTCTTCATAACTAAAATGCTCCATTCCTTTTATCAATTTTGTAGCTCGTCTCTGCACTTTTTCTAGTGCCATGATATCTTTCTTTAGAACAGGTGCCCAAAATTGCACAGCATATTCAAGGTGTGGTCTTACCAGCGATTTATAAAGAGGCAAAATTATATTTTCATCTCGAGAATTTATGCCCCTATTTATACATGACAAAACCTTATTGGCCTCAGCAACGGCAGATTGACATTGCATATTGCTGCCTAATTTGTTGTCTATAACAATTCCCAAATCCTTCTCGTGTGTGGTTATCCCTAGTTCACTACCATTTAGGGTGTAAATTGCTTGTGCATTCTTAACCCCAAAGTGCATAACTTTGCATTTCTCTACGTAAAATTGCATCTGCCATTTTAGTGCCCAGTCCCCCAATCTATCCAAATCCCTCTGCAGCAAGGCAATATCCTGCTCACATTTTATTACTTTACAAAGTTTTGCGTCATCTTCAAACACTGATAAATGGCTTTCAATGCCCATTTCAAGATCATATATAAATATGTTAAATAGAAGCGGTCCCAAAACAGAACCCTGAGGGACACCACTTACCACTTTTGTCCAGCTTGAAAATTTACCATTAATGACAACTCGTTGTACTCTATCCTTAAGCCAATGTTCTACCCAAGAACAAGAATATTCACCTAGACCAATTTCTTATAGTTTGAAGATAACCAAGCTATTGAGTATTACCCGTGTATGGTCCCCTGAGACAACCTTGCTATACCTGAATTTACCTAAATTGCCAAAAGAAAAGAAATGGCTTCTGATTCATATATTGATGGCATTTAAAGTTTAAATCACCAGAAATTGGAAAAAAACATCAATACATAAATGGTTACAAATAAAAGAGATCAGTAAATCTCAATGCAAAATGGAAAGAGGCATCGCCTTCACATTTTGTATTAACATCTCGAGATATAAAAATTGGGATGATTGGATAAAAATTCTTGATGCTTCTGTTTAGATTGTAATTCATATTGATAGACTCTTTACCATCCCGCCGTGGTGTCCCATCCCATTTCTTTTCAAAGCTTTTCAATCCTACCGCACATGTTATTGCTGGAAATGTATCAATATAATATTAGTACTAATTGTATGTATTTGTTTTGTCTTGTATTGTATTTGTAAAGGATCCTATTAGCTATGTAGTACCGATCCTTGCAGCTTCTCCCGAATTCCCAGCAGAATAATAACAAAGTAGTGATTATAGCTCCCAATTCCCCAAAACATGAGTCGAGACTTCATGAAGGGGTAAAACGATCTGGTTTATTGATGGCCAAACTCAGTCCTTTTATGATGGTCTCCCAGCAAGGGAACTCCCACAGGGGACCTTGTGGAAGACGTACCGTATATACTCGAGTATAAGCCGAGTTTTTCAGCACATTTTTTGTGCTGAAAAACCCCAACTCGGCTTATACTCGAGTCACTGTCTGTATTATGGCCATTTGCATTGCCATAATACAGACAGGGGGGCTGTGGGGGCTGCAGAGAGTTTACTTACCTCTCCTGCAGCTCCTGTCAGCTCTCTTCTCCTCCGCACCGTCCGTTCAGCACCTCGGTCAGCTCCCAGTGTAAGTGGCTCTCGCGAGACTTACAGTGGGAGCTGACAGAAGAGCTGAATGGACGGCGCGGAGGAGAAGAGAGCTGACAGGAGCTGCAGGAGAGGTAAGTAAACTCTCTGCAGCCCCCACAGCCCCCCCCCCCCCCACTGAACTGCCAATGCCACTGGACCACCAGGGAAGGAGAGCCCCCCTCCCTGCCATGTATCAAGCAGGGAGGGGGGACGAAAAAAAAAAATCGAAATAATAAAATATTAATAAATAAAAAAAATAATAATATTACAAATAAAATAAAATAATAAAAAATAACAATAAAAAAATATTAAAATAATAAAAAATAATAATTAAATAAAATAAAATAATAAAAAATAATAAAATAAAATATTAAAATAATTAAAAAAAATAATAATAAAATTGCCCACCCCCCACAAAGGCTCTGCAACACACACACACACACACTGCACACATACTCATACACACACTGCACACATACACATACACACACTGCACACATACACATACACACACTGCACACATACACACACACTGATCACACACACTGCATTCATACACGCTGCACTCACACACACACGCTGCACTCACACACACACGCTGCACTCACACACACACGCTGCACTCATACACACACGCTGCATTCATACACACACTGCACTCATATACACACACTGCACTCATATACACACACTGCACTCATATACACACACTGCACTCATATACACACACTCCACTCATATACACACACTGCATTCATACACACGCTGCATTCATACACACGCTGCACTCATACACACACGCTGCATTCATTATATACACACACTGTAAATAAATATTCAATTAATATAATTGTTTTAGGATCTAATTTCATTTAGAAATTTACCAGTAGCTGCTGCATTTCCCACCCTAGTCTTATACTCGAGTCAATAAGTTTTCCCAGTTTTTTGGGGTAAAATTAGGGGCCTCGGCTTATATTCGGGTCGGCTTATACTCGAGTATATACGGTACACAAAATATACAGAACCAATCAGTTTACAGTACAATTATTAAACACACCCACAGTAACAGTGCAACCCCTCCTCTCTATCCTGGAGATAATTAACTTAAGTGGTTGAAGAGAACCTAATTATCTCCAGGTAGAGAAAAACATGTCCTTTTTATATTTTAACAAAACTGTATTAAAATCCATAACTTATATTTCGCCAAACGTAGTCTCCATGTTCCACATACCCCCAGATAGCTTGGATCTGAGCGCACAATATAGACAAATAGCGCTCAGATACCACAAACACCGTTTTCAATATCGTCAAGTAAAGTTTTTAGTTCACCGGTTGTTCGGGAAATTGAATCCGAAAAGAGTTCCATAACTGCAGCTACCTGGGGTCGGTCTATCTTGTATAGTAGGAAAGTCCCGAACGGTAAAGTGTTTGGGAGTTATTAGCTGTATGAACGGGAACTTGGTACACATCAGCGGTGTGCGGCTGAATAAGTGTCCGAAAATAGTTACAGAGTATCGACGCCCATCTACCACTGAGCGTTCGACGACTTTAAAATGGCGACCGCCACGTGTTCGGCAAACGAACGCGGACCACCAAGCCTTTCATCAATTACCTTGCGGTTAACCGCAAGGTCTGGGTGGTAAATGAGCTGCACACGACCTCAGTGGGAGGTTGGGTGGTTTGTTAGTTTGTTTGGTTCTTTGAAACTGCACGAAATAGCCATACACACAAATAATTAGACGAAATGCTGTTTCTCTGAGTCTGTTCAAACAGGGATTTCGTTACAGTATTTATGGTGTGTCTTGTTAAGTGTAGAAGAAGTGTAGATTTCAATATTATTGAATATATAGATAATGATATATCTGTTCTTACAACTATATATGTAATACTCTTTTTTTTAAATAACAAAAACCCAATAAAATATTTCAAACAAAAATAAATTAGTATGTTGCATTAATGGTATATAAAGACTAATCTAAAGAGAAAATAACTGTATAAAGCATCCCCTGATGGTCAAGCCCATTGCCTGGCATCACAGAGCACCTTACTACAAAATAAGGTCCTGGAGATTTCTGTTTCAGAAAAGTGTTCAGAGAGTGAAAAAATGGGACAAATTATTTGAAAGGGAGATTGAAAAGTAAGGAGAAGATATGTGGAAAATTACATTTCAACCCATACCATTTGACTGGGGAGGGGAAAAAATGGAGCATTTATGCGTCACATCTCTTTCTCAGTACTTGATGGTACAATTCAGAAATCACATGTTCATTTATGGAATCTCTGAAAGGATACAACATTAAAGAAAATGAAGCTTCTCACCATTTATTCTATTATTGCAGTTTTTTAATGAATGTCCAGAAATGGCTCCAGCCAAGTTAACTTTCGGCAGTTTGTCTTTGGCACCGTCTTTTAAAAAGCAAGCAAATCTAAAATGAAAAAAAGAAAATTTTAAATATATTGAATAATAAAATCATACTATTAATAGGATATTTCATTAAATATATAATAATGTTGCTTGTATAGATACGGTTTGAAGACACACGTCTTATGTTTGTTCCTAAGTTATTTTACCATAATTCATTGGTTGCCTTTGGTGCGACAACAAAATTAGAGAACAGTCGCTAGCAGAGGGCAGCATTGCCTAAAGAATCTTTGTTTATATACTAAGTAATCTAATCTCTGACCTCTCTCAGCAAGCATTACCTATCACGGCATGTACATTGCAGGATGCACTTGACTGTAAATAACATTCAAATAATTTTCAGTATGGGAGAAGTCAAATGTATAAATACACATTTATATTAAACATTTTTTTACAAAATGTTTGCACACTAACACATGCCTCTGCATAAAATATATTCTCCACATGAGTTGATTAGTTAAACTGAACAAACTATAATTTGTGCACTGAATATAGAATACAAAGTGTTTTAAAACGAATGTCTACAAATAATGTGATCAAGCTAATCCTTCAAGTATTGAATATGTAAAAATTAAATAGCCACTTTACTAAAAAATGTAAATTTAAAAAATAAACAAAACTGCACTCATCTATGAATATTGCTTTTATGAGATTAGTCATCGATATGAATAATAAAGAATAGAACGTGATGATTTATTTATGTCTATTACAAAAATAGTGACACCAAAATCATTACATTAATTCAGGATATCATCCTCACAATAAGTTTAACCCCTTAAGGACCAAACTTCTGGAATAAAAGGGAATCATGACATGTCACACATGTCATGTGTCCTTAAGAGGTTAAAGGGGACTCATGTAAGGAGCTCCCCTGTCCCTTTTTTCTTCTTTTAAATTTAACAGCATTTCATAAACTTGGGATGTACTAAAAAAAAAAAGCTGTCAACACTTTTAATGTACTTTACCTGGTTAAAAGAACACTCCATGCACCATAACCACTGCATGTTTCTCCTATGGTACCAGGAGTTCTCTGGTGCTTCCTCCCACAATAATTAGTCAAAAAATTTAGTTTGACATCTTACCTGGGGACTGCTGGATGCCATTCACTGCCTCTAGTTTTGCGTTCTGAGCTATAAGTTCCTCAGCAGGAACTTCCATTAGCTTTCTTTAGCTAAGCCCTGCAATTTGGGGCTTAGCTCTTTGGCTGAGAGTGTCAGCTGATCAATCTTATCCAATGAGATTAGCCCTGGAGGGTTTAGCTCATCTGAGCTAACATCAGTTCCAGCTGAGGAGATTACAATTCTTGGGAAGTGGTGATGTAGTAGGGAGCGGTGACCAGTTGACCTCTGGTATGAAGTCAAATCATTTTTGAATGGTTCGCCCCTCTTGTAAGGAGTCAAACAGTTTGAAAAACAGTTTAACACTGTAGTAGTTATAGTGCCCAGAGTGTTCCTTTAAATGCTTTGATATTATTGCTATAATTTTGATTATTGCAGCTGCAGCACTTTTCGTTAATTGTCGCAGCTATAAAACTTCCTCTCTGTCTTCTGGCATCTCTTGGGGGAGCGATTTTGAACAAGCTATGCTTCCACCTGGCTATATAAGTTATTGAGGGTTATGAAATGGAGAATGTAATCTATCATTCTATGCAGATGAAAAGGAAGAGGCTAAATGAACACTCCAACTCTAATTCCAACTCCAACTTCTTCAGTCCATTTTATTTTTACTGTGGTTTGACAATCTGGTTCCCACAGACGCATCCACTGCATCTGGACTTTTTCAACAGGAGAAGCCACATTGCTTGATAGAGCAAGATAGGACCATACAGGACCATGCTCATTGGCTGATCAACCTGCATCAAAACTGATTTACTCTACAGAGACATTCAGCCTCTCCTGCTTGAGAAAACCCAATGCGGCACAGGCGTCCCAAGTAAGTGGTCAAACCATGCAAAAAAGGGTTCATGTCTTACTGTGGAACAGCATCAAATCAATCCTCGCATCATAAACACTAGGCACACTACTGACTACATCAGGTGCTTAGAGTATTCCTTTAAGGGTGTCTGTAGATGAACAGATGAGCGCCCCCCCTTTCCCTTTTCTTTCCTCTCTGCCTTGTGAAACAAGTCTCCAAATCAGTGTCATCAACAATTAAGGATTTAAAGATCATTTAGTTGTCTAAATATTGCTAAATCCTCTACTCATGGTAATTAAGGCAGCACTTATCTAAAAGCATTATCATAGTTACCCACACAGTGTGATTCTAGAGAAATAATGTAACATTTTCATCAGCTACCTATGTGGCTTGAATCAAATAGCATGTATTTGGTAGATTGAAGAATGTCATATAAAAGATTGTTATTTGCTTACTTCTCATTTTGTCTGGCCCAGTCTCCAGGTAGATAAGAAAACATTAAGCAACGAGGATTGAACGTGCAGACGGATTGACAGTACTCAACATCAGGTGCAAATACTGAGGAATAGTCTCCACCTTTAATGTAAACATCCTTTTCTAAAGCGGAAATGCATTCTGACAAGAGAACATACAGGAATTATTCATTTTTATAAGAATTTTGTGTGTACTACAATAAAAACATATCTATGGCACTTACAGTTCAGTAGGGCAAAGGTTGGTGATATGTCAAATTCTGAGCTATAATTCGTTTTAGTGGGGAAAATAAATGTTAATTTTGCTCTTATCTGTATTAGTATCCGTTAACCAAACTGAAAGAGTGCATTTTGCTCTGTGTTTACTAGAGCTGAATACTTGTGTGCTGCATTCAATGATATTGGTATGGACATATATTTATTGTATACATACAAAGTCTCTCTGGAAAACGTCCAGCCATTGTCAATATAACAAAAATGGTTTGCGCAACTTAGATGTTACCTGGCAGCCAACGAGAGTGGATGGGACTGCACATGCGTGAACAATGATGACTTTACTGTGCTAGTCAGTGGGGACTCTAGACAGACACTATTGAATGAGCCTGTGTACTGTGTGACTGTTGCATTCAAAATTACTGAGCGAGTAGAGTAAAGAACCTTCATCAAATTTTGTTCTAGGTTTCAACATTCCTCCACAGAAACTTTTTGGATTATTTAGAAAGCTTTATGGGACGATGCAATAAGTGCAGAGCAAATAAAAGTGTGGCACAAACACTTCAAAGATGGTCAAACATCTGTTGAAAGATTTGGTGCCCTTGCTTTTCCCAAAACTAAAATCACCTTTTGAAAGGGAAGAGATTTCAGACCGTCGATCATAATCAGATAAATACGACGAGTCAGCTGATGGCAATTCCAACAATGGATTTTGCTGAGTGTTTTGAACAGTGGAAGAAACGCTGGGAGAACGATGTGAGGTCCCAATGTGCCTACCTTGAAGGGGACTGAGGCATTATTGTCCTATGTACAATGTTTCTTCCACCTTGTATCTACTTAAATAAATGCCTCTATTTTTCATAATACATAGCTGGATACTTTGCAGACAGACCTTGTGTTTAAATATATATATATATATATAGTGAGTTGGGATATATATATATATATATATATATATATATATAAAAAGAAAAGCCTTACACTCCAATAATAAAAAAAAAAAACATTTGTACTACACAACATTAATGCTGTTCCAAGATACGTAAGCACTCCAGGAATTTTCTTATATAAGAAAATTCCTGGAGTGCTTACCTATCTCAGAATAGTATAGTATATATATATATATATATATATAGAAAGTATGTATCTTGGCACTCACCCTTTCCAAAACAAACAATAGGTTAATGTAAATGCCTAGGTGCTATCCCACGTTGTAATATATGAATGAATGAAAAAGAGATGCACTCACAGGTCTTGGTAGATAAAAAAATCGGTATTTTATTCTCCAAACAGGATACACATTGTCCGATCGACGTTTCGACCCCTTAGGGTCTTCCTCAGGATCCTGAGGAAGACCCTAAGGGGTCGAAACGTCGATCGGACAATGTGTATCCTGTTTGGAGAATAAAATACCGATTTTTTTATCTACCAAGACCTGTGAGTGCATCTCTTTTTCATTCATTCATATATATATATATATATATATATATATAATACAATGTTAAACAAAAATCTGCACACCAGTCAAGCCATAAGACTTGCTTTTCCCACAGAAATCCCAAATCTGCAGTGATGTTACAACTGCAAAGGATTCTGGGTGGGTATATGCAAATTAGTTTAACAAAGAATCACATGTTTGCCTTATTCCATTTTAAACATGGATTCCTTTTAATCTGTGTTTGCTGTATACAACAGCTTGGAACACAATTTAGGAAAAGATGCAAAACCAGTGATCTACTCATGGACAGCTGTTTCGTTGTTAATGCAACTCATCAGCATGAGGTTGGTTACTGGTTTGCTTATTGAGGCTTGGTAGTGCTTGGGAAGTAAAATCCAAATAGGTTACTGTGGGGAAAAATTGTGATTGAAAACCTCTTCCACCTGAAGTCTGTGGATAATTAATACAATGTTAAACAAAAATCTGCATACCAGCCAAGCCATAAGACTTCTTGCTTCCCAAGCACTACCAAGCCTCAATAAGCAAACCAGTAACCAACCTCATGCTGATGAGTGGGGGGGGGGGAGGGTTGGGAATTAGTACTCTAATAAGGAGGAAGCTGGTAGCGCTGCCTGGTCCCTCCTTGTTTTTGGGGGGTTTTCCGCGCATGTGCAGTGTTATTTTCTCTGTGCTGTGGGGGTTAATTCCCCTGCAGCATGGAGTCTATTAAAGGAACTAAACAAAAAGCTAATGCATTTGGCATTTGTCCTTTCATTTTGTTTATATTTCGTATGTGGTGCTTTCGTTTACGTTTTAGTAAAAGAATACGAAAAAAACAGAATTTTCTATTCGGACAAAAACGAATGCACATTTCTAATGAGGGGTGATCCAACACAGGAAATCCAACAAAGAGCAGAGGAGGTTCCTTTCCATGGGACTGAGACCAAATTACATTAATCAATCATTATATCTATATTTGATCCAAAAATATCCAGGTACACCTATAATATATACCATGCCAAAGATACACAAAAGTTTGAGCAACCCACCAGGATGACCGATAGTGTTGGCCATAGGAGGCATGCTTGAACCAATAGCCAGCTGGCTGGACTTCTTAATTAAAGACACAGTGAAGAATTTACACACATGTATAAGAGGTACTTCCACGCTTTTATCTAAACTTATATGCCTATATATTCAAGAAGTCCAACCAGTACTTATCACCATGGACCAGGGCCGGTGCGTCCTATAGGCAGTCGCCTGGGGTGCGCTGACCCGGGGGAGGTGGGGTGCAAGATTTAAATGACCCAGCAGGAGGGAAGTGCCCAGTGCTCCATCCAGCCACTCAATCAGTGTGGTGCGGTACAGGAGCATCTGTTTCCTGTTGGAGGCAGCAAATTTTTGTTTGCCTACGTTGGCAAAAATCCTTGCACCAGCCCTGCCATGGATGTCAGTAGCCTCTATACCATAATTCCACATAAACAGAATATAGAGTTTATGAGGCAAGCACTATCTCAATCTGCCACCTATCAGGGAACTCCTACTGAATTTGTTCTTGAACTGTTGGAATTTACATTAAAGAACAACTATTTTCATTTTGTACGCCAATAGTACATGCAGATAGCTGGAACGTCCATGGGGGCAGCGATGGCACCCATGTAGGCTACCGCGTATATGTATGTATTTGAAATGGAACACATATTGACACGAGTTCAACATGTTACCATAAGTTACGTCAGATACATCATTGATGTGTTTATCCTATGTAAGGGAACAGAATCTGAAGCACCTGCAATGGTTGAATATGTAAATCATCTCCCAACACTAGTGAGGATGACAGCTCACATCAGCACAGAAAAAGTCAAATTTTTTGATCTGGAGAAAACCGTCTCAGACCATAGAATTGTACATAGCCTGTATTCGAAACCCACGGATCGCAATACAATATTACATCATAATAGTGCTCATCCCATAGCACTAAAATATTTAATACCTTGTACCCAATACCTCAGAGTTATACATAATAATTCGGATGAAAGTATGATGGAAGAACAAATTAAGCAAATGGCAGAACGTGGCTATAGAAAACACACTCTGACAAAAGCGTTGGATAAAGCAAGGTCTGCACACACACCAAGAGTAGTAACTACCACCCCAAGGATTGTCTTTCCAATTACTTACAATAATTCGGCTCCAAAAGTTTTGAATATAGTGAGAAGTAATTGGAAAATGCTTTTTTGTGATGATACCCTTCCCAAAGTGTTTAAGGAAACACCCATGATTTGCTTGAGACAAAATAAAAACTTATGAAATTTGCTAGTAAACACTGACCCAGTGAGAAGTTATGAGCAGGATCAGAAGACACAAATACGGGGTTGTGTAAGATGTGTTGGGTGCGTGACATGTGGACATGTGGACATATGGTCCCATCACGCACTTTTAACCACCCACATAATAATAAAATGTATCATATTCGATGTACCATCCCATGCAAGACACCTTACGTCATCTACAAGTTAACCTGCCCCTGTGGGTTAATCTATATTGGTAAAACTGAAACCCCATTGTGCGATCACATTGGGGGACATAGATCAAATCTAAGGACAGCATACAGGGATGGTCAGACTGACAAACCCATAGCCAAGCACTTTCTTGATCACAGACACCCACTCACAGCATTAAAGTTTGTTGGCATAGACCATATATACCTATCCAAACAAGGAGGTGACCTTGGAAACATGTTGCTAAAGAGAGAGACATTCTGGATTTTTGAACTTAACACAGTATCACCGAGAGGCTTGAACGAAACATATCACTTGTATATATGAGGCCGCTACATCATTGGATTTTATTACTTTCTTAGGATATATTTTTTCAAAGTCATTTTTTTTTATAATCCTTTTCATTATCATTTTTTTTAAATTATTATTATTATTATGATATTTATAGAGCGCCGTCAGATTCCGCAGCGCTTTACAATGGGTGGACGAACAGACACGTAGTTGTAATCAGACAAGTTGGAGACTCAGGAACAGAGGGGTTGAGGGCCCTGTGCAATGAGCTTACATGCTAGAGGGAGTGTAAGGACCACTAGGGGAGGGAGGGAGGGGGGGTGTGTAAGGACCACTAGGGGAGGGAGGGGGGGTGTGTAAGGACCACTAGGGGAGGGAGGGGGGGTGTGTAAGGACCACTAGGGGAGGGGAGGGTATAAGGACCACGAGGGGGGAGGGTATAAGGACCACTAGTGGGGGAGGGAGGGTATAAGGACCACTAACGGAGGGAGGGGGGTTGTGTATAAGGACCACTAAGGGAGGGAGGGGGGTGTATAAGGACCACTAAGGGAGGGAGGGGGGGTGTATAAGGACCACTATGGGAGGGATGGGTGGTATAAGGACCACTATGGGAGGGATGGGGGGTATAAGGACCACTAGGGGAGGGAGGGGGGGTATAAGGACCATTAGGGGAGGGAGGGGGGTATAAGGACCATTAGGGGAGGGGGGTATAAGGACCACTAGGGGAGGGAGGTGGGGTATAAGGACCACTAGGGGAGGGAGGGGGGTATAAGGACCACTAGGGGAGGGAGGGGGTTATAAGGACCACTAAGGGAGGGAGGGGGGATAAGGACCACTAGGGGAGGGAGGGGGGATAAGGACCACAATGGGAGGTTGGGGGGGGATAAGGACCACTAGGGGAGGTTGGGGGGGATAAGGACCACTAGGGGAGGGGGGTAAGGACCACTAGGGGAGGGGGATAAGGACCACTAGGGGAGGGGGATAAGGACCACTAGGGGAGGGAGGGAGGGGGGATAAGGACCACTAGGGGAGGGAGGGAGGGGTGATATGGACCACTAGAGGATGGAGGGGGGGGTAAGGACCACTAGGGGAGGGGGGAGTAAGGACCACTAGGGGAGGGGAAGGTAAGGACACGTAGGGGTGGGGAGGGGGGAGCAAGGAACACTAGGGGAGGGGAGGGTAAGGACCACTAGGGGAGGGGTGAGTCAGGACCACTGGGGGAAAGGGGTGAAGGAACACAGGGGGAACGGGGGTGGGGAGGTCCACTAGGGGTTTGGGAGAGGGAGGACCACTAAGGGGGGGAAGGACCACCAAAGGGGGGTAAGGAGGGAGGACTACTAAGGAGAGGGGAGGAGGGTAAGGACCACTAAGGGGGGGAGATTACCACTAAGGGGGTGGGGGGAGTAGGGGAAGGTCTACTAAGGGGTTTGGGAGAGGGAGGACCACTAAGGGGTTTGGGAGAGGGAGGACCACTAAGGGGGGGAAGGACCACCAAAGGGGGGTAAGGAGGGAGGACTACTAAGGAGAGGGGAGGAGGGTAAGGACCACTAAGGGGGGGAGATTACCACTAAGGGGGTGGGGGGAGTAGGGGAAGGTCTACTAAGGGGTTTGGGAGAGGGAGGACCACTAAGGGGATTGGGAGACGGGGGACCACTAAGGGGGGGAGGGGGGAGTGAGAAGACCACCAAGGGGGGACTGCAGAGGGACAGGGGGCCAAGGGAGAGCACTAAGTGACAGAAGGGGAGAACACGGAGGGACAGAAGGGAAGGGGAAATCAATAATTGACCGGAGGGGAGAGCACTATGATTTTTTTTTTTAAAAGTCCCTATCCTACCCCACAAACCCTCTCTTTTACACTACACACATACACAATGCACCACCCCACCCCCCCCACACACACACAGAAACATACAATGCATTCCTACTCACACACAGACACACCCGAAACACACAATGCATCCCTTACGTTCTCTTACATAATTAATGCACCGCTTACAGACACACACTGCATTCAATTACATACACAGAAACACACCTTGCACCCCTTACACACACACACACACACACAGAGAGAGAGAAACATACAATGCATTCCTTACACACAAACACACACTACATCCCCTATAAACACACTACATCCCTTACACAAATTGCACACATAAAACACCCCCAACTCATGGATGGGCCATGTAGGTGGATTTATGGGTGGGCATTGTAGGCGTATGCCCCCTGGGGGCCCAGACCTTGAGCTGTGTAAGGGGCCCTAAAAAATGGAGCTGCTTCCTGTTCGTTAATTGTTGTGAGCACTGTTAAAAAACAGTCTCCAGAGAGCCTCTTCTACACCAGACCTGTGGAGCCAGACTGAGCCCATCATCAGCCTCTTGTCCTCATCTGGTGGTAAGTAGGCAATCCAATATATTATTAGTGGCACTAATCTCTAATTTACCTCACATTAAATAGATACTATAGTCACCAGAAGCACTACAGCATAATGTAGTGGTTCTGGTGTCTATAGCCTGTGCCTGTAGGCTTTTTAATGTAAAAGACACTTTGTGAAGACTGGCGTTGGCCCATATGGCAGAGCATATGGGCAGGGCATTGTGATGTCACATGGTGGGCAGGACATATGGGGGGGCGGCAAAACATTTTTTGCCTAGGGCGGCAAAAATCCTTGCACCGGCCCTGGGTCCCGAGCGGGGACCGAAACGTTGGTCGTTATTTTTAAAGTCCGGAGAGCAGCCTGCCTTGTTGGATTCTTTATACACACACACACATATATATATATATATATATATATATATATATATATATATATTTGTGGTCAGGGCAATCTTGCCATAATAGTTTAGATAACATATAATTCGTATAAAATACCATAGTTAATAACACCAGTCAGTTGTGGTGTGCCGGAACCGACAATGCAGTAGGCCCGTAATAAAGAGGGCCCACCTTAGAGGGTAATGTGAAAAGAGGGAGTGATGAGAGGGGCAACTCGCCAGACCAATAACGGTAAGTGAGAGAGGTATGGAGGCTCTTATAAAGGGAACCCAAGGCCCTCCCTCAACTACAGGCTCAGCCTCAAATATAAATATATATTGGGATTTCATACGATTATTGGAATTTCATATAAATTGGCCAAATTTATATATATATATATATGTTAGACTTGGGATTTGTTTCGGGCCGAACTGCAATTCAGGCAAATTTGCAATTTGGTTAATTGGCCGAATTCCCAAACTCCAAGCCGAAATGTAACCAAATCACAGACCACCCGAACTACACAATGCTGAACATGTCCAGTTTTGGGTCATGATTTGTATTTCTGCTCATGGTGCCCAAAAAAAAAAAATAACTGATGGGAAAAAGGATGATTAATGACTAAGAGACAGACACTAATAAATACGTAGATAATATAAATATAGATTTTTTTTTTCTCCTACTACTTTTTTTCCCCCTCTATTGGAAACATTTTCTAACTCAGTGTATTACAAGATGAATACATAATATTATAGTATAAAAAGAGGAAGCTGAGTGGAGTGCACTAAAACAGTACATCCATAATCAGCTTCTAAACCCTAGATGGATTTGCTCCGTCAGTGTGTGGCAAAACAATGCTGTGAAAGGGAGCGTAGAACGAACTATTTACAAAAAATAAATCTTTATTGATCCCTCTTAAGGGAATAGAAATAGAGTAAAAGAGTAAACAAGTGTATAGGCAATGCCGAGATAGACGGATTGAGGGAGTAGTGTAGTAAGCACCTACTGAAACATACTCGCAATATAGATAGTGTATAACAATAAATTTGTAGCTGTTCTAAACCTGTTAGACGGCTAATGGATGGATACAGTATCTATGAGTCATGCACAATGTTACGTAGATATACTCCTAAGTACCATACAGAGTATAGGGGATATTTGACAGCGTTTAGCGATAGTGAATTAAGGAGACCGTTAAAGAATCTAGGGGGAGCACTGTCATTCAAACTAACACACTTGTCAGGTGATAGCGGTGTCCCTAGTATAGGTACAACTAGTGGTTTTAGAATCCAAGCTTGGTATTGAGGTATAAGGGGAAAAGTCGAGAGTGGACGGCAAATAGCAAGATTGGTGCCTATACACCTCTTAACACCCTTAGAAATACCAGCCTGATGTCCAGGTTGGAGTGGTATACACACTCCGTAGTTCACACTGGACCTTTAAAACCTAGTTGACAGTAACTCCTAAAAATCCACTATGCATAACCAAAATTGAAAGACCATAATGGGAGTGTACTTATGTTGAATTCCCATGTGGTAAACACATCTATCGGTGGGAACGAGAGCTAGAGACTTGTCTGTAGCCAGAGGTGTGTAGGGAACGGTATAATGGGGATATTAGTAAAGTAGCCCCTCCAGTCCCAGTACCCAGAAAATAAGCGTGTAGATCAAGCCCTAGAAAGTTCCCCGCATAACAAAACCCCCAAATCTAATGGTCACAACTAATCTCAGCATCGCTCAGGTAGGCTATACTATAGTCCTAAATAGGACCGAGTTGTCTGTAACACTTAAATAAAATGTCATACTGGTCCTCTGTAGGACAGTCTGAATTAGCTTAAATCGATAGCACTCAGAGGTATAGCAATGGTCGTATAGCAATGGTCGTACTGGTCCTCTGTAGGACAGTCTGAATTAGCTTAAATCGATAGCACTCAGAGGTATAGCAATGGTCCTCAGTAGGACAGTATCATTACGATTAGAGTCGCTACCGCTCAATACTTAAATAGAATAGCGTAGGGGTCCTCAGTAGGACAGTTTAAATTAAGTTTAAGTCGATAGCGCTCAAAGGTATAGTAGTGGTCCTCAGTAGGACAGTCTAAATTCAATTAGAATCGGTAAACGCTCAACGCGCGTTTCGGCGCTAGCATGCGCCTTTGTCAAGAGCTAACCGGTTATGGGGTTGGCGCCTTATTTTAAACCCTGTTAAGGCCAGCCCATCCCGGGGGGGGGTCGTAAAGATCCAAAATTGGACCGCCCACAAAAAATGGGAGGGGCCGGGTCCTTGAGTGGCAGCCAACTCGTAGGCTTGAGGGATTTAACCCTTACCAAGCGTGCGAATGGTATGTCGTTCATGAAAACAAAACTGTCTAAACAAAGAATGTCGTTGTAAGAAGAGCATATGAATATGACTCCAAAGTAAGATGGTAGTTGCTATGCAAGCTTATTATTTAGGAGCTACTGGGATTATTAGGCTCAGATAAGCAATAAGGCATAGACTTATATTTTTATTATTCTTATAAATATCTCTCACATGGCTAATTTCAAGCCATACAGCAACAAAAATGAGTGGTATTAAATTGTAGTAACTGTAATTTAGATGAATGGTGCAAATGAAAATCCTTCATTAAGTCCTCTGGGTTGTAGGGTCTTGAGCCTATATATCCAGAAACTTTCTCGTTGTCTTAGGAATTTATCGTAGTCTCCCCTTCTCTTCTCCCGTTTCACTAGCTCTAGCCCACAAAAGCGTAAGCCATGGGATTTTCCAGAGTGATGTTCTCTGAGGTGACGGGCAATGGGGGTTTCGATACTCAGTTTGGGAGATCGAACGTGTTCTTTAATTCTTTCTTTGAACGGGCGGAAAGTTTTGCCCACGTATTTGTAGTCACACTCACAGGTGAGAAGGTATACCAGGCCTGCAGTGTTACAATTAAAGAATGAGGTAATGTTGAATGTTTGTTTGTTTTCACTGTCAGATATTCTTTTTGAGTTACGTCTAATATTATTATTATTATTATTATTGCCATTTATATAGCGCCAACAGATTCCGTAGCGCTTTACAATATTTTGAGAGGGGGGAATGTAACAATAAATAAGACAATTACAAGAAAACTTACAGGAATAATAGGTTGAAGAGGACCCTGCTCAAATGAGCTTACAGTCTATAGGAGGTGGGGTATTAGAAACATTAGGATAGGAAATATCAAGTAGGAGTGAGCAGAGCTGGAGGAGAGAGCAAAGCACTATCCCATAGGAGAGCAAGAGACAGGTATGTAAGGGAGAGATTACTCTGGGAGGCCATACGCTTTCCTGAAGAGATGGGATTTAAGGCCCTTCTTAAATGATTGAAGACTAGGGGAGAGTCTGATGGCAGTAGGCAAGTTATTCCATAGGAGAGGAGCCGCCCGTGAGAAGTCCTGCAAGCGTGAGTTGGCCGTACGGGTGCGAGCAGCGGTCAGGAGGTGGTCGCGGGCAGAGCGGAGGGTACGAGGAGGGGCATACCTCTGGATCAGTGAAGAGATATAAGAGGGGCTGGAATTGTTCAGTGCTTTAAATGTATGGGTTAGCACTTTGAATTGACTCCTATAGGATACAGGGAGCCAATGTAAGGACTGGCAGAGGGGCGAGGTGTGAGAGGACCGACTGGATAGGAAAATCAGTCTAGCTGCAGCATTCATTACAGACTGTAGCGGGGCAGTATGGCTTTTGGGGAGACCAATCAGGAGAGGGTTACAGTAATCCATGCAGGAAATTACTAGAGCATGGACAAGCTCCTTGGTAGCATCTTGCGTAAGAAAGGGGCGGATGCGGGCTATGTTTTTGAGTTGGAACCTACAGGACTTATATTTACAGGCAACACATCGCCCACATGGGAACGTCCCAACAACAGGTGTATTCAGCCAGGTTCGGATCTGAGGCCGCTGGGGTTGATAGTGGCTTGGTACTAGGAGGTCTCTTAGGTTTTTGCCTCTCCTTGCTGTCATATCAATCCTTGGGCCTAGAATCTTTTTTAGGTGTATATCGCCTAGTAGTAGGGGCCAGAATTTCTGGATGCCTGATTTAACTTTGTTCCAACCGGCATCATACGTGGCGATCATGCGTGGTGGTGCGTTGGTGGGTGTGATTGGTAGCTTCTCAGCTAGTAATTTTTCCCTCTGAATCCACTGCTCTTTTGTAAGCTTTTTTAAGGCACCGGTTGGGGTAGCCTTTATCCTTGAAATGTTTTCGCAGAATGTCTGCTTGGATTTTAAATTCCTGTAATGTACTGCAGTTTCTGCGAGCCCTTAGGTATTGGCCAATTGGAATGCCTTGTTTAAGGGAACTTGGGTGGAAGCTCTCCCAGTACAGTAGACTATTCGAGGCGGTAGGTTTCTTAAAAAGAGTTGTTTGTATAGATTGCTGGCTATCTATAGAGACAGTCAGATCTAAAAAGTTAAGGGTGTTCCCACCGAACTCCGATGTGAACCTTAAGTTGAGGTCGTTCTCATTAAGGAGCGCTACAAAGCGATCAAACTCTATAGATGAGCCTTTCCATACTATGATGACGTCATCTATATATCTAGCCCATAGGTGTATCATTGGGATAAATTATAGTATGTATATGTTTTGCAGCACACTGGTCCATTTTCGCATCCTTTCTTGCTCTTCTAATTCGGTTTCCGAATCAGGCTCTCAGTACTTGTGTTTCGCTCGATAAATCTTCCCCATTGTTTCAATCCTGCTCTGCTGTGTATGCTTTCTCTACACTGACTGCCAAGTGCAGAAGACATAGCTTATAACATTGATTATCAGAAGGCTCAGATAGAGGTGTCAATTTACAGGATAAAGAAGTGCCAATTTCTACATTTACTCCTATTTTCCTAACCCACAAATACATATTTGTTAGATATTACGATAAATAGAGATAATATTGGAAAAACTCGGAAACTACTGTTCTCCTTTAAGCAAATCATTTTGGACAATAAATAATATGCATTAATCAGGTTAGCTATATATGTTGTGTCCATTCATCTGTGAATTTCTAGTATGGTCTAGGACAAAACTTGAAAAAAAAAATTCAGATGGAAAAAAAAAAAGAATCCCTTTCATTGATTCTTACTTCTCCACGCCTACTCAGAACTATCATAACAGAGCCACAAAGCTAACTGGCAGGCCGATTAAAATAACAGAATACAATGTATAACTTTATATGGAAAAAAAACAAGTGTTTTATTCAGTGGAGGGAATGCTTTGAAAAGCATGTTTTATTGGTAATTTTATTTATGTGTCTACTACTGAGGTAAGTGCACGAAAAGATAAATGAACCAATTATATCGTAATAGTTCACCGTCAGTCTCTAGCAGATAACAGTTACCTGCCTTTCCTTGTTTAAGTACATACACATTACTGGAAAAAAAGGATATAGTATTGATAATAATAACGGTATCCAACCTCACGTATTAACTGTAATACTGAAACATCAAAATTGTTACAAATGCCTGAAAAAGAGACTTCAATAATTACATACCTCCACTTATCAAAGGAAAGATAACAACGCAACAAAATATTCTGCACAGCCAAGACATCCTACAAGATAAAATAGCAGGGAAATATATTTCAAATTCAATGCACATGCACACCGGATAACCTTTAAGCCACCCTAACAAATGAAATCTATTAAACGTGAGTAAATATTTATTTCAATAAAAATGGATTATTACAGGTTAGACAGTTTATCTGTTCTCATTCATGAATTATATTTAAATTCAATAGATGTGATTTTATTCAGGCTACGTTAGAATGCATCACACATGCTGGTTTGTTTTTTCATTTAAAGAAAAGCTAAAGAATTAGTTTTACCTGGATTACTTGCTCCGTGATTTTCTAAAAGCTTTATGGAGTAAACTTTTTGTTCTTTCCAGAATTCTACTTAGTAGTTAGGATAAGGAAAGCATATTTACATTGAGTTTCACAATTCGGCTAAGGCAATGTTTAACTACAGAATTTGTAACAGTTTGCCGTTGCATCATCACTGTTGTAAAAAACAAAAACCTAAAGAAAAGCATTTCCTCTAAAAAGTAAAATAGGACAAATAATGTTACATATATAAAAAGTTACTTAAAAGTATGTTTTGGTCGTTAACACATTAACTTGTGTAATTTTACATAAATAGCCTTTAAATCATCAGATATTGTAAATTGAACAAAATTAGGTTTTGATTCATCTGCTGATATTTCAGTATTTGATCACTTTGACCCTGCAGATGTTTCATCAGTTCTAAGGTCCTGAATTGTATGATGTTTTGATGTATTTATTGACATGATGATATAAGTCATCAATGGTTGTACTCAAAGCATTATATTTATGTAAAGCACAAAGTGTATAGTGTATTCCGTCCCATCATCACAGGACCAACTATGATTTAAAAAGGCACAATTATTTGTTTATAAAATATTTTACCAGGAAAGATACATTGAGATTTCTCTCGTTTTCAAGTATGTCCTGGGTCCACAAAACATTGCATTGATAGAATAGGGTACAATAAAATTCAAAACCAATATTAATACACAATATATACAAATAAAGAATGACTCAAACATTTGCAGTGAAATAAGGTCTGAATTTGAGCAATATTCCCCTTTTTTCTTTATGAGTTGGATGCTACATAAGGGATTAGCTTATGTCCTGTAACTGAATAACATTTTTCTCACTGAATCACAGGGAAGCCACCATGCAGCTGCTGAAGGTAGTAAAATAGGATGGTGGCTAAATAAAATATCAATTTTAGTGCATGTTAGTGCACAGTGTGTGCGTAATGGTTTGAGTGTATAGAACAGTGTATATGTGTGTTGCAATGTATGTGTGGGTGTATGGCAGTGTGTGTGTGTGTGTGTGTAGCAATGTATGTGTAAGTGGCAAAGTTTGTATGTAGAAAGATGCACATGCATGTGTAGTATGTGTGCATGCATGTGTGTACCAGAATGTATTTATGAGTGTGATTGCATACATGTTTAGCAGAGTGTGTGTTTAGTATTGTGCTGCAATGCGTATCTATGTGTGTGTCTGGCAGTGTATATTTGTCTCCAGTATGCGTCTAGCAATGTATATCAACGAGTGTGTGTCTATCACTGCATATCCTGTGGTGTTTTTTTAAATGCTTATCTGCGTGTGTCTGTAAGTGTGTATTTTTCATTGGAAACATGTTTTGGCATCTGTCTACTAGTGTGTATGTCTGTCTGGAGACGTTTGTGTGTCTGGAAGTATGTGTCAGATTGAATAAGCTAGTGGCATTGGTGAGCCAAGAATGATGAATCTACTCTTTGCTCTTAGTTCTCTCTTGCATTTTAACACTCTCATGGTTTAAAATAGGAGCTATGATATCAAATCATGTTTCTTCCACATAAGCCCAAAAGGGGGTGTATGAAAGGCGTTCATAGAATCTGATCATCATTTTTAAAGGGATCTAGTAATCCTTGTTGTTTAGATGAGTTCATACTTTATTTCATAAAGATCAAATTATGTATTTATTTATACCTCCCCGTACACAGACACCCCCTGGCTGTTAACCGCAATTAAGTAATCAACTCGAGTGCTTTCCCTGGGTGGCTGCCATTTGTATAACCAAACACATATGCTTCAGTGATGGCCATTTTGTTTCCCAAACAGGCAGAAGTACATGGTCGTCGAACGCCTGGAAATATATTCGGCCACGTGATCTCACAAACCCGGGAAAAGATTGTACTGCTGCCCATCCCACTTCCCAACCAGCTAGATGAACAACCTTCGGGAGATAAGAACTACCGACGGGGGGAGCATTTGCTCCCTTGAAGCCAAGGGGAGCCTTTGTCGGTGTTCGCACAGGAAACCCCAAAAGTTGACCGGCTGTAGCCCTCGTTTCTCTGGAACTGTTCTGGGACATGACCTTGTGGCCGTCCGGTTCCGTTCTACCGAATGGATCTGAGCGCTATTTGGACAACTTGGGCACTCAGATCCAGGCTATTTGGGGATGATGCTCGCCTTCAAGACTTCTCCAGTGCTGCACCGTTCCTGTGGAACTCACTTCCCTCCTCCGTTAGATGCTCACCCAGTCTCCACTCCTTCAAAAAAATCATTACAAACACACTTCTTCATAAAAGCATATTAATTAAACTGTTAATAGCTCCCGACTGATTCCTCTCTTGCAACTGTCATTAGTCTAATACTATCCTTACCTTTTGTGTCACTTTACCTCACTCCCTCTAGCATGTAAGCTCATTTAGCAGGGCCCTCAACCCCTCTGTTCCTGTTTGTCCAACTTGTCTGGTTACAACTACATGTCTGTTCGTCCACCCACTGTAAAGCGCTACGGAATTTGTTGGCTCTATATAAATAAAAACATAATAATTATAATAATAATAAAAAACTTGTGGGGCTCCTGTGAATTATGAATGTTTTTTTTGTTGTTTTATGTATGTTTCCTGTAGTTTCCTGTAATTATTATTATTATTATTATTATTGCCATTTATATAGCGCCAACAGATTCCGTAGCGCTTTACAATATTTTGAGAGGTGGGATGTAACAATAAATAAGACAATTACAAGAAAACTTACAGGAACAATAGGTTGAAGAGGACCCTGCTCAAATGAGCTTACAGTCTATAGGAGGTGGGGTATTAGAAACATTAGGATAGGAAATATCAAGTAGGAGTGAAGCAGAGCTGGAGGAGAGAGCAAAGCACTATCCCATAGGAGAGAGCAAGAGACAGGCATGTAAGGGAAAGATTACTCTGGGAGGCCATACGCTTTCCTGAAGAGATGGGTTTTAAGGCCCTTCTTAAATGATTGAAGGCTAGGGGAGAGTCTGATGGCAGTAGGCAAGTTATTCCAAAGGAGAGGAGCCGCCCGTGAGAGGTCCTGCAAGCGCGAGTTGGCCGTACGGGTGCGAGCAGCGGTCAGGAGGTGGTCGCGGGCAGAGCGGAGGGTACGGGGAGGGGCATACCTCTGGATCAGTGAAGAGATATAAGAGGGGCTGGAATTGTTCAGTGCTTTAAATGTATGGGTTAGCACTTTGAATTGACTCCTATAGGATACAGGGAGCCAATGTAAGGACTGACAGAGGGGCGAGGTGTGAGAGGACCGACTGGATAGGAAAATCAGTCTAGCTGCAGCATTCATTACAGACTGTAGCGGGGTAATACGGCTTTTGGGGAGACCAATCAGGAGAGGGTTACAGTAATCCATGCAGGAAATTACTAGAGCATGGACAAGCTCATTGGTAGCATCTTGCGTAAGAAAGGGGCGGATGCGGGCTATATTTTTGAGTTGGAACTTACAGGACTTGGCAACAAACTGGATGTGAGACTCAAAGGTGAGACCAGAGTCAAGTATGACGCCAAGACAGCGCGCTTGTAGGGATGGACTTATGTGGATATCACTGACTTGAAGGGAGAGTGAGAGAGGAGGATCAGTATTAGGAGGAGGAAAGACAAGGAGTTCAGTTTTAGAGAGGTTAAGTTTGAGAAAGCGTGACGACATCCAGTCAGAGATGGAAGAGAGGCAAGCAGTGACACGTTGCAGGACGGCCGGGGAGAGGTCCGGTGAGGAGAGGTATATCTGAGTGTCATCAGCGTACAGGTGGTAGTTGAATCCAAAAGAGGCAATACGTTTTCCAAGAGAGGCAGTGTAAAGAGAAAATAGAAGGGGACCAAGGACAGAGCCTTGGGGAACTCCAACCGAGACAGGGCGAGGGGAGGAGGTATCCTTGGAAAAGGAGACACTAAATGAGCGTTGGGAGAGATAGGAGGAAAACCAAGAGAGGACAGAGTCACAGAGACCGAGTGATTGAAGAGTTTGAAGGAGGAGAGCATGATCAACTGTGTCAAAGGCAGCAGAGAGGTCAAGGAGAATTAATATGGAGTAGTGACCTTTGGATTTAGCGGAGATTAGGTCATTAGTTACTTTGATAAGAGCGGTCTCAGTAGAGTGGAGAGGGCGGAAGCCAGACTGAAGAGGGTCAAGGAGAGAGTTGGAATTAAGGAAGTGAGACACACGGGTAAAGACAAGTCTTTCCAAAAGCTTTGATGAGTAAGGGAGCAGGGATATGGGACGATAGTTAGAGGGGGAGGACAGGTCAAGAGATGTTTTTTTCAGGATAGGTATTACAGTGGCATGTTTAAGGTCAGCAGGAACAGTGCCAGAAGAGAGAGAGCAGTTAAAGATGTGTGTTAGGATAGGCACAAGACAAGGGGAGAGAGATCTGATGAGGTGATATGGGACAGGATCAAGTGGGCAAGTGGTGGGGCGAGAGGAACGGAGAAGTGCAGCCACCTCTTGTTCAGTAGCTGGGGAGAAAGTCTGAAGGGTAGGGAAAGCATGATTTATGTGTGGTTGAGAAAGAGAACGGCAAGGAGGGGAGAATTGTTTCCTTAGCTGTTCAATCTTGTCAGTAAAGTAATATGCAATATTAATAGTAATATGCAAAGTAATATATCAGCTGTAAGGTTAGTTTGGGGGGTGGCCACAGCAGGGCGGAGAAGGGAATTAAAAGTGTCAAAGAGACGTCTGGGATTGCGGGAGCATGAACTAATGAGAGAGTAAAAGTAGGACTGTTTGGCGAGGGCAAGGGCTGCGCTGTATGAAAGCAACATGAATCTATAATGAAGATAGTCTGCCTGGGTGCGGGACTTCCTCCAGGAGCGTTCAGCACAGCGGGAGCAACTCTGCAGATAGCGTGTTGATTTATTATGCCAAGGTTGGGGTCGTGTTCTCCTCGAGGTGCATGTTTGGAGTGGGGCTGCAGTGTTCAAGGCAAATGTGAGGGTAGTGTTATATGTGGAGATGGCCAGTGAGGGACAGGAGAGGGAAGGGATGGATAGCAGTTGTGAATCAATGTCAGCCGACAGCTGCTGGAGGTCAATAGAGTTAATGTTCCTCCTGAGCTGAGGGGGGTTAGGCTGAGGTTGTTGGGCGAGGGGGTAATTGAGAGCAAACGATAAGAGGTGGTGATCAGAGAGAGGAAATGGAGTATTGCAGATATTAGATAATGTACATGAATAGGAGAAAATAAGGTCGAGGGTATTGCCAGCTACATGAGTGGGAGAATTAGCCCACTGCAATAGTCCAAGGGAGGAAGTAATTGAAAGTAGTTTAGAGGCTGCTGGGGTTAAAGGTGGGTTAATGGGAATATTGAAGTCTCCAAGAATTAGGGATGGAATGTTGGAAGAGAGGAAGTAGGGTAGCCAGGCAGCAAAGTGGTCAAGGAAGAGGAGAGGGGAACCAGGGGGACGATATATGACGGCAATGTTAGCAGAGAAGGGTTTGAAAAGGCGAATTGAATGAATTTCGAATGATGGGAAAGAGAAGGAAGGGGGCGTGGGCAGGGTTTTAAAGGAGCAGTGGGGTGAGAGAAGAAAACCTACACCGCCACCTTTAATCTCCGCTTGTCTTGGATTGTGGGTAAAGTGAAGACCACCAAAGGACAGTGAGGCAGGGGTAGCAGTATCCGAGGGAGAGAGCCATGTTTCTGTTAGTGCAAGTAGGTTTAGGGAGTGTGAGATAAATAGGTCATGGATGGAAGTAGATTTAAAGGTGCTGCACACAGAGCGTGCATTCCAGAGGGCAGCTTTAAAAGAGGAATTATAGTGAGAATTACATGGAATGGGTATTAGGTTGTTGTGGTTTCTGGTGTTTGAACCAGGTGGCTGAGTAGTGGAGGGACCAGGGTTTGGAGAGACATCACCTGCTGCTAGGAGTAGTAGGATGGAAAGGAAGAGAAGGTGCGAGTAAGATTTAAATGTTGGGGATGAGAGCTTGTATTTAAGGTATTTAGGAGGGGTGTGTGGAGAAAGGCTGGATAAATATGAGTAAAGTGCATGTGATGAATACAGAGATGAGGGGAGCAGGGAGGGAGCAATGAAGATGGTGTTAGCAGGAACAGGTAAGTGAAATGATAGAGAGATTTTAATGATGAGGGAAGTGAGAGAGAAAGTGAAAAATAGAAGTGAGAACATTAGTAGGAGAGATTAAGTTACTCAGTTTTGACTCAATTATCTCCCAGACACAGGGATGCCTGGGAGGGTTTGTGTATTTTTGAATGGAAACTCCATACTTGGGGTCTGTGCATAAAAGGCTGAGTTTGTGATAAATAAATCAGTTGTACTCCCATAACTATGTGTTGTCCAGTTACTGGGAAGGGCTAGAGCCAGGGCCTCCATCAGGGGGTGACAACCATGACGGACGCTGCATGGGCCCCATGTAAAGCAGCGGAGCTGTTGCCAGTGCAGCTGCACAGGGGCCCGCATGCTGATAGGGCCCATTGGCTGGCCGAAGCATTTATGACCACCCGATGGGCCCTATATCTTCAGGGGCCTGGTCAGTGCTGCGGCCGTGTAATAGTGTCACCGGTCCCTTTAAAAAAAAAAATGCAAGTACTGCAAGGAAGAAGAGACGGCCGGTCACTTCCTCCCAGCTCACTCGCATGGGAAAAGAGACAGTCACGTCGTGAAGAGGGAGAGCCAGCCGACTCCCATCAGCCCCAGCCACCCTCCTGCAATGAAAAGGTAAGAAATAGGAGGGTGGCTGAAAAAATTAGATGCATGTCTATCAGTATGTATGTCTGTATGTATGTCAGTATGTATGTTTGTATGTCTGTCAGTATGTCTGTTAATATGTATGTCAGTATTTATGTCAGTATGTATGTCAGTATCTCTGTCTGTATGCCTGTCTGTATGTATGTGTATATATTTCAGTATGTATGTATGTATGTGTCTGTATGTATGTAGGTGTCTGTGTTTATGTCAGTGTGTGTATGTTTGTATGTATGTGTGTAGACACACACATACATACAAACATACACACACTGACATAAACACAGACACCTACATACATGTATGTCCTTATGCATGTGTCTGTATGTATGTTAGTATGTGTCTGTGTGTCACTATGTATGTCTGTGTGTCTGTATATGTGTGCATGTCTGTTTCAGTATGTGTGTATCATTGTGTGTGTATCTGTGTCCTTTTGTATCAGTGCGTTTGTTTGTGTTTGTGTGTGTATTCCTGTGGACGAGATATGGAGGCAGGCCCTGGGGGCGGGATTTTTGAGGCAGGCCCTGGGGGCCCAGACCATGAGCTGTGTTAGGGGTCCCAAAAGTTCTGATGGTGGCCCTGGATAGAGCTAGTCACTTTACAGCATTTTGTTCCACAATTCCTTTCTTCACGGATCGAGCGGAGGAAGAGTCCTGGTCAGGACTAGCGCACTGCTACACTCTTCTCCTCCAAAAGATATATTCCTCTTTGCTAAATTTAAAGGACCAATTTTGCTACCATAACAACTACATCAAAATTAAGTTGTTATGGTGTCAGGGGTTAAGGGGTTAAAGCATTTTCCGGGAGGGGGCGGAGCCTAACACCGCACCGGAGCAGACGCCATTTCTCGGAGCTCCGAGAAAATAAACGGCAATCCGCCGACATCGGGTCCACAAAACGACACCCGTGGTCTTAAAAGATACCGCAGCATACGGGCAGACCTACCAGCTAGGCTGATGCCTTTTTTCGTGGCACCCGGAGTGAAATCCCGAAAACGAGGCGTTAAGGCCTACCGCACGGGCGGACAGCACGGAGACCGAGTGGAGTGGGACTGGCCGTGGCACTTACCTTCCACAGCAGACCAACAGATCAGCCAGCATAACGCAGGTGAGATGGGACGGAAAACCCCAAAACCGACCCCAGTCACAACAAAATCACGGCAGGACATTGGCCAACTGCTACAAACACCCAGGGTGGTAAAAGCACCCACTCCCCGTGAGGCCTCACCTGCGCCCTCAGACGAGGACTATATCCATGACAGTCCCCCACCAGGCCCATATAGACCAGAACCCTCACAGACACCAGAGGACAGCACCCCAGCCACGAAGGGAGACATCCAGAATATGCTGTCAGGCCTCCAACGTAATCTTAAACAAATGTGGGAAGCAGACTTGGCAACGCTCACCACACAAGTGCAAGCAGTGACAGCACGCACTCAAGCAACAGAGGGGGACATAACGGACTTAAAACACAGCATACACACAATGGACAACAAGATTCGACAACTGCACACCGCCCAAGAAAATCTCTCCAACCAAGTCCATTTACTGGACGACAGGAGCCGACGCAAAAATATAAAAATCAGAGGGGTACTGGAGACCGTACCACTAGAGGAACTGCCCCACTACATTAGACGCCTGGTGTCAGAGGTATTGCCGACAAGGCAGGCTAAATCTTTTATATTTGATGGGGTATACAGGATTTCCAAATCGCCACAGGCCCCCAGCGCAGCCCCAAGGGACATTATACTCAGATGTCAAACAATGTCAGACAAACTTGGGCTGCTGGCGGCACTTCGGGGGAAGACCCCATTGGAATTTGAGTCTTGCCGACTCTCATTTTTTCAGGACTTAAGCAGATCCACACTCCTGTGGCGCAGGGACATGCAACCGGTAACCAAACCACTTCACGCAGCTGGAATACCTTACAAATGGGCAACCCCCAGAACCTTATGGGTGACTGTAAATGGAGAACAACACAAGGCTACGACCCCCCAAGATGGTCACACTATACTGGGCATACTGGGACTCTCAAGTCAAAACGACACGACAGCTCCACATCCTCGCCCTCAACCGAAGACAGCGGACAAAGAGACAGTCTTTCGACCCAGAACAACGGGGCCTCCACAGACATGAAATGGGCCACCTCTTCAGCATCGCCCGTGCGATCCACTAGTCTAATTCCGACCATACAGAACTGCTCTCTCTTTTAATACTGTTTAATAAGTTTACTTTAATTTTCATTATGCTTTAGAATCTGCAAACACATTGCTCCCCGAAGGCGGAGAAAACACCCTCACAGGGCTGACCTTAACTGCTCCGGTGATAACTCCCCCCCCCCCTCACCCCTGGGACATGGGGACGAGCACACTTGGAGCCATCAATAGCTAACCCACTCCATGCCGCGAGTAGCGCTATAGCGACTTAGCGGCGTGCACCCCTAGGCTCCACATTACACAGGGTTGAAATAGATGTACCTTTTCAAAATCGACAAACAGCGCTAACACATAGCCCTAGTAATTCACAAGGACACACACCGACCCCAACGCCATCACTCGTTATGACATTTCAGTATGTACTGTTACGCTCTCTGTTATGTTAATATGTTATATCTCTTGTTTTATGACGTGCCACACACACAGAGAAGTCTCTCACCCTAACCAGCCCTCACTCTAAGCAGCATACATATACTCCCTATAATAATGTAAAGCAGACGACGCTAGGCCACTTCATCACGACCTGACCTCTCCTGTACACACGTACAAGCTCTAGAAAGGTACGCAGAAAAGTACCAGGTAATAAGTTGACTCATATGTTATGCTGTATCATGTATCTTGAATCTATTATATACCAAAATGTGCCATATTTACTCACGCTACACCACTGTTGTATCCTGATGTACACAAAAGAGTATGTGTTAGTTGACTCTGATGTATTTCCGTGCACGAAAAAATAAAAATTTATAAAAAAAAAAAAAAGCATTTTCCGAGAACGGTTTAATCCCAAAATCTGTGCTCCAGTGTAAAATCTGCTTGACTCTCTTCTTCTGTTTTCTCTTAAGGCTCTTTAATCTTTAAACTGGATGGCTTTTTGTCAGGGTACCTGTAGTCTCTACCCCTGAGACCCCATGTAAACGCCGGCCGCGAGAGAACTATGCCTTTTTGTAACGTGACGCTCAATAGTCGACGTCATGACGCTATTCTAGCCCGACCTGTCAGTCAAATCCCGGACACGAATCAGGTCTCGGCGGAGGCGTGATTAGTCTCTAGAACCAGGGTATTTAAGGGAGCTCTCAGCATTTGCTCATTGCCCTGTCGTGGTTCTAGCCAGCCTAGTCACACAGTGCTCTTGTATTCTCTTGTCTTTTGGTTCTGACCCGGCTTTGTTATTACTTACCTGTCTTCTCTGTTATCCTTGTCCCGGCTTGTCTCTCGCTTACCTGTCTTCTCGTTCCCTCGACCTCGGCTTGTCCCTGACCATTCTATACGTAGTATTACATTAAGTCCGGCCATTCTAAGGTCCGGTATACGTATCTGCTACTCTTTGTACTCTGCGTGTTGGATCCCTGTCCCGATCCTGACATTACGACAGGGCCAATGGATCCTGCAGGTACAAACTGTCAGCTTGGTTCTCCTGATCCTAGGTTTGACGCCATGGATCATAGAATGGATCAGATGGCACTAGCACTACAGGCGTTACTATCACGTCCTAATAATCCACCTGAGGAGATGCGTAATACTTCTATTCCTCCTGTGAGTTCAGGGCTAGAGGTAGCCACTGTAGGTGCTTCTTCCCGAGTTACCCCACCTGTACGTTATGCTGGTTCTCCTGAAAGGTGTCGTGGCTTTTTGAACCAGATCAGTATCCATTTCAAGCTACAACCCCGTTCCTACCCTACTGATAGGGCAAAGGTGGGATTTATTATCACCTTACTCATTGAGAAGGCTCTGAGATGGGCTAATCCGTTGTGGGAGAATGATAATCCATTAGTCTATAACTATAATGCCTTTGTAGCTGCTTTTAGAAGAACTTTTGACCCCCCTGGCAGAAAGGTCAATGCAGCTAGATTACTGTTGCGCCTTAGACAAGAGAACCGAACACTTGTGGATTACGCACTAGAGTTCAGGTCTTTGGCGGCAGAGGTTAAGTGGAATGAACAGGCTTATATAGACGTATTTTTAAACGGATTATCCGATATAATACTTGACGAGGTAGCGACGAGAGAGCTTCCCGAGAATTTGGAGGACTTAATTTCCTTTATCTCTCGCATTGACGAACGTCTAAGAGAGAGGCAGAACACTCGAGATAGAACCGGTAGACCTTCCTTTAGACTAGCTCCTTCATTTCAAAGTCCTGAAACCAAAACTCCACAGTTTCCAGAACCTATGCAGATAGGCCTTACTCGCCTCTCAGAAGAGGAGAGACAGTACAGGAGAAGGGAGGGACTGTGTATGTATTGTGGAGTCAGAGGTCACGTACGTTTGAATTGTCCCAATCGCCCGGGAAACGCTCGCACCTAAGTTTCTCTAGAGGACAGGCCTTGGGTGTTTCTATTTTGTCCTCTACTCATAACTACAAAGAACACAGGCTTCTATTACCCGTCTCTTTAACTTGGGAGAAGGGAACTTTAGAGACTGTGGCATTGATAGACTCCGGAGCTGCTGAGAGCTTTATCGACCAAGTTTTTCTCACCAAACACGCTATCCCATCCCAGTTAAGGAAGACAGCTTTGGCTGTTGAGGCCATAGATGGCAGACCTTTAGTTGAGCCTGTGATTTTCCGGGAGACCACACCTCTTAACTTAACTACTGGTATTCTACACAAGGAGGAGATATCTCTACTACTCATTTCATCTCCTTCTGTTCCCATAGTCCTGGGATACTCCTGGCTGAAGAGACATAACCCCATTATAGATTGGAAATCAGGGGAAATAGTCTCGTGGGGTCAGGGTTGTCAAGAAAGATGTTTAAAGAGAGTGTCACCCCTTTGTATTGTTAACACACTTAATAACTCTACCGACTCTACTAAAGTACAGATACCGTCCTTGTATCTAGATTTAAAGGCGGTATTTGACAAAGGAAAGGCTGATACCTTACCACCACACAGGCCTTTTGATTGCAAAATTCATTTACTTCCTGGTACTATGCCTCCCAGGGGCCATGTATACCCTTTGTCTACGAATGAGAACTTAGTCTTAGAGGAGTATATTCGTGAAAACCTAGACAAAGGGTTCATTAGGAGATCCTCCTCCCCTGCTGGGGCTGGATTTTTTTTTGTTAAAAAGAAGGATGGTTCTTTAAGACCTTGCATTGACTACCGAGGTTTGAACAAGATAACCATTAGAAATGCCTATCCGATCCCCTTGATCACCAAGCTTTTTGATCGATTAAAGGGTTCCAAGATTTTCACTAAGTTAGACCTCAGAGGTGCTTATAACTTGGTGAGAATTCAGCAGGGACACGAGTGGAAGACTGCGTTCAATACTCGTTATGGGCACTATGAGTATACTGTAATGCCTTTTGGTCTCTGTAATGCCCCGGCGGTATTTCAGGATCTAATTAATGAAGTTCTTAAGGAGTTTCAACATGACTGTGTTATTGTATACCTCGATGATATACTTATACATTCCAGGGATATTGAGACTCACCACGGACAGGTCAGAAGGGTTTTGCACAAACTTCTTCAACATGGCTTGTACTGCAAATTAGAGAAATGTAGCTTTGACCAATCCCAGACTACCTTTCTTGGTTACGTGATTTCTGGAGAGGGGTTTGAAATGGATCCGGAGAAACTCCAATCCATTTTAGATTGGCCTTTACCTAAGGGTCTCAAGGCCATTCAGAGATTTATTGGTTTCTCTAATTATTACAGACGTTTCATTAAGGGTTACTCCTCTATTATTGCTCCTATCACCAATATGACCAGACAAGGGGCTGACACTA
The DNA here is from genome assembly GCF_036172605.1 of Pelobates fuscus. Classification (NCBI taxonomy): domain Eukaryota; kingdom Metazoa; phylum Chordata; class Amphibia; order Anura; family Pelobatidae; genus Pelobates; species Pelobates fuscus. The sequence continues at coordinate 101,038,949 of NC_086322.1, forward strand.
AGAATTGGTCTACTGAAGCACTTCTGGCTTTTAAGACTCTCAAGGAGCTGTTTGCTTCCGCACCAATTTTAGTTCACCCTGATAATACTCTGCCTTTCCTACTCGAAGTTGACGCTTCTGAGACGGATATAGGTGCCATCCTGTCCCAAAGGTTGGGTGTGGATAAACCATTACATCCATGTGGGTATTTTTCCAAAAAATTATCGGGTACTGAGAGCAGATATGACATTGGTGACAGGGAACTCCTAGCGGTTATCATGGCTTTAAAGGAGTGGAGACATCTATTGGAGGGGACTTTGCATCCTGTTACCATTTTGACGGATCATAAAAACTTATCCTATATTGGGGAGGCTAAACGATTATCATCGAGACAGGCCCGTTGGTCTATATTCCTCACTCACTTCAATTACATACTCACATATAGGCCTGGTTCTAAGAATTCTAAAGCTGATGCCTTGTCTCGCCAACATGTACCTTCTGCCATATCTGAGCCGGTTTTATCCTCTATAGTACCCAAGTGTAATATCATCGCTAACACAACTCTCAAAATCCATTATCCGCTTCTTGATCAGATCAGGAGCTTGCAGCATCTGGCACCTAGACTGACTCCTGCGTCTAGACACTTCGTTCCTCCTGAACTCCAACTGGAGCTCTTACAGTGTCTTCTCGAGAGTAAGGTGGCTGGTCATCCGGGCGTTCGCAAAACTTATTCCTTGATCTCTAAGGATTTCTGGTGGCCTTCTTTACGGAGGGATATTAAGGATTTTATCGGAGCCTGTGAGGTCTGTACTAAGACTAAACTACCTCATTCGCTTCCTTGTGGTCTCTTACATCCCCTGGAAGTTCCAGAAAAACCTTGGTCCTGTTTGGCGATGGATTTTATTGTGGATTTGCCTGTTTCGAAAAAGCACACTGTTATTCTCACAGTGGTGGATAGGTTTACCAAGATGGCTCATTTCGTGCCTTTACCTAAACTTCCGACTTCACCTGAATTAGCGGAGATTTTTGCTAAAGAGATCTTTCGCTTACATGGGATACCTTCCGAGATTACTTCTGATAGAGGTTCCCAGTTTGTTTCACGTTTCTGGAGATCATTCTGTTCTCAACTAGGCATTAAATTGAATTTTTCTTCTGCTTATCACCCTCAGTCTAACGGAGCCGCTGAACGTACCAATCAAAAGATTGAACAATATCTGCGTTGTTTTGTTTCTGAACACCAGGACGATTGGGTCGGTCTGATTCCTTGGGCAGAGTTCGCACACAATAATCTTGTTTGCGATTCAACTCGCTCTAGCCCCTTTTTCATGAATTATGTTTTTCATCCTTCCATTCTTTCCTCGGTTCCCTCTTCCCAGGGGGTACCGTCGGTTGATACTCATGTTGCCAATCTGAAGAAGTTGTGGGATCAGACTCGACAAATTCTCCTACATAATTCTATACTGTATAAAAAACACGCTGACAAACGCAGAAGGCCGGCTCCTAGTTTTGTCCCTGGTGATAGGGTATGGTTGAGTACTAGAAACATTCGTTTGAAAGTACCGTCTATGAAATTCGCTCCTCGCTACATTGGACCCTATAGGATCCTGAATCGAATTAATCCTGTTGCGTATCGCCTAGCGCTCCCCTCTGCCTTACGTATTCCTAATTCCTTTCATGTTTCCTTGCTAAAACCCCTGATCTGTAACAGATTCTCCTCCAAGGTCTCCTCTCCTCACTCTGTTCAGGTTGAGGGTCAGGAGGAGTACGAAATCAACTCCATCATCGATTCTCGAATCTCCCGGGGGAAAATCCAATACCTGGTTGACTGGAAGGGATATGGTCCAGAAGAGAGGACCTGGGTACCACAGGAGGATGTCCATGCTCCTCGTCTTCGCAGGGCTTTTCATTCCCGCTTTCCATCTCGTCCCGGTTACTTCCGCCCGGTGGGCGTTTCTGAGAGGGGGGGTACTGTCAGGGTACCTGTAGTCTCTACCCCTGAGACGGGTAGAGACTTAGACGTTTTTCCATCCAGACGGCATGATTCTCCCGTTCCTCGCGGTCCCCTCGGCCGCGAGAGAACTATGCCTTTTTGTAACGTGACGCTCAATAGTCGACGTCATGACGCTATTCTAGCCCGACCTGTCAGTCAAATCCCGGACACGAATCAGGTCTCGGCGGAGGCGTGATTAGTCTCTAGAACCAGGGTATTTAAGGGAGCTCTCAGTGTAGCGGAATGCAGTGAGCCTGTCCTGCAAAATGCCTGTGTGACTGTGTTTGTATATGTTTTCCCTATGTTGAAATTGCTATTCGTGTGTGTATTATGTGAATTGTATGGTATTCGGTAGTTTCCATCCGTACTATATACTTATGGAAACTACCGAACGGAGGGACCACCCCAGAGAGAAGTGTGCCGGCTATTAAAGTTCACATTCCTTCCAACCGCAAGTTAACCGGCTCATTAGCATTGTATCTGGGTGGCCGCCATTCGGCATGCGTACACGTGGCGGCGGCCATCTTACGCATGAAAATCCCAGCGGTGTTTGGTCGTCGAGTGCCTGGAACTCAAATCGGACACTCAAACAACCAAACACCGCTGAGACCTCCAGAGCTCCGTAACTGCCGAACGGAGAAACATAACGAATCCCCATTCGGTAGTAATAAAGTACCGAATGAGGGAATCACTATCTAGGTGAATGTAAATGTGGATGGCAATTATAAATGCCTGTTTTAACTGCCGAACGGAGACCGACCGCAGGGCCCATTCTCGTGGAACCCTTTTCGGATACCAACTCGTGTGCGGTCGGTCAAACTTCCCCTGCCTGTAACTACCGAACCCCTGGTCCGATCTGGGTGAATTTTGGATATTATATTCACCCAGATCAGGGCTACCTAGCGGTACCCTGATATTAAGGATATGTGATGGTTTAGGGGTACATCCAAGTTTGGGGTAAAGTACTGTACAACTTAAGGGGATTATGACTCACTCTGAGGGGAGGAGATGTGTGGGAGGTAACAAGAATGGTATTGGTTACTGTCATAATTACTGTAGTTCCCTCCCTTGCATGGGAGCAGGCTTTATAAGAAACCTTGGAATAAACGATTGTCAGTTCTACTCCTGAAACTGTGTGTCGTCCAGTTATTGGGAGTGCTGTGGGGATTTCGCTGAACCTTTTTACCTGCTGGAAACTCTGCTGTGGATTTACTAATGACTTGTTCCTGAGCCTCCCTTGGATCTAAAGTGGAGAATAGCTGCGAGAAATCAGCTCTCCGCTACATTGGTTGGCAGCGCTGGGATCCAGACTCACAGAGGAACAAGGATTAATGGAGATTGACCTTTCTACGCTAAAAAGAACCACATTGAAAGACCTTCTGGAAGCGAAAGGTGTTTCTGCCAGCAGCAAATCCAAAGCAACGCTTATCACCGAAGTAATGGCAGAATACAGAGCAGAGGAGGTCCAGGCCACGGAACAAAGACCTGAAACAGAACAGGAGGAGTTCCAAAGGCAGTTACAATACAGACTGGCCTTTTATGGGGAAAACCCACCCACAGAGATCATCTCTAAAACCATGACAGAGGTGCAGGAGTTTGTGAAGAGAAATAGGAGACCACAAACACCAGAAAGAAGTACAGCAGGAGCTGTGGCACAAGAGGGTAAGCCCAAAATTCCCTATCAAGCTTTTAAAACGTATGTGGAAGCAGAGGAGGATATAGATGCCTTCCTCCAGGACTTTGAGAGACTGTGTACACTGCATAACATACCAAGGGAAGAGTGGGTACCCATATTAGCAGGACGGCTGTCAGGAAGGGCAGCGGAAGCCTACCGCACTGTACCAGATGTGGAAATTAGGAACTATAACCGTGTGAAAGAGATTATCCTGGCCCGGTATGCAATAACAGCAGAGGCATACCGGAGACGTTTCAGGGAATTGAAAAAGGTGGACAAAGATTCACATGCAGAGTGGGCTTGCCGACTAGAAAGGGCAGCTCTTGGGTGGATGCAGTCGAGTAAAGCGAGGTCCATGGAGGACTTGTTACAAATGCTGCTGTTGGAGCAGTTTTATGAGGGTATATCCTCAGAACTACAAGAATGGGTGAGGGATCGTAACCCCACCACCCTCACCGAGGCTGCCAAAAAGGCAGATGACTTTATGGATGCTCGCAGACAAACCAAGGCAGTGGGTACCAAACCGGCCATGCGGCCACTAGGGGTAAATTCATTTTCTCCTAACCCTCAACCCCCACCAAGACCCCTTCCTCCACCAGCACCAGCAGCAGCGCAGCAGAGATACCGCACACCTGCTTCTGTGCAATGCCACCGATGCCAGAGGTGGGGACATTACCAGCGAGATTGTCCGCAGTCCAGGGAACGCAACACCTGGATCCGACCAGGGCCTCCACCACCACCACCAAGAGCAGCAGCACATCATTACCAGGACCGTATATCTGGAAGGGAAGCCTATGCAGGGGCTCCGAGACTCGGGAGCCACTATCACCCTGGTGCAAAGCCATTTGGTTTCGGACAAGGCCAAGCTGAATAAGACTGTGGCTGTCAGGGTTGCAGGGGGAGCCGTGTATCGGCTAGACACAGCCAGGGTACATTTGCATTGGGGTGCGGGGTTCGGGAATGTGGAAGTGGGACTAATGCCGCAATTACCTGCTGAGGTGGTCCTGGGGAATGATCTGGGCAAACTCACCTCCGCATTTGAACCACAAACTACTGAAGAAGCACACCCAGTAGTCACCAGGCAACAGGCCCGCACCCAACAAAACAACGCACTGCCGGAGGTCCAGGTAAGAAATTCCTCCCCTTCCCTAGACTGTATCCCTTGGGCCCCTCCTGACGAGTTTGTAGCCGAGGTAATCACTGACCCTACCTTACAGGTATACCGAGACAAGGTCACCTCTATCCAACCGGGGGCAGAGGGGGAAAGATTTGTATGGGACAGACAGCTATTGTACCGGGAAACAAGCAAACAGATAGATGGGTCAGACCCCATTGCTACAAGGCAGCTGGTGGTACCTCAGAGGTACCGAACCGAATTACTCCGGATAGCGCACGATATTCCGCTATCCGGACATTTGGGGGTCAGCCGTACCAGATATCGATTGACCCAAAGTTTCTTCTGGCCAGGGATTAGCCAGGAGGTACGCAGGTACTGTAATACCTGCGACACGTGCCAGAGGGTGGGAAAGAGGGGGGATAAGCGTAAGGCGAGGCTGCACCCCCTACCCATAATTGAAGAACCCTTTCATAGGGTTGCCGTAGATATTGTAGGCCCCTTCCGGAAACCTAGCCCCTCGGGCAAACGGTACATCCTGACCGTAGTGGACTATGCCACTCGCTACCCCGAGGCGGTAGCTTTAACGAATATACATGCAGAGACGGTGGCTGAGGCGCTGATGCAGATTTTCTCCCGGATGGGGTTACCCAGGGAGATCATCTCGGATCAGGGCACTCAGTTCACGGCAGAGGTTACCCAACAACTCTGGAAGTTCTGCAAAATTAAGCCTATAATTAGTGCTCCGTACCACCCCCAGACTAATGGGCTCTGCGAACGGTTCAATGGCACCTTAAAACAGATGCTCCGAACCTTCGCCGAGACTCACCGAGACTGGGAAAAATTCCTGCCGCACTTACTGTTTGCTTACAGGGAGGTGCCGCAGGAATCTACAGGATTTTCCCCCTTTGAACTGCTGTTTGGGAGGAGGGTAAGGGGACCCCTAGACTTGATTAGAGAGCACTGGGAGGGAGACCGTAGCGTGGACGGTACCCCTATTGTACCATATGTGTTGGCCCTCCGAGATCGCCTGGAAGCACTCACCAAGACGGTAAAGGAAAACCTACAGGCAGCTCAGACGCGTCAGCGCACCTGGTACGATAGGGGCGCCAGGGACCGCAGCTTTCAGGTCGGACAGAAAGTTTTAATTTTAAAACCTGTCCGACACGATAAGCTACAGGCCGCCTGGCAAGGCCCTTATAAAGTGGTAGAACAACGATGTGACACCACGTATATAATTGGCCACTGCGCAGGGAATGGGGGGCGACGCATGATCCATGTGAACATGCTGAAACCTTACCAGGAGCGTTCAGAGGAGGTGACAGCTATCTGCGCCCCCACCTCTGAAGAGAGCGACAGCCTACCCCTCCCCGATCTGTTAGAAGATGGACAGCTGGCTGGGGATTTAGGAGCAGTTGTATTGGGGGATCGGTTGAGCCCACAGGAGCGTATCGAGGTACAACAACTCCTGCAGGAAAAGCAGGAGACCTTTTCTAATGTACCTGGATACACCCCTCTGGCCACCCACCGAGTAGACACCCCCGGTCAACTTCCCATGCGCCAGACCCCATACCGCATCCCTGAAGCGGTCCGGGAGAATATGCGCAAAGAGATTGAGGAGATGATACAGTTAGGAGTGATTGAGCCCTCAGATAGTCCCTGGGCATCTCCAGTGGTCCTCGTACCAAAGCGGGACGGCACGACCCGCTTTTGCGTGGACTACAGGAGACTGAATGAGAAGACCGTATCCGACGCATACCCGATGCCTAGGATCGATGAATTACTAGACCGGATGGCCAGGGGACAATACCTTACCACGATTGATCTGTGCAAAGGGTATTGGCAGATTCCCTTAGCCCCGGAAGCCATCCCTAAGTCCGCCTTTGTCACCCCATTCGGCCTGTACCAATTTAAGGTCATGCCGTTTGGGATGAAAAACGCGCCGGCTACCTTCCAGCGGATGGTGGACCGCCTCCTAGATGGGTTCCAAGACTATACCTGCGCATATCTCGATGATATTGCCATATTTAGCGATACCTGGCAGGAACACTTGGCCCATATAGGAGCGGTTCTAGACAGGATCCGGGAGGCTGGTTTGACCCTAAAACCAGCTAAATGTAGTATTGGGATGGCCGAGGTACAGTACCTGGGCCACAGAGTGGGCTGTGGTAAGCAGAAGCCGGAACCCGCCAAAGTAGAGGCGGTATCACAGTGGCCTACCCCGACAACTAAAACCCAGGTGTTAGCCTTCCTAGGGACAGCAGGGTATTACCGGAAATTTGTCCCCAATTATAGTGCCCTGGCCAAACCCCTCACGGACCTGACACGTAAAAACCTTCCCCGCCAAGTAACCTGGACCCCGGAGTGTGAGCAGGCATTCCAACACTTGAAAGATGCACTTGTTAATGCCCCTGTCTTGGCCGCTCCCAATCCAACTAAACGTTTTCTTGTTCACACAGACACTTCTATGTTTGGATTGGGGGCAGTATTGAGCCAAGTCGGGGCCGATGGCGGAGAACATCCCGTGGCTTACATCAGTCGCAAACTTTTACCCCGGGAAGTAAGCTACGCCGCCATCGAGAAGGAATGCCTGGCTGTGGTGTGGGCCTTGAAGAAATTGCAGCCCTACTTGTACGGACAGGCTTTTTCGCTGCTCACGGATCACAACCCGTTAGTCTGGCTGAACCGGGTGGCTGGGGACAATGCCAGGCTGCTGCGCTGGAGTTTGGCGCTGCAGCCTTTTGACTTTAACATTCAATACCGCCCGGGTAAGCAAAATGGAAACGCCGACGGGTTGTCGCGACAAACTGATCTGGAGAAATGATCCGTGAGCACCCCGGTCATCCCCAAGCCGATCCGTGTGGGATCAGACTGTGTATGCCGGCTTGTGGGCAAGGGGGAGCAGTGTAGCGGAATGCAGTGAGCCTGTCCTGCAAAATGCCTGTGTGACTGTGTTTGTATATGTTTTCCCTATGTTGAAATTGCTATTCGTGTGTGTATTATGTGAATTGTATGGTATTCGGTAGTTTCCATCCGTACTATATACTTATGGAAACTACCGAACGGAGGGACCACCCCAGAGAGAAGTGTGCCGGCTATTAAAGTTCACATTCCTTCCAACCGCAAGTTAACCGGCTCATTAGCATTGTATCTGGGTGGCCGCCATTCGGCATGCGTACACGTGGCGGCGGCCATCTTACGCATGAAAATCCCAGCGGTGTTTGGTCGTCGAGTGCCTGGAACTCAAATCGGACACTCAAACAACCAAACACCGCTGAGACCTCCAGAGCTCCGTAACTGCCGAACGGAGAAACATAACGAATCCCCATTCGGTAGTAATAAAGTACCGAATGAGGGAATCACTATCTAGGTGAATGTAAATGTGGATGGCAATTATAAATGCCTGTTTTAACTGCCGAACGGAGACCGACCGCAGGGCCCATTCTCGTGGAACCCTTTTCGGATACCAACTCGTGTGCGGTCGGTCAAACTTCCCCTGCCTGTAACTACCGAACCCCTGGTCCGATCTGGGTGAATTTTGGATATTATATTCACCCAGATCAGGGCTACCTAGCGGTACCCTGATATTAAGGATATGTGATGGTTTAGGGGTACATCCAAGTTTGGGGTAAAGTACTGTACAACTTAAGGGGATTATGACTCACTCTGAGGGGAGGAGATGTGTGGGAGGTAACAAGAATGGTATTGGTTACTGTCATAATTACTGTAGTTCCCTCCCTTGCATGGGAGCAGGCTTTATAAGAAACCTTGGAATAAACGATTGTCAGTTCTACTCCTGAAACTGTGTGTCGTCCAGTTATTGGGAGTGCTGTGGGGATTTCGCTGAACCTTTTTACCTGCTGGAAACTCTGCTGTGGATTTACTAATGACTTGTTCCTGAGCCTCCCTTGGATCTAAAGTGGAGAATAGCTGCGAGAAATCAGCTCTCCGCTACACTCAGCATTTGCTCATTGCCCTGTCGTGGTTCTAGCCAGCCTAGTCACACAGTGCTCTTGTATTCTCTTGTCTTTTGGTTCTGACCCGGCTTTGTTATTACTTACCTGTCTTCTCTGTTATCCTTGTCCCGGCTTGTCTCTCGCTTACCTGTCTTCTCGTTCCCTCGACCTCGGCTTGTCCCTGACCATTCTATACGTAGTATTACGTTAAGTCCGGCCATTCTAAGGTCCGGTATACGTATCTGCTACTCTTTGTACTCTGCGTGTTGGATCCCTGTCCCGATCCTGACACTTTTGCAGTATCAGGTAGTGGCATGGCTGATAAGCTGAGAACAGTCAGCTGATGCTCTCCGACAATCAGTGACTCCCCATTCATCAAAGTGGCAACCATAAGTATGTGCACCAAGTGCTACAGCTTTAATTAGAAGAACAAGTATCAATACAAACTGTAAAGGATCCTGCTATCCGTGCAGCGCTGATCCCTGTAGCGTCTCCCGAAATCCAAGCTGAAAAGAGTGAATTGTGGTTAAAGCTCCCAATCCCCCAAACATGAGTCGAGACTTCATGAAGGGGTAAAATGATCTGCTTTATTGATGGCCAAACACAGCCCTTTTATGATGGTCTTCCAGCAAGGGAACTCCCACATGTGTGGAAGACTGTGACAAAATATGCAGCACCAATCAGTGTACAGTACAATTATCAAATACACCCACAGTAACAGTGTAACCCCCCTCCCCCCCCTCTCTATCCTGGAGATAATTAACTTAAGTGGCTGCAGAGAACCTAATTATCTCCAGGTAGAGAAAAACATGCCCTTTTTATATTTTACAAAACTGTATTCAAATCTATAACTTAGATTTAACCGAACATATTCCCCCTGTTCCACATACCCCCAGATAGCTTGGATCTGAGCGCATATTATAGGCGAATAGCGCTCAGATCCCACGAACACAGTTCTCAATATCGTCGAGTGAAGTTTAAGTTCACCGGTTGTTCATGAAATTCAATATGAAAAGAGTTCCATAATTGTAGTTACCTGGGGTCGGTATGTCTTGGGTGAAAGGAAAGTCCTGAACGGCAAAGTGATGAACGTGTTCGGGAGCTATTAACCATATGAACGAGGGCTCGGTACTTATCAGCGGTGGGTGGCGGAATAAGTGTCCGAAAATAGTTCCAGACGATTGCTGCCTTGCCACTGCTGAGCGTTCAACGATTTTAAAATGGCGACTTCCACGTGTTCGTCTAACGAACGAGGACCACCATGCCTTTTCATCAATTACCTTGCGGTTAACCGCAAGGTCTGGGAGGTAAATGAGCGGCACACGACCTCAGTGGGAGGTCGGGTGCTTCGGTAGTTTTGCTCGGTTCTTTGGAACTGCACGAAATAGGTGTACATACGCATGTTTAAACAAAATGCTGTTCCTCTGAGGCTTGTTAAAACAGGGATTTCGTTACACAAACGTTTCCGGGAAAAGCCCTTTCTCAAAGCATCTTGTCCTTCTCCAGGAAGAGCTGTTAATTAAAACTGTAGCACTTGGTGCATATACTCATGGTTTCACTTTCCTCCTTTTTTCCTAAACTTTGTGTGCAAATATTACTGTAGAAGCCACAGTGAGGTGGGATAGCAGCACATATACTGTCATTTTCCGTATATTTGGTAACTCCAGCCTCTATCTATTTTTTATGCAAGCCAATTTTATGAATGAGTCACTGATTGGCTGAGATTGTCAACTAACTGCTGAGAGCTGGTACTTGAGGTCATCTGTATGAACATTATCCTGCTGAATTAGCGAGGGGGTGGGGCCTGACCGCCATGCTGGCTGGTCGCATGAAACAACAGCTCCAGCAATTTTTCAACTTTTTTCAACTTTCAATCAACACTCACCAGGAAGTAATTTTCACTCAGGAGTTCCCTATATAAACGAACTATTCCAGGACACTATCCACACTTCTGAAGAAGCCTTTGACAGGTGAAACGCGTCAAGTGGATTTAATTGAACTTTGCAAAGACTTTTTATATAGTATTTTCATTTATTTCTATTTACTTTTGTATAATAAATTTACCTTTTATTTATATATATTTTAACTCCATTTTTACTTCCTGGTTATCATCCTGCTCCTTGGTGGGGACTATACCACCTACCCTTTAGAAACTAGAGCAAGTCTTGCTCTATTATATGTGAGTACTGAATTTTTATTATTTTATTTTATTGATCTTATCAGTACATACTGCACCATCTACTATTTTCTGCTCTTCCACATATACCTGGCTCCCTGGTGGGGACAATACCACCTACGCTTTGAAACTAGAGCAAGTTCTGCTCTAGTAAATGTGAGTATCAAATTCTTATTATTTTATTCACTCAATTTACCAGTACATACTGCACCATTTGGAATTTTTTGCTCTTTTACATACTAATTCATCTGAGACGTTCAAGATACCTATCACGCCATATATATCCTAAGACGGGGATTGTTCCATCCATGCGCACCAACGGCAGAGCTCCTTGTTAGCTCTGGGAGATGTGAGTGAGGATTTTCTAAATTATTCATTCACATATTCGTTGTATTCGATATACTACACTATTATCTTGTATGTTCTCTTTTTTTCTTTGAGCTAGAGGACAGCAGCTGAGGCGCACTCTACACCACAGGGGGACTTTCCAGCCTCCACACTGGGGTCCCTGAGTAAATATGACTGAAAGTAACTTCAATGGTCACACTGTGTGTACAGCAACATGCCTCATACCCCAGCTAGGGGCACTGGAACTCAAATGCCTGTCGCTGGGGTCTTGGGGTGTTCTTAGTCGCATTTCAAAGCCTTTTTCGCGGCTTCATTTCTTACAAATTGTTCGGCTAAATTATGCGTATTAGAGAAGCGATCAATTCGCACAAACTGTTTTTCCCTTGCTTCCTTTAACCCCTTAAGGACACATGACATGTGTGACATGTCATGATTCCCTTTTATTCCAGAAGTTTGGTCCTTAAGGGGTTAAACGATTGTCATTTCGGTTTGTGTTTTCTGGTTGGCACTTATTCATAGTATATTCTATGCACGATTGCTGTTCGCATTAAAATGCATACGGTTAAGCTATTCATGCTAACTTCTGTTTCCCTTCATACTAAGATTCGGTTATTCTGCTATGTATTCACATAGATCTTTTTCGTGAGTTACATTTCATCATTTCATGTATTTACATTTGGTTAAAAAGTTGCTTGGTTAAATAGACAGACCATTTTCATGCTACATCAAGGGTATGAAACCAGCTAACATTTCTGTATAGACCATTGGACTCCCACGCTTATTGGAGTTATTTTTTATTTTTTTTATAAATTACAATTAAATCAGCCTACGTTACAGGCCTTATTTCTTTGTTGTTAACCATGACACATAAGGATTTAATTCCTTTTCATGCATACTCGGGTTGAATCACACGTACTGATCCAACCAATCATACGTTTCCTGCACAGTAATATACATATATATATAACTTAAATGTTATGTTCCCCTTATTCACCATTATTATATAACACATATGTTGTTGGTACATAGGCCACGGCCTCCCTCAGATATCTTATTAAAGCCATGCCAACATTTCTGAGTAACACATATCTATTGCATAGTATCAGCATTTTATTTGCAATCATACGCAAGCAAACCTTAAAACATTGCTGCTACAGGCTATAAGTCTGTTTTCTTTCCAACAATCCACACTCATCATACTTCTTTCTTTTACCCATTTCAGGCTGTCAAGCGTATATATATTTGCTCCACACGGGTTTTTTCTGTGAATTTGTCATACTACCAGGTACGTACACCTGCTCATAAGGTATTTCTACCATACATTTCCTTTCCTCCCCCTAGGTTAGAGTGCTGGCAATAGGGTCACAGGCATCCCAATAGGTATTTACCCCTTCTTGGCAATCGCCATCAGTTAGTGGTCCCGCGAGGCCAACACCCCGCCTCAAACGTTTCAGAGGCAAACGCCCATCGAGCCACACGTTAGCTTGCCGCCTCGCATGTTGCATAGAGAGGGCCTCACCTGTCACTCCCTTCCCCTGTTTTCTGTCTTACAGTCACCGAGAGGCCTAAAACTCCTGCCACTACGACGAGTTGCCTCAATAACCCCTCGCGCCAACGCATAGATAGAGCCTCTCAAGCCGCTTGGCAATTAGCAGGGCCTCATCTGTCACCAAACAAGTATAATGTTTTCGCCATCCGGCCTAGCTAGCCTGCCAGTACAATTTGGTGGTTTCCTATACTAATTAATTGTTTTGTTTATAGTATGTCTCAGGAAGGGGTAGAGGATTTCTCCCTGCCTAGCACCCCGGCTAGAGCTGTCACTCCCACACAAGGAGGAGAGCTAGCCAGTCCAGCATCGATCAGATCCTGGACGATCCCACTTATAACCACAGAATTGAGGAGACGACAAATCCCCTACCCCGCTACAGCAAGGAAAGCAGAACTTTTCAAACTGCTACGCACATCTACAAATAACATGGATGCCGGGGAAGGACCTAGCCAGTCCAACCCAGGAGATATACATGCCATGTTATCCTCACTCATGGCGTCCATGAGCAAGGTCAACTCCAGGCTGGAGAAACTTGAGTCGGTCACCACGGCCCTTACTCTAGCAGGGCCACCCGCTGCTGCTTCACAAGCACCAGCAAACTTGCCATTAGTTGCTCCAGCCATCACCCTGGATGACCAGAAAGTTAGCCCGGCTCATATGATACCTGAGCATATAAAAAGGGATATCCTGGAAGGTAAAGACGTCAACCTGGCTTCCCTGTTGATTGCCTCCCAGGATATTGTTGAGAATAAAACGTATGCTTATGATGATGTATCTGTTGTTGTCAGGTCTAGGGATGCCCGCCTAAACAGGAAACTGACTATCCCTGAATTTGTACTAGCTTTTGGTATTTACAGGGATGTCATCTGTGCGGTCTATCCCAACAGAAGAGAGGAGTTTGATCTCTATATGCACAAGCTGGTAGACCTGGGCAACAAATATGGTGGTTCAGCCTTCTATGACTACAATAGGTCTTTTTCTGCAAAAGTGTCTGGAGCCTTCTCCCAGTACGGAACACGATCCAACTGGGGAAGGATTGATACCGTCATTTTTGCAGACACTTTGCAGGCCTAAGAACACCGGCTTGTGCATGCTGCTCCTCCACAGCCCATACTACAAACTTTTGTCCCAACACGGCGGACGAACATGCCTGCACGCAAGGAGCTAGTTCCTCTGGGGTTCCAGAGAAGTTGTCATGAGACAAACTGGGACGCCCAATCAAGTTTCTGGGCAAGTCCCAGATATGTAATAATTTTAATGTTGGGTCTTGTAATTACAGTGGATGTAGACTATTGCATGTCTGTTCAAAATGTTTTAGGGCACATGCAAAGACCATGTGTCCAAATAAAATGTATTGCAAGCCTTACCTAACGTCCATTAATATGCCAGTATTCACTGTATTTATGTCTCAGCACCCATCTAGACACCTAATAGACTTTCTTATCTCTGGTTTAACAGAAGGCTTCCATACAGGTATCCTACACTTACCAGTCGGAACTCTGGAATGCCCTAATCTACAATCCACCCAACACAACCCCACAGCGGTTGACACCCTCATAGCTCAAGAAGTGGCTGAAGGCTTCGTATTGGGGCCTTTCAAAACTCCCCCATTCACAGAATGGTGCACTAACCCCATTGGTATTGTCACAGGGAAATCTTCCCAAAAACAGAGACTCATTGACTTATCGGCACCCCACTCATCGGCCAACCCCAGTCTTAATTCCCTCATCCCCTCTGAGGAATTCTCCCTGCAATACACCACCATAGATCACGCCATTACCGCTATCATACAAGCAGGGGTTGGAGCCTGGCTCAGTAAGACTGGCATTACCAACGCCTTTAAATTACTACCAATCCAACCCACACTGTGGCACCTGCATGGCATCAAGTGGTTCGGGAACTACTATTTTTTTCTCCCGGTTAACCTTTGGATCCAAAAGTAGCCCAGCTATTTTTGACACATTTGCCGAAGCATTATGCTGGTTACTATTGAACATAGCCAGATGCCCTACGGTATTACAATACCTGGACGATTTCCTACTGGTCGAGGAGAACACTTCCCCTCCTACTAGTCTCAAAGCTACCACTAAGCTATTTGAGCAACTAGGTGTACCTATCTCCCCTAAGAAAACAGAGGGGCCAGACACGGTTTTCACTTTTCTGGGTATCCAATTAGACTCCGCCACAATGCAAGCGAGCCTACCACACGATAAGATAAGTGAATATTCTCACTTACATAAACAGCTACCTTCAGCTCGGTACTTGCAACCGCAAAGAGCTACAGTCTCTGCTGGGATCACTAAATTTTGCTATGCGCATCATACCTCAAGGCCGCTCCTTTATATAACGACTATTGCATCTTTTTCCACTTTTCCTACATGACACGCACAGGTTGTCCTTAGATACCCAAGCTACGGCAGATCTAAACATGTGGAAGAGATTTTTATCCACTTGGAATGGTAAAAGTATGTTCCTCCCTCAATTGACTGACTCATCTCCCACCATTTGGTCAGATGCGGCATCTACCACTGGTTTTGCAGCAATTTTTGGGAACGAATTGGCTTTGGGGCAGCTGACCTTCAGCAGTTCAGGATTTGGAAGGTTTTCCACTACCTCAGCTCTTTTTGAGATCCATCCCATCGTGGCGGCTGCCGTAGCATGGGGTCATTTATGGGCAAACATGCCAGTTCGTTGCTACTCAGATAACCAGGCAACCTGTCACATCATCAACAAAGGTCGTTCCAAATCCCTTACGATCATGAGAATTCTGAGGAAACTCACTTGGTTGGCAGCTTGACATAATTTTTTCCCATGTTGTTTCCATGTTCCAGGTGTATGTAACACAGCTGCTGACAATTTGTCTCGCTTTAAATTTCAGGCGTTTCATCAAGCACTCCCGTCAGCAGTGCCCACAGCCACCATCACTCCAACATTTCAACAACTCATACTGGACTAGAAACCATCATGCAGCATAGCAGGACATTGTCCCAATTGGCACTTTCAAACAATACACACAAAACATACAACAGAGCTTTCACACTATTCAAAAGATTCCTTCTGGAACATAACATCATGCAACCATTTGTAATGACATCTTTTTGGGGGTTTGCTTCCTTTTGCCACCTTAAACTTAAAATGTCATATAACACCATCAAACTCTATCTCACTGGCATTCAACACCACATGCTAATCTTACACCCAAATAACAACAGTGTCATGGCCTCTCACCAAAGTTAGACCATACTCAGAGGTATTCAGAAATCAGAACCCACACATACAGCCCAGAGGCTACCCATAGATAACCATATCTTTAAAGCATGGTCTAACCTGCTTGACTTAAAACCGTTTGACACCAATACAAACTCTATCATCAAAACAGCAATATACATAGCTTTCTATGGATTTCTAAGACCGAGAGAATTCACTACAACCTCCACGACCCAAACTACTCCTTTCCTCCTCTATTCCCACTTGACAAAACATATGGATCATTACATCCTGACTTTACCTCACTCCAAAACCAGTCAGCACATACCCGTAAACATTCCGTACTATCCCACGCACAACAGATGGTGTCCAGTCAGGGTTCTTGATGCCTACATACAGCATCATAACTTACTACCCTCACAACCATTACTACAGCTTCAAGGTTCAGTACTCACCACTACAACTTTCATGACCTACGTCAGGTCTTTGCTCACACAACTGGGCCTCAACGCAGCCAACTACTCAGGGCACTCCTTTCGTATAGGAGCTGCGTCCACAGCCTCCAGTGTAAACATCCCAACTCATGTTATCAAAACACTGGGGCGCTGGAAGTCATCCGCTTACTCACGGTACATACCTAACCCAGTACAAGAATTAAGGGATGCTTTCAAAAATATGTCTGGTTGATAAAATGTATATATATTGGTTGTCTGTAAATAAACTTGTTTATTTCAATTTTGCCCTCTTCTTTCTCAGGCCTACCTCATCGTCGGTTCCGGCACACCACAACCGACTTGCTCTTTTATTATCCTACATTTATCTATGGTATTTCACACTGTACTATCATAAGCACCTAACACAAGTAAAGCTTAATCTATATAACATGAGCAGCACTATCGAAACAGTGCCCCCTATGCAAATTTTGTTTGTTTACCGCTTATGATTTCCAGCAGGACAATACTTTTCGAACTGCAGCCGCAGGGGCTATCGATGCCTAATAAGCCTTTACCTACTCATTTAATACCAAGTCAAAAAGTCTTGATAAACTTCAGCTTTGGCAACTCAAGCGAGATCCAGATAGCTAGACACTACTTGAAAGCCTTTACTCACTTTTTCATACTTAAGTATGATGTATGTTAAGCATTGTATGTTTCTTGTCGTACGCCTGCTGATCCCAACGAGACCCACCAAGATAGACATACATAGTCAGCCTGTATTCAGCTTGTTTTATAAATTATAAAAAATGTGCTTTACTATAACTGCCATGCAGCTGTTGACTTATGCTTGACTTATGCTTATGCTTTTCCAATAGATGCCTAATACATGTTTACAAATGTTGAATTGGCAGGCGAGCAACTGCTGTTGTGGCATTGCATTCCTCTTTGTTATTCACAAGCACAATAAAATAAAGAATTTAAAAAAACAAATAATAAACCTGCTGAATTAGCTAAGATTAGTGAAGCTTTAGCAGCAATGACTGAAATGCTAAAGGTTTTTAAGGAAAAAAGAAGTCCAGCGGGAGGAGTAGTTCAAAAAAGAAGAATTTATGAATGAATTTTGTAAAAAAAATAAAATAAAAGAAGCTCCACCGTTAGGATTCCACTTAATGTTAAAGAAAATGTTTGGAAAGGAGAAAATGTTGATTTATTGTTGCTTTTGCCTTTATCATAGCATGGAAAGGAGGAGGATAAGTACATTTTAATTCCAAGCAATTTGAATAACTGGCTTCAAGCATCTAGAGGCAATTCTTGAGGCATTCAAGGATTTTGAAATTAGCGTGGTAAAACTACGATGAACTTATCAGGCAAAAACTTGCTGTCTACTCTTCCCTGAAATAAGGAATGAATGATATTTCATCCTATGGCCACTGAAGATAACTAAGAAACTGGGGGACAGAATTGGCTACTACAATAATGGCAATGGCTCAGCACCCAAAAGACAGGCTGACTGAGAGCTGAGATAGAATAGCTTACTCTTACTTCCTGAATAGGTATTTTACAGTGATGTTTGTAAAGTTCACTTGTGGGAGCAACATAACGACATCGAGTCAAGACTTCCCTTCAGCCCCAGGCCACTTGCAGAGCTGACACCTCATGCCCACAGACTAGGAAGCTACTCGGAGACCAAATTTTTCCTTTTAAAGGGTCCATGTGGGTCTTACAACTCCATCGGAGAAGATGATGTCTGTTGTGTCCATCAGATCCCAGTATGTGTAAGTGGTGTGTTGGGGCCAATCTCCTGTATTCTAGAAACAATACAGTAATTAATTAATTCATATTATGCAATTCACCTAATTGAAAAGCAAAGAAAAATGTACACCATTTTCATATTTTCAGTTTATTTCAGCATATTTTTTTTATAAATCATCTTTTTTTCTCTGCTGTGACAAGATATGGAGTTATTCAAAGTGTGAAATGTGAATAAACTTGTACTTTCAGTTTGCTACATGCAATATGGCCTATGATTCATGATTCAATTTCCATGACTAAATTAAAACAAATATAGACATCCAAAGAAAAAGTAACTTTTTTTCTTTTGTTAAATATCACTATTTGAAATTCCATTTGCAGTTTTATGTTATAGGTCTATGATATAGTCCTAAAATTACATAGGATGAATATGTCTGTTTTTTTAATTAATGGTTAAATATAAATGTGTATATGTTTATGAATGTAAGTATATGCACGTCATTTCCCTAACAAAGGTATGACTTCACTAACGTACGTTAACTACCCCAATATCAGTGGATCCTACACTGATTCCAATGCAGGAGTCAAATTAAATAGTGCTAGTGCTTAATGAGCTAAATAATCATCTGGAAGAAGCCCGGGAGGTAGGCAAAATGCGTCACGGTGAACGGAATCCTGAAAAAGAGACTGTGATCAGCATTATTACTGCTTGTGAAGCAAGATAGTGGTCAACTAGTCGGGGAACCCAGGTCTATGAGGAATTATTTTATGGAATTAACTGGCAGTTATGTATCACCAGGTAGACAATGCGCTGTGTTTGTTGAGTAAGTGATATCCTGGTCTACACATATTTAAATGGAGCTGTGTGAAGGTAAATATAGTTGAATGGCTTTTCTTATTTGTGGTAAGATTGGTTTTGGTTGCTAGTTAAAACAGGCACACTGATGTTAATTTGGGGGTGTTATGGATGAATTGATAGTAGTGACATACTGGATACCACACTCACCAAATAACCCAGGTGCTCTGAAGCCAGGACTGAATTGATGACATGAGAAAGCTCTTAAGAAAAAAGATAGATTTTTGACACCCCTTATCAAATGGCATAGTTTATTGATTTTCCAAATAAAGAGATCGTAACTAAACCTGAACAATAAACAGATATAAACTAAACATATTTATGCAAATTTTAATGCAAGTTTTTGTTTGTTGCATTTGATTAATAACTAACAAAAAATAAAGGATTAAGTGTAAATTTAAATCAAATATAGTGGTTGGTTGTTGTTGTTTTCTTTTTTTTTTTTTTACTGTTTTTAGAAATATAAAATAGCAGACTTTGGAAGAAGTACAAGCCTCAAATAATGCTTGAACCAGGCAAATAACCAGATAACGATGACATTATAAAAATCTATTCTTGGCTGAAATCATCTAAATAAACCTTGTTTGAGTCTTAGCTCTGTTAGGTTTCCAGAAGGACTATGCTGTGATTAGACATTTAGCTTGTTATCTGTGTATCCAATTAATCTGTTAGAGGTCAGAGTCCAATGGCAAAATAACTGACATTACATGTAGCGGTAATACACATGTAGCATGATGTTGAGCTCATAACCTTAAAGACCAATTAGTGAACGTAGTGAATAGGTTGATGATGTACAGTAAGAATCAAGGGAGAATCTAATGCATCCTATAAAGAGTATTTGGTTTTGAAAGTAATGCCTCTTTATAAAGAGCATGCATTTGGGTAAACAGGGTAACATCATATGCTAATGGTAATAAAATGTTCTGAAATTTTACATTGAGGCAGACAACCAAAGACCATGTTTGACTTTATTTGGTTGATTAATGTAAAAGGGTTCTTTTATGTATTCTTCAACGATAGAGCCTCCTACCCTCCATGGGCTGTAAAGGTGGAGCACATCAATGTCAAGTTTCGTTGCGTGCCTCCATGGACCTCCAAGTACTTCACTGTCCAGTCGCAACCAATGCAACACTGACCAATACATACACACACACTCACTAACAGACACACTCACTCACTGACAAACACACACACTCACAGACAGACACACACACTCACTCACAGACAGATACACACACTCACTCACAGACACACACACACACACACACAGGCAGACACACACATGCTCACTGACAGACATACACACTGACAGACACATACACACATACTCAGACAAACACACACACACACAAGACACACACACATACTCACTGACAGACACGCACACATATTCACTGACAGACAGACACACACATACAGACACACTGACAGACACACACACTGACAGACACACACACACACACACAAGACACACACACATACTCACTGACTTACACACACACATACTCACTGACAGACAGACAAACAAATACAGACACACTGACAGACACACACACACACACACTGACAGACACACACACTGACAGACACACACATACTCACTGACAGACACACACATACTCACTGACAGACACACACACACACACACACATACTCACTGACAGACACACACACACTGATACACACACACACACACACATTTACACATTCTTGCACTCACATAATTTAATTTATTGCTCCGTACCTTTGGGAGCTGGTGTGGGGATCTTCTGTCTGGAGATCTCCTTCCTGCTCCTCACTGCTCCCTTGCACGGTTTAGTGATGCCGGAATATGACATCATTCACGGGCCCGGTTTCACTACAGACGGCGCGAGCGAGGGAGCAGTGAGGAGCAGGAACACTGAGCTCCCTCGCTGGCCCACCTCTCCGACCAGGTAAGTTTTAGTAGAGTAGGCACCTGCAATGTGGGAAAAGCAGGTGCCTACTCTGCTATAACACCAACATGTACTCGCGGCTCGCCGGGCCGCAAAGATGGTCCTTGTTGCCGCATGCCGCGAGTTTGATACGCTTGCTGTAGATAGTTGTTAATATTTTGGGGGTTAAGGGGACAGTCTAAGTACTATAATCCCCACCACCCACTGTAGTGTTAGTCATAGGAGGTGTTTCCCATTTTAAGGTGGTTTGACACATACCTGGGTTTTCAGGGTACCCATTAAACATCCGTCAGAATAGGTGCCTACTCTGCTTTAGCAATATCAGTTTTGTCCCTCTCTGGACACTCCTCATTGACTGAGTGTCAGTACTTTAATGTTTCCATGAGGGAGTTCAAGCAGGCCTGCAAAATTTGCTGTTATATGTGAGAGCATAACATTCACATGGAGTCCACTGTTACCATAATCACTACACATTTCACACTCCCAGCTAATGAATGATCTTCAAATAAGGAAACAGATTATATTGATATAGCAAAATTAGAACTTTTACTAATTTAATATCCAGAAGTCTAGACGCTTATTCAAATCCTAATAGAATAGGTGCAAACTGCTGTGCAATAAAACAACAACGTTATTGTGAAAGAAAAATGTTGGAAATCAAAAATATATACGTCCCTTGTGCTTAATTGCACATCTTTCATTGCAATGCGATTGGTATATTTTTCACCTTGTGTAAGAACTACTTTTACCCTTGTTTATTGCCATGTTCATCAGACATAGAGATGTTCTCAGAATATAGAGATGTTCTCTAACCATACTTTGGCAGGGATCGCTCGCTAACTGAGTACCATTTTAAGGCTACAGAACTATGAGGTATTTTAAGAAGCAACAGCCTTTGCGTAAATAAAACAAATTACTTTTTCATCATGTATGCATTAGGTATCCAGTTCACATATATTTACAGACTTAAATAATTACACTTTTTAATGTAATTGTATTATATTTTTTAAACCACTTGTCATGCATTGCATCAACCAACAAAAGGTTAATAAAAGGACTGCTAAATTATGGAACTAATCCCACAGGAGATAAGTATGCTAAATACTAACAGATTCAACCTTGAACACGTGGACATTAACCACTGACCCAGGCATGTTTACTTTCTTTGTAAAGCAATTCTAAAAGAAAAACTACTGATCTGGCCCCAATACTTTATTATTATTATTATTATTATTATAGGTATTAATATAGCGCTAACTAATTCTGAAGCGCTTTACAATATTATGTATCAATACATGAGACAATTACACAGTGACACAGGAACAATAGGTAGATGAGGGCCCTGCTCAAACGATCTTACAGTCTAAATGAGGTGGGGTACAAATACACACAGTGACGTTTTAGCCGCGAGGCAAAAATGGCCTTGGGCGGCATTTTCCAGAGGACGGCAAAAAAAGCCGCCCCCAAATGCCCAGGGCAAATGTCTTGTTAGCCTTGTCGGGCAGGCGGCGCTGGCGGGCGGCTGCCGAGGGAGCACTTCCTCTGAGCTGTCTGCTCAGATCCCTCGCGCGCCACAGAGTGAGGCTGGGAGCCGGAATATGACGTCATCTTCCAGCTCCCAGCCTCACTCTGTGGCGCGCGAGGGAGCTGAGCAGACAGCTCAGAGGAAGTGCTCCCTCGCCAGCCGCCCGACCGCCCTGCAACCAGCCCGGCAGCCCCACTAGACCCCAGGGAGATAGAGAACACCCAGCATTCCCAAAGGTAAGGAAGCTGGGGGGTAAATAAAAAAAAAATTAAAAAATGTGTTAAAGTTAGTGAGTGTGTGTGTGTATATGTCTGTCTGTTAGTGAGTGTGACTGTTAGTGAGTGTGAGTGTGTCAGTCTGTTAGTGTGTGGGTGTGTATGTTAGTGAGTGAGTGTGTGTGTGTCTGTGTGTGTATATGTCTGTCTGTTAGTGAGTGTGAGTGTATCTGTTAGTGTGTGAGTGTGTGTGTCTGTTAGTGAGTGAGTGTGTGTCTGTGTGTGTATATGTCTGTCTGTTAGTGAGTGTCAGTCTTTTAGTGTGTGAGTGTGTGTATGTATGTTAGTGAGTGTGTGTGTGTCTGTTTGTGTGTGTGTATGTCTGTTAGTGAGTGTGAGTGTCTGTTAGTGTGTGTGAGTGTGTGTGTGTGTGTGTGTGTGTGTGTCTGTTAGTGAGTGTGTCTGTTAGTGTGTGAGTGTGTATGTCAGTGAGTGTGAGTGTGTCTGTTAGTGTGTGAGTGTTTGTATGTCTGTTAGTGAGTGTGAGTGTGTCTGTTAGTGAGTGTGTCTGTTAGTGAGTGTGTGTGTTTCTGTTAGCTAATGTATGTGTATCTGTTCAGTGAATGTGTGTGTGTGTGTATTTAGAAGGCGGGGAGGGGGGAAGGGTTGGGTGGGAAGGGGGGCGCCTGAGTTTTGTCCTGCCTAGGGCAGCACAAAACCAGGATACACCACTGAATACACAGCAGGGCAGCAAGGGTGACAGCCACCAAACAAGGTGGAAAAGTAGCAGAACTGGAGGTGAGAGTGGAGTGTGAAGAGCAAGAGATAGATATGGATAGGTATAGACTAGTAAATCTGGGAGGCCATAAACATTTCTGAACAGATGTGTTTTGAGGGACATTTTAAACAATTGAAGACTAGGGGAGAGTCTGATGGCGGTAGGTAGGCTGATCCAAAGGAAGGGAGCCACCCGTGAGAAGTCCTGCACGCGTGAGTTAGCAGTAAGGGTGCAGGCAGCGGACAGGAGAAGGTCACCGGAAGAGCGGACAGACCGAGAATGGACATATCTATGAATCAGTGAAGATTTGCATGTAAGCAGTGGACATCATACTATTCATAGCCAATATATGTGTGCATGTATTAGGATGGGCAGTTCCAATTAAATGATTGAGCTTTCAATTAATCCTTTAAGGACCGATAATATTTTTGTTGTTTTCAGAATCTAGCCACTGAAGAAACATATTGTTGATTTTGCAGTTACTATACTATTGGAAAGGGAATACAGACCAGATTGTTATGACAGCATAAGGCAGGGGTCCTTAACCTCCGGACCCCCAGATGTTGCTGAACTACAACTCCCATGATTCTTTGAATTACATAGATAGCAAGAGAATCATGGGAGTTGTAGTTCAGCAACATCTGGGGGGCCAGAGTTTGAGGACCCCTGGCATAAGGATTCAAATGCTTGTGTTTAGATACTACGTAAGCTGAAATGGATCTCTATTGGTTAAACCAGGTTTAAAAAGAGAATATACCGCATCCAGGAAATATATGGTTGAGTCTGGTAAAACTTCACTATATGCTATGTATAAATTAGGGAAAATTATTTCACCTGCTTGAATGTATAGCATTTGATATGCTTTATTTTCAACAGACAGAAACAATGAAACCTCTTTTTACCTTACCTGTCTAGACTGTTGGCTAGGTTAATTGTTGCTGCCTTAAAGAAACCTTATAGAGTTAGCAATGCAACCATCTATTCCTAATGCTATGGTACCCTGTTAACAGTGTAGGTCTACGGGTTCCACCTGAAAGAAGTTAAACAGCAGCTTTGCTTACCTTTTCTACTTCGCTGAGATGATCTCAGCCAATCCAATGCTGTTATTGGGAGGCTAGTTAACATGTGCAGCAAAAAAAAAAAAACAGTTTTTGGCAATCAGTTGGTTTCTATGATACCATCTTATTGAAAGAGCCAAGTTTCACTCAGCTTTTTTGGCAGAAGAGTCTCTGGTGACTGTCAGAGTGACAACCACTAGAGGCATTTAAAACCTTCACTGTAAAAACTGCTGCTTGCAGAACGCAATGTCATATACACCGAAGGGGTTAAAACGACAGGGACATGGCACATTTCATTCAGATGAAGTATAATTTTTTAGGCATTTATATAGCTTCAACATATTCCGCAGCGTCACCAGTGGTCATTGTTGGTCTTACTAATGTTTCCACATGTTTCCACTGGCTCCTGAAACTGTTATGTTATAACCACTTAGATGAATTGAAGGAAGTATAATCAAATAAATAATTATGAAAGATAATGTTATCCTCACATTTTATTCTTTAAAGACCGTCTGCCTGTAGAAGCAAAATAGGCCTCATTTACATATCTAGTTTTACAACCTTGTGCAATCACAGTTAATGCTGGGCAGTTGCAAAGCAAAATGTTATCCAGAATTAACAAGCTGATAAACTAGCGGAATTATTAGTTTTGAGTGCTCAGAACCATATTTTGCCGGTTGATCGAAAATGTAATGTGACAATGTTAAGCCAGTCTGTCAAGTGGCCCATAGAGTAGAGGTATATTTTTAACATGTCCCCACTGTGTTATATGATTTTTACACAGCTTTTTTGTCACCTTAATCTGTATATCAATGTCACCATTCAACTGCTATTTCTTCCACATCACCATCAGCCAACTCCAGTACAAGGCGTAAAACACATGTTGAGAAGAACACCTGAGGATTCAGAGTGCCAACAAGGATTGTTAGACTATTGAAATGAACTCTGTCTTCACTTTTTTAATATTATAATATATTTTTCTAATATATAAAATCTCATTATTTTTTAATTAGTATATAGTATAATTGTTAAAGGAATCACTTGCCTAATTTTCTCACTCACCCATTCTGACAGCCATTTTTGGGCACCTTTGTTTGGATTGTCAGGAATCTGACCCAAGTGTCCATTGTCTCTAAAAATAGTGCACTTTTTCTGTCTGTAGAATTTTCTGTCAAGCTATTTTGAAAAGCAACGGACAATTGCTAAATAGTGAGCGTACGGTCAGATAAGTGACAAACTGACTGAAGGTGCATAAAGATGGTTGTCAGAAGGAGTGATGAGAAGTAAATTCATAAAAAGTTCTAAAGAGCAATATATCTACCATTGTGATCATGTCAAATATAAAATACCCCTCCCGCCATAGTCCTTCCAACAATTATCAGTAAGTATGTTATGTACCACTTCATTAACATTTTATATGATTGTTCCTCTAGAGTCCTCCTTGGTCAAGTCCTCATATAAGCATATTACATACCCTGAATTGATGACTGAGAATGATGTGGGCGAAGGTCGTCAAATTAATACTGATCTGTGGTCTCTTCCCAAAAGGACAATATCGAAATGGAAAGAAAACTGCTATGGGTTATGGAAATGGTTTTCATATCAATGCAACATATAGCAAACAGTCAGCTTAAGTAATTTAGGTGTGAAAAAGAGGGGGGGGAGCTGATACACTGGAAAAAAAATATGTATTGTCTGCTCATATTTGACTAATTGTCCATTTAGAATGCACCGAATACAGATATATTTTTATGCTGCTTAAGTTCTGGGGGAAAATGTGGATACCAAAGAACATGCTCGTTCTAGAGATAAATTATTTTAATAACTTCTTGTGTGTGATGTTATTACCTATGCTATAAAACCAAAATGTTACCTGATCATTGTTCTAACATTTGCACTGGTTCACCCATCTTAAACAGACTATAATGGTCTACTGCCATTAAAATATCTGTGGAATTGGATGGGGGTTAACACAGTTTTATTTAGCATGGCCACGCATAAGCAATCTGATTACTTATCTGATTGTATCATTTATCTACCTATCTTTGTTACAAATACTACATCTGACAAAAAGTTTTTTTTCTATACTAATACCTCAGACCCTGTGTAAAATATTGGATGATAAGGGATACCATATAGTGTCTAAAACAAGTTTCCTCCCAAATACTTCCATAAATACTTTTAAAAAAAATTATGACAAATTTAAATTGTACAAATTTACACATTTTAATATGTTGTATAGCAGTCTATTCACAAAATTGATGTTTTATCAATCCAATGATATGACTTTTATTATTTTTATTTTTTAAACAAAAGGTGCTTGGTTTATAGAAGGGTTGAAGAGAAGGCTTGTACATTTTTACTGATACATTTAATCACAAATAAATATTATAAGCTTATTTAGTACAGATTTACATGCAAGTGTCCCTTTAATAACTGCAGAGTGTCTAGTAAACATATTATGCAGTCCAAACTATGACCTTGATTTAATACGATTTACAAATGATTCAATACTGTCAGAAAAATTGTTCAAATTATTTATCTGAAGTCAACATTAACCCCTTAAGGACACATGACATGTGTGACATGTCATGATTCACTTTTATTTCAGAAGTTTGGTCCTTAAGGGGTTAAAGTCTAAAGGAATTTTGGAGCAGTTTTGAAGAAGCATTCAGGGAGTGTATGTCGAACTATCGCTAGATCCTGGGACGTTTTTCCAGGCCAAGTTCCTAGGCACTTTATGTTCCTGATAATACATATTATAACGGCTGCACACATTGGAGTAGCAGGCCACTCATCACTCAACCCACCACTGAAATTAATTCAGGATAAACTCAGTCAATGCATGATTATGAGGAGATGTCTCAGAATTAGAGGATCAGGGTATGCGTTTATAAAGATATAGGAGGGCTGACGCCGATATCAACAAACAGAGGGACTCCTTCCAAAGGATACTTCCCCTGACATTTGGAGGAAGAGGGGTTAGAGACTCAGATAGATAGGGAGTGTAGTGTTGTCAGGGTAATGCTGACATTATGATACCGAAAGGGATGGATCATGAACCAGGCCACTATTCAACCCTTTAAGGACCAAACTTCTGGAATAAAAGGGAATCATGACATCTCACACATGTCATGTGTCCTTAAGGGGTTAAGAAAGGAGTTGATCCTACCTGAACGGGATTGGGTCTACCGAGTAGGACCAGCTTGTATCTCAATAGGCATATTGAACCCGTTTACCTGAGTCACAGGCATTAAAGACAGTTAGAGATTGTATATAGATTTTGTGCATTAAAAGACACTGATTGTGAAATCTGATGACATGTACCCAGGTGACCTTTCTTATGTATGTATTCTGTATGTTGAACATTTAACCCCTACCCTTTTTCTTTTCTTTATCCCAGTTTGTTTTTTCTTCTGAAACATTTGAAATGTCAATAAAATACAATCTGAAAAAAAAAAAGTCTATGGGAGTTTTTTTTTTGTCGATAAACCATTTGGAAGGTTTTTCTAACAGTATTGAATAATTTGGAAATGTTATTAAATTAAAGCCTATATGTAGTTAAATTAATAATAGCTGCATTAAACTTTGCATGAAAAGAAAAAGGTAAGACATACACAAAATAATTATATAACATATTACAAAATGTGATATAAAACAATAAAATAGAAATACATTTAAAGAATGCAGTTTTTTTCTGTATCCCAAATTACACATCTGGCCACTCTCACATTAAGGCAAATCTCATTCTAAATAGTATCTGTTTAATTACAAATACCCTTTTATTCTGTAATTAGCATATGCTTATCAACTTCATATCAATTGCAATTAAAGGCATTTTATTGTGAAAGTACAGCTCTGAAATGAAAGATAAGGCACAAAATATATTTCATCTACTCTTCAGCTGGATCCACATGCCATCTTGTGGACGGAGAATTAGTTCACCAACAAGACGTAATTCTTCTCTTTTCTGACTAGCCTGGACTGAAAAATTCCTGAGAATGGTTGACAAGACGACTTTTTCCTCCATTAAAGCAAATTTTTGGCCTGAAAAAAAAAAAAGCAAGAAAACATAAATTTTTTAAATAGTATGTTTGGCCTTAAATGAGAAATTATTTTGTCATGTCTAACAAAAGCCTGGTTTGGTGAATAAACCCAAAAAAGCAGACAGGTTCCGTCATAACTAATACACAAATAACTGATCTTACTTTAAAGGGCTACTCCAACATGACCATTTATGCTTTTAAAAGTGGTCATGCAGGAAGGAATCTGTATGTGCATCGTTTCTGCTTCAAATGCTATGAGAATCATCTGATTGGACCATTGAGGGGAGAGCAATAATGTGAGATTTGAACAGGGCAAGAAAACCAACAAGAGAGCTTTGCCTGGTGTTTATAAAAGATTTGTAAGAGGGTTTGGTGGTGAACCTAGTTACTAATTCACAAGAGGTCATTCAAATTAAATAACAAAACAAAAGCTAAAGCATAGTAAATAGCTTTGAAGTACTATTTGTATTTTGGGCCTAAAATTAGAATTTTCTTGTCAACTTGTCATCCATTTTACAAATAAATTCTAGCCCACAGTATGGCTAACTCACTAAACATTTACAGGCTCATTTACTAAAGTGAGCATTCAAAGGGAATTTAAAATTTAAGGCAAGGGTAGAGCTGAACTCAAAGCATAGCTGGCTTAGAGAATGTTCCCAGGTCAGCTGTTTTGACCTTACAAATGATTGTCACTGATGTTCTTCCAACTCTGTAGTCACAGCTTGCTAACTTAGACTAGGTTTTGGTGCAGTTTAAAGTTTAACCCTGGCAGTAGACATGCGAAATGACTCATTTTGGCCATAAACTAATTTGGATAAATTATCCAAATCAATCCTTATCCTCCTCCAGTGACGTAGAAGATTTCAGGGATGAAAAACTGACGTGAGAACTTTGGCAGCACAGAGGTGAAGGCCAGGCCCACATTGGTCAACTGCCACCCACATTCTGTGTGTGTGCTGACAACAGACAACCAATGTGCACAGAACTGACATTAAAGGGGCACTATAATCACCAGAACAACCACAGCTTATTGTATTTGGTCTGGTGAGTATAATAATTCTACTCAGGCTTTTTGAAGTAAACACTGTCTTTTCAGAGAAAATGCAGTGTTTACATTACAGCCTATTGATAACTCCACTAGTCACTTCTCTGATGACTGCTAGAGGTGCTTCCAGAGGAAGTGCTGCACAGTGGGCAGCACTGTCATTCAGTGTCTCAACCCTCTGCATGCAGACATGGAACTTTCCTCGTAGAGATGCATCTCTATGAGGAGATGCTGATTGGCCAGGGCTGTTTTTGACTTGTGCTGTCTCTGCCCGTGATCTCCCTTCTTGACAGTCTCAGCCAATCCTATGGGGAAGCATTGTGATTGGCTCTGACCACCACTTCTGATGATGTCAGCAGACAGCAGGCCGGTCAGAGACAGACAGGGGCAGAGCCAGCAGCTGCAGACTTGAATACAAGTAAGATTTTAGTATAGTTAAGGAGGCAAGAGAGAACCGGGGGGAGGGGGAGAATGACTAGGTGGTGGCTTTAACAAAATACGATTAGGAATACATGTTTGTGTTCCCAACCCTATAATGTTCCTTTAACTGGTCAAGAGCTCTTATTCTGGGCAGACAACTGACACTCTAATGCTGCTGCCAGAGATGGAGTTATAACAACTGGCTTTATTTCTGTATGTGCAGCAATTCATAGTGAAATGCTAAACATACAGATTCCAAGCACCATTACCACTTTAAATCACTGAACTAGTCATTGTAACCATTTAAGTCTTTGCGTTTAGAGGTAACTAGTAAAGAATAGTGTCAGGGTTGTAAACCAGTTGGAAATCAATGGCTAGGTAGAGGGTAGCAGGTACCATAGAGGTCCACAGGTGCCATTAGCTGCTAGTCAGTGACTGGTTTTCAGTGGCGGTAGCTGGCAACTCCCTGTCGCTACTTGTGAAATCGTGCAGAGAGTATACAGCTGCAATCCTCTAAAGCTGCTATAAAAGTATTAAGATTGTAAACATGGACAGAAATTCACAAAATACATTCACAGACATTGTTAATCAATAAAGTGTTAATTGTCTGCAATGTGAAGTAAATACAAAGTTAATTTAAAATTTTAGGTCGAAATAACCGAACTTAAAAAAATGCTAAAATATTCCAGTTTCTACTGCCTGAAATGTGAAAACAATAAAGGAAAATGAGTCATGTGCATCCACTATAAGTGTGCACATCCAGGTGCTACCACAGTTTATTTGAGGACAAAGTACAAACAGCAAACGTTTCGGGCGAAAGCCCTTTCTCAATGCTAATGTCCTACAGTATACATAAGATACAGACAATATATACACAAACACAGTGCTTACATGACCCAGAGTGCCACCCCGCAGTAATCAGATACACAAACAAGATCAGATGTGTGGTAAATTTCCATAGCTCTGGCCAGTTTAACGCCTCCAGTCACTTCCTGAATCGGCAGATACATGCACGATGACGACAGACGTCACGTGCGTCATCACGCTACGTTGCTAGGTGACGGGTAAACAATTATACAATTGTCTGAAAGGAATGGCAAAACATTTTAAACCATCAAAGTATTTCAAGGAATAATATTCAACAACAAGATACAAAAAATTAGCAGTAATACTTACGCACATATAAGTTCACTAGAATGTGAAGCATATTTATAAAGATAAATTTAAAGCTGTATTCAAATATACAGAGCACACAAACTTGTATAAATACATAAAACATATATATGTGCAAAGCCAGGGATGACAGAAATAACCAGACAGATGACCCAACAAGTGAGACATATGATAAAGTATGGAAATAACCATAAAACAAATGTAACAAAAATAATGATTAAATGAACAGAGACCACCCTCACTCCCTCGTGAGGGTAAACAGAGAGCCATCCTGGATGGAACAAAAGAGAGGGATTCACTAAACGGGGGTAATAATAGAATCATGCAACAATGAAATACATCCCCTGAACCAGGAAACATCCTGAAGCGGGCACATAAATGATGCACCTAAAGGAACCAGTGCCACTCGAGCTTCTCGTTAAGACCATGAGTTGACAGTGTCCAGAAGGTGCATCCAGCGAACTTCTTTTTGCAATAGTATTTTTCTCTGTTCCCTCCACCCAGGGAACCCATGTCACCTCCTGGTCTAAACGAGAAGCTTGAGTGGCACTGGTTGCTTTAGGTGCATCCTTTATGTGCCCGCTTCAGGATGTTTTCTGGTTCAGGGGATGTATTTCATTGTTGCATGATTCTATTATTACCCCCGTTTAGTGAATCCCTCTCTTTTTTTCCATCCGGGATGGCACTCTGTTTACCCTCACGAGGGAGTGAGGGTGGTCTCTGTTCATTTAATCATTATTTTTGTTACATTTGTTGTATGGTTATTTCCATACTTTATCATATGTCTCACTTGTTGGGTCATCTGTCTGGTTATTTCTGTCATCCCTGGCTTTGCACATATATATGTTTTATGTCTTTATACAAGTTTGTGTGCTCTGTATATTTGAATACAGCTTTAAGTTTATCTTTATAAATATGCTCCACATTCTAGTGAACTTATATGTGCGTAAGTATTACTGCTAATTTTTTGTATCTTATTGAACTATAATATTTCTTGAAATACTTTGAAGGTTTAAAATGTTGTTTTGCCATTCCTTTCAGACGATTGTATAATTGTTTACCCGTCGCCTAGCATGGAACGTGATCAGGTCACGCGCAACGCACGTGACGTTTGACGTCATCACGCACCTATTTGCCGATCCAGGAAGTGACTGGAGGCGTTAAAATGGCCAGAGCTAGCTGTTTGTACTTTGGCCTCAAATAAACTGTGGTAGCACCTGGGTGTGCACACTTATATTGGATGTGCAGGACTCCTTTTCCTTTATTGTTTGTATATTACATTACTGGGACTACAGTGAGTGTGGAGCTCCTGCAGCACAGGTTTAACCTTTTTTTGTCCGACTGTTATTTTGTAGGCATATTGTTTGCCTCTACCTCACCTCATGTATTGTGCCTGAAATGTGAAATTCACTTTAATTTTACTCTTAACTGTGCACATTCACCCTCAATTTTGCAAGTTTGTTGGGAGTTCAGAAGGGTATTGTGAATTTTATGGCAAAATATTAAAATCGTGGACATTTTTCACAGCTATGTTTTCAGATTAGGTCATTTAGTCCTTAACTGTGAATTTCTTACAATTCAAGGTCTATTAAATAAGCCTAATTTTATCAGAACTGTAAGTCCACATTTCATTCTGTAGGATTTGCTTTACTACCATCATTATCTTTCTGTCAAATCACCTTCTCTTGTCCGTGTCATCACAGCACAATCGTGTTTATTTTTCTGTTTTATTTCCCTGCTGACACTGCTAATGCTTTAATAAGACAAAAAATGTTTGATGTATCATCTGCCATTTATCTTCCATGTCAAACCGTAAGGGCATTGTGTAATATTATTCTGCTAAGAATTATTGCCATTTACAGAAACAGCTAGCGAATTTATAAGTATATGCCTATTGTTTCAATTTTACATTTTTCGAAATCTTAAATGTTATTTTAAAAACAATTTACAGCTAAAAGATGTTACCCATATTAATTTTTTTAAATTCTTTCGAGACAAAACGCAAATGCATTGGCAATTAGACCTGTAGTAATAAAGTGAAATGCCACTTGCCCCATAGTTAACAAGATATAATTGAACAAAAAAAAGACAAAGAAAAGAAAGACAGAGAGAGAGAGAACCATATTTGTTATTTTATATATGTCATGCCCTTTAATTTTCTATAAATTTGTTTTAGGCTTAACAGGCACATTTAATTATTCTGAGCTTAATACAATGACCTAGAAAATAATGCTGAAGAAGGAGAGGAAAATAAAAAGGTCTTGAAAAACTTATGGAAATGTATGCAGGTTCTAATTTGTTAGAAAGTAAACCAATAAAAGCTAATGCATTCAAGATGCATTTAAGACAAGAAAGCATCGTCACAAGCAGCAATCAAAACAGGCTCAGATGAGAGACTTCTGCAGGGTTTTTCTATAGGGGTTTGAAATGTCAACGTTGCATAAAATACAATGCATTTACTCTTATGATAAATATGTGAGTCTTTTGTTTAATGAGTGTAAAGGATTTCAGAATGAAAGAGTTATTATTATTATTATTATTATTATTATTATTGCCATTTATATAGCGCCAACAGATTCCGTAGCGCTTTACAATATTATGAGAGGGGATTTAACTATAAATAGGATAATTACAATTAAACTTACAGGAACAATAGGTTGAAGAGGACCCTGCTCAATCGAGCTTACATTCTATAGGAGGTGGGGTGTAAAACACATTAGGACAGGAATTTGCAGTCAAATAAAGTGGGCTGCCCTTTAGGAGAGGGCAAGAGACAGGTATGTGAGGTAGGGGTTAGTCTAGGAGGCCATAAGCTTTCCTAAAGAGATGGGTTTTAAGGCACTTCTTAAAAGATGCAAGACTAGAGGAGAGTCTGATGGCGGTAGGCAGGCTATTCCATATAAAGGGAGCCGCCCGCGAAAAGTGCAGATTTTTATATACTGCATCTTAAATAAAGTCATAGGTGAAATATAGGAAGGTCTTCTTAACAGACAATCGACATCAACAGTGCTGATTATAGCTAAACAAAAAAAAACTGTCAAATAGACTAAATGAATAATAAAAAAAATAACATGAATGATGGCCAGTTAAGTAGAAGGAAAGCTAAAATTAGCTGTTTCAACTAATATAACTATAAGATAGAGCAGTGGTTCCCCACCTAAGAAATACCAACAGTCCAGGTTTTGTCAGTAGCTCCACAGAAACTGAACTGGGGATGTCGAACTCCTAGTGACCTAGTGATGTGTTTTGAGTATTGGGTTGGGAATTACAAGAGCTTTCTGATGGAATTCTCACAGGATCATATTTCTTGCCGAAGTTATCACAAAAAAGGACAAACAAGAGGCCTTATTATTGGGAATTCCTGCTCTGAAGCATTATATTTATTTTTTTGTTCGGCCCTTAAAGTTGTCAGTTTATTCACTAAAGTGTGAATTGTCAGGAATTCAGAGAGAATTCAAAGTGAATTTCAAACTTCAGGACAAAATTAGCCAAACTAGAAACATTTTCTAATCTATGTTTTTTTAGTTTGGGTAATATGGTCTACAATTTGAAATCCACTTTAAATTCACAACACACTTCACACTTTAGCGACTAACTCTGTCTTGGTTTGGTGACAATGACTTGTTTATGTAATAGTCAAATTTACTATAAATGCCAGGTGGCCATTCTAGAATGATCGCTTTGCTACTGGAGAAGTCAGATATACAATCTAGCTGGTGTTTTTAAATGTACCACCAGACATAGTGTGACAGTTGTCACTGTCACTTGCAGAAGAAGGACACTTTACTTTGTTTTGTTCTTATGTTTCAGTCCCCCTGTACCCATTACAGGTAATATAATATAATATACTTGGTTGTGGTTAAATGGTTTTGTGCCCTCTGGTCCTGTTGATGCTTGCTGTTAACAAGTTGAATTTGGTTATGGAGCCTTTACAGCACCCTCTGTTGATAGCAACACCTATATGTACTACCTAAATAGCAATACTTGTTAATTTGCATATTCAGGTAGATTTACAAATTGCTGCCAATTCTGCAGGCAGGAGAGATATTTTGTGTTAATTATTGTCACCCCTTTATAAATATGTCATTATGTTTTTATAAGTTCCTGTATGTTGTCTAATGTGATTTGATTGTTTGTATTTTTATTGAGTTTCACCATAAGTTATATGTAATGAGCCTATGGGCTTGTCCCGTGAAAAATAAAGATGAATTTGTTAGTTCCTTTAGGAATTGCCTGTCCTGTGTGGGTTTTTGGCATCCCAATAACAAAGTTGTTGTACCTTTTGGCTGGCTGCATGATACCCCTTGCCCTGGGGCAAATCAAAGAGAGTTAGGCCTCAGAGACACAAGTGTCTTTATAAAGACAACAGCAATCACATTGCAGGCAACGGTGCATATCAGCCTGGAAGGAAAGCCAGAGAGGTATAGGCAGGTGGGTCGATACCTGCCTGGAAGCATAGCTATAGCCTGGTCGGGCGGAAAGGCTCCCAAGAGACCACAGTCAACCCTCGGCATCTAGGGATGAAGCACTCCAGGGTCCTGGCAAACGACTAGGAAGCGAACTGGGCTGAGGTCCTCGGTCAGATTACAGGAGCTCTGTCACACATGGCATGCAAAATTTTTATTAGGCCTCTAGAAATATTTTTTATTGAAGGTCCTGGCGTACGATTAACTCCTTAGGGAGCTAAAGGCTTTACACGCATTTGCTTCAAGCCAATAGATCAGCTCTGCTTGATTGTCCAATGGGTAAGTGTTCATAATCACCACATAGCTCACCGTATGACTTCTAAGCTTGTCTTTTTCTGGTCGTGACACACATTATAGATTTCTCTAGTAACAAAGTATCAAATGAAGCAATTAGAGGCCACTCAACTTGCACAGTTTTGCAGCTTTCACACCGGCAACAGTGGCAATGATGGTTTTTAAGAACTGTTCATAATAGGAACATCCCTAGTGACCTTTTCATCCAATTTACAATAATTAAGGGGACACTGTATGCACCAATTTATCTCCCATTGAGCATTAAACCTTTTTTATTGTTTTAATGTTAACAAGGGTTCCCAGCAACCCACCCTTCTGTACTGCTTGGGCTAATGAGGACACATAAGCCAGAGCAGCTGGGCTGTGATTGGCCAAGAGTGAGAGCAGACTGCATTCACCCTACCACAGTGCTACTGGAGGTATGAACTGGAATGACAACAAGGAATTATGTAATCTCAGCTTTAGTAATCAATCCAATGAAGGTGGTGCAATGGAAAGCCAGGGACTCTCATTCAGTGTTGTTTAAAAATTGTTTAAAGGACCACTCTAGGCACCCAGACGACTTCAGCTTAATGAAGTGGTCTGGGTGCCAGGTACCTCTAGGATTAACCCTTTTTTTTATAAACATAGCAGTTTCAGAGAAACTGCTATGTTTATAATGAGGGTTAATCCAGCCTCCAAATCCTCTAGTGGCTGTCTCATTGACAGCCGCTAGAGGCGCTTGCGTGCTTCTCACTGTGAAAATCACAGTGAGAGCACGCAAGCGTCCATAGGAAAGCATTGTAAATGCTTTCCTATGCGACCGGCTGAATGCGAGCGCGGCTCCTGCCGCGCATGCGCATTCAGCCGATGACGTCGCGATCAAGATGGAGAGGAGGAGGAAAGCTCCCCGCCCGGCGCTGGAAAAAGAGGTAAGTTTAACCCCTTCCTCTCTCCAGAGCCCGGCGGGAGGGGGTCCCTGAGGGTGGGGGCACCCTCAGGGTACTCTAGTGCCAGGAAAACGAGTATGTTTTCCTGGCACTAGAGTGGTCCTTTAACGGTAAATGGATGGACAGTGCCAGTGCTCCAGGAACTCCACTATAACCAGTTACGTGAAACAAAATGGTTATAGTGCTTACAGTGTCTCTTTAACTTTAGCTACAAAATATATTTGTTTTATTAATGTACATACCTATGCAGTTTCTAAGCCCTGCTGAGAAAGGTATATATGCAAATGGGTTGCGGCCACTTGCATTCTCAGGTAAAAAACGTTCTGGTTTAAATTCTTCTGGTTCAGGAAAATATTCTGGATCCCGATGCAAGGCATAAGTAACAATTACAGCATTCACTCCTTTTGGTACCTTGAAATCTCCTGCAATACAACAGATATGTTAAGAATGCAAAGTTAGCTGTGTCTATTACAATAAGGAAATATAGCATGTTAAAACTGGTAATTCATGTTACAAATGGACATTTTCACTAACTGTTTCTTTTTATAAAGTGATTACAAATGCACTCAAACCCTACTTTCCTTGAAATGTCTACACAACTGTTTTGTACAATAATTTGGAGTTCTACCTAGGGGTATATGTCATATACAGAAGGGCATATGTAGAACAGAATCAGTGTTACCGATTGTATTTTCTGATCGTGTGTATGTAAAGTGAACTAGAAACATCCTGCAGGTGGTTATACTATGGTAAGAGTCCTTTAACCTTCTGACAGTTGCTGGTGTTAAACTTTTGACATTATCCTTCTCATCTCCCTACTTCCCATTGATTACATAGACACAACTGAATATAGATTAATTCAATATTGGTCCAAGTCTCATTTTCCTACATAAATAAAGAAGCTAAATTCTATCACGTGTGTGTACAAGCTCTTGGGTGTTGCTCATTAAAATCTGCGTGTTTGCTTTACCACAAATAGCTGTGGAGATGTTGATGGATTCAACACTTCGGAGTTAAACTATTCGTTAACAATTTAACTCCTAAAGGTAAGCCAGTACCAGGAACCTCATGGCACCATAACAACTTCATTGCAATGAAGTTGTTATGGTGCCCGGGGTTCCCTTTAAGAAAAAATATTCATAACAATCTCCTTTTATTGTAACAGTCATGGTAAGTCATCTGTCATGAAGGGGAAAAAGAGTTTGTGCCTTTACATAAATATTTCTGTACTAGCTTTACAAATATGATTTTCCATTTAGTTAATAAATAATCAGCCTTTTCATACAATTAATATTAGTAATTGTTCACATTCCAGTTCTATTAAATGTTGTATTCTAATTATTTGACTACTGCCTTTAAACCCATGCCATCTTTACAGTTCAGGAATAAGTTACACTACAGCAAGATTAGTCAACTCCTAAAGTTTAACGACATAATTTAGACTTACGGATTGTGCAGTCTTCAGTAATGGTACGTGCAAAAAATGGAACAGAAGGGAAAAGTCTCAATGCTTCTTTTATAACTGCTTCAAGGTAGCGAAGTTTCTTTAAATCATCCATTGAAACAGGACGGTCAGACTGACCTAGAAAGAGCAAGACCATG
The DNA here is from genome assembly GCF_036172605.1 of Pelobates fuscus. Taxonomy (NCBI): domain Eukaryota; kingdom Metazoa; phylum Chordata; class Amphibia; order Anura; family Pelobatidae; genus Pelobates; species Pelobates fuscus. Next base: position 101,077,473 of record NC_086322.1, read on the forward strand.
ATCAGATATCAAACTTGTTTTAAACATTCCATCTCCATATGTTTCACAAGCCCACTTACAAGGTTTGTTTGTTTTTTTCCATTTTTTTCCAAGAAACATTTGCATTGATTTTCTGTATCTCAGATTTGTTGCTCTTTCCCCATATAACTGAAATGGATCTGTTGTAGAATGCAATTGCCTACTACCAAAGACAATCTAAATTTGGATTCCTCTAAAAAAGAAAGTTGTTTGTATTAAAAACGATTTTTCTCTTTGTCCAAAAGTCAAAAACGTGTTCTACTTCTTAAAATAGGGCGAAAAAAAACCTCACTCAACACCTATTCCAATCTTATCTCAGTGTGTCCCCATTAACAAGAAACTGAATGGAAGTTCTGAAACACATCCACATGGTGAAACATGGATTACGGCAGACTAAAGATCTCTACTAAAATGTTCGGCCAAAAATGCAGAAAACAATCTAGTTTTTGTCATGTTTAAGCAAACACATCCAACATAAATGCTTCATCAAGCACCATTTAGAGCTTAATGTTTTCATGAGACACATTAATATAACCAATGATCATGAGCGATGGAGATTGATTTTTTTACCCTTTAGTTTTGAGTGGTTCTATGCAATCCAATGATTGTAAGTTTTGACCAGCAAGCGAAATCTACACCTTAGAGTTACTGTACCCCATGGGTCTATGTATTTTGTATAAAATATGCCTTACCAAACGTTTCATCCAGTTCTTTATGAACTATTTTCTGAACCTCTGGATGTGATCCCAATAAAAATAAAGACCAGTTGAGGGCTGCAGCTGTAGTATCGTGACCCTATAATAGAGATATTGAATGTATGTCACATGATTATACGAACCAAAAAAAATCCATTATGTTAACCATCACAAAATAATACATAACAGCACAGGATGTGAAAAAGGGATCAGAAATAGGCAGTATTCATTATCAATGTTCACTCATTCACTCCAAATTGGTTGCCCAGCAACCGCCAGAACCCTGCTCATTTAACTGGGGAATGGGGTTCACTTTATTAGTCTCAGACATCATGCCCCTTATGTTTGTTTGTTTTTTGTTTTGTTTTGTCTTTTTAAACACACATTTTCATTACCGGAATTTAGAATTTCATTGGTGAACGTGTATTTTAAAGGGTTACTCCAACCACCTTGACCACATCAGTTATTTAAAGTGATCATGGTGGTAGGATTCTACATGTGCAGTGTTTCAGCTTCAAATACTGCACAGTTAGAAATATTTTTAATTGTGTGCCGGGGGCTAGTTGCACCCCCAGCACGTAACTTAGGAAGCCCAGAACACTGCACACTGCTGACAGACGTAATTGATTCTCCCTTGTAGGCAGAACTTGCATGGGGAAACTCGTGTCTCCCCTCACTCCCACCCACACTAATTAAATCCTGCCCTACTCCATACCCCGCCACAATGTTTTGTTATCCCATGCCTACCCTCCTCCACCATTTAATTCCTACCTTTCCCCCTCCCCTTGCGGGCCCAGAGCACGCGCATACGCTTTCAAATCATTGGCTTCTTTATGAAAAGTCTTTGATTGGACCTTGGCGTGGCTCCCGTGACGTCAGACGAAGGTCAGACTTCATCAGAAAAGATAGAATATGAAATATGTGGGATACAGCTGAATACCCAAAACATATGAAAAAATAAACAAAACATGTGCAAGACTATACAATTATATATCACAATGCCCCTGCAAAATAGTGCACTAACAGACTCGAAGTATTTCAAGTGCCTTAAGAAAGCTTTAAAAAACCAGGACCCCTTGACGACCTCTCAGCTCCAGATAGGAATCAGGATCCAGGTAAGTAGGTATAATAAATGTATTTTTAAACTATCTTAACAAACATAAATAAAAAAAATTCTAATAATATATATTGATTTAATAGTCTACGGTCCTACGCATTTCGTTTCAATAAAAAAACTTCCTCAGGGACCAAATATCACAAAAACATAATAAAATAGTCTGTTTCAAACAAAAGTCAGCCTATCGATCCCTTAAATATCTCTCCCTTAAATAGGGCTAATACCGATCTTGACCAGTGTCTCCACCTATCTTGTTTTGTATGAGGTCACCAGCAGGCGGGACGCTGTTTACACAAAGTTAAGTGTGAAACACTAAGTGGTGGAGAAAGGCACTAGACACAAACAAGACACAGGTACACCGATCAGCACCAGACAGCTTCACCCAGGGCTGGGTTAAGGTAAGTAAAACTTATTTTAAAAACACTCTAAGAGCGTTTATTTTGAAGGGAACTTTGCATTATTCTATTTTACGCTAAAAAGGGTTGGAGAACACCTTTAACCCCTTAAGGACACATAAAATGTCTGACACGTCATGATTCCCTTTTATTCCAGAAGTTTGGTCCTTAAGGGGTTAATGAATATAATTGCAGAGTTATCTTTTCAAAATATGTTGCACACTTTATACACCTTTTCCGATTGCTCTACCCAATTTATGTCTTTCTCTCCATAACAGATACCTTCAGATTCCATCGCAAACTTTATATAACATTACCTGATACAGTGTGTATTCAAATTTAGTAATTTCAGTAGCTTGAATGATCCTGGATAGTCAGTTTCATTATGTTCAATATGTATATTATACTACAAAATGATCAGGTCTATCACAGCTTCTTGGATTTTAACATGTAATTACATTTAACTGTACCTCAAACATAAAAGTATCCACTTCCTCACGAATGTCTATGTGGCTTAATCCATTGCCTGCGTCATCTTTAGCTCTCAGAAGCATATCTAGAAAAGCACTTCTTTTTTTGCATTTCTGTGGCTCAGAGTTGTCAGTGTTTCCTGAGTTGGATTCTAATTTCTTCATTTCTTCTGCCCTTTCTGCAATAGTCTTTTAATAAACAAAGGTATTTGAATATCAGCTCTAAAATATTAAAAATAAATGTATGAACATGTGTTTAATATGACTTAAATGTATTTCTGCAGCAGAAAATATCTGATCTATGGTAAAGAACATACTTTCAACCATTACATTATTAAAAAATGGGTCCGCACATATGTGAAGAAGACAAAAATACCTGAGAATACATGCGTATTGTGGGCCATTTTTAATTTCCAAATCACCTTTTGGTGAAAGGTAGACCATAAGAATGGTAGCCATTAGGTATATGTATTTTATATTTGCTGTTTGAACATTAGCTGCTTTAATAGAAGAATGAGTCATAAAAATCGGAATACCTTTGTGCTTTGAACCGATAGGCCATACAATTAAACACAATGACACTGGCAGACATTTGGAATGAGTACAGTTATGTTCCATGATCTTATTTACTACTATAATAGTATCACATGGATCTGGAATGCACCCTATTTAAAGCATCACTGTCACCCCCTCCAGAGAAATTAGTATTTCGTAAAGATAGAATCTTTATGAAATACTCATATTGACTGGGTTGAAATTTCACTGAAATTCCAACCCAGTCAAGAGATATACTGAGACAAATTAGGGTCTTAGTGTCAGGCATAGGAGAAATACTGAGACTACTAGGCACTGGGCAAAGCTACTGCCACATCTGTCACATACCAGGATAAAATAACAATCCTCTGTTCCGTATCAGGTCTTTAAAATTAGGTAAATACAACCTCAGATGAACAACAACGCATGATATATTGCACAGTGTCATAGTTTATTTAACAAAAATAAAGTCAAAATGGAGAAGTCATGTGTGGAAAACTAAGTACACCTTATTAATCAATAGCTTGTAGAGCCACCTTTTGCAGCAATAACTTGAAGTAATTGTTTTCTGTATGAATTTATCAGTCTCTCACATTGTTGTGGAGGAATTTTGGCCCACTCTTCTTTGCAATGTTGCTTCAGTTCATTGAGGTTTGCTGGCATGTATACTCTTGCATACAGTAACCCCCTCCCCAAATTGATGCACGATCTTCTCCTCCAACTCACCCTGCCACAAAGTCACCTTCCCAAATCACTTTGCCACACAGCCTACCCTCCCCCCAACACACCCTGCCAACAGTTAACCCCCCAATTGTGTGTGTGTGTGTGTGTGGTATTGCCTGTGTGTATCTATCTGTGTCTGTGTGTGCTTGTTTGGGTCTGTCTTTGGATGTGTGTGTCTGTGTGTACCTGTCTGTCAGTGTATGCCAGTGTGAACTTCTCTGTGCCTGTGTGTACCTGCAAGAGCCTGCATGTGTCTATCTGTGTCTAAGTCTACCCATATGTACCTGCCAGCATGTGCCTGTGCCTATCTGTGCGTGTGTATGTCTGGGTCTGTCTGTGTGAATGTGTATATTTGTTTGTGCGTCTGTAAGTAACTGCAAGTCTGTCAAGAAGAGTGTTAAGCAATGAAATTGGGGAGGACAGGGAGCGGGCTTTGCGGTGAGGCCAGAAGTGGGGCTTTAGTAAGGGGTCACCAAATTATTTTTAGGCTCAAGTCCCAGGTGCTTTTTTTTGTTTTAACTTAGCAATGCCCATGGTTAGGGTACCTTGTCAGTAAAAGTGTGAAGTATTTTTAGGTTTGCATCATGCCTCTTTCCAATGCTTAGATTAGAAAACAGAATGTCTGGCCATAACCATGGCATTTTCTGGCGACGGTGTACAAAATCACTCATTCTGTGGAAAGAAAAAAATAAAACCACAAATACATTTAATAACATGTTCAATATATATTCTGCATTTTTTTAATACACCATCACACTATTTCCTTAAATGTATACTAAGCACCAAAACAACTTTAGCAGGTAGGTGGAATTTTGGGTGCAAAGTGCAACATTTTGAGAGACATTCTGTTTTTTTTTTAATGTTGATTTCTCATTATTTAGCTCTTTCATCCAGAATTGCACTTGTTTTTGTCTTGATAAATATCTGACTTAATATATAAAAAAGGGCAATATAAAACAAGAAACTAAAAAATTAAACTTACTTGCAAATTTCCTAAACTTGTAGCATCTATTCTTGGAAGTGCTACTGCAAGTAAACCCCTTCACCATTCAGTAGTCTCTCTGATCTATGAGAATTGTTTACTTATTAACCCATAAGCCTCTGGAACATGCATTTTACCTCTACAATGTAAAATTACTCATCACATGAATAAACTGAATAAAATCATATCATACAATATTGTGAATTTAGCTGTGTGTAGCACTCTCCCAGACTGTGCTATCCACACATGTACACAGATATGTACTCAGATATGGCTTGAATTATCTCTAAAGAACAGGGCAGATGTTGTCTATGTTTGTTCAAGCAAACAGTGATGTACAAACTTGACAGAGGATAGGTGACAGAGGAAGAAATAAAATAGGTCTCCTATCAGAGAGTAAGGGGGCAGTGTTGCAGCTGCAGTAATTGGCTGTAATTTACAAATTGCAGTGCAGGGTATTAACAGCACCATAACATTTGAAATGATACATAAAGGTTAGCAGGACACAAAGTTGTTGTCGGTCTACACCAGGGCTGCCCAAAAGGTAGATCCCCAGATGTTTTAAAACTAAAGTTTCCATGAAGCTTTGTCATCCTAAAGGGATTCTAAAGACATGCAAAGCATGTACTACATGCAAAGCAGTACTACAACATCTGGGTTCTACCTTTTGGTCACCCCTGGTCTACAAAAAATGGGCATCTATGTTTGCCCAAAACTATATTGATTAGGTGAATTACATATGAAGGTTAAATCTACTTAATTTAGGTTTTTACAATATGTAATGTGAAATAGCTGTGATTTAATGGTGCTGACAGATTATTGGGACCTAGTCCTGCCCAAATCCAAGAAATCACAAAATAATAATTATTATATTCAGGGCCTTAGGGGTGTGCGAGCTGTGCGGCCACACAGGGCGCCATGGAACAGCTCACAGCTCACACATTACCGGCTACCTTGGTGGAGGATTTCATTATTCTCCACCCGGGATTAAAAAAAACAAAACCAATACATTGCGGCGGGGATTAGCGTGCAATGGGGGTGGGGCTTAGCATGCAGTGGGGGCGGGGCTAGAAGTACTGGGTAATTGATGCATGGGAAGCAGGAAGGAGTCCCTGCTTCCCCAACAACCAGAATCCAGGAGCTGCACTACTTTCACCTTCATAATGAATAGAGGTAACTATATGTGACACCGTGTGTGTGACTGTCTGTGGCTGTTTGCCTATGTGTGTGTGGCTGTCTGCATGTAACGGTGTATGTGTGACACTGTATATATGGCTGTATGTACATGATTGTCCATCTGTACCTGTGTGTGTTTGTAATTGTCTGCCTGTAACTGTGTGTTGTGTGTGTTTCTGTGTGACTGTCTGCCTGTAACTCTGTGTGTGTGTGTATGTGTGTGTAATGAATATTTATTTTTAAATCACTATTAATTTAATAAATCCCCTATACAAACACTACACTTCTATACACACACACACTATACATGGATGACAGGGGAGGGGGGGGGGCGCTGTAAAAATGTTTCACACAGGGCGCCTAAAGGCCTAAGGCCGGCCCTGTTTATATTATTACTAATTATAATAATAACACCCATTTTTTCACATGTAAATCCTTGGCAGTCTATTGGCTATGGGGATTTCATTACAGTCATTGCCATTGGTTTCTACATGGTAACCAAGACACAGAGCATATACATAAATAAATAAATAATTCTTGGATGTGAGAAAATACTTCAGCCTCCAGAAAATATAATAAGAAAACAGCCAAAATGTTATTTTTTCGGCTGTTTTGAGATCACATTGAACAGAAGTGAACCCTTAATTTACCAATCTCCCCATAGACTCACTTTAAAATTTTCACAGAAATAAAAATCTGGTGCAAAACAATTCCAGGCAAAGGATGAAACTTCTTTGTAGCTACCTAAGTAAAATTAGACTTTATTTGCTAAACAGTGAAGTGCAGTGAAGCTTAGAAAAGAAAATAGATTGCAAGAAAAATAAATACTTTGCCTCGTCACAGCTTGGTTAATTTAATCTAAAGTTTGGAATACAGTTTGCAATTCACATTCATGAATACATTATTTTGATGATTTTATGGGCACTACTAAAGTTTACAAGTTTCAAACATAATATTTTTGGCCAAGCTAGTTCATTACAGGAATATACATACTCGTAAATTGCTCGAATATAGTCAGAATCACTGTCTCTCTGGGCGTGGATTTTTGTACCCATTGCTGTCTCTAAAATTAAAGATAAACATTGTTTAAGATCATTAAGCCCTTAAGGACACTGCTTCAGTTGACTTATTTTGCATGTAAGGGTATGAGCAAGATTGGCATTTTTGCTACGTGTGTTCAATCTCATCTTTCGATCTTTCCCTTTTATTTTTTAAAGGATAAAAGGTACATTAATTTAATGCAACATTTACATATATAAATCTTATTTATGATTAAAAAAAATGACAACGTTTTAAAGATAATATGTACATAATTAGTGCTACTAATTCAAAATAAAATACATGTATTGTCCTGCTTTACACGAAAAAATGTTGTGAATAGGATCTTTTAGTAGTTATAAATCTCAAAATACAAGAACTCAAATATAATTTCAGTGTGGAAGAATTTTAGAAGTTGGTATGTTTGTCTTGTAAGTTTAGTAATCATCGCAGAAAACAAAATTGCCACACAAAAGTATATATTTATATAAAGTAACATGAACATTTTTAGGCTATTTAGTGTTTGATTTTGTAAACTGTTGTGGTGTATAGATCATGCCCATGCCGTCTCACTGCTTATTTCTCTCATTTAAGAGTTAAATCACATTGTTTATGTGTACTCTAACCCTTTGTGTCACTATACCCCACTCCCTCTAGCATGTAAGCTCATCAAGCAGGGCCCTCAACCCCATCTGTTCCTGTACGTCCAGTGGTCTGAACTCAATTATGTGTCTGTTAGTCCACCCATTGTACAGCGCTACGGAATTTGTTGGCGCTATATACATAATAAAATAATAATAAGTTGGGTATATATTGCCAGTCCTGATGCTAGTCAACTAGGATTGGCATCATAACCTTAATACTAACTATAACCCTAACTCTAAACACTAACTCTAATCCTAAATACAAAATGTAACCCTAAATACGAATACTAACAAACCTTAACACTAATCCTAGCCATAGCAATAATGTTAGAGGAATTCCCTTTTATTAAGTCAGAAGAGGGATTATCTTGGTGACATCAGCAGAGGGCGTCCATAGCTGACATCAGAAGAGAGAGAGTCCTTTACAGTGCAGAGCACTCGTGGAGAACTCTGCACTGTAGATTATCAGCACAAGAGGGATTTATTTTCCTCTCTGCTGCTACGATACATGGTGACAAGTTATCACCAAATAATTTAAAGTCCCTCTGTAGCCTTAGTCACACACAGTGATTGTATGTATGCTGCCAGCGCTGTTCTCTGTCTGCAGCCAATGATCACGTTGCAGGGGCTTGCAGGAAGACCTGAACAGGGAAAAACTTTAGACACACTATCCGGAACCATTACTGAACATAGATCACAATCACTTTATGGAAAGCCTGACATATCACGCTATAGCATAGGAGAAGATCAGACAAGTTCTTATTCGGTTGAGTGCAGATATGAAGATGGATTTTTTTGTTCCTGTCCCAAGTGATAATTTATTGATTAAAAACGAGGAAGTCTATAGGTCAGAGATTCAAACTGCACCCCTACCCTCCCACCACCACCATTGGACTAAAGAGCTTTCATTCTCAGGCCTTTGGCTGGCAAAGAACTGCAGAATTTAAAGTCTAATTAAAGTCTAAATTTCAAATGTTTTTACATTCACCTAACAACTAACACATTTATACATTTCCACCTTCCAATTTACAAGTTTTGTCACCAGCCACCCTGGTGACTTTATAAAATGAAATGTGTCTACAGGTAAATATAGGCGCAGCATTGTAACATGTTAACCATATGATAACTCAAATATTTAATTCTTACCACATATTATATCCAGAGCACAAAGCGTTACATCCATGAAGCAATTAAAAGTTCCTTTACCATCATGTTGTTTAAGCTTCTCTATCAGTATTTTGGACTGTTCGTTCATTACCTCTAGGAACTCTGCAAGAATTGCAAAGTGGAAGGTTGGAGTGATCATCTTTCTCCTAGAACGCCACTTATCCCCTGTGCTGGAAAATGAACAGAAATAATTTATATTAATTTGTGGAATCAAATATACTTAAAGGGAGCATTAATGCAACTTTAATGCATTTTATAGGATTTGGCCTCATTAATATGCAAGAATCAAAGCCAACTGGGTATACATATAGTAATATATTTAAAATGAAGAATGTTAAGACTTATTATCAGGTACTCCCTGATGTACCTAAGATCTTCAATTCAATATAGTGACAAAATTCTTATTGGGTAAGATAGACATATAAATGATTTACTTCTAAAGATTTACAAAGCATTCAATAGAAGGCAACATATCTAGGAAACATATCAAAACATAATATATAGAGATTCTGGCATTTACATATCCCACAGTGCATGGGATAATAGTACTTGCAAGATGGCAGGGCTTGACAGATCACTGAGTAAGACACAGACTAGATGTGCTTCTCAACAAAAAGCCACAATTTGGTATATATTTGACAATATAAATCTATATCTTGTCATATACGGTAATTGACTCTAATGCTGGAAGCAGTTCTATCCTGCCGCATAAGGATATACCTCTTTCCATGCTCCCATGATCCTGGCATTGCACAAAGAATGACTTAACCAAGCCTTTGATTGACTGTGGTCGCAATTCTGAGACAAGCTATGCCTACAAGCGGTGAGGTCTACATCGACTAGAAGCTCACAGTCATTATCTTCTCATCGATGCTGTAAAACACAGCCTGCACTCTGTGACTCCAACACGGTATCACTGGTATTGAGGCAGAAGAAGAGGCCGTGTTAAGCGCTTCACTATCGCAGGCCAAGTTCTACACGTCTTCACTACTAACGTAGTCCACAATTTGAATAAGGTAGACTCCCTATGCATGGACCACATCCTCAGGAAGTCGTCATGCTGCACTGCAGGCCGCGCGTCTGTAACAAACTCCCCTTTTCAAGTGAGTTTGCCACGAGTTCTTGGAGGGGACTGCTTGCCAGCCTTTTACCCTGTGACTATGGCCCCTGCAATAGAACTGGCTAATATACTTCAAACAGGCTCTGTTCAGAACAGTCCAGTCTGAACAGAGACCACCCTGGAGCTTGTTAACACCTATTAGAACCATAGAATGTGACGGCAGATAAGAACCATTCGGCCTATCTAGTCTGCCCAATATTTAAAAATACTTTTAATTATTCCCTGGCCTTATCTTAAATCTAGGATAGCCTTATGCATATCCCACACATGCTTAAACTCCCTCACTGTGTTAACTTCTACCACTTCAGCTGGAAGGCTATTCCATGCATCCACTAACCTCTCAGTAAAGTAATACTTTCTGAAATAATTTTTAAACCTTTGCCCCTCTAATTTAAAGCAGCACTGTCATGCCGAATCTCATTTATTTGTAATCCCCCTCCCGCCTCCACTACATCCAATTGACCCCTCCTTGCAGCTCCCTCCTTGTAATATGTAAAGATAGAAGCGGCAGGGAGCAGTACTCCCCGCCACTTCCTAATCCCCCTAGGTCCCCCTCTCACTCTATGGGGGTCAATAATAATAATAATAGCACAAGGGAGATTAAAATCTCCCGAATGCCCCTACTCGCTATACCGCGGGTAGGGGCATGTCTACTAAACAGTGAACTGTAGAAAAAACCCTACTATCCCGGCCCCCACCCCTGCGCGGTGTGTAGGGGCCATAAATTACAATAAGAGGGGCGGGTGGGGGCCATAATGATAATGAGGGGGGCGAACCTACTGTCCTCTGCCCCCACCCACACCCTTGGGCAGCGGGTGGGGGCCCTAAGTCAAATCCCCCCCCATCAAAGGTGACTAGGGGACACCAAGCCCCTAGTCACCCACCCCCCCCACCCAAATAAAAAGGCCCCTACCTACCCCCCTCACCCTAAAAATAGTGAGGGGGAATAAAATAACTAACCTGTAAAGTAAAATTAAACTTACCATTCAACGTCTTCTTTTTTCTAAAATCTTCATTTTTCAGCCCCAAAAAAGGCCAAATAAAAAACCATCATACCCGTCGAACATAAAATAAAATAAAAAACCCGAGCGCCAAAAAAACCCCAGACAAAAAGAAAAAACCCGAGTGCAAAAAAAAATCCATCTTCACCTATGGAGGGCTCCGCGCAGACTGACCTCCGCAGGGCGGGGGAAGGCTTATAAAGCCTTGCCCCGCCCTGCAATTAGGCTAAGAACACTCTGATTGGTGGCTTTAAGCCAATCAATTTAGGGCCCCCACCCGCCACTCAGGGCTGGGGGCCCGGGGGGGAGGACAGTAGGTCCCCCCATATTGTTTTTTTAGGGCCCCCACCCACCGCTCAGGGGTGGGGGCCAGGGGGAGGATGGTAGGTCCCCCCCACCATTCTTATCTAGAGCCCCCACCCATCGCTCAGGGGTGGGGGCGGGGGGAGGACAGTAAGTCCCCCCCTATCTTTATTTAGGGCCCCCACCCACCGCTCAGGGGTGGGGGCCAGGGGGGAGGACAGTAGGTCCCCCCTTATTGTTTTTTAGGGCCCCCACCCACCACTCAGGGGTTTGGGCCGGGGGGGAGGACGGTAGGTCCCCCCCATAATTTGTATCTAGGGCCCCCACCCATCGCTCAGGGGTGGGGGCCGGGGGGGAGGACAGTAGGTCCCCCCATCTTTATTTAGGTGCCCCACCCACCGCGCAGGGGTGGGGGCAGCGGGGAGGACAGTAGCCCCTTGGTTATTATGTTTTTTTGCTTTTGTTTAATTTTTTACAGTGAGCAGCCACAGTCTGCGGTATAGCAAGTAGGGGCATATTATTTACTAATAGAGATGTCCCGAACGGTTCGCTGGCGAATAGTTCCTGGCAAACATAGCTTGTTCGCGTTCGTCACGGATGGCAAACATATGCGATGTTCGGTCCACCCCCTATTCGTCATCATTGAGTAAACTTTAACCCTGTACCTCACAGTCAGCAGACACATTCCAGCCAATCAGCAGCAGACCCTCCCTCCCAGACCCTCCCACCTCCTGGACAGCATCCATTTTAGATTCATTTTTTTTTTTTATAGACAGAAGTGTGTTATATTTGAGCATGCTAGGCTGAACGTGCGTATATCATGGCTAGTTGCACTGAGGGTATGAGTATATAGCAGTACATTGTTGTGAAAGATGGCTGTCATGTTTAGGGAGTAGCTTGCATGTTATCAACTGTGTATTTATTTCAACCACTAGTTATAAATCAAGTGTGAGTCGCCCCATGAGATGAGACTAGCGAATAACATAATACATGAACGGTTAAGGTAAAGGCATGTAAGGAACTACGACAATAAACTCTTTTTTTATTTTTTATTTATTTATTTATTATATAAATAGCAATAATAAATAAATAAAAAATTTAGGAGGTGAAATAATGACATGTTTAAACGTTTGCTACTTTACGATTAGTTAATGTGCAGAGAGCAGTTCATGTGATCAAAGGCATGGTGTGGAGGATCGGCTATAGTGGGACATGCTTGGCAGGCTGCTGTTTACTGCTTGTGCTCATCCGATCCCTTCTGGGTGCCAGGTGCAGACCCTGGGAGTCCCTGATACCTGGAACAACAAAGGCAAGTCTCTGGCTGAGTGCCGGGTTCGCGGCTTGAGGTGGTGGAAGCTTGTTTTGTCGGGTGGTCGGATCTGTCCCGGTGGTGCTTCACGTCCGGTGCGGGATTGTGGTGGCTTAAGGTGGAGGCGAGTGCTTGACGTGGGGCAGGCTCTGCATTTCTGTTTGTGCCTCCGGTCCCGTCTTCGACACCTTTTGCGTTGGTGGATTTTAATGGGGACTGCTTCGCTTAGCTGTGGTGGAGCTTGTTGGGGCTGTGGTGGAGCTTGTTGGGGCTTCCTGCTTGTTATTTGCTTCCAAAATTGATTAAAGAGTCTGTCCAGCTTAAACTCAATATCCTGCCATGCTTTGCCGGTACCAGGAGGACACGCGGCTGCCGCCATATTGGGAGAGTCACAGATGAGTATGTCAGCCTGGGCGGCTGTGCTCTGTGCATACATTAGCTCCAGACAGCCTCTCTGGGGTGGACCGGGATAACCCCCACCGGTCCGAGGGGGGGGGGGGGTAACGGAGCTCCTACCGGGAAGTAGCTGCTCCTGGGCATCCCAGGATCGGGAGATCGTCCGTGTGGCAAAACCGACCTCGCTACGTGTCCTTGGAGGGGGCTGCTTGCCCGCCTCTTGCCTTTAGACTATGGCCCCTGTTCTTTTTCCCTGCAGAAAGGCTGGTTTGTGCCTTTCTGTGGACTGTTAAAGCCATGCTACCCCAGATAGCTATGCCATGAAGCCCAGCCGTATACTGAAATACTGTTTGAAAGACTTTGTCTCCATGGCGATTGAACTGTATATATGGGATCTGAGCGCCATCCGGTAATAATGTGCGCTCAGATCTCAGCTATCTGGGGATAGGTAGAATGTCTGTATTTTATGTAATAAATGTAACCTTGTGTATTTTATTGTATTTTATTGTCATTTGTCTGCCATGTGGCTAATGGAGTTTTGCCTCTATCCTTGGAGATAATTGGATTACTTCTCAATTATCTCCAGGATAGAAGACTCTGTGGAACTGGTTTTGGGCAGAAAAGCCATGCTTCATTTGGTCACAAAGGACTTCGATCTATCTTTTGAACCAATGGACCAATTTGGATGATTTTGACATGTGTTTGTATTTGGAGTATGTTGCTTATGAAAATGTATGTTTTATGTTTGTGACATGTATATTTTAGAAGTTATAAATATTGTGTAAAAACTGTATTCCTCTGCCTGTAATAATGAGTTTACCCATTGTGTTCAGTAATCATATCACAGGCAGAGGGGAGGATTTTGTGTGGGAGTGTCTGTCTGTATTGTACGGATTGATTGGTTGTTCTGTAATAAAATACAAAACACACGGTGAAAAAATAGTGAACAGGTACTGGTGCTACAATCACCTTAGTGGGCCACAATAAACCACTAAAATAAACACAGGTGATTAAAAACAAATTAGTGAGAGCACTCTATAAAGGAAAATATTACCCACTTTGAGGATAACACTGTAAAAAAGAAAACATAATATAGGGTAATAACGTCAAATAAACAAAAATAAAAATGGATTAATTGCACTCACATACACGGAGCCAATTTGAAGCTGGCTCAAGCTAAGCGCCTTGAACAGAAATAATCCTAAGGACTGGAACAGGAAATTTCTTGATGGGTATCTTCCCAAGATTGGTGCCAAGAACAGGAACGCAGGTTGAAAATTGCACACAAACTTTATTATAAACTGATTAAAAACAAACTTGATAAAAATAAGGAAAGTCCCATAAATTTGGAAACCGTGACAGGAAGCATCGCGGGAACACAGAGGAAAGCTAAGGATTGTGGGAAAATTGCTCTGACCAGCGGAAATGAAGCACACTTTGCTTCTCCGCTGGTCAGAGCTGGTCAAGCGGAGGAAACCTCCATAAGGCAAAGAGTCCCTACTCTGTCTTATGATTTTAAAGAAAACTAAGGAAGACAGGAAGAAAAGAAGAACAGATCCTGAGAGAGGGGGAAAAGAGGAAGATATTGAGGAAAGGTAAGTTCAGCATGACAGTGCCGCTTTAAGATTATGTACTCTTGTTGTGGTAGTTCTCCTTCTTTTAAATATGGTCTCCTCCTTTACTGTGTTGATTCCCTTTATGTATTTAAATGTTTCTATCATATCCCCCTGTCTCGAGTATGGGGCTAGTAAGGTAACCCTTTCTGGGTTGAGGCACAGTTTATTGCTTGGTGGGCATTGGCTGAGCTTTGGGTTCTATACCGGCTGTAGAGCCTATTTAAGTTAGTCTCTCCGAAAATAATGTGCAGATGTTTTGTTTATTTTGTTTTTAGTACTCAGTGGTATTCTTATTCTTATTATTAGTATTTGTTAATCTCACTTTCTTTTTCACCACTAGTGCAAATAATGGTAGAGTAGACATCTATGCACTATTGTCTTTATTTAAAAAAAAAGTGCAAACAAATTGTACTTGCAAATTCATTAGAGGTAGTCTCATGCATTCTTAATTTAAAAAAAGTTATGAATCTACATAAAATATTAGTCCAAGTAGAAGACACTGATAAATTTATATTATAAAGCTACTGCACAGGCTTACAATCTTTAGATCATTTAAGATGACTATATAGGTGTTTTCATCTTGCAATCATGTTTAAAGGGACGCTATAGTCACCTAAACAACTTTAGCTTAATGAAGCAGTTTTGGTGTATAGACCACGCCTCTGAAGTTTCACTGCTCAATTCACTGCGATTTTAGAGTTAAATCACTTTTGGTTCTGTTTAAGCAGCCGTAACCACACCTCCCCTGTCTGTCACTGGCACAGGCTGCATGCAAACAAAATGGATTCATTTTCAATCCCATGTAACTTATTTTAAAAGTTTTTATCTCCTGCTCTGTAAATTGAACTTTAAAGTGGCACTATCATGCCGAACTTACCTTCCCATAATCGATTCCTCTTCTCTTCCTCTCTCAGGATCTGTTCTTCATTTCTTCCTGTCTGCTCTAGTTTTCTTTAAAACATAAGACAACGTAGGGACAATTTTGTCTTATGTATATTTCCTACACCTAACCAGCGGAGGAAATTCTCAATTCTCACCTTTCCTCCGTGATCTCGCGATGCTTCCTGTCATTATTCCTGAACGTCCTGTCACTTAGACAGAATGCCGTCGAAACTACTGAATTGCGCCCTAACAGAATGAGAACAGTTTGTTCATTAATGTTAGGACGACAATCAGTACTTTAGGTCGGTTCGAAATTTCATTTGAATGAATAAAATTCCGATCTGTGCTGAGGCTGCATCTTGCAGCCGCTTAGTAGATAACTCCCTAATTCCCACGGTATTAGGGAGCTATCTACCAAAAGGCTGAAAGACCAAGATTGGTCTTTCAGCCAACTTTACTAATACTAAGTAAAGATTAATTAGTATTAGTAATTAATCTTTCCCTACTCACTATATCATGAGTAGGGGCATGTTTAGTAAACAGTGAGCAGCCTGTGGCTTAATTTCACAGCACTATCTAGTGTGGGCAGATGACGTGTCCTACAAGGCCTTCATCTACCCACACAAACATGGTGGCACCCAGGATCTAGGTCTGGGCACAAAATAAAGATTTTAGAAAAGGTAATATGGTGGGACTAGGGGCATATGGGGCTGACTAGGGGGGAAATAAGATGTAGTGGAGTTGGGAGAGGGGTTAAAAATAAACGGATGCGGCCATGACGGTTCCACTTTAATTACAAACAGAGACTCCTGCGGGGTCTAGCAAATAGCAATCTATTAACAGAGCAGGAGATTAGAAATTCTAAATTAAATAGAATTTGCAATAAAGGAAGTGTAAACACTAGATTACTCTTCACATGAAGCGTTTAGAAAGGCTCTGTAGGTTGCATGCAGGTAGGTATGACAAGGGTGCATAAACAAAGTGATATAACTCCTAAATGGAAAAGAATTGAGCAATGAGACTAAAGGGCATGATCTATACACCAAAATTGCTTAAAGGGACACTATAGTCACCCAGACCACTTCAGCTCAATGAAGTGGTCTGGGTGCTAGGTCCCTCAGGTTTTAACCCTTCACATGTAAACATAACAGTTTCAGAGAAACTGCTATGTTTACATTTGGGGTTAATCCAGCCTCTGGTGGCTGTCTTCTGAATTTCGCCTCCATCGCGCAGAGCGTCCATAGGAAAGCATTGTGAAATGCTTTCCTATGGAAACTTTGAATGCGCGCGCATCACTTGCCGCGCATGCGCATTCGGCTCCAGTGATGTCGGACGGGGGAGCTGACATTGGACGGGGAGGAGAGATCACCAGTGCCGAGGGAGCCCGGCGCTGGATTAAGGTAAGTGGCTGAGGGGTTTTAACCGCTTTGTTTTCCTGACACTATAGTAATCCTTTAATTAAGTGTAATTAATTTTGGTGACTATAGTGTCCCTTAAATATAAATTGAAATAATTTGTTTTATTAAAAATGCTTGAGACTCTCTGCAATTAATTTGGGAAAACCATCATCTGTATTAGTGGTTATGTTGTTCCATGGAGTTCAGCCATATTAACTGGGGGCTGCAGTAGGGATGTGTATATCAGTAAAGACTTGCGATCAATAAATCCTGGCTGATTAATAGATAAATTGCTTATTAGAAAATCTTTTGCCTAAAAAGCAGACTCGAGTAAGGAGTTTGTAAGACTGAAGGTTACTCTGGCTGCTCTGTCTATTCATTACTTGGTCTTCCTATCATCCTTACAGTGTATTGGAGATGGAGAAAAGAGTTTGTAGTGTGAGCATACTTACCTGCTCTTGGCTTGTGAGTTGCATTAGACCTGCACTTATACATTATTATATCTAACAATACTACTCAATATGTGTTTTGTTTTATTCTATTTTATGTGCACACCATTTTTTATTGTCTTACTACTGGATGTCCAATATATGTGAGTAAATTGTGATCCACTTTACACTAAAATTTTAAATTAAATAAGGTTGCACACACACACAAAAGATGCAAAGCCAGTGAACCATTCATGGACAGCTGTTTCATTGTTAATGCAAATCATCAGCATGAGCTTGGTTACTAAATTGGCTAATAAAGCTAGAACCATTACCTTCAGGCTTTTTGCTGTAAACACTGTCTTTTCAGAGAAAAAGCAGTGTGTACATTACAGCCTAGTGATAACTTCACTGGCCACTTCTCAGATGACTGTTAGAGATCCTTCCTGGGTCATGGCTGCCTAATATGCATCTAAACATTCAGTATCTCCTCCCTCTGCATGGAGATACTGATCTTTTCTCATATAGATGCATTGATTCAATGTATCTCTATGAGGAGATGCTGATTGGCCAGGGCTGTGTTTGAATTGTGCTGGCTCTGCCCCTGATCTGCCTCTTTGTCAGTCTCAGCCAATCCTATGGAGAAGCACTGTGATTGGATCAGGCTACCACTTCTGATGATGTCAGCAGACAGTGGGCAGGTCTAAATGAAACAGGGACAAACTATGCAGCTGCAGGCTTGAATTCAAGTAAGATTTTAATTTATTTATAGAGGCATGAGGGGACCAGGGTGGCTAGATGGTGGTTTTAACCCTATAGGGTCAGGAATATATTTTTGTGTTCCTGACCCTATAGTGCTCCTTTAATATCTAATTTAGGATTTTAGACTCCTGTGTTTCCTAGAGGAGTTTAGGTACAATCTGCAGTAGCAGGTTCGGCCATCAGATCATATCAGTTGCAAATCATAATTACTACTGCAGATCAACTCCAGGATTCCAGGTAGTGCACAGACTTAGTACTTACCTTGTTAGAAGTCCTGTTCCAAGCCATGGATGAAGGAATTTATAAGCAAATGATTTGTCCATATGTTTAGAAGAGTTCAGAAGAGGCTTAAACAAGAAGATTACAGCAACATTAAGATACAGTATTTAGTTATTTTTTTAGTTGTGTCATGTTTTACAGTGTGACATAATGACAACACAGTATTATAAAGTGACTTGAGGCTTTCTTTTTCCAATTTAGTTACATTGACTACACTAGCAGGCCAGTTCTCAAGACAACTCTATGCACTGCTTTGAGGTCACTGTTCAAGAAAGGCAATCTTTTAGCAAGTGATGCTTACAAGGGGAGATATCAGCACTTTTGCACCAATGTTACAGGGAGACAGTTACCAGGGCAGTCTCTGCTCTATAAACTATATCAAATACTAGCTGGTTAGATCAGTGGTAATGTCACGGGCATAGAATTGGGAAACTCAGGTTCCTGGTTAGACCACCTTACCAGTAAGTGTCCTCGGATAAGACAGCTAACAATAAATATCCACCTGCCGCAAATCTTCGTAGAGTGTCCAATGACAAGTGCCTTCAGACATTCCCTTTCTATATTTTTAAAGCACTGAAGAATATGTTGGTGCTCTATAAATGTTAATAATAAACTGTGCAATGATGTGAAGTTATTTGGTGCTCAGAGCGACAATTAAAGCAGATATGTTAAGTTTGAGTTTTTCAAACTATTTTTAAAGTGATAGAAACAATACTCACCTCCACGGTTTCTGGATTATATACTATTAAGAAAGGGACTGGACCAACCCAAAGTTTTAAAAGTGGAAGGCTTCTAAATACCTCTGAATATTCAATAAGTTGAAGAAAGAATTCTGGAAGAGAGAATTTTTTAAAGTCAATATAAATTGCATTGATATACATTGCATAGTTATTCATAATGAAATGGGTTACATGCTAGAATTAATGGTAAATTAAAGGGATACTAAAGACTATACAGAAAAACTACAGCTTAATGTATTTGTTCTGGTGATTATAACATGTCCCTGCAAGCTTTTTGCTGTAAACACTGCCTTTTCAGAGAAAAGGCAGTGTTTACATTAAAGCCTAGGAATACCTCTAGTGGCCACTCCTTAGACGGTCACTAGAGGTGCTTTCTAGGGCACTGATGTTCAGCGTCTCCATGGACACTCTGAACTTTCCCCATAGAGATGCATTGATTCAATGCATCTCTATGAGGAGATGCTGATTTACTATGGGAAAGCATTATGAATCAATTCTGATTATGTCAGCCAAGGTGGCGGAACGGAGCAGAGCCTAAGCCAGTGGACCTGTGCAGCACTGGAAATAGGGTGAGTTTTAACTATCTTTAAGGAAGTTAAGGGGGGCTGGGGACCTAAACAGTGTTTTTAACACTATAGGATTAGGGATAAACATTTATGTTCCTGTCCCTATGGTGTTCCTTTAAAGAAGATATTATTAAAAAGGACAAAGGAACAAATATAACTCTGACTCATATGCCACATTAGTTGTTAGAGTATTGGCTTATTCAATTAGTTTTTTTAGCAATGTTTCAAATACTTGTATGCAACATTACAAGTAATATGTTCTTTCTTTGTTTCTAAACCCCATTGTCGCAAAACCATTTGTAATAAACGCTCTTTTCCACGGACGTTTGCAATGAACTTCTGGAGGAATGTGGAATCTGGACTCCTGCCCACCAACTATGGTCCAGGTCTGAGACCCCATTCGGGAGTTGCCCAGCCACCATTAGCAGCTTTCCCTCGGTGCCCCTGCTTCGGTACCTTCCCTTCTCACTATTGGAACAGAACGCTAGCTCCCTGGTGGCTGTTTGCATAAACCAACCCACGAACGGTCCTCAGCAGTACTTAGCCACGACCGCTATGGAACTAATTTTGGCATGAGGACTTCGTGGTACCCGGTCACCTCAGCAGTACTTAGCCGCAAGTATTATGAAACTGTTTTTGGCTAGGTGACCTTGCGATTCCTGGGCAACTTGGTCCGGTGTTTTGAACCACGTTTTGGAGGGAAGGTGCCTGAGACTAAAGGGAACAAACGCTACCTGAAAGCCAGACGGAGCACCCCGTATTTTGTCTGCAGGAGCTCCCGAAAGTTAACCGGGAAAAGCACCAAACGCTCAGGAACTATTCTGGGTCAGAACTTTGCCCTGGTAGTTGATGGATCTAAACGATATTTTGACAATTTAGGCGCTCAGATCCGGGCTGTTTGGGGATATAAGACATGCGGGGTCATTGTATGTGCCAGGTGGTCCATCACAACATTGATTCTATTATTTTCCAAAATACACAGTTCAACAATTGCCACTATTTTTTTCAGCTATTAAAATATGATATATATTTGATTTTCGCCATGTGAAGAAACATTTTTTTTTATCAGCTTGTCCTAGTTTGTTGTGAGTTGGTCAGAGAGTGGAAAAAAGCATTGATTACTAATGCAATAGTAACTTTTCCTGGCTGAAACAAGTAAACATAAATCATCCACAAAGACGTGAACCATAAACAGTCATTTAAGTCCCTTTTTTACACAAATGCCTTGGTTTTGACTCTCCCAGTCTCTCTACCAAGATGTAAGGGGAGATGTAAGACTTATAACTGAGGGCTGTATTCTGTTACAAGAGAGGATGTTAACTCTTGTCTATCTGTTTTGAGAAAGACTGTTATGCTGACAATCCTTTAAACTATATTCTATTTCTTATAATGGGAGTATTGGGTTTAGGGCTCTAGAGATCAGATGCTGAATAGGTTGATTAGGTCTAATGAGAGAAGTACATGTTATTTTGTCACAGTTGCTGGACATGTGCAACATACAGCAAACCTACTACTGGTCCAAGTGGACTCTCGACTATCCCTCCTTTGCGACTGAAACGTTGCAGATCTATTTTTAAGGCTGCTCACACCGCAAGAAACATAGCCAATGAACATAGTACATTATTAAGCATCGATTAAAAAGTTATTAATCATTAAAGAAAAGCAATTCTGATTTATGATAAGTAGAGTGTCAGCAATTGACTTGATACTGAATATATTACAGGTAGCAATTAATTTCATAATAAATATATTAAAAGAAAAACAAGTGAACATTTATATTGTAGTTGTCTATTTTTTTCCTTTTCCTCTCTCATTCTCTTAATCATGAAAAATGTGCTATCAAAATTCAGTTTGGTGTTGTTTCTTTATGCCTATATCATCACCTCTGTCCATGTTAAAGGAGCACCATAGTCACCAAAACAACTTTAGCTTAATTATATATTAACTATAGTGTCCCTTTAAATAAAGAATTAGAAAAGGCAATCTACAGGCAAAAGATTTAGTGTTTCTTTAAAACAAAATCAAAATATACAATCCCGTCACATATATATATGAGTAGGGCCTTGTGGCCAAAACTTTATGTTTTGATTTTATCATAATAATCCAATAAACCTTTTGATTTGATTTGCATGGCATTTTCTAATTTTTTACTTGGGGACTGCTGATCTGTACCATAGAGTTCCAGTGTACCTTGCTACTTTTATTCCTGTGTGCAGCAATTTTTTTGTTTTCTTCTTAAATAAAGAATAGTAAAAAAGCAAAATGCAAAACGGGTCAAAAGCACTGCATAATGTAGCGTTGCCATATCTATCTGCCATGTTTCCAACACAAATCTAATTTCTTTATGGTAATAGTAATATGTGATGGGTGGCCTGATTTTTTTGGCGCAAGTCACAAGCTCGCACCACCATTTTTGTGACTGTTTTTCATTTACCTAGGTGTAATGTGTACCTGTATTAAACATCGAGCAGTGTGTGTGTGTCTGTATATGTAGCTGTGGTTTAACAGAGGACATGAAGTATAGTTAGGTGAGAGATGTATGTTGTGGGCTAATCAAGTTAATTGCTGCACTGTGAGTGACCTCCTGCTTGGGAGATCTTCCTGTGTAGTGTGTTAAATTGTGGGGGGGGGGGGTGTATTTATTTTGAGAAGGGAGAGGGCCAGTGTATTAATTTGAGGGAAGGGGCAGTGTCTTAAATTGGGGAAGGGAGTGGGCAGTGTATTAATTTGAGAGAAGGAGGGGGCACTGTTTTAATTCGGGGGACAGAGTGAGCCAGTGTATTAAATTGGGGAGGGGAGCATTGCATTAATTTGAGGAAGGGAGAGAGGGAGGGGGCAGTCTATTAAATTGGCTAGTGTAAGCAGTGGTGAGGGAGGGGGTGCAGTGCAGTGTATTAATTTGAGGGAGGGCGAGAAGCAGTATTTTAATTTGAGGGAGGGGGCAGTCTATTAAAATGGTGGGGGGGCAGTATGTTAAATTAGGATGAGGGCAGTGTATTAATTGGAGGGAGGGAGGGAGGGAGGGAGGGACAGTGTGTTAAATTGGGGGGAGGTCAATGTACTAATTAGAGGAAGGGAGGGGGCACTGTATTAATTTGGGGGAGGAAGCGGGCCAGTGTATTAAATTGGGGAGGGGGCCAGTGTATTAAATTGGAGAGGGGGCAGTGTATTCATTTGAGGGAGTGAAGGGCAATGTATTAATTTGGGGAAGGGGGCCAGTGTATTAAATTGGGGGAGGGAGTGGGGCAGTGTATTAGAGTGGTGGGGATGAGGCAGTGTATTAGAGTGGTAGGAGGGAGGGGCAGTGTGTTAAATTGGGGGGAGGTCAATGTACTAATTAGAGGGAGGGAGGGGGCACTGTATTAATTTGGGGGAGGAAGGGGGCCAGTGTATTAAATTGGGGAGGGGGCCAGTGCATTACATTGGGGAGGGGGCAGTGTATTCATTTGAGGAAGTGAAGGGCAATGTATTAATTTGGGGAAGGGGGCCAGTGTATTAAATTAGGGGTAGGAGGGGTAGTGTTTTAGAGTGGTGATAGGGGTGGCAGTGTATTAGAGTGTTGGGAGAGAGCAGTATGTTAAATTGGGGAAGGGGGACAGCGTGTTAAATTAGGGAAACTAAGGGGGGCAGTGTGTTGGATTTGGTGTCAATGTATTGGATTTGTGGGAATTGTATTAGAATGGGGGGAGGGGACAGTGTACTAGATTGGGTCTGCATGGAGGTGCTGAACGCTCCCTATGGAGATGCTGATTGGTTGCGCAGCTTTTTGCAACACATGCACAATAGCCTCCCAATGTTATCCTATGGGAAAGCATTGGATTGGCTGAGATTATCAAGTTTGATGATCTCAGCCAAAGTTTAGAACACACTCATAGGACTTCAAAATCAACAAGATAACATAATTTGTGTTTTTTATCGTTGTGCAACAGCGTACAAATTCACTCCTTTGTTTACTTTGAAGCCCTACGAGCGTGAGGATGTCTGGTGTTAGGCAACGTTTTTCATACTGTACTTTTCTAAATAAACCTACGTTTCTATGAAAAATTAAGTTTTCGTTTTTTTGCGGCCCACGTAAACTTAAACCTTGTTTATATGGCCTGTGTTAGCCTTTGAGTTTGACATGCTTGCAATAAACTAAGTCAGAGTTCTGTTAAAATGCCAACCAAGAAAGAAGCTGGTTTGTCTCTTCCTTGAGCAGTGGCGTACATACCAGGGTCGCAGGGGTCGCGGCTGCGACCGGGCCCGGCCCACTAGGGGGCCCGGCCGCCCCTGGGACCTGGTATGTAGCCACTGGGCCAGCCTCTTCTCCTGGGGGGCCCTGGAGCCGGCCACCTCAGGGCCCCCCAAGGCTGGCCCTGCTGTCACCCCACGGCCGGTCCTGCGGGCGCGCGAGGGAGCACTCTCCCCTGAGTGCTTCCTCTTTAGCTCCCTCGTGCATCTTCCGGCGCCGGCATCCCTACGCGGTGCGCGAGGGAGCTGAAGAGGAAGCACTCAGGGGAGAATGCTCCCTCGCGCGCCCGCCAGCCTGACTGCCCGCCCGCCCAGTGACCGGCCACCCAGGAGCCCAGCAGCACCACTGGACCCCAGGGAATCCCAAAAGGTAAGGAGGCTTGGGGATTAAATAAAAAAAAACGTGTGTGTGTTATTGTGAGTGTGTGTGTGTGTGTGTGTTAGTGTTAGTGTGTGTGTGTGTGTGTGTTAGTGTTAGTGTGTGTTAGTGTGTGTGTGTGTGAGTGTGTGTTAGTGCGTGTTAGTGTCAGTGTGTGTTAGTGTTAGTGTGTGTTAGTGTGAGTGTGTGTTAGTGTGAGTGTGTGTTAGTGTGTGTGTTAGTGTTAGTGTGAGTGTGTGTTAGTGTGAGTGTTAGTGTGTGTTAGTGTGAGTGTTAGTGTGTGTGAGTGTGAGTGTTAGTGTGTGTGTTAGTGTGAGTGTGTGTGTGAGAGTGTTTGTGTCTGCTAGTGAGTGTCAGTGAGTGAGTGTTTCTGTTGAGGGTATGTCTGCTAGTGAGTGTCAGTGAGTGTGTTACTGTGTGTGTCTGTTACTGAGTGTGTTTGTGTGTGTGCTAGTGTGTGTGTGTTAGTGTGTGTGAGAGTGTGTGTGTCTGCTAGTGTCAGTGAGTATGTCTGTTGAGTGTGGGTCTGCTAGTGAGTGTCAGTGAGTGTGTTACTGTGTGTGTCTGTTACTGAGTGTGTTTGTGTGTGTGTTAGTGAGTCTGTTTGATGTCTGTTAGTGAGTGTGTGTTTGTCAGTGAGAGTGTATGTTTTGTAAGTGAGTGTGTATGTATGTCTGTCGCTGAGTGTGTCTCTGTCAGTAAATGTGTGTGTCTGTTAGCTAGTGTGTATGCGTCTGTTCGTGAGAGTGTGTGTGTCTTCAGCACTTACCTTTCTCCAGCGCCGGACTCCCTAGGCGCAGGGGATCCCTCCGCCTCTCAGCTCCGAATGCGCATGCGCGGCAAGAGCCGCGCACGCATTCAAACCGCCCATAGGAAAGCATTACTCAATGCTTTTCTATGGACGTTCAGTGTCTTAGAATCGCGGAAGCGCCTCTAGCGGCTGTCAGTGAGACAGCCACTAGAGGCTGGATTAACCCTCAGTGAAACATAGCAGTTTCTCTGAAACTGCTATGTTTTCAGCTGCAGGGTTAAAACTAGAGGGACCTGACACCCAGACCACTTCATTGAGCTGATGTGATCTGGGTGTCTGTAGTGGTCCTTTAAGTGTGTGTGCATCTGCATGCACTGGCGTACATACCGTGGTCGCAGGGGTCGCAGTCCTGCAACCTCTGCGGCCCCGGCCCGCCAGAGTAAGCACGGGGGGGGGGGGGACGGATCAATTTTCACACCGGGGCCCCATGAGTCAAGTGTACGCCACTGTCCTTGAGATATATATATTCATTCTAAGTGTATTTTGATATAAATATATGTATATTAATATCAAAATACAGTTAGAATAAAATTACATATATATAATTTTTTCAAACTATTCTTTTTTTATTTATTTTTATTTACTTATTATTTATATTTTATAATATATATATATATATATATATATATATATATATATACACACACAATATATAAAGTCTTATATATTTACAGTGGGACCTCAGTTTACGAATTTAATGCGTTCTCCGGGACGTTTCTTATTGCGAAACATTTGTAAACCGAAACGCAGTTTCCCATAGGAATGCACTGAAAACCAATTAATCTGTTCTGGAGGTCAGAAAAAAGTCAAAATGAGCTTGCATGGAAACCAACCCACAATGCAGAACACACAATAAAACGACAAAGCTCAGCTCCCTACCTTTCCACAGCTTGAGAAATGCACCAAAAAGTCCCAAAACAACTGCAAACAATTTCCAGAATGGCTCCAAAACTCAATGCAAAAGCCGCTCCAACACCTCCACACTCAACGCCACGTGCTACCCACAGGTTCCAGCATGCAGGAGACAGTGTTTTAAACCTCCCAGGTGCAATGCATCCTGGGGAAACTTGCTTTGCATTGCGAAAAAAGTTTGTAAACCGAGGCATTATTTTCAATCGATTTTCATTTGTTAACCGAAAATTATGTTAAACGAGGCGTTTGTAAACCGAGGTCCCACTGTATATATATATATATATATATATATATATATATATATATATATATATATTATATACATGTGTAATTTAATTATAAGTGTATTTTTATACTAATATATGCATATATTAATATAAAAATACACTTAGTATGACTATATATATATATATATATATATATATATATATACAGTTGCAAGAAAAAGTATGTGAACCCTTTGGAATGATATGGATTTCTGCACGAATTGGTCATAAAATGTGATCTGATCATCATCTAAGTCACAACAATAGACAATCACAGTCTGCTAAAACTAATAACACCCAAAGAATGAAATGTTGCCATGTTTTTATTGAACACACCATGTAAACATTCACAGTGCAGGTGGAAAAAGTATGTGAACCCGTGGATTTAATAACTGGTTGAACCTCCTTTGGCAGCCATAACTTCAACCAAACGTTTCCTGTAGTTGCAAATCAGACGTGCACAACGGTCAGGAGTAATTCTTGACCATTCCTCTTTACAGAACTGTTTCAGTTCAGCAATATTCTTGGTCTGGTGTGAATCGCTTTCTTGAGGTCATGCCACAGCATCTCAATCGGGTTGAGGTCAGGACTCTGACTGGGCCACTTCAGAAGGCGTATTTTCTTCTGTTTAAGCCATTCTGTTGTTGATTTACTTCTATGCTTTGGGTCATTGTCCTGTTGCAACACCCATCTTCTGTTGAGCTTCAGCTGGTAGACAGATGGCCTTAAGTTCTCTTGCAAAATGTCTTGATAAACTTGGGAATTCATTTTTCCTTCAATGATAGCAATCCGTCTAAGCCCTGACGTAGCAAAGCAGCCCCAAACCATGATGCCCCCACCACCATACTTCACAGTTGGGATGAGGTTTTGATGTTGGTGTGCTGTGCCTCTTTTTCGCCACACATAGTGTTGTGTGTTTCTTCCAAACAACTCAACTTTGGTTTCATCTGTCCACAGAATATTTTGCCAGTACTGCTGTGGAACATCCAGGTGCTCTTGTGCAGACTGTAAACGTGCAGCAATGTTTTGTTTGGACAGCAGTGGCTTCCTCTGTGGTATCCTCTCATGAAATCCATTCTTCTTTAGTGTTTTACATATTGTAGATTCGCTAACAGGGATGTTAGCATTTGCCAGTGACTTTTGTAAGTCTTTAGCTGCCACTCTAGGATTCTTCTTCACCTCATTGAGCAGTCTGTGCTGTGCTCTTGCAGTCATCTTTACAGGACGGCCACTCCTAGGGAGAGTAGCAGCAGTGCTGAACTTTCTCCATTTATAGACAATTTGTCTTACCGTGAACTGATGAACAGCAATGCTTTTGGAGATACTTTTATAACCCTTTCCAGCTTTATGCAAGTCAACAATTCTTAATCGTAGGTCTTCTGAGAGCTCTTTTGTGCGAGGCATCATTCACATCAGGCAATGCTTCTTGTGAAAAGCAAACCCAGAACTGGTGTGTGTTTTTTATAGGACAGCTGTAACCAACACCTCCAATCTCATCTCATTGATGGGACTCCAGTTGGCTGACATCTCACTCCAATTAGCTCTTGGAGATGTCATTAGTCTAGGGCAGACATAGGCAACCTTCGGCACTCCAGATGTTTTGGACTACACCTCCCATGATGCTTTGCTAGCATTATGGGTGTAAGAGCATTATGGGGGATGTAGTTCATAACATCTGGAGTGCCGAAGGTTGCCTATCCCTGGTCTAGGGGTTCACATACTTTTTCCACCTGCACTGTGAATGTTTACATGGTGTGTTCAATAAAAACATGGCAACATTTCATTCTTTGTGTGTTATTAGTTTAAGCAGACCGTGATTGTCTATTGTTGTGACTTAGATGATGATCAGATCACATTTTATGACCAATTTGTGCAGAAATCCATATCATTCCAAAGGGTTCACATACTTTTTCTTGCAACTGTATATATATATATATATATATATATATATATACATTGTATTTTTTAATTTATTAACAATTTTTATTTTATTATTTTACACATGCAGGGAGACTTCCTGTCAGTTCAGGCAGTCCCCCTGCAGGCAGATGCTCGGACGTCTATTGCAGCCATGTTACTGCTCTGTTTGAGCGATCACATGGCCACTGGGGCCTAATTCCCCCTAGACCAGGAGCAACGCTGATCGCCGGCAGGGGAACAGCGTGATTGGGTATGTAAATATTACCATTATGGGGACCATCATCGGCCCTCAAGGGGATTTCTCTGATGACAGTCCTGAACCATCAGCGGTCCTTAAATGATTTACCTAGCAGGAGATAAGACATTCTAAATTAAACAGAATTTGCAATAAAGGAAGTGTAAACTTTAGATGAATCTTTACAGGAAATGTTTATGAAGGCTGTGCAAGCCATACACTGGGAGGTGTGACAAGGGCTGCATAACCAAAGTGACTTAACTCCTAAATGGCAAAAAAATAAGTAGTGAGACCGCAGGGACATGATCTATACACAAAAAACTGCTTCATTGAGCTAGCCTTTTGCATGAAATGCCTCATTTTCCTTTGAATTTATATTAAAGATGTAGCAACCAATATCATGAGCCAGTGCAGACTGCATAGCTAGTGCAAACATCGCAAACAACGAGGAGAAATAGAAACCTAATTTAATTCCCCCTTGTCTTTGTATGCTTTCTCTAAGAAGACTGCTAGATGCAAAGGACAGAGTTTGCAACAATGATTGAGAGAGTGCTAAGATGAAGATGCCCAGTTATAAGATAAAGAGGTGTTATTTTTCACACCTTACAAAAACTTGTTAAATCTAGGTAAAATATAAAATACAAGATGTTAAAAACCCTGGGAAGTGACAGACCCTCTTTAAAGTAGTTCTGTCACTTTGCTGGTTTTGTAATCCTTTTTCTGTCCCTGTACTTCCTCATTTTTTTTTTTTTTATAATAACCTTAATGTATACATATTTAGAGAAAGAGTTAGGGACAGAGCTTATGCAAAGTTGCATTTAAGTTACTAAGCTAATTTACCCACAATCCATCAGTCAAGAGAATCCCGTAGGAGAGCAAGCTGCAGACTTCATGGACAGAGGAGAACAAATTGAGGCATCCAGATATTGAGAACTGGCTCAGGGAAGAACAGGTAATACATATAAATAATGGCAAATTGTAATTGAGTGGATTATATATTTAATAATTTATAAAGTGCATAATGAAAGTTAGAAAAAAAAACATAATAATGTCCTTTTGATTTCATACAGCAGCTTATAAATTCATACTACAGGACAATACTTTGTATGCACACCAATCAGCATGTTTAAAGGAACACTATAGTGTTTGCAATACAAACTATGGTGTTCCTCTACATATGTAAGTGTCCACTATGTAGTTGTCCCATTTAAGGTGAGTTCGGCCTTATATCCAACTATCTGCTGGTCTTTGTGCCGAAGCTCTGCCTCCTTGGCTGACAAGATTATCAAGATTGATGATCTCAGCCAATCCGATATTTCCCAATTGGAAAACATTGGGAGCTTAGTGTACATGTGCAGCAAAACATCACGCTGCACCAATCAATAGTAACTCAATTAATTAAACTCAGTAAGACAGTCACTAGAGCCGTCTGAGAGACTGCCACTGGAGGTGTCCCTAGCCAACAATGTAAACATTGCCTTTTTTCTGAATAGGCAGTGTTTAAATTAAAATGACTCCAGGGATTGTCTATACTCACAAGAATAACTACATTAATCTGTAGTTGTTCTGGTGAATATAGTCTCCCTTACAAAAGACAGGGGCATGGCACTCAGACCACTTAATTGAGATAAAGTGGTTTGTGAGCCTGTAGAGTACCTTCAAGTGATATGTGCCCAGCATAGCCGAGGTGGTTACGGCAACAAATCATTTTTCCACACAATGTTCTGTCAGATATATTTCTTCTTTGTAGGTACCAGGAGCACACTTACTATGTACTTTGGACTACAACCTTGTTATCTAAGTATTAGTGGGGATTTGTTTATTGAAAGTATGTCACACACTAAATTGACCTTTAAAAATAACCTGCACAAGCTATGTGGATGACGGTTCACTGTCAGGAAGGTTTATGTTAAACCAATACACTGTACTAAGATGTAGAGGTTGAAATATATACTTTTTTCTGGTCCAATGCAATGGTCTATAATTAAGCTGAAATATCTGTGAATTTCAATGTTAGCAAACTTTATTCAGCGTCCTTGCTTCATAAAACCTACAGGCTTGGAAAAAAAGAGAGCAGCGGTGTGAGTTTTGAGTGATAGCTACACTTGTGCACAAATCCTTTTCACCTGCGATGAATGAATCAAATTCCTGTTAATCTACTACCAAACTAATCAATTGTCACTCGATTTGTCTGGCCGTAGAGTATCAGGAATTTAATTTGTTTGCAACAATTACCGGTAAAAAGCATTTGTGCAAAAGTCTAGTGATAGCTAGCTGCTACTTTTATAAAACAATATGTTACTGCAGACAACGGCAGTGTGAGCAGAATGATTGCTTAGCTGTAACTGTCAAGGGTGCTACTGACAGACTGCTCAAGGTTTTTGTGGCCTAATTCAATAGCCATCGTATTAGTTATATGGCTATCTGCACTCTGACAAATCTGCAGTTACAGCAGACTGTTAGAAAAGCAGTAACGTGCAAAAGTAAAGACCAAACCGGCAAAATAAAGACCAAACCAAGGGTTCCCTGAGACCTGAGCAGGGACTAACAGAAGAGCAAGCTATTGTGGTTTCCCTGAGCCTTTGCCCGACTGCTCAGACTTCTTATATGCCCTGTTTTTGTTATAAAGGTGGTAGCTTCCCTTTTTAATTGAAAGAATGACAAATGAACAAGTACATTAACATCAACAATCACTTTTTTTTTTTAGGTCATTTTGGTAAAATTGCAATTAAGTCATTCGTGTTTTGTGCGAATGAACTAACTGCGTTAAATGTGTCCAAAAATGAATTTACAAGTCTAGAAGAAACCACACCTGCTGATCTTAAGTGCTCTCCTGTACAGTATCTTATAACAGCTGGCAGCAGGACAAAATATTAAAAATTTTAAGTTTGACTATCACCTCTCAAACATCCAGGTTCTGTACTCTTTGGCCCATACAGGTTTCGATCTCATATTCCAGATTCTTAACCATTTATGTGCAATGGTTCTTCCAACTAGAACAGGTTAACCCAATCTCTTTAGTTGATCTTGTAATGTAAAATCATTTATTTTCTGGGAAGGTGTGGTTTTGCAAACTTGGGACCAGGACTGGACAAGGACAAACCTGAACCCTGACAATTAAAGACAGAGCAGCAAAGTAGGATGGGGTTGGCCAAGACATATACCCCTCAAACCAGTCTGTTCAGAGCCCCTGCAGGGCAGCCCATACAGAGAGCCCTTTTTAAGTACTATTGTCCTGTTTTGTGTAGACCCATTTAAAGAAACACTAGAAGTACCAAAACCACTACAGTTCAATGTTGCGGTTTTGGTCCAAGAGACTGTCTGTGCCATCTCAACAGTGTAAAGACTGACTGCCTTTTCTGAGAAAAGACAAATAAATAAATAAAAAACATTTAAACTTTCCTGTAATTCAGTGTCAGGACAGTCTCCAAGCTGCAGCCACAAAATCATCAGTTTTGATGATCCTGGTACAATCAAATGCTTTTCTATAAGAAGTATAATAATAATAATAATAATAATAATAATAATAATATAGCATTATAATTAGAATAATAATAGTAATAATAATGTAAGGACTGTTTCTAATAAAACATATGGAGGCTACCTTGCTGAGTTTATGTCAGAGTCTAACTTTACAAAATGTGTTCTTTCCTGATCCCAAGAGCTTGCTTTAAATGTGCTACAAAAACACAACAAATATCGTGAGGAGGGTAAGGTAGTACACATAAAATAAATAAATCAGAAATCATGGCAACATCTCAGGAAACAGAAATGCTTGTTTCTTACACAGCACAAAACATACAACTAAGAGGTAAAGACAGGGGTGTGTTATCCACAATGCCTTATATAATTATTACATTATAATATATTTCATTCTTTATTATTATATAATAATATTATATAATAATAATGTTTTAGATACATTTTATATAATACTAATAAGGTTTTCGTGGTAATAACTACCCCATTTTTGCTGCAACTACACTACTGCACTGTCCAAAATGTCACGTGTTACTATGAGCTATTTTAATACATACAACTAAGGATGCTGACAACACAAACAAAACATTCATAGGAGCCAATAACACAACAGACAGGGCGTGTTATGGTGCAACCAGGACATTAAATGTTTACAAATAAAGTTCAGGTTCAGTAGCAATGAATGCAAGCTCCTGTGAACAGGTACTGTAAACAGCTGCAGGTCACAATAGGAAGTAGCACTTGGCTGTTGTGTTATGTCTGGCTCTGGTTCATAATAAAGGTTACACTGCACTCTCTGACAGAGCACGCACTGACATTATACCTACTACAACACCCCGGGTACTTACCTCCACCGCCTGGTTTCAGCAGGAGAGCGTTCCCAATCAGGGGGAAGTTGGTGCCCACCCCTGGAATTGGTAACATAATCCTCCATTTCCTGATGTACTCGGTCAGCAGTGGAAGGGTGGATATTGCCACAAATGTCAGCAGTCCCACGGCTGCAGCCAACCACACCAGCAAGGACACATCCCCTTTAAGATCCATAGTGGAACCTGCACTGTATATGGAACCTGTGTATAACGTTCTCTGAGAGCGATTCCTCTGGCTGATACTTTTATTGTCACTGAGCCATCCCTGGCTGTATATAAAACAGGGAGGCGGGGACAAGCACTTCCTAGTACATCATACAGCCTGCAGAAACAAGCGTTACAGCCACAAGGGGACACCTCCAGCTCCTGCACTGTGCAATACTATTATTAGTTTGTAAACAGACTTTGGCCAAGCTCAGTCCTCCTCTTGTATCTGTCAACTGATGTGATGATGTTTGTCAATGAGTTCAATGAGTGTTTGTTATATATTCTCACTGTATAATGGTACATTTGTTGCTTATATATAAATATATCATAGAAAAAAATTATATATCTGTGTAGGTTATGATGTGGAATTAGTTCGAGCTATTTACTTGTTATATAATACATTTTTTAGAGTGTCTCATATTGTGCAGGTTTTCAGGTAAATCTGATATATTATTATTATTATTATTATTATTATTATTATTATTATTATTATTTATATGGGGCTTTCATTTTTTTTGTAGTATAGTATTGGAGTATAGAAATTAGTACATTTATATTGCAAGCTCATAATATGTAAATGATCTTTTATCCTAACTAAGTGGTAACTTCAATACCAAATACTTTTTGATTGATAAAGGGTGCATATGTAAGGATGCAAACATAACACAACTAACTATTCTGTGTATATCTTGCTTTGCAGACAAATATAAAAATGTAAATTAAATAATGTACACAGATTTGAGAATTTAAAAGCTTTAGGGGGTATACAGTATTCTGTACCTTGGGATATTTCACACAGGGTCTAAAATATTCTAAAAGTAAAAATTCAATTATCTCACATTTGTAAGTGTGACAAAAATATTTAAATAAAAATGGTAAATACCTTGCTTGTATGTAGGCATTACTAGCAGTACAGCCAGGGCCGGTGCAAGGATTTCCTGTCCCGCGTTCCGCGCCGCCCGGCCACGCTACATTGAGAGACCGGCAGGAGGGCGCGCTCTGCGCCTCCCTCCTGCCGGTCACAAACCCGGCCGCCCTCCACACAGCAATGCCGCGCCGCGTGGGGCTTGCTAAAGCGCTCAGGCGGCGCAGCATGAGGAGCCGCAGCGGGAACTCCGGGTGCAGGGATCCGGTGCCCCCTGCTAAGGGGCGCCCTAGGCGGCTGCCTAGGTCGCCTTAGAGGTGGCGCCGGCCCTGAGTACAGCTTACCAAGAATTTCAAAAGGTATTTAAAACTGCAATAGCAATCTTTATTAGACTCTGGACTGCAAAAGTAATGCTAACAGTGAGATTGAGTTTTCACCCCTTCCCCTATCCTGACTGTAAGAATAATATGATCAGTTAGAAGTTCCTGTACTGTTTTAAAGCAGGGGTGAGCTTACCTTTTCAGCAAATTTATATCCATGACTTCTGGCAGATAATTATTTTCTGTACAGACTGGTAATCAAGACTAGAGTACAAATAAGGGTGAGTTAGACTTTATTTACTAGCTTTTATTATGCAAAATACAAATATTTTGATCTGGGAAGTGACATGGTAAATATATTTTGCTGAATGATGCCATTATTGAAATGTATCAAACTTGTATCTACAATAAATATTTAAGTTCGTTGGAGGTAGGGACCTCACTGCTTTTGTTACTTCCATCTCTGTGATTGAAGCTTCTAGTAAAGTATGTTGGGCAGGGAGGAGTCAGGGTAGGTATATGTCCGAAAAGAAGTTGTTAATGGCAGTATTGTCTGACTGTGTGATATGTGGGTCAGTTCTAAGTTGTATAGGGTCCTATAGAAGGCTGCTAGTTTATTGACATTTTTTTGTGGATTGACTATATTTTGACTGTGTTTGTCCAGAAGATAAGGCATTTTAGTTTGTTGTAGTATGTGTATTCATTTATTCACTAGTAATTTTCCAGCTTTATTGTCCTGGCTATAATATTCCTATATTTTTCAATGCATTCTATTGTCTCTAGTTCTAATGTCTGCAGATCATTTCTAAGTTTGTATATTTTGCTGTACATGGTGTGTTAAATGATTCCAGTGTATGGAGTTGAGAAAGTAGGTTCGTCTTCTTTTGAGTGTATTGGTTCGGTTTTTGTGCTCCTTGTTAGGGATCGACCGATATAGATTTTTTTAGAGCCGATACCGATACCGATACCGATAATCTGTGAACTTTCAGGCCGATAGCCGATAACTTGCCGATATACTGTACATTTACCATTTTGAAAAAATACAACTATTTCTAAAGGTAAATGCACAAAATATACATGCCACATGTAGTGGATGCAGTGTGTTTAGACAGGGGAGCTGTGTGTGTTTGTGTAGTGGATGCACTGTGTATATAATGAATGCTGGATTTGTTCATGTAGTGTGTATAGTGAATGCAGAGTGTGTGTTTGTGCAGTGTGCGTAAAGTGAATGCAGTGTGCGTGAAGTGAATGCAGTGTGTGTAGTGTGTATATCATGAATGCAAAGTGTGTGTGTATATAATGCAGAGTGTGTGTGTGTGTGTGTGTTTGTGGAGTGTGTGTAAATAATGCAGAGTGTGTGTGTGTGTGTTTGTATAGTGTGTGTATATAATGAATGCAGAGTGTGTGTTTGTATAGTGTGTGTATATAATGAATGCAGATTGTGTGTGTCTGTGTGTGTGTGTGTAGTGTGTGTATATAATGCAGAGTGTGTGTGTAGTGTGTGTATCTAATGCAGAGTGTGTGTGTAGTGTGTGTATATAATGCAGAGTGTGTGTGTGTAGTGTTTGTGTATATAATGCAGAGAGTGTGTGTGTGTGTGTGTAGTGTTTGTGTATATAACGCAGAGAGTGTGTGTGTGTGTGTGTGTGTGTGTGTAGTGTGTATATAATGCAGAGTGTGTGTGTGTGTGTTTGTATAGTGTGTGTGTATAATGAATGGTGTGTGTGTGTATATAATGAATGGGGTGTGTGTTTGTATAGTGTGTGTGTATCATGAATGGTGTGTGTGTGTGTTTGTATAGTGTGTGTGTATTATGAATGGTGTGTGTGTGTGTGTGTTTGTATAGTGTGTGTATATAATGAATGCAGTGTGTGTGTTTGTAAAGTGTGTGTTTAATGAATGGTGTGTGTGTGATTGTATAGTGTGTGTATATAATGAATGCAGTGTGTGTTTGTATATGTTACAAATCGCTATTTGTAACTGGCCCTTTAAATGAAAAATTGCCCTGCTTCCCTGGATTGTGGAGAAGCCTATTTGCCAGCCTCCTTCCTTATGACTATGGCCCTGTGTGAGCGGTGATACCCCAGATGGCTATGCCATGGAGCCTATTCATATAATGAAAGACGATGGGAAAGACTTTAGCTCCGTGGCAATTGAACTGTGTGAATAGGATCTGCGCGCTATTCGGTAGTTTTGTGCGCTCAGATCCTAGCTATCTGGGGATATGTGAAATGTCTGTGTGTTATGTGTAAAATGTGACTTTATGTATTTTAAAGTGTTTTATGTTGTTTTGCAACCATGTGGTTAATGGAGTCTGCCTCTAGTCCTGGATAATTGAATTACTTCCCCCCATTGTCTCCAGGATAGAGGGCCCTGTAAAACCATGCTTCCAGAAGGTCAAATGCACATTTTTACTAACTTCTGAACCCCTGGTCCAATTCGTATGATTTTTGAGTATGTTGTTCCCCTGAATGGATTGATTGTGAATATGTATTTTTATGCGAATGTGATGTATATTTTGGGAGTTATGAATGTTGTGTAAAAACTGTATTTTTACTGTCTGTGATAATTATGTTAATCCCTTGTGTAGCATAATTATATCACAGACATAGGGGAGGATTTTGTGTGTAATTACTGGGAGTGGTTTTAATGATGTACGTGTATGATTGGTTGTTTTGTCCCGCCCTGTGGGTGGTCCTGTATTTTCAAAATGGTAATAAAAACCAGGCTGGGTGTTCCAGCACCTCAGACCTCTTCTGACCCTCTAACTTGTAGCCTCGACTCATGTTTGTAGGGGACAGCTATAATCACTACAGGGATTGCTATGCTCGTCATACTCCCTTAGCTGTTGAGCTCTTGTAAGAGCTCTTGTTCCTGATCCTGCTTCGCTCTACAGAAGGGAGAGGTTCACCTATTGGAACCTGGAGCCTGGTCGTAGGTCCAGGGCGCAGAGCAGACAGCGAGATACCAGCCCAGCAGCGGTGGTTCGTGGAGTTCGCAGTGCTTATGGTGGCTACGGTGCTGATGGTCCTTTGGAAAGCGCTAGGAGCATCCTTTCTACGGTCCAACTTCCAGCCAGCCTGGAGGCAACCGTAACAGTATAGTGTGTGTATATAATGAATGCACAGTGTTTGTGTTTGTATAGTCTGTATATAATGAATGCAGAGTGTGTGTGTGTGTGTGTGTGTGTAGTGTGTGTATATAATTCAGAGTGTGTGTGTAGTGTGTGTATATAATGCAGAGTGTGTGTGTGGTGTGTATATAATGCAGAGTGTGTGAGTAGTGTGTGTGTGTGTATAATGCAGAGTGTGTGTGTAGTGTGTGTATATAATGCAGAGTGTGTGTTTGTGTAGTGTGTGTGTGTTTATATAGTGTGTGTATAATGAATGCAGTGTGTGCGTGTGTTTGTATAGTGTGTGTATAATGAATGCAGTGTGTGCGTGTGTTTGTATCGTGTGTGTATATAATAAATGCAGTGTGTGTGTGTGTGTGTGTGTGTTTGTATAGTGTGTGTATATAATGAATGCAGTGTGTGTGTGTGTTTGTATAGTGTGTGTATATAATGAATGCAGAGTGTGTGTGTTTGTGTAGTGTGTGTATATAATGAATGCAGAGTGTGTGTGCGTTTGTGTAGTGTGTGTTTCTGAAGGAATGTGATTTGTGGAAAATGGGGGAGTAGTAGGGGGCCTTTTTTATTTTAATTTTAATATTTTTTTAATTTTATTTTTTTTAGTCCCCTCTCCCTGCTTCTTACCAGGGAGGGGGGGATATAGTATTCCTGGTCCAGTGGCTTGTTAAGTACTGGGGGGGCCGGCAGCAAGCTGCTACTCACCTCCCAGCAGCTCCTCCAGCTCCCCAGTTCAAATCTTGCGGTCTGTGGGCCGCGCGGAGCGTTAGCATGGTAACCCGTGGCAACGCTCTGCGGCCGCGGGACTCGCAAGATTTGCACTGGGGAGCTGGAGGAGCTGCTGGGAGGTGAGTAACAGCTTGCTACCGGCCCCCCAGGACCGCCGGGCTTGTAATGAGCCCGGCGGTCCTGGTATGTATTATCGGCAATATCGGTATCTATATTGTCCGATACCGATATTGCCGAAAATACCGAATATGGGCCTATAATATCAGTAAAACCGATAATCCCTGCTCCTTGTTGTATAAATGTGCCTCTCATGACAGCTTTATGGGCTAACGATGTGTGTGCTGCTGATGTTTCATCATATTGATTGAGTCTGAAAAACAATCAAGCCTATTTGGACAATGGACGGGTTGGACAGAAGCAAAATGTTTAGGCGCTATGCACTTCTACCCATTAACAGTTGAGAGAATGCTATGGAGAAACCAACTAGGGTATAGTCGGACAATGTACTTAGTCCTATGTGTACGGTATTAACTTTTTGTAGAGTCATACTGTCTACTAAGCATAAGTCAGAATGGGAGTACCTTTGATGTTGTGGAAAGAAGTATGAGTAGTCTTTCTGGCTCGGGTACGCTTTCCTCCAGATTAAGTGTATGCAGAAGTGTACGAAGAGAGGAGCTATCAGTTTCTGCGTTGTTTGATGGAGGCGCTTTTTGGAGGTCCTGTATATCTAGCATTGGATCTTGGATGCAATTAAAATCTCTACACACTATATGGTATGGCCCGTCCTGATTTTGTGTATTTTCTGAAAGCATTTTCTAAGGAAGTATGTCTGGTTTTGGTTGGGATCATAAATATTCATAATGGTTATTGGTTCAGTGTTGAGCGTTCCTACGATAGATAGCATCCTCCCTTTAGAATCCATGTGTTCCAAGGGAATGTCAAAAACAAAGCCCTTGTGAATTAGAATGGACACTGTGAAGTCTGCAAAAGCATGATATGTTGTGCGATAGAGTCCGGCTGAGAATTTCGGGGGCTTTCTTTTTCAGAAATGGATTTCCTGCAATTACAGATTATAGAAGGATGGAGGCTTCTGACCTCTATGAAGGTTAATGTGACAAACACTCCTTACCCTGGACATTTGTCACAAACTCCTGGAGGAGTGTGGAAGCTGGCCTCTTGCCCACCGACTATGGGCAATATACAATGTGACAAACTCACTTTTTCTCCTGTGTTCGCAAGACGTTTTCCTCCTAGTTCGTAGTATATAGTTTCTTGAACACACATAGATTTCCTCAGTTCAGCAGTTACAATCTGCCAAACACCGACAACCCCCTGGTTCATTAACTACAAAGAAACCACAGACTTAAGTGCTCAGCCTATGTGGCCGCCATTGTATAACAGAACAACATGTGCTGGAGAAAACAGCGGCCATCTTGTTTCACCAACGCAGGCAGCGGGACTTGGTCATCGAGTGTCTGGAACTATAAGTCGGACACTCGACTTCGTGTTCGGTAAAATCACACGAACGCCTGCTTCTTTCCACGATTAAGCAAAGTACACAAAATTATCTCCCAGACACAGAGACTCCTGGGCATGTGGGAGTGTCATGGGCGTGTTGTGGGAGTGGTTTCCTATGTTACTGCTGGAGACCCACTGGAGGTGTCTGTGCATATAAGCTGGCAACTGACTCATAATAAATCAATCTTCTTGTATGCTTCATCAAGTCTTGTCTGATGTTTGGGTAGCTCAGAGCTTTAATCAGTGCTTCACTTGGGATTTGGGATAACTGCAGCGGATATACTCAGTCGGAGTATAGGGAATCCGTTACAGTTAACAATTGTTTATGTGGTGTATTAAAGAGGCACTGTCACGGCAAACTTACCTTTCTCCTTTACTTCCTCTTCTCTTCCTCTCTCAGAATCTGTTCTTCTTTTCTCTATTTCCTATCTAGTTCTCTTTAAAACATAAGACAAAGTAGGGACTATTTTCTCTTGTGTATTTTTCCATGCTTGACTTTCTTTGACCAAAGGAGAAGCTTAAGTCAGCTCAATTTCCTGTGTCAATGTATTGTATTGTGGGAACATTTCTTTGAGTGTAAATGGAACGGATTGAAACTTCTCCTTTGATCAAAAAAAGTTAAGCGTAGGAAAAATACATAAGATAAAGTAGTCCCTACTTTGTCTTATGTTTTAAAGAAACTAGTTCAGAAATAAACAACATAACCCCATTGTACAGCGCTATGGAATTTAGCTGGCGCTATATAATTAATAAAATATTAATAAAAATAAGAAGAACAGATTCTGAGAGAAGAAGAGAAGAGGAACAATAGAAGAAAGGTAAGTTCTGAGTGACAGTGCTACTTTAAGTCCCCTAGCATTGAGGGAGACAGCGTGGATGCCATATGCCATTTTAGTGGTTGTCTATTGTGACGAAAGTAACTTCATCACTGGTTTGTGGAGGGGCCTGTTTGCCAGCCTCCTACCCTGTGACTATGGCCCCTGCAATTGACCTGGCTAAAATACTTTGAACAGGCTCTGTTCGTGCAATTCGGTCTATATGGTTCGTTTACCGAACAGCCGCACGAACCGGAGACAACCCTGGAGCTTGTTAAGCTTAATTGATACATTGTTACAATTTCCACCTCAGTGGTCTAAGTGTTCGTCTGGGTGGCCACAATTCCTATGGACGACCACGAGGTGGTGAACATCTTGTTCGCATGGACCAAAACTGCGAATAGACTTCAGGGAGTCTTAGCCACGAATGCCCTGGAACTATTTTCGGCATGAAAACTTTGTGATTCCCGGTGGGTCCTCCAGCGGCACTTAGCCGTGATTCTATGGAACTATTTCCGGCTATGGGACCATACCTGCAGTCGGTCAAATAAATGACTTCCAGGAAATTCCTGAATCCTTGAACTGATCTGGGTGATTTTTGAATATGTTTGTCACCCAGATCAGGGCTATTTAGGGTACTTTTGGAGTGTTTTTTTTGTTTTTTGTTTTTTTCTGTGCTTGGAGATAATTGTTACTAATCCAATTATCTCCCAAGCAGAGGGGAGTGATTGTGTGGTGTGTGTGGGAGTGTCGTGCCTTGTAACCTTATTGTTATTGCTCTGTGAAGTTGCAAATCAGTCCCCCACAAGGTCTCTGTGGGTGTACAACTTGCATGGGGATTGTCATATAAGGCCAAGTGTGGCTCCCATTAAACAGAGATTTGTTTACCCATTCATGGAATCTTGGCTCATGTTTGGGGGATTGGAGAACTACATTCACTCTGGGGATTGCTATATCACAATACTCCCCTGAGTATAATCACTAGCTCTTATAAGAGCTGTTCCTGCTACGCTCTCTGGACTAGGAGAGGTCTACCCACTGGAAGCTGGATCCTGGTCTTGGGTCCAGGGTGGGTGAAGGACGGTGAGACCCCAACCAAGCTTGCGCCGGTTCG
The DNA here is from genome assembly GCF_036172605.1 of Pelobates fuscus. NCBI lineage: Eukaryota > Metazoa > Chordata > Amphibia > Anura > Pelobatidae > Pelobates > Pelobates fuscus. The sequence goes on from NC_086322.1 coordinate 101,119,028, forward strand.
TGGGGTTTACGATGGTTATGGTGTTCCAGTACAGTGCTTATGGTGCTCGCAAGTACTAGGAAGCAGCGATTGACAGAGGTACCCGGTCGGGGTGCTAGGCGGTCCGTCACATATATATTTATACATATACTTTTCCTCATCTACGAGGATTACTAGTTAACACAGAAGCAGACATATCTATTAAATGCAGAATCTCCTATACAGTGTGATTGCTTTTCTGGAGCTGATTGCCGGGAATGATTACAATGTTGCAGCCTACCTGTATTTCATTTTTGTTACATATTTTTTCTTTTTCCTCTCTGGTATAACTTCTGTAAAGACACGGCTATACTGACACACCTTGCTTCCAGTTACTAGTAGAGATGATCATCATGTATTTATTTTAAAAAATATATATTTTTCTATATTTTATAGTTTAACATACATTAAATAGTGATATTGGCATCTGTATACTTCAAGAGAAATGCCTTAGGATTTGTACTTATATATCCCAGGATACATTGTATTTTACAAATAGGAATGATTAAAGGTTATTTTTTAATTATTGCATTTTTCTACCATTTTACTTTTCAGTATGTAACTTTAGGGATTATCCCACATTTTTAGGTGGTGAGCATCGATTGGCGGAGGCACCTGATCGTGGTGCCAGGCGGTCCGTCTCAAGAGAAATGTCACTTTTAGTCAAATAATGACAAGTGGTACATTTTACTGTCAGTCATGGAAATCACATACTACTTAGCATACTTTAAAAGAGCACTCCCACCCTAATCACAAATTATATTTGTTACGGGGGTGAGTGCATTTCTTTAGCATCTCTATTTGTTTGAGAGGCATTCCAGCTTTTGACATAGTCAATGAATAGATGTATGCTCAGTAATAAGCATGACTTTATGAAGTAACGGTTATTGTTAAAGGGACACTATAGTACAGCTTAATGTATTTGTTCTGGCAAGTATAGTATGTCCCTGCATGTATGTTCATGTAAACATTGCCTTTTCAGAGAAAAAGTGACTGCCACTGGAGGGGCACCTCCAGTGTAAGTCACTCAGACAGCCACTAGAGATGCTTCCTGGGTCAGTGCTGCTTGGAGACGCTGAACTTTCCCCATAGTGATGCATTGATTCAATTCATCTCTAAGAGGAGATGCTGATTGACCAGTGGAGCATTTGGGTCTGCACCCTGACCCACCTCCTTGGCTGAGATCATCAGATTTGACCCAATGGATTCCTATGGGAAAGCATTGGATTGGCTGAGATAGTCAATTCAGATGATCTCAGCCAAGTTGGTAGGACGTGGGTGGAGCCAGCATTGGTGGACCCATGCGGCGCAAGAATAAAGGTGAGTTTTTGCTATATTTAGGGGAAATGGGGAAGGTTGCCACCTAAATAGTACTTCTAACACTATACGGACAGGGATCCCTGTATCCCTTACCCTATAGTGTTCCTTTAATGCTTTTTGTTTTCAATAAAATAATGATACACAAAAGTCGACCAAAAGAGCAGGTAGGGGGAACTAACTAGCCACATAGAGTAAATAAATATCACCATTAATGTGTTTCTGGGCACACTGTGCATGCTACTTGTACAAAACTATGCCTGCATCTACTGAAACACCAATAATAGTAGATATGGATTATGTCAGGAGTGGTAGCAGGATGCAGTAATAGGTAGGTTTACTTATGTGAAGTTGCCCCTCACGGCCACCACCATCTTCTAACAGATACCTTCTTCATCTGCTAGGTGCCACGACAGTGCTATACTCTGGCAGATGTATGAGAGTACAACACCGAGATCTGTGGGGTATTCCGAGAGACCCATTTGGAGCACATCAGCACGATAATGCCTTAAAGGTAAATAAAAAGATAATACACCACAAAAAAAGTGATCACACATAAAATACTTAGCACAGTATGATGAATACAAGTCTAGTAGAACAATCTACAAAAAGAGAATAAGAAAACACACACTGCTCACTGTAAAAATAAACCATACAGAAAAATAGGTGGAATAAAAATCGCACAGCAGAGAGCCGTATCAGGCTCTACAAGAGAGGCTCCAGGGTGCCCGTACAGGCTACAGGCTACGAGGTAAATAGAGAAGAGATCGATGGTCCAAAGGATAAATTTAAAGTAAAATTAATTGGAACACAGTAAGGGACAAGGATAGTAAGCAGTGCCAACAGGGGCATCAAATACAATAAAATGGATGGCACTGCAAAAAATGAAACAAGTGAATAAATAATATAAATACAAATATAAAAGTCCCAAAGGCACCCCCTGCTGCATTATATACTTCCCCATCCCAGGGATGTATATAATTGTTTGGTTGTATCCTTTCATTTACCTTTATTAATCATTAGAGGTGTATAAGGGGACACACTTAATTTTACACTCCTTCACTTTTGAAAAATATAAATATATAATAAGAAAAAATAAATAAAAACAGGAAAACTATGAGAAAAAAAGGAAATATACTTCATAGTAGTTGGTATAATAAGAGATATGGCAGATATCATATGGTGTAACTAAACCCAACATGCAGACAGCAATATTAATTTGTAAAGAAGTATGTACACAATAGGTGCAATATAATGCATAGAACCAATGAACTTTACAAAAGATGTTATATTCTACCACTAAGACTAAATCTCATAAAATATGACAAGAAAAAATCCTAACTACTTGAATATATTTAAAAATGTATATGTAAAGAATATGGAACAGTTGAAAATAAATCAATAGGATAATATTACAAAAATGGATGGTATGTGATCATTTCATTCAATCCATATGGGGCAACTGTATTTAACTCCAAAATCCAAAAGGTTTCCTTTCTTAATAACAAATTGCCGTGGTCTCCTCCTCTTAAGGGTGGTAAAATGTGGTCAATTACCACAAATTTTAAAGTAGCAAGTGGATGTCCTTTCTCCAAAAAATGCTTCGCCGCGGGCTTGTCCAAATGGCCATCTCGGTAAGCCGTTCTGATATTAGATCTGTGCCCTCGGATACGATCACAGAGGGGAGTAATGGTTTTACTGATATAAAAAAGCCTGCATGGGCAAGAAATTTTATAAATGACGTATGATGTCTTACAAGTGATAGTAAACTTGATATTGTAACGATTGTTTGTATGTGGATGGTGAAATGTCCGAGAAGGGACCATATGGCCACAAGTAACGCAACTTAGACATCTTACACTACCCCTTACTTGGGTGTTTGGTGTCAGTTGGTAACTGGAAACTGGATCAGTTTTAACGAGTAAATCACGTAAATTCTTATTTCTTCTGTGACAAATCATTGGAGGCTCTTTAAAGACTTTAGGTAAGGTGTCGTCCTGAAGATAACATCTTCCAGTTTTGTTTGACAATGTTGGAAATCTGTAAGGATTTATTGTGGTAGGTCATAGGGAATACCATCCTAGAAGTGGAAGAGACCTTCATTGGGGCATCTACATTCTGTGCCCTAGATAGCGCTGTCATCAGAGTATGCCCATCATAGCCATGTTCCCTAAACTTTTGTGTCATGTCTGATATCTGTTGGTCTCTCACATCGTCCTCTGAGTTGTTTTGTATGACTCATCGATATTGTGCATAAGGTATAGATTTAATTAATGCTGGAGGGTGGGAACTATTATGGTGAAGTATCGTATTACGGTCAGTTGGTTTGGAATATAAGCAATATGTCAGCTGATTGTCAACAAATTCCAATTTTAAATCTAAGAAATGTACCAGCTTGGAACTAATATCCGCTGTCATCCTGACTGGGGATGGCAATGAATTCAGATGCTCGACCATATCTTGAGCTTGTGATTCAGTTCCCCTCCAAACAATAAGCAAGTCATCAATGTAGCGAAAGTAGCTACAAATGTGTTGTTGATAAATGGAAATAATATGGTTAATTTCATAAATGTACATGAAAGCATTAGTGTACATGGGCGCCATTGCAGCACCCATGGACGTTCCTTTAAGCTGCATATACCACGTTTGTTCAAAACGAAAATAATTAAACTTTAATGTAAATTCCAATATTTCCAAAACAAACTCATTAGGAGGACCATGATAGGCAGAAGACTGTGACAAAACTTGTCTCATAGCCTCTATACCAACATCATGCGGGATGATGGTATAGAGGCTACTGACATCCATAGTGATAAGAACTGGATGTGGAAAATCAATATTCAAAGACTGTAACTTAGTCAACAAAGAAGGGGTGTCTTTGACACATGTAGGTAAAGCTTCCACTGGGTTCTTAAACAAATTATCCAACCATTGTGCCACTGGCTCCAATACACCACCAACTGCCGAAACGATTGGACGCCCGGGGGGCTTTGAAGCATTCTTATGGATTTTTGGAATTGAATACATAATGGGAGTACGAGGATGAAGTTGAGTAAGGTATAGATACATATCCTGATCAATATAGTTTGCCCTAAGTCCCATACTTAAAATTAAATCCAATTTCTGTTGTATTTTGATAGTTGGATCCTCCGATAGAATTTGGTATGTGTCAGAATCTCCTAGTTGTTGTAGAATGTCATCCGCATACATTTTGTAATCCATAATAACGATGCCACCCCCCTTATCTGCTGAGCGGATAACTATCTTGGGGTCCTTGGCTAAATTGTTGATTAAAAGGCGTTCTTTCCTCGTAATGTTGTGTCATTTATGGTTAAGTTGTTGTATCTCATTTAGAGATTGCTGCTGAGTAGTTGACAAAAAAGTTTTGATGCTCGCTTTGTGTGTTTGGGGATCAAATTTGGATTTAGGTTTAAAGTTGATAGACTTAGGCTGATATTGTTGAGTATTTGAATTATCCTTGTGGAAAAATTCTCGTAACCGTATTGATCTCCCAAACTGGTATAACTCTACATTCCATACTAAATTGTTAGGGAATGCTGTAGGGACAAAGGATAATCCTAAACTCAAGATCTTTAATTCTTGCGGTATTAGCTGTCGTTGAGAGAGGTTGAATACAGGAATCAACGTTTGAGAGGTGGTTTTCCACGGATGATTGGTCTTCCCTTTCCTGCTTCTTCTCGAAATCCTCCTCTTATGTCTCTGCCACGGCTCCTTGTTGTAGTGCCCATAGTGGAAACTCCTAAAAAAGTATTATTATCATCAATAGTGAGTTCCGTATCGGATGCTGACTCACCCGACGTGAAATCCACCGTAGGTATATCTGGGCGTATAATCCTCTTCCTAGGGCGCCTGGGTTTTCGTTGCTGTGTACCCATGAGCCATTTATAAACTTGATGGTCTTTATAGTCTTGGGAAACACGTTCAAATTTTTGTTTTTTGAATTTAACTAACTCATTCTTGTATTTAAGTAATTCTTCCTTGAGTTTATCCTGTACATTTTTGCCCTCTGGAGATAATAAAATGGTTGCATATTCTGTCTCCTTTTCAACAATCTTACGTAGAATGTCATCTAGATCAGATTTGACGTCTTGAATAATAATCAGCATTAAATCCAGTGAAGCTTTATTCAGAACTGAAGTCCAGTCCTTACAAATTTTTGGCTTAGATCTCCCTATTATAGGAATATTCATGATGCGAAAGCCTCTAGGTATTTCTTTGGCTTTGTAATAGTCCGAAAGGAACATACCATGGAGATCTAAATCAATGCGTTTTTATGCAGTTTAAGCAATACAAAATATATGTCTTTGTATGTGACATTAGTAGCAATTTGTTATTAAGAAAGGAAACCTTTTGGATTTTGGAGTTAAATACAGTTGCCCCATATGGATTGAATGAAATGATCACATACCATCCATTTTTGTAATATTATCCTATTGATTTATTTTCAACTGTTACCCATATTCTTTACATATATATATATTTTTTAATATATTCAAGTAGTTAGGATTTTTTCTTGTCATATTTTTATGAGATTTAGTCTTAGTGGTAGAATATAACATCTTTTGTAAAGTTCATTGGTTCTATGCATTATATTGCACCTATTGTGTACATACTTCTTTACAAATTAATATTGCTGTCTGCATGTTGGGTTTAGTTACACCATATGGGTTTAAGATATCTGCCATATCTCTTATAATACCAACTACTATGAAGTATATTTCCTTTTTTTCTCAGAGTTTTCCTGTTTTTATTTATTTTTTCTTATTATATATTTTTCACTGTGGGTTCTCATTAGAATAATACAGGAGAGCTGCTTACTTGCAGCCTATTTTTATTCATCTCTCATGTAAAGTTAGTGATTAATCTTCACTGTATTAAGGTGTGATTTACCCTTTATATACTATTTTTCACTCTTTACTTCTCTGTATTTCTGCAGTTTCAGTTTATATTTATCGGTGTCCATAGCAACCCGTGTATGCGAAGTGTCAGCGATGACGTCATCGCGTTACGCATTACACTTCCGGGTATGCGCAATAGGTTTTGGAGAACGCCGATCAATTAGCTGGAATCACCTGTGGTGAGTTTCTCTTTTTTCTGAGGTTATGTATTCTTGTACATTATGCTGTTCACATTGTTACTGCTTGTTGATCCTGAGGAAAGCCCCGGTCGTGGGCTGAAACGTTGATTTTATGATTTTTCAATAAAGTACCATTTTTCTACAAGACCGTGAGTGCAAGCCAATATTTACTGTTTGTATATATATATATATATATATATATATATATATATATATATATATATATATATATATATATTCAGCTTTGAAGCTGCTTATTTTATAAGTTAAGTACATTTTTATTTTACCTGTATTTTCACCCAACACTTTTGTGTGTGGATTAGTGGACATTTATTTTTGTTTGTTTTTTTACCTCATTTTTTTTTTTTAGGTATGTCTGTATACAATGGAGGAGCTATAGTACATTGGTCGAATTTAGACGAGTGATCTTGTGGCCACGGATAACCCAGTACAAGCAGAGAAGATGGAGAAGAAATGAACTAAAATCATATATTTTCTATGTAAGAACCCTGTAGACATGATTGTGACAGAACAATAGTTTTATTACTGGTCTGTCATCATGTCAGACCTATGTTGTCCCTTGTTTTGCAAAGATGTCAGGTACAATAACCATGTTCCTCTATTGCTTTATGTACAAAGCATAATTTTAAAGGCATCCAGGTAAATTTTCTATTTGTCCACTATAGAGTAGTTACTCATAGAGAATTGCCAGTGGACTGGATAGATAAAATATCATATATGAACCAGACAAAGCCATGCATTATATCCCGCATTGCCGGTGGATACACAACTCAAAGTACCCGTCGTAGTTTTTAGTTTAGCGGTAAGCAAGAGAACCAAACAGATGATAACGTGCCTGAATTGCTACATCTTCCATAGCAGAGACACCAGGGTAATATTATCACAATTATTATAGACATGGTTTTATGAGTGATCATTGGAGAACATGAAGGTCTACCATCTATGGTCTCAACAACCAATGGTATTTCTTTCTCCCTTAAGGATACTTTATATTGTTTAACAAAGGTAGAATCTATGAAATTCAACCAAGAGTCAACCAAGGCTTAAAAATTCTTAATATCAGTAGACTCCTATCAATGCAAGGTAACAGGGAGATACAGTCTAATTAGAGGCAAGTGAGAGAACTCTGATGTCACACTCAAAGCCGGACCCCTGTACGGACTTTGGTGCCAGAGTTTTCCGTACCAACTGGGCACTCTCTACACATATGACCTTTTTTACTTCAGTAAAGGCAGAGCCCCTCCTTTCTCCTATATTGTTGTTTGCCTTGGTTATCTTTACTACACTTAATTGCATGAGTTCTACCTCTGGTACATTAGAGGTATCAAGATTGCTAACTCTGGGCATAACGGCAACAGCAGGGCATCTATTCCTGTTTTCGTATACTGTCTCTCTCTGATTCTATTATTTATATCAATAAGGTAGTCAATAATATCATCTAGTCTCTCAGATAGTTCTCTGGCAGCTACTTCATCCAATATAATGCCTGAAAACCCTTCCATAAGTGCCGAAACAAGTCCATTGTTAGTTCAATCTACCTCAGAAGCCAAAGTACGAAATTGTATGGCATAATCAGCAATGGACCTGGACCCTTGTTTAATCCTCATTAATGCTTTAGCAGCATTTTTAACCCTACCATAAGTTTCAACGGTCCTGTGAAAAGCCCTGAGAAAACCCTAATTATCATTAACCAATGGTCTATTCGACTGCCATAGGGGATTAGTTCACTCACATACCTTGTCAGTTAGCTGATTCATGATCTACCCCTCTCTGGATCTATCTGTGGAAAAGGACCAGGGAGATATCTCAAAGTGAAATTCCACCTGATTAATTCAACTTCTGCAAGTTTTAGAATCCCCTACATACATAGGAGGAGGGGTCAGGTGCACATCAGTGTTCTTATAGTTAGATGCATCCATAACAGGAGAAATAGGTTGAGCAGGTACAGACACTGATCCGCCTCAAAGGAGGCCATCTGCTGTGTTAAACCTGCAGGGTCCATGACCTTATCGTAATGTCACGAGGTATAACACCAACACACAGAGTTTTAGGGTAGCAGTAATAAACTTGACTGAAATAAATGTATTACCAGGCCTTAGCATGGTGGGACTTATGTGATGTAGAGAGGAAGCAAGGTCAAATACAAACCTGGGTCAGGATAACAGAGAGACAGTGAAAATAAGAACTAGCCAATAGCAGCTACATGGTATTTCAATCAAACAGGTAAACCAGACAGGAAAGGGTTACAGATAAACTCAGGGTCATGAACAAATCCAAGGTCAATACCATAAATATCACAATGCCTCAATATGTTTACAAAGTCATGTTGTGCTGTGTTTGATATGTCATTTTATCATTATGTTATTTTACTCTTTCCGGCTCAAGCAGCTGTGGCTTTGACCAAGGAATCATATATAGTGAGGATTCTGTAACATATACATGGTTATTCACTAAAGTGAAAATACAAAGTAAATCAGAGAAAATCTCCATGTCAGCTATGCTTTCAGTTTGGCTACATCTAACTTCTAAATATGAAATTCAGACTTTGGTACATAACCCTGATAATGAATACTTATGCACTACCAGAATTCCTCTGGACAATGTGTAACGAGTTGTTTTGGTATATGAAGGTCCGTTATTCATCCATAGTTCCCACATACATTTCATGTAGCTCCTCTCATTGGGTCTGCTGTTGTAGACATACAAAATAGTAGAAGCTTAGCACTCTCCTTTGTTAGAATATTCAATGTACTTGCTGGGTGCTATCCCCATTCAGTATATAAAAATAATAATCAAGGATGCACTCACAGGACTTAAAGTAATATAATTACATTCACCAAAATAATCGATGTTTCGACCCTGGCGGGTCTTACATTAAATCACATTTCTTTTTATGTGAGTGCATCCTTGAGTGAGTATATATATATATATATATATATATATATATATATATATATATATATAGTCTTGTCATATACAAAGCTGATGCACAGGGAGCTTGACACAGGCACTGCACTTCTTTCCCTTTGACAGCACATGTATTTTGTCCTAACTTCACATCAGGTAACCAGAATACACTAGTTAGTAATTAAACCCTTTTGAAGTGCTTGTCTGAGTTGCCAGAGCAATACATGTTTATCCCAAGCAACATGTGATCAACCAAACCATATTTCAGTGTGACCATCATTCAGATTGTACGGAACCAGCTTTTTATTTTTACTTTTACTATAAAAGAAAAAGGTTGGAAAAAAAAACACTTTATATTTTAAGAAACATATAAAACAGTTGCCATTTTGCCAAATTAGATAACATTTCAAGACATGTTACATCATAATAGTAAGTAATCTGTATATATTACAAAAAAAAATTGCTTGAAAAGAGATTATACAATTATAGAAAGTGTCTTAGATTTATCAAAGTTCATTACACAGAAGTGTTTAAACCCATTCCAAACTGGACAGTCTTTGATGGTACATTTTAATATTTCTCTGTATTTAGCTATAGCTCAGTATTAAAAAAAACAAAAAACAATAGTTTGCATTTTATTGTCTCAATATAAAGAAGTGCTTGAGCAGCCAAACAATGCCGAGGGTTTGTTAATCCCTTTACTATAAACTTATTGTAAACATGAGTGACAGACATTTACTGTCATATACAAACCAGTGTACCCTCTAGGACAAGTGTGCCCAAAAGGTAGATCCCCAATTCCCCATATGGTGTAGAACTACATCTCCCATGATACATTGCATGCCTTTAGTATTACAAACCATCATGAAAGCTGTAGTTTTAAAGAATCTGGAGATCTACCTTGTGGGCGCCCCTGCTCTAAGACCACATTTATGTGTGGCCCATTGTTACAACAGCTAAGGAACAAGTCAAACACTGCACATATTTGAAAAAGGCTCTTAACCATTCTTAAACGTTTCAGTGCTGGGCTGCACAAATCCTGTTCACCAGAAGCCTTGCTTACATCCACATGTATGTCTTTCTTGATCCCATGTGAAGCTAACAACTACAGCCCCATAAAATTTAATTAATAGCCAGGAAAAAAATTATGAAATGTTGAAAGAAACGTCTAACAAATGCAACAGCAAGCATCAGAAAGCCAAACATTTACAGGGTTATTCACAAAAGTGAGAATTCTATGTGAATTTCAAGTCTAAGGTCAAAATAGCTGAAGTTTAAATTTAAATTCTCTAAGTCATGCTATGCTTTCAGTTTGGCTGCTGTGACATTAAAGGGACATGCATCACTTTGAGACAACTGTCTCATTCAAAAGCAGGTACAAATATATTATATATATAATTTTTTTTTTTTTATATTTACCTGCTTCTTCTTTATGCTTTCCACACCCACTGCACTAACCAGTTCAATCCGTTTCCTATCCCGAGGAATGTTGGAAAAGTACATTGACCATGCCTGACAGATGCAGACAGATGTGCGCAGTTGGAAGATCTCTTCACCTTGCAACATCGTGCAAGAAAAAGAAAGGGAGTCTGATCATTCTCCTTTTTCTGCACAATGATGCCCTGCTTCTGTCATTAGCGGGATGACCTGAAACTGAGGTGAGTAGGTAAGAGGTATGGAGGGAGGGAGGGGGGGGGGGGGGGGGAAGAGACTGAAGAAACTCTTCTATTTTAGAAAAGTGCGCTATACCGCAATCTGACCAAGTTTATAGTACTTTTATAAATGCTAATCACATACTTTTCAAAAATGTTCTTGCTTTATTTTGGTTTGTACATTTATTTGAAAGTGTTTGCTTGCTGGTTAAATATATAATTGTCAAGTGATGCATGCCCCTTTACGTTTTAAAGTCACTTAGAATTCACATGGAATTCTACTTTATTAAATAACTCTGATAATGTCAAAGTGTTATCGTAGAAATATGAGTGTGGTTTTCTGTTATTCATAAGCAAAAATCTTAATGTATGCTGTATTTGAAAGTAACGGTTTCAAATTATTTTCCAAAACACAACACTCATATTATAATAATTGTTCTGCCTTGAACACTGTTCGGATATGGTCCAAATATTAAGCATTTAAAAACAAGGAACTTAAACCCGCTCTTTTCAAATGTTAAACCTAGGGTGAGGCTTCTTTCTTCACACCTTCAGGATAAAGAGTCATGCAAATCATGTGATTTGGTAACAGCCCTGGTACATCATATGTCATGAAGGATTTAAGTGTTAACTGCTGGGTTGCACAAACATATTATATTAGAAGGAACACTGCTCTTGGAAGCTTTCCCCTGTAAAGCACTTAGTAATGAAGGGTTTAACCCCTTAAGGACACATGACATGTGTGACATGTCATGATTCCCTTTTATTCCAGAAGTTTGGTGCTTAAGGGGTTAAATAAGGATTATATAACTGCATAATAATTGTGCGATAATTAAATTTCTTGTTTTTTATAATATTGGAAAATACATTTACTCAATTTTAACAAACAGTTTGCAATTTTAGTTCTCCCACACAGCTTTTTTTTTTTATCTCAGTTTAAATACAATAATTTGTTATTTCTTTTTTTTTTTGTAGAAGAAAACCACAATTGATGCCTTATATAATTTTCTGCATAATATGCGTAGACATGTTGTTGTTCTCTGAACTGATTGAAATGTGTGCCGTTGACAGTCGCAGATGTTTAAATACTGTGGCGATTAACGGGTGCCAAACCATACAGTACTAAATACGTTGAATTTGGCGAGTCTTGCTGGATGGTGTCCCAATTTATATAACAGAAAAACAATATGAAAAACTTTAATGGATATTTTGAAATACTCTTGACTTTCCACTGGCACTTCTGAATAATTACTGTCTCTGTTATTGACTTCTTTTAAGAGGCAACTTGAAATTTTTTTCTCGAGTTGTGTGGATTCCTCTGAATTGATTTGGGTGGATACTGTGAACCTTAAAAAGTGAAAATATACCATGAAGTGATGCAATATGTTTTACAAACATTTCAAATCTAATCATTTTTTGACAGCAGTTTACACTTGCAAGGGGAGCACTCACTTTCCAGCTATTTTTATATCATGTTTACTTATCCTTTTATTTAAGTGGTTACCCCAAGCATCAGTGATGGCCTGTCCATAGGGACACTTATGGCAGTAGTTTAGAAACACTAAGATTCTATTTTAAGAGGGAGGTGGGCGAACTAAAAAATATGGGGAAAAATAGATCAACATATTCCACCCATTGCCTATGTGTGTGTCAAAATAAAATGAAAAAAATCTGTGCAGCTTAAAGTAACACTATAGCATTAGCAAAACAAATACGTATTCCTAATGCTATAGTGCCTTAGTAACCCCTTATGAGACCAGTCCCCTGTTGCAAGGGTTAAAAACATTAATTTACTTACCTTTTCTCCTCCGCAGTGCAGGTGTCCGGCATTCCACTCCTCTTTGGCCGAGATCATTGAGATCGGTGGTCTAAGTCAATCTAATACTTTCCCATTGGAAAGAATTTGGAGGCTGGTGCTCGTGTGTGGCAAAATGTGCCAATCGGATGTTTTCCCAGAGATAGTATGAGAGAAAATTTGATGGAATAATCTATAGTGACTATCAGTGTTAAAATGGGGGGACATGGCACCCAGACCACTTCATTACGATGATGTGGCATGGGAGCCTATAGTGTTCCTTTAACTCTGTAATAGGTTCTAGTTCTGCAGGCCGACCTTCGTTTGTAACTCAATCAGATTCCTTGAGAGCAATTATGTATATCAAAATATGGGACAGAATTAAGTCTGTCCTGTTATAGCAGGTTTTGCCTAGTCTCCTTTAAGAAGGAAATTCAGAGCTTTACCGTTGGGTTGCTATTTGGGCAGCAGAGCCAGTTGCCCATGAGTGTAGGCATGCTAGTGGCCTCTCTATTCAGGAGCCATCATTGGCTTTACTAAGAAACACAGTACATACAGAGATAGACAATTGTGTTGCTGGAGGTGTCATGCCTTTTATACAAGGAACGGACATTAGTCAGAACTATAGTTCCTGGATGGCTAATGTCTCCATGCTTGCATGCTTGTTTTTAGTTGTAGTAACTATTTAACCCTTTATGATGTATTTGTAAGGTGTGAAAAATAAACTTAAATGTAGAACCCCGCATCTCTAGCTTAGTTCCTTCTCAATCGTTGTTATAAGGCCTGTCCTTTGCACCTGGCTGTCAGTACAGAGAATGAATAGAGAGAAGAGGAGAAATTAAATAAGGTTTCTATTTCTCCTCTACATTTGCAACGTTTTACTTGGTCTTGCCTTGTCTGAACTGTTTTTGATGGACTGAACACATGGAGATGCATCTGATCTTCAAAACACAGTTGAAACACAGTTGATCAATCAAACAAACGTGACCATTGCAAATGCTTTATTTAAAATAAAAGTAGGTATTATTTTCATACTTGTTAGGAAAGTCTGTCCAGTCCATGTATTGTTGGCAAATTCCAGTGGGGTAAAAGACCTTCTGTGCAATGCTTCTGACTGAAATATGACAAAACAATGTTTTTCAGGAAACCATATGGACTGCTTTTTATATTGATTGACACATACTGCACTCTGTACTGTACAACCTTGTTTAGGCCGTGTAAATATAACTCACCCTGAAAGTATGAGTAGTGCTGGGTCTAGAAAATTGTTCTCCAGCTATAGTTCTCTCTCTCAGAGGTCGTCGTCCTGTTGTGTCAGGAACTGCGCTTGCTACCCGGCTGTGAATGTATCGCCCTCTGTTCTGTGATAAAAAAATATTGCGACATTATTATACAGTTGTCTGATCCTTGTACCAGTCCATTGGAATGCCCAGTGTGACTGCATGCATTCAGGTTATTTGTGTGTATATCTTATCATTCTACCAGCAGAATGATTATACCATTCTTCCTGACTGTCTCTAGTGCTGGTAGCACTGCTTCGTGACATTATTCTCAAGCCTCTGCTTTCTGTTAATATGTTATATAAAGCTGCATACTTCCCAGTTCTGATGTCATGTGTCTGGCTCCTGGTCTAGCACCCTGGTGAATAGCATGCTGTTTAATCATTTTGCTTAATGGCATTGTTTACAATTCTGTACTCCATGTCTCTGAACTTAAACTGCCAAAATTGACTCCTTATGAAACATTTGACACCCCCATTTCACTCTTCTGGTTATTCTCATACATGTGGGTCCCCTATTGCCAGGAAAAGTTCTAATGTTAGGGCACGGCGGCACCAACTTGCTAAGCCACCTAAACCTTGACCGCTCTGGGAGCTGAAAATTATTAAATCTGAAAACAACCTTTTTAATAAAAAAGTAAAGTAATACATACAATTTGATTGAAACATATCACTTCAAACAACATTTCCTTGTAAGAGGACAATCCTTGATGTTGTTAAGTTTGTAATGACAATAGAAGGTTATGTGTAAGGATATGCCTTTAATGATCCAAAAAGGATGAGTTGTGTTTATGGCACAAACTATGGCATGTTTAATTGCGTAGGTTCTATTTCCACGTAAAACAGTGATTAATAGACACACTGTTTCTCTGTATCTTATTTATAAACTATATCCATATCTATGTCGCTCTTGACATCATAGGGGTTGTTACATGTAGTATTTTATCATTCATGTATAGTGGCTACATAAATGTTAACGACTGTCAATATTTGCAAGCATTATTATTATTCTAGTAAAGCTACATCTGTTGTATTGAAAAATACAGATTTTTCATTCTTGATTGATTTAATTAAAAAAAACCTTACAGCTGAATGTCGTGATCCAGGTACTGACAGATGATGCTCAACACTTTCAGAATTTATAGGTGGCAATTTATTTCTGTTTGTTTGAATGGATGGAGAGGACAATCGATCTAGACCAGTGTATCTAAAAAGTGAATTGACAATATATTAAAAAGCATCAAATAAATAAGCATATAACACAAAGGAATCATGTATACAAAATGTTATTAACATGTGTCAATGAATTGTATTGTCATTGTATTCACGCAAGTCATCTCTGCAAGTTATGAGATATATGGTATATTGTGTGGATATACTGCTTCACAGAAATTTATATTCATTTTGCACTCTTTTTGTTATGCACTTTGATGTTTGCACATTGACATTGAGGAACTTTATTAAAGAATGTTATTTATATTTTGTTGCATGGTTACTTTAGAATTCTGTCTGTTTCTTCAAGGTTTATTATCCATATCTGTAATCATCTTTGTTGTATTAACGTATTGTTTCTTGTACATATTAATTCTAGCATATGAACTACAATGCTCTATTTAGTGTTAAAGGCATTGTGGTACTCTATGTTGCTATAATGGTATTGTGGCTTAGGAGATGGTACTATTTGCATCTTTTCACATATTAATCTGTATCTATTTCCTACTGTTACTCCATATTCTTCCTCATTTTCTGATGCTTTTAAAGTACTTTGACTCCTAATAAAATGTAATAAAAAAAGGAATAATGTCTTTTTTTTTTCAATGTACATGCAGGAGGGAACAATGCTTTCAAATTATATTTTTTCTTAATTTTCCCTATAGCAGTAATTATACATGTAAATTCCACAGTACAGACAGTTTCTTCTCTTGTTTGTATTAATACATTTTCAATAATAACACAATAATAATAATAATAAAATTACTAAGTGCAATAATAGGGGAATACTTGTAACTAATATTACATTTATTTATTTTTTTTTTCCGTAATAATTGTATTTGTTCTACATTCTTTCTCTTTATTTGATTATTACTTTACAATTTAAAAAATCTCAGACTGAAAATAAACGAGAAAGATGGAAATTGCATATGAACACAAACATGGTAAAAATTACTTTGGTCCTTAAGTGAATTAAAAATTAAGCGTCATCCTTAAGGGATTAAAGGAACACTCCACTATCCAACAACTCTCTCCCGCTGCCTACCCCCCTCCCCCTTCTGCTCCCCCCCCAAAAAAAACAAGACAAAAAGACAACTTGTTGATTAGATATACACAGATGAAAACATGTATGCATTTAAAATTGCATTTCTGAACTGGGGTATATCTAAAAAAACAGCTTGTAAAGTTGTAGATCTTGTCTGATGTCTTTGCAAGCCCTCCACTTCTAACCCTGCCCAGGCTTTCTGAGGCTGTCCAATCACAGACTTTCCACGGCAGCTCAATAGGAAGTCTTTGGAAGGCAGGCGCTCTGGGCAAGTGCTGCCTCTTGAGTTCAGCTGCCTTTGAAAAGACCTGATATTTATTACTTGACATAGGCAAAAATGTTTCATTCAAATGATGCTATTATTTCAACATTTACTCACTGATTAATTTTGGTTCTAATAATAAAATAAAGACCTTTATTATTCTACTAAATTGCACAAAAGATGAAATCATCATTCTCTTGTGAAATGTCAGCAGTTATATATCCAAGTCCTTTCAGAGATCAAAGAGTGTCCTGTGACAGTGAGTAATTTTTCCTGGCATCATTTCAATTACACTTGCTGTGTTTTCTGTGAATGTCAATTATTACTGAAGAGTATAAGGGTCACATTCGGGAACTTGACCAATATTTTTTGATAACACAAGGCATTCATTTATTTCTTTGTTTTTGTTTATTTACTATTTTTGTCTTTTTTAACCAGACATTTCAAGAGGGATGCTATAGTGCCAGGAATACAGTTTTGTTTAATATACTCTAGCTCCCTTTGCCTCTCCCTCCCCCGGTGATATAAATATAGATATAAAAGGGCTAAAAATCCTTTAATTACTTACCTGATCCCATAGCCGATGTCCCTCGGCACTGGGTCGTGCTTTACCCCTCTGACATTATTGACTAGGGGGCGATAACGCGCATGCACAGTGAGTGCCCCATGCACATTAGGTGCTCCCCATAGGAAATAATGCAATCAATGCTTTAATATGAGGAAATAACTAATGCTGGATGTGCTCATGCAGAGCTTGAGGACGTCCAGTGTCAGTTAGCGGACCAAGTCTGTTAACATTCAGGAAGCGCCTCCAGTGGCTGTCTGCAGTGCACACATTTTGGGATGAGAGAGGTGTGAGCCTCTATCACCTCCCAACCTGCTTAAGTCTAACTGCAAGATGTTTTCAAAATCAAAAGCCACACTGTTCATTAAAGGTATGTTAAAAAGGTTTTTTTACATACCTTACATACACTGATCTCTCTTCTACATCCAAGGTTACAGGTCAGCCCTTGGGTCCTCCAATCACAGGCTTCTCATGTGATTGGACCGTTTTGCCTGCTCAGAGCATTCACTCTGACTTGAAGAGGGGAAAGGGTTGGGAGTAGGAAGGCAGAGAGGGTTTTTTGGCAGGAGGGATTTTTGTTAAAAAAATAAATAAATAGCTGTAACAGAGGGAGGTGGAAGGACCGCACACAGGGAGGAAGGGGTGAGCAAAAGGGAGCATATCTGCAAGGGGATAGTATACTTATGTCTGTGAACATTGACAGCAGATTTAAAATATGCACATAATTGACATTAGGCATGCAGGAACAGAGCTCCTGTCTGCCAAAGTCACATGTGCCATGGGTGTAACAAGCCCCAGGCACAAAAGGTTATATGTCTCTGGATGTAAGCACTCTCATGAATATCCCATGCCCATACCTTACTGAGGAATATTTCCCCTTACAAGATTGTGATTGACTTCTTATACAAGGTTTTATTTGGACTTTTTGCTGTATTTATCAGGCATAGACTCTTTTGGACTTACTTTTTGGACTCCTGATTATTATTCGTTATCTATATTTGACCTGCTTTTGTTTTTTTTTATCTTATATGTATTCTGTCTTATGTAGTGTCTTGTATAGTTTATAATCAGGTTTTTTTCACCTGTGGCGCCGCCTCCCCCTCCACCTTTTTTTTTTGCTTTGTCTACTCTATAGGGCCTGTGAGGGAGCCCTATTTTTCAGGTGTGCTGCCTTATATTTATCTCTGTAAGGTCTAGTATATTAGTGCTGATCCTTTGTACATATTTTTAATGTCTCTGGATGTGTAGTGTTTCAAGCAGACTCCTACCACCTTCACCTCTTAATCACTGAATTGATTGTGGTGGTTGCAGTAACTAACATCAATATATGCTTTTAGTCATATATTTATGACTTGCTTGGTCATATGAACCCATGGGTTGTTTTATGTTTCACTCTATTTTAGATGGTAAGCAAACTTCCTCTTCCCTTTCTCCAAAATATTTTGCTTCTGATTTCTGAGTCAACAGCTGATCAAAATCTCATGAGATAGAAAGGCCTGCTTCCTTCCCTAAAGGGGGTCTTGACCTTCATTACTAAAATATTGCCCTGCTCTGTCTAGACTGAACAGGGTTGTAATGCCAATTGCTAAATCCTTAACTGTCAGTGAAATTTGAACCACTGAGTAAAACATTGAAAATCTCTTATAACTTTAACCTTTTTTTTTTTTTTTTTTATGAGATGCTCTGTTTTCTTTTATATGTATTTTAAACGAACACTATAGCTGTATTTGTTACACTAAACCTGTATTCATAACACTACAGTGCAAAAATGTTAAAGTCGTTTAAGATATATCGGTTTTTCAGTGAAATCCTCAATATAAGGATTTACTAACCTTTTCTCCAGCACTTAGACTCCCTCTGTACTGCAGACCACTCTGCCTCCAGCGACTTCAACTGGCTCTCGAGCTGATGTTCAATCCAATGCAATTCATAAAGTACCATTGGAAACCAATGTGCATCTTTACCTTTTTCAAGACAGTTTGGTGAATTGGGACTCACTGAGTGGCAGCTAAACGCTCTCAGCCAATCAGAAGTGCCCCTGCCCATCGGCATGCTTCCTGAAACTAAGAGTTGAAATCGGTGCTCAGCCAACTTTGGGGTTAAACTATTAGATGAAGTTGGTATGATGCCTGGAGTGCCTTTTTAAGCAAGCGTGGGTGGTCCCCTTAAATAGGGTATAGAATCGCAGCGCAATCATCTTGACAAAGCCTGATTTTACAGACAAAACATGGTTGTGTAGTGCTTGCACAGGTTCTAAGGGCTTGATCAGATAAAGATTAGCTGAAATTGCATCTTTTATCTCCAGACACAGGGACTGTACAGTGGAGAGTGGTAACAGGCATTTGGCACATATCATGAAAACTGTTATCCTGCGAGTTTAGGAATAAGTCGCACATTTCTTTTGTGTAAAGATTTTAATTAGCGTTTTTATACTTGCTTAGTAAATTTACCGTATTACACTATGCACTGCTTTTCTTTACTTAAGGTGACTCTTTGTTTCATATTGGAGTGGATACAAATGTACACACAGCCAGATACAATGTTGCATCTGTTTATTGGAGACAGAACACTTCAAGAGCCTGTGTCAAAGGATTGGCAAATTGAAATGTTTTTATGTAGTGGCTGATCCAATTATTGGTGCAATTTTAGATTTGTTGGATCAACATTTGTAGTAGAATATTTATTTAGTGCTGACATTTTTTAATTAATTTTTTTATTTTATGTTTGGATTGTTGGGATAATCATCTTATATTTCAGGTGCTTGATTGATTTTTACATAGTTTTTGCCCTTGTGTTTATATCTCATAATATTAAAAAAGAAAAAAAAACCTGGGAAGTAACCATTCACATTTAAAAGAGACTGATTAAAAAAATGTTTAACACAGGATATAGGTGATGTACAACAGTTTTTTTTATGGTTAATTTTCAGAGAAGTGAAGGGTAGCCTTTGAGCACATAAGAAAATGCACATGACAAACCATGTCAGTAGAATCACATCAAATATACAATTTCATGCAGCCAAGCAAGTGTGATGCATTTTAACATACTCACAGTTTTGTGCCCCTGAGAACTTCATCACTGTAAACATTGGGTGTTTTAGATCGTAGAGGTTCCAAAGCAAGAGAAGGCAGTCTACGCTGTGTTGGTGTTTTCCTTGAAGGAGTTTGCAGTATTCGAGAGGACGGAAGGATACTGTTCTCACTCAGCCGGCCTAGTCGGTTCCGTGCCGAGGTTAGTACACTAGACACAGCATTGAAGGTTTTATCTTCTTGCTCACTACTGAAAGAAGAAAAAAATAAGTTAAACAGAATCAATTATGTACCCATAATAGGTGTTATAGTTCATTATTAATCAGTGCACTAGTGAACTTCATTGATCCATAAACACTATACATGATGAGCGCTCAATTTTAGGATTTTTTGTATGATTGGGTATATGTAATGGTCATATGCCCAAATATCAATATTTCATAACTGAGTCTTCAGAGAACCCAACCTATTAGGTCATTCCTGCCTCCTCTGGAATACATCTTCCATGTTAAAAATATATCTTCCATATTTAAATAGCTTTAAAAATACATCTTCCATATTAGCACAAAAGAGCATGGCTAACTGTTTTTCTTTTGCAGGTCTGAGATCAGCCAAAATGACAGTCAGGCAAACACAGATGTTCCATCGCGAACTATGAGCTTCATAAAAGGGGCTTTATGGTTCTGTTATGCAGACCTCAGATCAGCCACACTGGCAAGCAAGCAAACATGCTGCTGCAGGAACTTTAAGGGGACCCACCTAGAAAATATATTGCTGTAAGACTGAAGAAAATGGAAAACATAGGACGGAGCATCCAAGGTCACATCTTCACACCCTAGGGTGATATAGGTGAGCACAATGAGAAAGAATATGGCACTTGGATATATCTCATATGGAGGTCAAGCCTAGACATCTGCTGTGGGAGCCACTCAAAGGAAGAGAGCTCTGCATGTTGCCTGTACAGTCAAACCCACTAGGGGAACATTGCCAACCCCATGCACTCCTCAGTCAACCGCCTGAACCACACAGAACTTATCAGGGGGACCAGGTGTCCCATATAAGTAAACACATCCTCTAAGTCAAGCTTGTTAGATATACAAAAATATTCTCACTTTAGTCAGAGCTTCAGTGATCCACCTTCCTTCATGAGACGCAGAAACAGAACTAGGAATTCTAGAAGTGGAGCTAGAGAGGGTAAAGCATGCTAAAGCATTGCATATTGGGTATTCCTCCCCCTCCATCCCCAAGGTTGGAAGATACCTTATAGCCCATGTGATAACTAGCTGGTACTCTGCATCCAAAGAAGGAAAAATTTCCACCCTCAACCTAATTTTCCAACAGGCCTATTTTGGCCTCAGTTTGTCAGTACTATTTGACATATAATTCTACATAAATTAAAGTATTCAGAAATAAGAAGTGTCCCCATACTTGTTCTGTGCAGCTGTACATTCCACACACCTGTATTTATGTTTCAATTTCCTCTTTTCCCTCTCTCTGCTAAAGACTTGTTTGGTTTCTCTCTCTCACTTCTAATCTCATTTGAACTTTCTACTCATGTTGACTCTTTTCAATTTTTTTAAATATCGTGTTTAGATTTTTGTGCATTGGGAGCTCATAGCGAGAGCTGTTAGCAGATCTTACTTATTTTCCATTTACAGTGTGTTAGTTGATGAGTGCTGTAGTGTGTCTCTACTCATTCTCCCCAACAGTAATGTCTCCTCTCTTTCTATCTCTCTCTGTCTACCCCTCTTTCTGTCTCCATCTAATGATCTAGATACTGGGAGACAACACAAATATCGAGGCATCACAAATTGCAATATGCCGTGATAGCTTAGCTGAAGCATAAGCTTGTCTAAGTCAAGATGCTGCAGCTGAGATTCTAAGATTGCAATGTTTTTCAACTATGTCCTTCTGTCCTCTGTTGTTTTCCTTTTATTTTTTGTCAATCTTTCTTTTATTGAGGCAGGAGTTCAATGGGGTACAGAATAAAGAAGAGGGGATGCATGGTATTTGTACAGGATGGGATCACGTTAACACAGCAGTACATCTCCCACGAATGGCAGCCTCATTTTATATTAAGCAAGCTTTCCAGAAAATTAATAACACGTATAATAGTATTTGTTGCTAATCTATAGGTTTAAAGTACAAGCCATGAATCATTGAGTTATACAGACTTAGGGAATATACAACACTAGGTTATTGGCTAAGTAGTGTTTAAATGTTAGACAGGCTGAAGCGTTGCATCTTGGTTACCGAAAGGCGCATAGTATTGATAATAAAACATAAAAAGTACCATTGAATTGCTAAGGCAAGCTGGCAATGTAGTATACATCTATCTGGTAGGCGGCGTTCGTAGATCAGCTAGGGCACGTTGACTAGCCTGTCAATCTAAGAAAAGGTCTGTCTAGTGGCATATGCTAGATCGTTGTTAATCTATGTACTCAAGACAGGAAATATGTCCACAGTGAAGGCTAAGCTTTTCTCCAAGAGTGTTATACATGCTAAACCAGCTAATCGGGTCAATATACGTAGCACTATACATGCTAAGGCTGGCCTGAGGGGACTGGGTGGTGTTTTATTGGGATCTATGTAAGGCTTCCTGATGGTGCCTTGTTTTCCTTTATTTACCTTATCAAAATCCCAATATCTGTAATATAACTTCCTCAACAGAAATGCATTGCCCATACCTGCAATATGAATATGGAATAGTATATTTAACTTTCTTCTGCTTCCTATTTTATCCCAACAAATATTGTATTGCAAAACGTAAGAAGATTCAGTCCTTTATTAATATGACATTAGGATGTCTGTTTTCTCTATAATTTTGATTAGACTGCTAAGAGACATCCACGATCTCACCAAACGTTCTGTTTCTGAAACTATAACTACAAGCTATAGAAGAGCCAGCATGGCAAGGCGCCTATTACTCTCTCTATTTATAAATGAAATACCTACGATATTTACCTGTTCAACTGTACACAGATGAAATCATTATCTACAGTAAGATACAAACATATTGTATGAGGCCTGCCAAATGCCTTTCTTGACTGGTTTATGATTATTTTAGAATATTATTTTATTTTAGAATAGACGTGCCAGTACTGAACAATTCATTTGAAATGTATTTCAGATAAGTAAATGTATAATTGTACATGCAAGTGAAACAAGTAAAAAAAAAAAGAAAAAATACAAAAACTGTATGAATAGCCCACTGACAACAGTAATGCCTAATTCCCCAGTATATAGAGGACTCCTGTATTGATCCACAATTGGTATGTTCATATGTTGCTAAAGTTAATATTGGCTGATACTTACAGTGCCTTCTCAGTCGATCCACCAGTTCGATGCTGTAGAGGTTTAGCTTGAATGGTCATAACTCCATTTAAATCACTGTGGAAATTACGACTGGCCTGCAACAAATGCCAGTGAATATATATGAGTGTAATATAAATATAGACAGACAGACTTCCTATATACAATTATTCAATACACAAGTTGTAAAGAAAAAAATAATATACAATATACAAGTTTTAAAGAAAAATTAAAACAAATCACATGATCAATTTAATCAACAGTAACAGCATACAATGCAACAATAACAAAATAACTAAGCTAAAAGAGATGTAGCCACATTTACCACAAGCACTGCTTAAAGGAACACTCCATGCACCATAACCACGTCAGTGCCATACTTAAGGATAAAGTACAGTAGTGGGATATAGTTGTAACAGAGATGCTAAAAGGTAGGAACCAAATGAAACTCTTCATGCATCTGAGCCTCTTGAAGGGGGAACACTGGGTACTCCACACACCATAACCATTACTGTGCACTTGAGCAACCTAGTCGTACCTGAGATGTGAAAAGGTAGGAGCCAAAGGACATTCTTCGAACATCTGAGCCTCTTGATGGAGGTACACTGGATACATCTGAAATTATTCGTGGAACTGGAATCTGAAGATATTTAATCCCAGCTGACTGAATCTTCGCTACTTGTTTTATGTCTTCTGAAGGAAAGCAAAAAACACATATACTATATAAACCAAACATAAACTAAAAAAAGCAATTATGTAGAGTCCACACATAAAATATATATAAAATATTTGTTTTAGATGGAAGTCCTTCACAAGCCTCAACAGTCCTAAATGTGTAATGACTCTTTATTCAAAATCTGTTATGAATTACTGTTTTCTTACCTGTACATAGCAAAAGCTACATGATGCCAACAAATGCCACCATGATAGATACACTAAGTAAAGTGGACATCAACAGTATGGATGTAAGGAACGGAGATCTCCTCATATGCCATGCTAAGGCTTTAGAATGGAACAACCTAAACAGCTTTCAGTATCTTACATAGCAATGTGACTATAATGAAGGCTGTAATTACATGTATATTGATCTATGGGATACACAACCTAATTAAAAATATATCCATCTAGGCATATTCCAGATACATACCAGACGCAGTTTCCCATGATCTCAAAATGAGTTCCTCCATTGACTTCACAATGTTTCTCCAGACATCATCAAACACTTCCGCACCCACAGTGTCTTTGATACAGGCATTAGGAGAAACAGGAGGAATGCCACGTTTATTCCTCTTTCGGTGAAGCTGAGCTTTCGTTTGATCCAAACCCTCATCATCACTAATGATCAAAGCAGATTTATCTTTTTACCACCCCAAACAAAATTAATTTGAATAACATCATTAAAATACAGACAGAAACATAGAGATTTATTCTGAAGTCTAAACTTTGAATTGCGGTGAGTTTATATCAAAGTTCGAAAAATTCCAACTCACAAGACTAGTTATATAGGATAATGGCATATGTTGCACTCAAAATGAAGCAAATTAGATAAGCTCGTGACTCTTTGGAAAGTCATTAAGCTTTTGTCCATTTTCATCATATGTCTCTCACAAATTATTTTAACGATAAATAACATCAGCCGCATAGACTGGGAGGGAAGAAACCTATTGGTGCATGCAGACATATGTATTACGTGCCACCACAAATGCACATGTACCATTTTATAAATTGTAAATATTGTATGAAATGTTACTGTAAGAGTATCCATGTATGTTAATGCATATACATGTGTAGTGATATAAAGATGCAGAATGCAGATACATATATAGTGATATAAATAGAGTTAATTCACCTATAGTATATTATGATTGACACATTTAGAATAATAATGTATAGCAAAATGTTTTATTTACTGTTCTCGGCTGTCGTAAGCTAGGTACTCCTCTATACTGCCATCAACATCATAGATCTCCTCCTCGAGAAATGAATATACAGATGAGTCCGATGTCAAGGAACTTCCACTATAAGTAGCCTCTTTTTGCAAAGGGGATGCAGTAGGAGATAGCTTTGATCCTGAAATGCAAAGTCTAAAAGAAAAGCAAAGAAAGAAAGATATTGAGAATTATGTCATTTTAAGATTGGTCTTGGCATGGATATTACCTACGTTCTATGTGAGTACAATATATTATTCTATGCACTGTGAAAGGTGTTGTTTGTGAGGGTGTTTATATTTCTGCTAATTTCTTCAGAGCAGCATATGACTTTTAATCCCAGGGGGAGTATGTGTTGTAAGAAACATAAATTAATGTTTAAATATGGGCCCCTGGGGTGGAGCATTAGGGTGGGCTGGTGTTCCACTCCTCAGTTTATATACAAACTGTGAGAAATAAGGTCCAGGCCAGGGTTTTGGACGGTCTCCCACCCATTGCTCATTACAGGTAATTAGCTGCAGAAGGGAAAATAAAACACTCTCTGGTAGACAGGTAGGAGAGACTTATTTCTCCTTTGAGGGCTGGAAGCAGCAGGCTGACTTGTGACTGAGCAGTGGAGTGCAGAGAGTTGTCAAGAAACACGGTTGGTCAAACCTGTATTTTGTTTAAGTTTAACCCTTGATAAATGGGGATCTGAATGTTAGTAAGAGCTCAGACAAGCTAGGATTTTGTTTGCAGGGATTTCTGTTATGTTGTTTCTTTTGTATTGCTGCTGTCTTCTAAGCTGATGTCAATAATAAAGTACCTTAATTTATGTTAATTTAAAAGAGCCAATCCATCAGCAGAGTTGGTGCAGCTGATTTGGGAGGAGGTGACCACAGAGTTGGGCAAAACAAGCATGGCATTCAGCAATGATGACTCAGTTTGATAAGGATGTGCGGTGGAGGCTGGACTTGTACGACCCTCATCCTTCTGTGGAGACCATCCAGAGAACAAAGGCTGCAAGCGAAGGTGGACCACTAGATTCAGATGTTGGGGGTCTTTGCTCCCCAGCCAAGGCATCCATCAACAGTGACTCAGAGTTTAAGGAGATGAAGATGCAACTGGCCTTCTATGGGCCCAATCCCTCAGAGGAGATCATACAGCACACTATGGCTGAGGTGACTGCTTGCCTGCATGCACAGGCAGAATGGGTACACATTGGGGATCTGACCTCCAGAGTAGTGGATCACAACCCAGGGACAAGAGGCAGTTGGCCTCCCTCCCCAGCAGCAGCTGACAACGTGAGCAGAAGTAGAGTCAGTTGGACTCCCTCCCCAGCGGCAGAGGATCACTGGCCTCTGCCCTCAACTTGCAGTGATTCCAGGAGTTGAGTGTGGGAGGACAGTCTTCTAGTGACGTCAGAGCTTGGGGAGAACACCACTCTGCCAGCTAAAGCGCTGGCATCATGAGTGAGGGCCATGAATAAAATAGGGTAAAATTATAGGGTCTAGGAGAAAGAAACTGAGGGAATATCATAAGGGAACACATTTGATGAATAATACTGTGATGGGAGGACACAGAGTACTATAAACTACAAGTGAAGTGGAAGAGGGATATCAGCTTTGGAAAGAAGCAAAGTGAATCATGAACTGGGGGATGAGGAAAGTTTAATTTTATATTTTAATGAGTATAGTAAGTGTGGTGCATATGCTTTACTTTGGAAGGTTGACTTTTGGTTTGTGTTTGTGCAGTATTGCATTCTTGGACCCAGGCAGCACAATGGTCTGGGCCAGTCCATATACGACTTACTGTCCCGGGTCCCGGCTTGTCTCTGTCAAGCTCGCTAAGGAATCTGTGTACACGGAGCTGGAAGTCCTACTTTGAAAGTGTTGGAAGCCTTCATCCTTAGGAAAGATAAGTTGCGTTCCTAGTATTCTGAAAGACACATGTATGAAGCAAAGAAAACATTCATATATTGAGTAATATGCTTATTTTGTGACTGAAACCCAAATACCATGTTTTAATATATCCATATATGAGTATGAAGCCAGCAATAAATATATGGCATTCACTGTTCATCATTTTCACTTCAATTTTTATATATATATTATACTAATACTTAATATTTAATACGTAATACAAATAATACTAATTAGAATTGGAGTGTAACTATTCAAAAAGCTAATAGTAACCACTGCACAACTTCTGTTGGCTTGTATTCTTGTTTTTGTAAGAATGAAACTACTCATGGCCATGCATGCACGTGTGCTGTAGAATCTGTACAGGTCACCTAGGAGGTTCAGTCTATAGCAGGGGTTCCCAACCCAGTCATCAAGTACCCCCTACAGTTCCCAAAAACACCTTAGACACAATTGAGTAATCCTTAAATCCTGGACTGTTAGGGGGTACTTGAGGACTGGGTTGGGAACCACTGGTCTATAGCATGAACAGCTTAAGTGTGTGACTTCACATATTGTGCAGTATGTGGGTACACAGATGCAGAGATTTTTGACTGGTTTAATGTTCACTTGTTTTAGAGCACTGTGGTGTGCACACTCCAGTTACAGTTTTGCAGTACTCTCGCTGTGTCGTGGAAGGTACATGCATTTTTTAAATATGTTTCTGAATCCATATTTTAGTAAAATGGTAATGTTAGTAAAAAAACTGTTTAGAATGCTTATCGCCATGGTATTTATGGGGGATTTCAGACAACACAAACAATATAGATTAATTTTTGGTTGACATGAAATGAACTCAGATACCATCATAAATTAATCATATGGCACAAAATTAAACAACAAAATGGCTTGATCTGTTATGTTAAGATGCACAGCTCTTTTCATGCTACCTGAGATGCAGAGATCGTTTTGTCCACTCCTTGCATTCTGTTTGTAGATTCTTGGTTTGACAATTCACGTTCCCTTCAAAAAGCATTTCGTCCACATCCCAGAATAACTGATGTACTCGCTGTGTGTTGACTTTATCAAATTCCTAGCAATTAAGGCACAGGAGACTCACAGTGATTACAGCATACAATGTGCATGTTCAATTGTTTGTGCTTAAGAAATATGATTTGGTCTATGTTCACACATGAGTCAGATGATTGTTTTGCAATAAGATATACAGAATTCTATTTACATTTTATTTTACCCTCTAGAGTGAGCCATCTCCACTTCTTCTCAAACAAACAAAGGGAGAATTTATCAATGACATGTATTGCGGTAACTGTTACCTGACCATCAGTTTAAAAAAAATGTATAAGGAAAACTATTGGATTTTTACCAAAATGTTTATATTTTTTACAGCTATGTAAAATCTCCAAGGAAATTTAAAGAGTGTGGCTTACATCATCCCTCCAGGAGTAGACAGAACTCCTTTCGGTGGACAGACCCGTGGTGTAGCTCTGAATTCCTGACCAGGAGTTGTTTAAGTCAGTTGGAGTACTCTGTCCACTGGATGATATAGATGAAATTGATTCACTACAGAAAGAAACATAAAAGGTACATAATAACTTAAATAATACAGATACATAATAAAGTAGTAAAGCTCACATATTTTAATAGTTTTTTTTTGTTGTGGTTTTTTTTTTTTTTTTTAAACACCTACACTAGGCAAAAACAATGGGGGGTTTAGTTACAGTCCAGGCCAACTCCCTGGTTTTGCACCTCTTCCGTGTCACAGAATCCTCATTCCAGGGCCCTATTTAACCTTGCACTACATAGAGTCCCAGGAGGAAGGATTTCCCAAATAAGTGGGTTAATCTCATAAGAGAGTAGCTAGTAGGTAATGGATTTGTTAGAGCAAAACTAGCTCTGGTAATTTGCAAAAATCATTAGTCTCATTGACTGTTTATTTTTTAGATGGTTTCTCCAAACACCATGAACACTTCAGTGATCTGATGTGGTCATGATGCCTAAAGTCTGTTTTTGCAGCATTTTGCTTTGAAACACTGCACATACAGAGATTAACTAATCTGCTGCTAGAGGTGTAACTCCACCTTCCAGTAGCGCTAGAGCTCCAGGCTGGCTAATGTCAATTCTGTGCAACCTTTGTAGCTCAGAATGACAGACATTGACTTAAAGAGGTCAGTTGAATCTCTCAACCAATTAATGATGTCCACCATGGCTTCCAGCTTCTGCAACTCTGCAGAAGCTAGAAGCGCGTCACTGTATCACAAGGGAGCATCGGACCCCGGCAGGGATTTACATAAGGGGGCTAAAGCATTTGCCCCATTACCAGGGAACTCCTGGCATCATAATTACCACAGCAGCATTTAATGGTTATGATGCTTTGAGTAAACCTATAAGGAACAGTCTAAGCACCATAACCACTACAACACAAAATAGTGATTATGGTGCCAGGAGTCCCAAGCGCCATCCCAGGGTAAGCCATCAAATTACTGATCTATAAACAGTAACACCTCACATACCTCACATCTTACTAGGATTTTTGCTAATATCCTCTTGTTGTAGGTCCTGGATCACTACTTGTATCTTACATACTACTGAAACTTAGAATATTTTGAATCAGTTTAGCTAATAATAATAATAATAAAGAGGTAATGTGCCCTATGCTTGTTCCCCCCCCCCCCCCCCCACTCCTCCCCCACCCCCCCCAACATAAGCATGTGCATGAGACAGTATTATTTACGTATACATTTTTAACTTCCAAGATTACAATCCCAGTAGCGGAATTCAGTTATAGAACAAGAGTACTATATATCTGATGTTATCTCTAGGGTGGGCTAGAGCGTGATATATAACATACCAGGTGTAGTTATGGATTGCTTCCTGTACAGGTCTTGTAAAATGTGCTGGGAGAATGCTTCCTTCATTTTCAGAAAGACAAGACTCATTCCTTCCTCGTGATAAACCTTTCCTAGAACGTAATACAGTAGCAATTACCGGTAATCAAAACCAGGTTAAGCATTTACACATACACATACACAATCAGAGCTTCAAGGCAAATCTACAAACAGTATGTATTCATTAATGCAATAATCATCATGTGCGTTTTAACAAAATAGTTACACTACAAAGCAGCCTGTGCACCTGTTAATATTTACCCATGTAGGTAAACTGCATTCCATCTTCACATCTGACCTATTTTAATCTACCCACTGGTGTTCTCAGAATTTCAACACACATACAAAGATTTTTAAGTGAATCACACAAATAACTATAAAATTATTTAAGAGCAGGAAGTAAAACTAAAACATTTCAGCAGATCTACATATATTGATAACAATCCCAGAACATGAGGAAAGGAGACGTAACAAAATAGTGCCTTAAAATTGTAGCATATATCTGATTAAAGGGTTACTCCAAGCACCATGGCCACTTCAGCAGGTGTCACTCTCAGCCAATGAATGGCTGGCAAGATCGATGTTGTCACTGGCCACTGGAGGACCCTCGATGCATCGCAGGGACCAAGGTAAGGGAACAAACTGTTGCAGAATGGCTTGCCCCGTTACCGGCAAACGCGACCTGGCCACTCCTGGCACCATAATCACTTCAGTGGGCTGTAGTGGTTTTGATACATGGAGCAACCCCAATCAGCTTTCTGGATCTAAATATATAATATTTTGTTATATACTACGTTAGAGCACTGAAATAGTTGCGCTGGCAGAAGCCCCAAACACTGTGTTCATATTAAGCCGCAAAGCATTGTGGCTAAATCATTAATTAAATAAATCACTTTTCACTTAGACTGACACACTGATATAGAGAAATTATTAATAGCACTGAATTCCTTGATCAATATGAGATGCAAAGCTAAAAGCGGAAAGCTTTAATTATAGTAATAATAATAATTATAATAATAATACTATGATTTCCATTTTGTTATGTTGAAATGCAAATAAATAAAACTAAAGCTATTGTTTTCGCACCTCAATTAGTGTGATGTGAGTGAGAATTTCCACATAAAGCTGCATAGTCATCATTACAAGCCAGCTGCCTTCCAAGATAAACCACAATCCTGTTATGTTTTCACACAGGAGAAGGGATAGAAATAACTCCTGTTTAACAATCTGATGTCATAATAAGTCCAATTTAAAGGGAAATTGGCATGGTTTATTATTAATTAAAATAAAAGAATGCACATAACGTAGGAGACGACACACAGGGGTCGACGAAACAGACCCCACTGAATGAAACGAGGAACGACCTGGGCGCGCCGAGGAGGTGGAACGCACACCTGAGACCACACGGCCTTACCCCCACCCCCCCCCCACCCCCCACCCCTCAACCTCTAATTGTTCCCCACATCCCGGCCCACATAGGACCCGCACACGAGCACCTGCACTCACGACACAACAGAACACAAAACATACGACACCGACGTCGCCCAGAAGGTGACTGGAGAGGAGACTTGAGACACGACAGGGAATCACCTCATGGTCTAGATCGGCCCATCACTGACACATAGGGACACGACGCCCCAACACGCCAAATGGAGCTTAGGCTACAAAGTACAACTAAGGAACACACGATATACCATCACCAAGCACGAGACAGGGGTTGAGGACAACCACAGACACACATTGACCAACACAAGGGCGGACCGCTAGAAGACCGACATTACACCCAAGGGACACATCGACTACCCACACTTAACCTAATGACCTCATAGCTACACTTGGAACCCCAATGAGCAATCACACAAACGTTGATCACGACCACACATGACAACACTGGGCTTTGCCCAAAGGGAGACCAGCAATGACAGTACAACCTAGAAGACGATAACAGCTAACATGACCTACTAGCAGGCAGATACGTAAGGGAAGAGTACCCTGGAAAGAGGAGACGAAAAAAAAAAAAAAAACTATGGAGGACTGAACACACAACACTCGAGTAACGCTTCACAACTAACAGATGCACAACGGACACATTAGACAGGTCTCAGACGTGACGCTTCCCCGAAGAGTCAGTGACGACCCATAATATGACACGAACCCAGGACCCGGCATAGGGACCATATATCACACGTGGAAACAACACTACGACCGCAAATCCCCTACGGAGGCCCTCATAGAGGGCCCTAGCTTGCCAACCGACGACACAACCTACCCTAGCTAGACGACTCGTAGCCAGAGAGTCACGGGTATTCACAAGATTCAGCGAGACTGGATAGGATAATAACCCAGAGATGGGTCCAGATGGGGCAAGAGACACGAAAGGGAACCCACTACTAGGGGTGCCTGAGAACCTGCAACATGTAGTCATACAATAGGCATTGATGCATGAAAACATACCTGAGACCTGCACATCCTTTTGTTAGCTCAGTTTATTGCGGTATACATGCTTTTTCAACCATAAAAAACGTCTTAACACCAGCAGCACATTGCCAGGTCATGTTAGGAGGGCATTTAAATTGTTACTGTTAATCAATGCAAGACATATGCATGCTGTATGATGAACACTCAGTTTGCCTTGAGACCTGCGTGTCTCCCTTTCAGTTGTTACACATGAGATCTGCGAATCTCGACTGACTAATTGTTATTTTGTTCACCTGAAACCTGCGCGTTTCTTAGCATTTCATCCTTTCTTGCTAAAATCTCAATAAAATGATATTTACAAAAAATAAAAAATAAAAGAATGCTAGTATTATAGCCTCTGTGTATATTATTTTGTACTACATACATATGAGTAAATACCTCGTTTATATTGGTACATGTCCTTGTTCTTGTCCTTGTGGGGACAGCCATCTTGATTGCCCTTTTTGGCAAGACACAACATTTATTTGACGGAATGCCATGGAAGTAAACAAGACCATCCACAATTCCTGACATCAGATGCAAGAGCTGGGCATACCAAAACGATATTTTATGGGACTGCTGTTCTGCCTTCCATCCTAGTGTGCATGTGTCCCCTTTGTAGGTGAGCATACTATCCATGACACTAAGTGCTTCACAGAGACACAGACTAGCAGGCTACACCTCATGCGCCCACTCCCTTACCCATTATCACACCTATAAGTAGCATTCTCACAAACATAGAACCATACAAGCAGACTCCACACACGCACACGCTCTTCCAGCCCTCTCCCACTTATCATTCACCCATTAACCTAGTCACATTCACTATTCAATCATAAGAAACACAAAAGGAGGTAAGAAATTCAAAAGGGGGGGTTGAGAGATACACAGGTGAACATGCATTTTTGTTTTACGGGTGAGGGGGCAGCAAAATGCATCTTCATCAGTATAGCCAAAAGTAATTGCACTGGCCCTGATCAGACCTTCCAAAGTTGGCAGAAAACAAATTTACTTTACAAATTAAGGATCATTCACTTATTTCTTCTAGTAGATAAGCAGATATTCAGCCTGCTATAGTGGCCCTTTGGTTCTGTGTAAAGCCCTTTAAGGGCCTGATTTGTTTTGTCGTTCTGGTTTTCCTATGTTTAGGACAGCTGTAATTTCCTTTCCCACTTGTGCAGTCTGAAGGCAGCTCCACAAAGCACAATGCATCACCCACACAGTGGCAGGCATCCCAACAGTCAACATTTAGGATAGATAGACCAGTCCCAATTTTGTTCCTTGGTGTTCTTAGATGTGGGATGCAATTATACATCATTGGAAGCACTCGCTTTGTGCTAAGGGCATAGGATCATGCAGAGAGCAGTTCATCTGAACTCTCAGAACTGTGTGGCCTGTTTAAAGACAGTCAGGAGGCTGTCAGTCAGGCTGGCACACTTCATCTGTGAGGTGGGCTTCATCACTTTTTGGAATGGGACAATCCATTTTGGGCAATGCCTATGATGTAAATTGTGTCACTGGCATACCTCCTCCAGGCCCACCTACTCTGTATCACTCAAACATCCAAAAGTTGGTAGGTATTCAAGGTATACAAAAAGGGACAATCTGATGCAAAAAGGGCCTACCTGAGAGCCTTGGTTTCGAAGGCAATGGAAATAAATGTGATGTCAACTTTAGTTTGTTTTTATTATTCATTGAAATAATACTCAAATATTAAATTATAATACTTTATTGAATTGTTTTCAAAGAGTGCAGATTTTGGATAGAATGTCACCCTTCCTCTTTTAAGTTTGGGGTTTATTATTATTTCAAGCAAGCTTTGAAGAAATCATCAGAATATGTAATTATTAATTCTGACTCTCCCACTATCTGTTTTTTTTTTTTCTATATTAGAATGTCCTTGGAATTTTACAAGATAGCATTACTTAATGTATAATAAACACACCAAACAGAGAGCTACTGTACTTTGATCACAAATGTTGCAGGTGAAAAAAAAGAAAGATTACATTGTAAGGTTATTCTTGTTCAAGGATCAGAACGTTGACGCATAGTTAAAGAATTTTGAAGCATTGCTTGTCGTATAAATAGAGACTATTTTAATTGAATGGACCTACCAAACACTAAAGCTTATTGTAATAGAGTGAAATTATACTATGGGTGTTGGGCTTTTGTCACAGTATTTTCAAGTAGCTTAACATAAAATCAGGGGCCTTCCTGGTATCCTAAACCCACCTTCTGTCTCTGATATCATTATGGGGAATTTAATTTCCCAATTATGTGTACAAAATGCAGTCTGCATAAAAGCTCAATTAAAAGTTGTAAGTGCAGGGCTACCGCAAGGTTCAACTGCACCAAATCACTGTATCCCTTTTTCCAATGCCAAAATGCCATTGACTAAAGGGCAATGGATTCTTACACTGTCCATATTTTAGCAATGTAATAAGTAAAATTCCTAGCTATAACATGAAGGCCGAGGGGTGAATGTAGTAAACTTCAAATTCCCCACTTGATAGATAAATTGTCTTAAAATGTTTTGACAAAAATCAGAGAGACGGCACCTCATTGCATACACTGTAGTGGTTACGGTACCTAGAGTATCCTTTTAGGACATACGAATGTTTGAGATGTTTTAGGACATATGAATAAGGTGAGAACTAAACAAGCTTAAGATGTCCAGATGTTCCATTTTGCTTTCTACAATAAAACGGTATTATATATCACCTTCGCAATGAAATGCAATATTCTATAGCGATGGAAAATGAATGAGTTTATATGAAGAATATGCTCCTTGATCTAATCATTTGAGCAGCTGTTGGAACCACACCTTGTCTATTTCCAAGTTTGAATTGGTATCAAATAACCGTTATTTACTCCTTTATTCAGTCTTACTTTACACGGTTTCTAATGAACTAAACAGTAACAATGTTTTTGTTAAGGTTATGCAAATACCTAAACATAAATATTATTTTAATAAAATTCTGCCCATAACAAAATGATCTATGTTAATTTAATGTCTATCTGTTACTTTGTAATGATTATAAATGTAGTAGGTTGGCACGCCCTAATGCACAGAGTATGTACTGACACGTATGTTCACTGTCAGTAGAATCTTTACAAAAAACAGTATGTACAGTAATTGTATTATAGGATTTTCTTGTCTTCAGGGTATTTGAATTGCATAGATTTTTTACATAAAGTCCCATATTTATTTCATAAAAATCTTCATGTTACATAGTTTATAAACGGCTTAGGAAAATAACAAAAAAAGAGCTCCCTTCCTCCACCCCCACCCCCCCCCCCCCCCCCCCAACCCCCCTCACCCCCTGACAATTTTTCTTTTACAGGCTTTTCCATCTCTGGGAAGAAAACAATCAGGTAAGTAACTCTCCCTCTTATCTCCTTAGCCAAGGCACCACCATACACGAGAAGTCACATGACACTATGCCCCTGCAAAATGGCTTCTGTCATTTTATTATTATTATTGACATTTATATAGCGCCAACAGATTCCGTAGCGCTTTACAATATTATGAGAATGAGAGGGGATTTAACTATAAATAGGACAATTACAAATAAACTTACAGGAACAATAGGTTGAAGAGGACCCTGCTCAATCGAGCTTACATTCTATAGGAGGTAGGGTGTAAAACACATTAGGACAGGAATTTGCAATCAAATAAGGTGGGCTGCCCTTTAGGAGAGGACAAGAGACAGGTATGTGAGGTAGGGGTTAGTCATTTATTTAATGATCCTCATCAAGTGGTTGAACTGTGTGGATTGCAATGGTTAACATCCATCCGGTTGTAGAAAATAAGGATTTATACTAGTTTAATAGGCGGAAAAACAACTTGAACCCATCAAATTCAACCTTTTTCCAAATCTATTTCTGTTGTTGATCCAAAAGAAGGCAAAAAAAAAAAAAAACAGGTTGGGGTGCTTTCCTACAAACTAGAAAAAAAAATTCCTTCTCGACCCCAGAAAAGCAATCAGATCTCTCATTGGATCAAGAAGCAGTTACCTTAAATATTAAACATTACATCCCTGAATATTATGTTTTTGCAAGAATAAATCCACAGTAATTTCAATCACAATATACATGCTATGTTCCTACACTGCTCATGAGCTTCTATTTGCATTTATGTGAGGATGATGCACACTAGTTACATCTAGGAGTAACACTAATCATACAATTTGCATCAATGGTACACACTACCTACCTCCATCCTACCTGGCTTCATACTTGTCAAAACTGACAATTTTGTCACAGCCACATTGCATCATACCTGTTGCCATGGAGCCCGTGTGTAATTATCCCCAGAGATTTTTAGTTTAAGAATTTGTATAGTTTAAGAATTTGTATGGTTTTGACATAATCATAAAACTGACCCACATACTGCCACCATACTTGCTAATAAATGTAAACCTTGGCGAGAAGCTGGGTCACATATAGGTCAAAAGTTTCTGTCTGTGCTTCATGTGGACTCTGAAGACAAACTTAGGACAGTGAGATAGGGATCCAACATTAGGGTTCTTCCACTGGATTAAGGAATGTTGGCAAATATGCATGGTGCACGCATCAATTCCATGACTTTGTACACAAATAACCAGTGCATGTACCGTTAGAAACCTGAGGCCATATGCAATATCTAGATAAATCCTTCCTTGCCTATGCAATACAGGATTTTCTTTTGTGGTGTCCCCATGCACACCCGTAACCAACTTGCAACTTCCCCAGATGAACACCAAACAGGACTATTCTGGTGTCCCTGCTTGATCATTGGAATGGACTTGATGATGATGAAGATATCAAATCTGCACCTGATTATCGAAATGACCCTAGAACGTTTGTCATTGATTTGTCTTTGATTTGTCTTCCTGATGTGTTTTCTGCCATGTGTCTAATCACACTGGAGCCCATTCCACCCGAAACTTTCCCTTTTTAAATATTTCCAGGTTTCTTTTTCTATTTTCAAAATCCACCAACAAAGGGTCCCAACAGCTTATCCTTTTACAAAGTTTTCTAGCACAAATGTATCTTTCTTTGCATATTTTGTATTTTTTTTTTACAATTTGCAACAATGTGCATGTAATAAAATGTTTCTTTTTAAAAAAAAGATAGATTATATAATAATTGTTCTGAACAAGAGGGGAAAAAAAGCATCATGCAAATAATAATGTTGACATTTTCTAAAGCACTACCCCTAATGTTGTGTTGTTGAATTCTCTGGATAGGCTGACTGACTGTCTCTGATACAAACACTACAGGTGGCATTAATATACAGTGCACACCCACTACATCCCATTGTAACCAGAACTTTTACTTTATTAAAGGAAGAAGTCACTTCAGCATTTCTCAAACAGTTAATTTGCAATATGCTATGTGGTGGTTGCCAATACTGTATGCAGGGTGTGAATTCTCAACGAAGCATATGAATGCTGTGTGCAGGGTCTGAATGCAGGGTGCTATTCAAAGTGTAGGGAGTGAAGATATCTACAGCTATTGGATAAATCAGAGGCAACGTTTTTGAAGTGAGGTGCCTATAGGCAACTTCCTAGTGTCAAATCTGTCTATGACTTCTCTCATATCTATTCATGAAATTATACTTTTAAATGTCACCGATAGGGTGAGGGAGTTCTTGTAGTTAAAGGGAATTTAGAGTTTGAGTGAGATTAGGAATATGAGGACAGGTGCAGTTATATAACCCCAGGTGCTGTGATCAGACCCCAGATAACACCCCAATCACAATAACCAACCCCTGTCAAAGGGAGTGAATGTTCGTATTTGATGCTCAGATACATTTAAATCTTCCCACACACCACATCATAAACAACAACTGTACAATCTCAAAGTCCCCGTCACAGTGATAGCACTATGGGTACAATTAAATAAACACCAAGACAGACAAAGCGATGACCCCCTGGATCGAGATAAGTGATAAAATTCATGCAGTGTGTCAATAATGCTTTTACAGTGGTAAAGCACCATACACAACAACACAGAGCCAGCCACCCAGGGAGAGTGATTGAAATCCCTAGCACAGCGATCTATCGCCGCTCACACAGGCAAAGTCCCAAGTCCATCAGTATTAGCGCCATGCAGTGATAACAGATACATATGATAAAGTAGCATGCCTGTAATAAATCCCGAGCTGCACTCACCCGATGATCACAAGGTCAGAGGCCGGATTGCTAATAGAATGCTGAGATCCAGGCTCTGGGAGGAGATTCGAATGTTGCTGGCGAGCAGCTTTTATTCTACACAAAGATGAGGTTTGGGGAGCTATATGCATTGATGGTCTCAGCCAGCATCCTAAGCTCACACTGCAGGCGTTAGCTGTGCACCCCAGCTGGGCATACCCCTGTATTTGTTGTTATGAGACCACCAAGCCCTTTCTGTCCTTGCTCTCTGCACTGCTAAGGCGCCTGATCCTGTTTTGGTCAGGAGGGAAATAGGGTGCACAGGTAAATGTTTCGTGGAGTGAGTAGGTTAATGGCACACTGGCAGCTGTACCGCCCAGTGTACAGAGAGGAGGAGATCCGGGGCAGATGTGTGTGCAGTGGGCTGAAGCATTTCTGCAGCGTGCAGTGTGGTGAGCTGGGTAAAACATCACAGCATGTGCTTTGTGATTTACCTGACTGCTTATTTCCTGCAGGCAATGCTAAACTACTGCACATCAAGTGCTGACTGCTTTGTTGTGAGCAGTGTTTTATCACATCAGAAGCACAAAGCACTAACACCATTAGCTCTGCATCCCTTCTGCTATAAATATGACACCCCCTCCCCCGCTCTGCTATTTGTAGCCCAGCCCATCCAATCCATGCTATGGAAGTAAACACAGGCTGTCTGTCATATGGGAGCTCTCTAGGAATGGGGAATCTCTAGTAGATTTTTAAAATACATAATGTCTGGATTTTTCACTAACCAAACTAGACGAGCTCTAGACGTAAGCCAAGATGTAAATATAGCTGTAAGACATTTCTTTCCTGGTTTGCAGTTTTGGTCCCAAATTTTGAAATTCCCTCTTCCATTCCAGACAATTTACACTTTAGTGAATAACACCATGTAAACAAAACTAGAATGAGCTGAAAACTCAATTGTGAAACTTAGGTTAACACATCTGCACCCAGAATCCACTTGCTCCTTGGGAGCATTATTCAACAGCCTGATTCCCCAACTTTGCAACCCCATTCCTTCAGTGAGCAAGCCTGATGCCCACCCTCCCCTCCCCACACCATCCTACCCCATGCTCATTATTACATTTATAGATTGTCTGTCACACCTACATTTTAGTTAGGTTAAAAAAAAAAAAAAACCTGCCTCTTATTAGTACACTCCTGCACTTTTTTAAACCATAAAACACATTTTTCCTACCTTCACCTGCTCTTGACATTCCAATTATCTCCAATTTTCATTTTTCACAATTTAGCAATGATCTGTTTTCTCCTCCTCTTTACTTCCTCAGTCTCCCTCAGTATAAAAATCTCTCCTTACACCCACTTCACTCATCCCCCCATCCACATTTACATATGCCCTTCTCTGCTACACTCCCCCCTTCTCTCATCTCATGCCTTACACTCATTTTTCTACTCTCTCACTCCAACCCACAATCGATCTCATCCTAGACCCTATGCATACAAAACCCATTCACACCTCCTGTCACTTTCTCTCATCCTACTTCTAGCAGCTGGTGATGTCTCTCCCAATCCAGGGCCCTTCACCTTCTCTACACACACTAAGACAACCAGAAACCCCACAAACCTCATCACAATACCCTGCCCTTTACCCTCACTTACCAAAATTAATTGTGCACTCTGGAATGCCCACTCCATCTGCAGTAATTTAAAATCAACAACCATACACGACTTTTTAATCTCAAACTCACTCACACTACAGAGACCTGGCTGTCCCCCTCTGATAGCGCTACTCCTGCCTCTTTATGTTTTGTGGGCTACAATTCTCTCACACTCCCAGACTCAACTGTAAAGGAGGCGGCGTAGGCATCCTTCTCTCCCCTCAATGTACCTTTCAACCAATCATAACTCCCCCTGCCCTATCCTTTTCTTCTTTTGAAGTTCACACTGTCCGCCTATTTAAACCCACTCCTTTAAGAATTGCTATCATCTACTGCCCCCCCTCCCCCTCCTCCCGGTTATCCTAGACAATTCATTGAGCACTTTTCTTCTGGCTTCCCCACTTCCTCTCATCTAGCACTCCTTCCCTTATACTTGGGGATTTCAATATCCCAATCAATAACCCTAATTGCACTGATGCCTCTCGTCTGCTCTCTGTAACCTCCTCCTTTGGCCTTACGCAATGGTCCAATTTAGCAACCCATACAGCAGGAAACACTCTTGATCTTGCCTTCACCAACTTCTGTACTGCCTCTAATCTCTCCAATATTCCTTTTCCTCTATCTGACCACCATCTGCTGACTTTTGACATTGGCATACCTAAGACCCAATTGACACCACCATCTGAACATCACTCTCACAGAAACCTCCAATGTCTTGACCTAGAGCATTTCTCCACTAATCTCCAAACTCTCCTTTTACTTATCTCAAACCTCACCTGTCCTAGTTCTGCAACCTCCTTCTACAATTCCACCCTCTCCTCTCAACTAGACATCATGGCACCTTGTACATTTAAATGCCGCAGGCCCCCCCAACAACAACCCTGGCACACCAAGCTCACTCGATACCTCCAAAAATGCTCCAGAACTGCTGAACGCTGTTGGAGAAAGTCTCACTGTGCTTCTGACTTTCTCCACTATAAATTTATGCTGAGCTCATACAGCTTGGCTCTTTCCTCTGCAAAAGTTAATTACTTCAATACCCTCATAACCACACTCTCCCGCGAACCCAAACGACTATTTCACACATTTAACTCTCTTCTTCGCCCTGCTGTACCTCCTCCACCTACTAACTTGACTGCCTCAGACTTTGCAACTCACTTCACTGACAAGATCGCTACAATCAGAGAAGAGATCTCTCATCTTTCTCCTCCCCCTTGCAATACTTCCCCTAACTTCACTCCCTCTGCTGTTCTATGTTCATTCGCACCCGCTACATTGGAAGAGGTTTCTGCTCTGCTCCAGTCCTCCCGCCCCACCACCTGCTCCCTAGATCCAATTCCCTCGCATCTCATCCGTACTCTGTCTTCTTCTCTTTCTCCACCTCTCACTAAAATTCTCAATCTCTCTCTCTCCTCTGGTATATTTCCATCGCCCTTCAAACATGCAACTGTAACCCTAAAGAAGCCCAATCTTGACCCTAACTCCCCATCCAACTATCGTCCTATCTCGCTACTGCCTTTTGCATCTAAGATCCTTGATAGAATTGTGTATGCGAGATTGACAGACTTCCTTGAATCAAACTCTCTGCTAGACCAGCTTCAGTCTGGTTGCCGCGCTAAGCACTCTGTGGAAACGGCACTGACCAAAGTATCCAATGATCTACTCGCTGCAAAATCTTGTGCTTTTGACACTGTTGATCATCAACAGCTTCTTCTCATCCTTAGCAATATCGGTCTACAAGATATTGCTCTCTCCTGGTGCTCCTCCTACCTCACCCAGC
The DNA here is from genome assembly GCF_036172605.1 of Pelobates fuscus. Taxonomy (NCBI): domain Eukaryota; kingdom Metazoa; phylum Chordata; class Amphibia; order Anura; family Pelobatidae; genus Pelobates; species Pelobates fuscus. The sequence continues at coordinate 101,161,283 of NC_086322.1, forward strand.
GCTCTTTCAGTGTTTCTTTCTCTGGCTCTGCTTCTTCTCCCCAACTCCTCTCTGTTGGTGTCCCTCAAGGTTCAGTCCTTGGTCCGCTACTGTTCTCCATCTATACTGCCTCCCTTGGTAAACTCATTAGCTCCTTTGGCTTCCAATATCATTTCTATGCAGATGACACGCAAATCTACCTGTCCTCTCCTGATCTCTCCCCGTCCCTCTTGACTAGTGTCTCTGACTGCCTCTCTGCTGTTTCTAACTGGATGGCTGCCCACTTCCTTAAACTAAACTTGACCAAAACTGAAATTCTGGTCTTTCCTCCCTCAAGTGTTGTTACTCCTGTGTCTGTCTCCCTCCAAGTCAATGGTGCTACCATCAGCTCCACCACGCAGGCTCGCTGCCTAGGTGTTCTCTTTGACTCCGACCTCTCCTTCAAGCCTCATGTTCACTCTATCGCCAAATCCTGTCATTTCCATCTCAAAAATATTGCGCGCATCCGCCCCTACATAACGCCAGATGCGACTAAGGTGTTGGTCCATTCCACTGTACTTTCTCGCCTTGACTACTGTAATCCGCTTCTCAGTGGTCTTACGTGCTCCCAACTTGCACCGTTACAGTCCATAATGAATGCGGCGGTGAGGCTTATCTTCCTGTCCGCCCGCACCTCCCATGCCTCACCCTTCTGTCAGTCCCTACATTGGCTTCCTATAAAATATAGAGCTCAATTTAAAATTCTGGTTCTTGCTTTCAAATGTCTACATAATGCTGCTCCCATCTATCTATCCTCCCTTATACACAAGTATGTCCCGTCTAGGCCCTTACAATCTGCTGAAGACTTACGTCTATCTTCTGTCCGTACTCCCACCTCTGATGCTCACCTTCAAGACTTCTCGAGGGCTGCACCGTTCCTGTGGAACTCGCTTCCCTCCTCCGTTAGATGCTCACCCAGTCTCCACTCCTTCAAAAAATCATTAAAAACCCACTTCTTCATAAAAGCATATCAATTAAACTCTTAATAGCTCCCAACTAATTCCTCTTCTGCAACTGTCACTAGTCTAATACTATCCTTACCTTTTCTGTCATTTTACCCCACTCCCTCTAGCATGTAAGCTCATTGAGCAGGGCCCTCAACCCCTCTGTTCCTGTGTGTCCAACTTGTCTGGTTACAACTACATGTCTGTTCGTCCACCCATTGTAAAGCGCTGCGGAATTTGAAGGCGCTCTATAAATAATAATATAATAATAATAATAATGCAAAATTAAAGGAGCACTCAAACACCATAACCACTATCCTAGAGCACTATTGAATGCACTCTGGAATGCTCTGGCATTCCCCAGTGTAACTAGTCAAACTATTTTTGAACAGTTTGGCTTCTTACCAGGCGTCTGCCGGGTGCAGCTCCCCACCTCCACTACTATTGCACGGCAGTCAGAAGCTCCTTAGCAGAAACCTCTGTTAGCTCTTCAGAGCTGAGCCATGCAGTTCTCATTGGCTAAGATTGATCAGCTGGTGCTCTTAGCCAATGAGCTAAACTTGAATTGCAGAACTTAGCCGAGGAGAGCCATTGGAAGCTACTGCTTAGGAGCTTCTGACTGTCCAGTGTCAGTAGTGGAGGCAGGGAGGGAGCCAGGCAGACTGCATGTAAGAAGTCAGTGTTCAAAAACAGGTTACAATGTAGGGTCGCCCTGGCACTCGTGGCACCATAAACACTACAGCAACAGGTATTGACTATTGTGCTCGGAGTGTTCCTCTAACACATTAAGCCCCTTTAATTATATAATTATATTTTGGATCCGTGTACAATTGTAGCCTCTTTACCCAGATATTATGAGGAGGTTCTATAAAAATCTGGGCATCAGTAACTTAACAGCATTCAGCCATCTACCCACTCATGTTTTGCAGTGACCTGTAACAAAGTGTGCACCACTATGGAGTTGTATAACAACTGATTCAAGCATGGGAGAAGGATCTCTCAAAGCTTCCCAATGGTCACTAATCACAGTCCACCCTAACCTTACCCTAGTACAACGATGGCGAACCTATGGCACGTGTGCCACAGCTGGCACGCTGAGCCCTCTCTGTGGGCACGCAGCTGCAGCCATAGGTCGCCAGATTTGAGTGACCGGTAGGAGGGAAGCACACAGTGCTCCCTCCTGCCAGTCACTCTGATTAGCGTGGCCGGGCGGGGATGGAAGAGCACTAAGGACTTGAGGGGAATGGAAGAGCACTGTGTGTGTGTGTGTGTGTGTGTGTGTGTGTTCGCCATGTTGGCACTTTGAAGGAAAAAAAAATTGGTTTGTATTGCGGTTTGGGCACTCAGGCTCAAAAATGTTCACCATCACTGCCCTAGTACCATCCTTTTAAACTGTAACATGTAGTGATACCTGATATGGATGCCGCAACATAGTGATATGTAAAATGAATGCAGCAACATTTGAGTATTTCCCATAAAATGGTCAGCGTTTAAAAACATGTTTTTTTTTCTTGGTTTATTTACTATAAACATTGTGGTGAGATCAAACACAATAAAACTTCCCAGAGTGCAAATACTAATATTATTGTTATTTCTCGAGTTTCTATGCCCACGAAGGACTTCTCAAAGTCCAACTTGAGATATGCACACTAACTAACCCCACATTAGCAATGGTTTTAAAGATTAACATGGAAGGGTTGCCAAATCCTCTAGCAATGAGTCAGTCAGTCCTGGCACGTCTATCATAATTGAATCAGCATAATATAAACCAAGGCACACATTGATAATTGCTTCCAAAACAATATATGTTGACATACCACGTCACCACAAAATTGCCACATTCCATTGAGAAAATGTACATCACAGATTCAATGGTTTCTACATACTGGCGTCATGATGGATACACAACAAAATAATAATTTGTAAATTGTATCTGTCTCCAGGGATCCACTGTTTCATTGAGTACAGTACTCTGATGTACTGGTCCTTGATCAAAAAGTATTAGCATGCCAGGAAGCAGTGTACTAACTTATTAAAATAAAAATTAAATTTATTTAAAAAAAAACACAAAAATAAATAAAAACAAATAAGTTAAAATACAGTACTTTATAGAAAACTGCTCTTGTCCCTCTAGACACGTTGCACCTGTATACTTGCAAAACATAATATTCAGGGATATAATTTGTTATATATGGGGTAACAGCTTCTTGATCCAAGAAGAGATCTGACTTCCATTCTGAGGTCAAGAATTATTTTTTTCCTATTGCAAAATTGGAAATCGCTTCGTTCATTTTGGTTTAACAGCAAAAACAAACCTGCTCCTGGTGCGCGCTGCTTTCCTTGTCGCACTGTCTGAGGCCGTGCTGCTCCTCACCTCAGGTCGCGCAGCCAGAACGCAACAAGCGGCCGTGCATCCTGAACAATGAAATCTTTATGCTTACCATTCGACCCAGTAGACATCTCCCTCTCCTGGTTTGTGCGGGCTTAAAACCACTCAGAAGTTGCTTTCTTGCATTCCCTTGGACGCTGCCCACTTGAATGGTATAGTAACATCACACCTGCCCTCAGAGTGACTACATCATCTAGGTGACCACATTGTTAATCATTTGGGAGTTGCAGAGATGACGTTGACCAGGGCTCGAGTCCTGCAGGAACGCATGGGAACGGCGTTCCTGCACTTTTTCCAAAGCAGGAACGCCGTTCCCAGTCCTGCAGGACCTGCCCTGCTAACTGCACACAGGAACCCATCACACGCGGCGTTCTTCTCCAGCTCTCTCAGCTTCAAATCTCGCGAGACCCGCAGCTGTAAGAGCGTTGCCACGGGTTACCATGGCAACGCTCCGCACAGGCGAGTCTCGCGAGAGTTGAAGCTGAGAGAGCTGGAGAAGAACGCCGCGTGTGATGGCCCCTGTGTGCAGCGGCTGCTACCCTCCACCGGACCACCAGGCGATCTCCCCCCTCCCTGACAAGGTAAGAAGCAGGGAGGGGGGAGTAAAGTAAAAAAAAAAAAAAACACATAAAAGTTAAAAAGCAAATGCATCCCCCCCATCATCCAGCACACACACACATAATCCAGCACACACACACACACACACATAATCCAGCACACACATAATCCAGCACACACACACACACATAATCCAGTACACACACACACATAATCCAGCACACACATAATCCAGCACACACACACATAATCCAGCACACACACATAATCCAGCACACACACATACACAATCCAGTACACACACACACACACATAATCCAGTACACACACACACACACACACATAATCCAGTACACACACACACACACACACACACACACATAATCCAACACACACACACATAATCCAGCACACACACACACATAATCCAACACACACACACATAATCCAGCACACACACACACATAATCCAGTACACACACACACATAATCCAGTACACACACACATAATCCAGCACACACACACATAATCCAGCACACACACACATAATCCAGCACACACACACACATAATCCAGTACACACACACATAATCCAGTACACACACACACATCATCCAGCACACACACACACACATAATCCAGTACACACACACACACACATCATCCAGCACACACACACACACATAATCCAGTACACACACACATAATCCAGCACACACACACATAATCCAGCACACACACACATAATCCAGCACACACACACACATAATCCAGCACACACACACACATAATCCAGTACACACACACACATAATCCAGCACACACACACATAATCCAGCACACACACACACATAATCCAGTACACACACACACACATCATCCAACACACACACACACATCATCCAACACACACACACATAATCCAGCACACACACACATCATCCAGCACACACACACACATCATCCAGCACACACACACACACACACACATCATCCAGCGCACACACACACATAATCCAGCACACACACACATAATCCAGCACACACACACATAATCCAGCACACACACACATCATCCAGCACACACACACATCATCCAGCACACACACACACACAATCATCCAGCACCCACACACACACACACACACATAATCCAGCACACACACTGCATTCATTATACACAATCTGCACTTACTACAAACACACTACATTCATTATACACACTCTGCACTCATTACAAACACACTAAATTCACTGTACACACTGCACTCACTACACACACTACATTCACTATACACACTCTGCATTCATTATACACACTCTGCATTCACTACACACACACTACATACACTGCATTCATTATACACACTCTGCACTCACTACAAACACACTACATTCACTATACACACTCTGCATTCATTATATAGACTCTGCATTCATTATACACACTCTGCACTCACTACACACTACATTCACTATACACACTCTGCACTCACTACACACTACATTCACTATACACACTCTGCATTCACTACAAACACACTACATACACTGCATTCACTACAAACACACTACATACACTGCATTCATTATACACAATCTGCACTCACTACAAACACACTACATTCATTATACACAATCTGCACTCACTACAAACACACTACATTCATTATACACACTCTGCACTCACTACAAACACACTACATTCATTATACACACTCTGCACTCACTACAAACACACTACATTCATTATACACACTGCACTCACTACAAACACACTACATTCACTATACACACTTTGCACTCACTACACACTATATTCATTATACACACTGCACTCACTACACACACACTACATTCATTATACACATTCTGCACTCACTACAAACACACTACATTTATTATACACACTGCACTCACTACAAACACTTCATTATACATACTCTGCTCTCACCACAAACACACTACATTTATTATACACAATCCGCACTCACTACAAACACACTGCATTCATTATACACACTCTACACTTACTACAAATACACTACATTCATTATACACACTCTACACTTACTACAAACACACTACATTAATTATACACACACTGCACTCACAACAAACACACTACATTCATTATACACACTCTGCACTCACTACAAACACACTAAATTTATTATACACACTGCACTCACTACAAACACACTACATTCATTATACACACTGCACTCACTACAAACACACTACATTCATTATCCATACTCTGCATTCACTACAAACACACTACATTCATTATACACACCCTGCACTGCACTATATGCATAGGAGTGCAATTTTTTTTAAGGCGGGGGGGGGAAGGAGGCGGAATCCTGGGTGAGTTCCCACACTTTTTTCCCCAGGACTTGACCCCTGACGTTGACCAATCAGATCATGAGCCTATATAATGCTAACTTGGGCCTTAGTCAGTGTCCTATCGTAGATTCTGCCTTGATACATATTAGTGCTTATATTAACTCTCTCTTGATATTTTGATATTGACCTCGGCTTCTCTTTATTTCGTATATTTCTGGTATCCTGACCCGGCTTGTTATTCCATTTATCCATATTTCTATATTCCTGAGCTTGTCTGTATCTTTCTTATGTTAAGTCCGGCCTCTCTAAGCTTCTGTAATACGTCTATCTAGTACTTCTGTTTGTGGGATTTGCCATTCCTGTAAGTAGGGGGTCAGCCCCATGACAGCATGTCTCTTTTCAGCCTATGTAACTATGTAAAAAGAAAACCTGCTGCATAAATATTAAACCCTGCATATTATTCCGTCAATCTACTTTTTGCTATAATAACAACTTTAATTATTTTTGGGATTCGATTCTACCAGCTTTGCACACTGACTGTATGTCATTTTTGCTTGTTATTCTTGGTCAATTTGTTCTGTGTGGTTCAAGTTTGTTGGGTGGTGCTTGTGGACTGCAATCTTCAAATAGTACCACGGATTCTGTTGAATGTCCCTGTCTTTGTTCTTGTGTTGAAGTTGCTTTTGCCTTGTGCTTGGAATCATTGTAATGCTGAAAGGCGAACTTTCTCCCAATATTCAGCTGTATGGCTAGCCATAGGTAAACATTTTAAAGTAATAGTCAGTCTTAAAAAATATTGAATTATATAATCACTGTTACCGCTAAGGTGTGCGTGCCCACTTTCGAGGGAGCACACAGAGGTTTTGACTCTGCACACAGATCTCAATGTCGCCTGCCAGAAGGTGGGTGGGTGCAGCGAGAAGCAGATCAATAACTGTCCAAGGGGGCCCAGGAGGTGGCCGGTTTGCCACCTTAGGGCACCCCCGAAGCTTAAGGAAGAGAGTAAGAAGTCGAAGGGGGGGGGGGGGTTTGTAAGGGAACTCTGACATGTTTCTAGTCCCTCTCTGCTCCCTCGCAGGCCCTCTGTAGTGATGCTGGGAGCCGCAATATGACGTCACTTCGGAATATGACATGCAAGGGAGCAGAGAGGAAATGGAAGATTCATTCTCTACTGGACCCCATGGAAAAAGTCCCCTAGTGGACACTGGGAAGAAAATCCCCCCATTGGACTCCCGGAAGAAAATACCCTCACAGGACCCAGAGAAGAAAATTTCCACTGGACCCCATGGAGAAGATCTACTATAGGTAGCCAGGCTGAATGGGCCTAAGAAATAAAATGAATGTGTGTGTGTGTGTGTGTGTGTGTGTGTGTGTTTGTGCAAGAATGTATAAATGTAAATTTTGGATCAGGAAGAAATTTTGCACAAGAGAAAATTTCTGTGCACACCAACTAAGAAAATTTAGAGGGAATAATACTAGATACAAAATGTTATATATTTATTCATATTTGTGCTGGTATGCTTATCTTAATCATGCTTATGATATGTTTATCTCAATCATAGTTAGAGAAAAATAATATTACAGATTGGTACAGAAATCTTCTGTTATCCAGTTATCATTAGATATGATTTCCTAAAATGCTGACATCAACCATACATGGGAGAGTACAAAATGCCTCCAGAGACTGCCTATACGGAAATGACTAATTGTAATATGTTCTAGTTTTCCATAGGGATAATACGAACCGATGCAAGCTCAAAACACTGAGTTTGTACTGCCCTTATAATCACAATGTGTGCTATCAAACTGAAAAAAACTACATTCTAAAAAAATGAAAGTGTAGAGAAATTGTTTTAAGATACTACAGAAAAAAATATTAGAGATAGATTAAAAAATGTATTACATAAACTGAAACATGATTTATTGATTTTATAATGGACTAATAGTTTAAAGACTTATTTAATACAATACATAAAAAGCATGCAATTAGCTTACCTGTTAGTTACATAGAGGGGTATATACTACATAGAGGGGTATATACTACATAGAGGGGTATATACTACATAGAGGGGTATATACTACATAGAGGGGTATATGCTAAGGCAATATATGGAAAACACAAAGAGAAAGAGTATAGTTCAGATAGTATTTAAATGTACTGGAGAATTGGATGATAAATAGAACCACTCAAATAGTTCTGAGCCTGACAATACTGGCTCAGTAAATTACACCTTTGTGCTCTTTCGACAGCATCACACCTTCCCTGTAATGTAGCTCTACAAATATTTAAAAAGTCAATCCAGTATTGGCACTTAGTACCAGATGATTATAATGAATTGCCAAAATGCATTTGTTTTTAGTTACAGCATCTTGTACACCTTTATAAAGCATGAAAGGGTCTGTTTTTATTGGAGCAAGCAGATTTTATAGTAGAAGGAATAGAGCTAATTTTAACTAATACATATTTTTGGTTTAATGGGGATTATTATCTCCAGACCTGTGGAATGGCGATGGGGATGAGGTTCACTCCCAGTTACGCCAACCTAATTATAACATTTTGGGAATAGAAATATATATACCAGGGGCATGGCTGGACGACAAGCCTCGTTACTTATCGCCGGTAAATAGATGATTTATTCTTTATTTAGAAGGGCACAATTGATGATTTGGACAATTGTATTGGCTATTTAAATTCTAATGACTTGGGTATCATTTTATAGTCAATTTTAGTAATATTTTGGTAATTTTTTTAGATTTTAAATTTTTTTGTAAAGATGGAATAATTAATACCAGTACACAATTCAAATCTGTAGACGTTAATATCTACATACAAACTTCAAACTGTAATTTTTCTCCTTGGCTAAGGAATTCTAAAATTTCAATTTATTAAGCTAGGGAAAAATTGTACAGAAATAGATACATTTCTGGAACAGGCTTTAAAACTGAAAAATTATTTTATTTTAAAAGGCTATAGAGAATCAGATTTAGATACATGTTCAGAACAGGTTTTAAATATGCAAAGAGACATTTTATTGAGAGAAAAAGGAAGAAAAGCAGGATGATTTATGTAACAATATACCAATTATATATAATTACAACCAAAACTATAGACAATTAAGAAATATTATAAATAAACATTGGCCAATTTTAAGAGAAGATCCCTATTCTGCCTAACAAACCTAAGATAATTTTTAGAGGGGCACCAATTCAAGACAAAATTCAAAAAAAAAAAAAACATATACAAATGACTCCCAAAAATATTCTTTTTTTAAATAAAGGAAAGGACTTATTTGGATGTGGCACTTGTTTAGCTTGTAGAAACACTCAAAACAAGAAGAGACATATTAAAAAGTTTAAAAAGGCACAAGAGACTGAAGAATTTTTCATACAAGATTTAATTACATGCCACTCCATGAATGTTGTTTATTTATTGATATGCCCCTTAAATATTTATTTATTGATATGCAGACTTAAATATGTTGGAAGCACAAAGCGCAATTTACATACTATGACGGACATATTGTGCCCTAACACTTTAAATTAAAACACAATGGAGACCCAAGGGAGATCTACAATTCCTGGAAATACAAAATATATAGGGGATATATTGGCAAGGAGGAGATATTATCAGGTCTAAATATAGATAATATAGATTTTAAATTATGTCATTTCCTATGAACCCCAAAAACTGCATACTTTTCTCCCCCACAAATCTATATATATATTGTTCCTTGCAAATCTTTCTTCTGTGAAATTCAATTTATTTATGGTTTATTCCACTATATGTATGTCTTTTTGTTAAAGGAGCACTATAGTGCCAGGAAAACAAACTAGTTTTCCTGGCACTATAGAGTCATTAGGACCCCCCACCCTCATGGCCCCCCTCCCACTTGGCTGAAGGGGTTAAAACCCCTTCAGCCACTTACCTTTCTCCAGTGCCGGGGTCCCTCGGCGCGGGTGACCTCTCCTCCTCCTGCTGACGTCAGCGCCGAATGTGCATGTGCGGCAAGAGCCGCGCGCTCATTCAAACCGCCCATAGTAAGGCATTACTCAATGCTTTCCTATGGACGTCCAGCATTTTCCCACTGTGATTTTCACAGTGAGAATCGCGGAAGCGGCCTCTAGTGACTGTCTCCCTGACATTAACCCTCAGTGTAAACTCAGTTTCTCTGAAAGTGCTATGTTTTCAGCTGCAGGGTTAAAACTAGAGGGACCTGGCACCCAGACCACTTCATTAAGCTGAAGTGGTCTGGGTGTCTATAGTGGTCCTTTAATGATGTATTATCTATTTCTTACAATATATTTATGTGCAATGTTAAATATAGCCATTTTTTTTATTTAAATTGTTTTAATTTATTTTGACGACATATATATAGATTCACATACAATTTGAATAATATTGCATATACAGGTATATGTTTATTCAGTATTTCATTTTTAGAGATTTTTTGAATTATATATAATTCTTTCCCTCCGTTTTTTCCTTTTATCCCCCTTCTTTCCCATATCCAAAATGAATTCCCGTGATGTCATATGAGCGTTCTCACGCTCTTTATAGTTAATCATGAACATTTGGGAAAAAGAGGGAGATCCCCCCACGAATGGACAGAAGTGATGTATTACGGAGGACCGCATTGTCACTTCCGCCCGAAAGATAAACAGAGAAGACAGGTATGGTAAGCTGGACGGCTCAAACGGAAAGTGACATATCGCGGCTATCCCCAAAGTCACAGGCCGCCAGCAAGAGCATAGAGTAGGAAGTGATTAAAGATAGAGAAAGCCCAATCAGGGCTATGTGTCTGGGTGGAAAGGCGCATTGGTTTAAATACAGGACAAAAGCTCAGAACACATACAGCCGACTGAGGAAGCTTTATATAAGCAAAACGCATTTTGGCAATTGATTATAACCATCTAAGTGCAAACACTTGATTTACTTTTTAAATATTTGTTCTATTTATTTAATAAATTGTTTTTATTAGATTCACTTTTGTGTCCAACCTGGTTCTGCTGGTTCTGCATTCATCCAAAGGGGTTGTGTCATCCCATAAGTTGACACCAAGCCTTCCAAGCTCAGAGCCAGGATTGTAAGGCTCTATTCAAGGTGAGCTTAACTTTTAATTCACCATTAAGTCAATAAGCTCCATACATGCTACACCAATATTTTTGTCCATTTCTTTCTACATATATGGAGATCTACACTGCCATTCGGGGAATGTGTGATGCTGTGGAAAGAGCACTAAGGTGTAATTTACTGAGCCAGCATTGTAAGGGTCAAAAATATGTGAGTGGTTCTATTTATCATTCAACTCCCCTGTACATTTAAATACCATCTGCATTATGTACTTTTTCTCTTTATGTTTTCCATATATTGCCTTGGCATATACCCCTCTATGTAACTAAGAAGGGATAAGAGTCATACAAATTAAATCAAACAAACTCTAACCACCAACACCTGTAGGCAGAAGCGTACATCATCAATAACCTGGATATACACAAATAGTACATTGCTGGGACTGTCCACCCTCTGGCTGTGTTCAATACTTGTCTGGTTTCTTTTTAGTGCTGAGAATTACTGTCCTTTGGCACTAAAAGCAACTTTAAAAATAATGTTCCTGCTTTTCCCTGTACTCTTAATGTAGTTGGGCATATTTGTACTTACCCAGTCAAATGTCCTGAATCTTTTTCTTTTTACACTAAAGCAGTATAACAAATTACACAAGAAGGATGTTAGGGCACTACTGGCACCATAACCACTACAGCCTGCTGTAGAAGTTTTATTGTTTGGAGTGATTAACAATGAGCGTTCCACTGTTTTGAGTGTTATAATTGCAAAAAACCCATGAACACTTGGTAAGCAGGAATCTATTGGATATGTAGTTCATCACTCACTATAATTTTGTGTTCTGTTTTCTACATTTAATTTTGATTTCGTACTTCACAGAACTCAAATACCGTGCATCTAAGTAGTAAAGGGGCAAATAGTTAAATGAGTGGAAATGTAATCTAACTTGAGGAGACATTTTCTCAATTTATTAGCTAGTCAGCTGAAGAAAATAATAAAAAAGAAAGAATCTCAAAATTAAACTGAAACATTAAAAAAGATAGGATATATTTAAATGATTAAACGTGTAACATAGTCATTTGTACTAGTGAAAGGTCTTCCTAGCTAATTAATAAGTCAGCTGAAAAAAAAAACACATTAAAAACAATATCTAAAATATGAAATTAATATTAAAATATTAAATACGTAATATTAAAAGTGTCTTTATACATGGGTGGTCACTTATTCCTCATTCTCAAGGCCTGGGTGTCTCGGGGTTTTGCGCAGTATCTTAGCTGTTCCTATAACTGCACTCTTCTAGACAGCAATCTTAGATGATCCACTTGGAATCTGTTGAAGCAACTCCCAAACTCTCAACTACCCTTTGTGATATCTCCCATCTGTACTTAGGCAGGTCCAGCCCATGTTCTGTGCAGATGTCCCAGCAATCGCAGTGTATTCTGTTCCTTCTAACATCTTGCAACCAGCAATGCTGGATTGTCTCAGAGACCTCTTTGCACAGTCTGCACCTGGGTCCTGGCTGGTTGGTAGACCCCCACTTCTATTGATCTGTGTTGAGTGCCTGTTCCTGTGCTGCTAAGATTAATGCCTCAGTGCTGTCTTTCTGTCCTGTCTTTTCCAACCACTGGTGGGATTTATTCATGTGAGCCACATAAACTATCTGCAGGTGGTTCACCCCATGGAAAGGTTTGTCTTGCCATGGAATCTCCTTCTTTTCCTCATCCGCCTAACTGACACTGGACATCCTTACGCTATGGGGACGTCGAGCGTCATTGTAAACCTCATAGGAAACCATTGCTTTCCTATGGGGGAAGTCCTAATGCGAGCACGGCGATGGCAGCGCATACGCATTAGGTCCATCCACCTGCTGATGTCGGCAAGGGAGGAGCAGAGGAAAAAGCTGGAGGGACATCGGCACCAGGATCAGGTAAGTGATAGAAGCCTTTTTTAACGCCTTCTGCACCATGGGGGTGGGGGAGGGGTTGGACTTTTGGGAGGGATACGCCTACAATCAATACACTTTTGTGAGTGCTAGCTTGAACACTAGTATATTGGTGTTATCAGAGTAATAATAAGAGTCTTATTCTTCTTTAACTGTAGACCCTGTTTATATTTTGTTAGGTAGGTGTCTGTGCATGTGTGTGCCTGAAGCAGGGAGGGGAGAGCAACCTCAGTACAGCTCAGCCTAGGGCAGTCTAAAATGTAATACCATCTCTGCGAGTTCCTTTTGATCAGCTCAAAAGGAAAATTAGAAAGCAAACAATCTCTTTTACAGACAGTAGATGTCACTGCCAGACATTGTACGTTTATTGGTGCATTTGTGTCAGTGGAAGATGTCAACACAGAGGCCTACTGTAAATGTTTAGAGCATTATTATTCTTTCAAAAGTATTTTGTATTTTCCTAAATATATATTTGCTAGATGTGTGTGAAATATACGGGTTATCAGCCTGTATTTAGCATCCCTATGTGAAATCAATAAATCAAGCAGAATTTCTTTATAATGATTAGGTAATTCATACAGCTCCATATGATTTCTACATCCTAGTGTTGTGCTAGTGCAAAAACAAAATATACACGTCCAACAATACTACATACTCTTTCACATTTACTACCTGTGTGCCATATTTCTCCATTTAGAGTTTACCTTTTAGTTTTGTCCTGGAGTAGTGATATGGCCTACCACATTGCCATATTAGTAAATAACACAACAAGAAGACATAGTCTTAAATTAGAGGGGCAAAGGTTTAGAAATGATATCAGGAAGTATTACTTTACTGAGAGGGTAGTTGATGCATGGAATTGCCTTCCAGCTGAAGTGGTAGATGTTAACAAAGTGAGGGAGTTTAAGCAGGCGTAGGATAGGCATAAGGCTATCCTAACTATAAAAAACTAATACAAGTATTTAGAAAATTGGGCAGACTAGATGGGCCGAATGGTCTTCTCTGCCGTCACATTCTATGTTTCTATTTTTAACACATATAAAGTGTGTAGGTCTGCAATGTGTAAAGCTGAGTCCAATACAGATTACAATTTCCAAATGTCAAACCATTGTATAATGTCTAATAATTGATTGGCTAATTAATCATTAATCACACCATAGCTGTAGGAATGCCAAAATAATGCTTATTCTGGACCCATGACAAATCAGTTATCATGGTGCACTGTAAGACAACAGGGAGTTTATAAAATATAACTATAGACTCTCCCAAATACCAATTCGAATTATGCCAAACATAATTATCACCTGTTACTGAAAGATTCACAGAATTCCCCAACCAAATCCGACACAACTCATTGCCAGGCATTAGGGACATATTTAGATGTAGTGTAAATCTATCATAGTTTAAAAAAGAACTTCTAGCTCTATCATTGCCTACAGAATAGCTGGGGGGAGAGTGATTTCCATTAACAGTAGATCTGTATAGTGACACAAAATAGAACAAATCTGCATATTGTTCTATTTTGCTTCCCACATTAATTTGTAAACACCATAAATGTACATGTTAGTGAATACAGAAAATTCACACACATGCTGAAACAGCGTTTTCATTTGATTGGTTTCCTTGTCAGACATATTGGCTAAATCTGTTATTAAATATTTCTGCATCCTGCATGGCTCTCTACCTTAATATTAAAGAGTTATATCAGTTGGATGACCTGTCAGTCATTATTTGGAATATAAGAACTACTACTGATAATAAATTCATGCTAAGATATGCTGGAGAATGCCCTGTGTAGTTGGATTTCAGAACATTATATAATATGTTGGCAAATTACATAATATAAAGTATGATGTATGATATTATACTGCCTTATGCAAGTTATGTTTTCAACTTGTTATAGCATCGTATACCACCTTGCCCTAATTTGTTGAATGTATACACTATCCTAGGTGGTCCTAGCACATGATAATCTCCATTCAATTAAAGGGACACTGTAGGCACCCAAACCACTTCAGCTCATTGAAGTGCCCTTAGTGCTACAATGTTAACCCCTTCAGGACCGGCCTGTTTTTGCGATGTTTGTACGTTAAGGACCAGAGCAGTTTTAACACTTTTGTGGTGTTTGTGTTTAGCTGTAATTTTCCGCTCTCTCATTTACGGTTCCCATACAAGTTATATATTGTTTTTTTCACGACAAGAAGGGCTTTCTTTACATACCAGTATTTATATTATGTCATATATTGTATTTAAAAAAAATAATAAAATATGGTGAAAAAAAAAACAAACATGTTTTTGGACTTTTACTTGAAAAATCTTTTACTTATCTACAAAAGCTAATGAAAAAAACTGCTAAATAGATTCAAAATTTTGTCCCGAGTTTAAAAACACCCAGTGTTTACATGCTTTATTGCTTTTTTTTGCAAGTTATAGGCCTATAAATACAAGTAGGAAATTGCTGTTTCAATATATATATATTTTAAATGTATCAATAGTGACATTGTTACACCGTTATCTGTCATAAATCCCCGAAACACACCTAACATGTACATATTTTTTAAAGTAGACAACCCAGGGTATTTATAATGGGGTATGTCCAGTCTTTTTTAGTAGCCACCTAGTCACAAACACTGGCCAAAGTTAGCATTTATATTTGTTTGTGTGTTAAAAATGCAAAAAACGCTAACTTTGGCCGGTGTTTGTGACTAAGTGGCTACTAAAAAAGGCTGAACATACCCCATTTGCAATACCTTGGGTTGTCTTCTTTTGCAAATGGTATGCCATCATGGGGCTAATTCTCATTCCTTGGCTACCATACGCTCTCAAAGGCAACCTAACCAATCTGACAAATTTCAATAAAAAAAAAAAAAAGTAAAATCAAGCCTTATATTTGACCCTGTAACTTTCACAAACACTATAAAACCTCTACATGTGGGGTACTGTTATACTCAGGAGACTTCGCTGAACACAAATATTAGTGTATCAGAACAGTAAAATATATCACAGCAATAATATCCTCAGTGAAAGAGCTGTTTGTGTGTGAAAAATGCAAAAAACTTCACTTTCACTGACAATATCATCGCTGTGATATGTTTTACTGTTTTGAAACACTAATATTTGTGTTCAGCGAAGTCTCCAGAGTAAAACAGTACCCCCATGTACAGGATTTAGGGTGTCATAGAAAGTTACAGGGTTAAGCACAGTGCTAGCAAATTAAATTATCTGGACTTTTGGCCTGGGTTGGCAGGCAGGTCCCTCAAATTGCAATCATTAAAATTACTTCATTAGGTAAAAATATTACATAAATATGCACGTAGAATTTTAATATATATACATATTTATATATTTGACGTCTACGTGTATATTTATGAAATTATTAATGTAATTTTGTATGTGGACATATGTATATTTCGTATTATTTTTATTTATTTATTTATACATAGATATATATATCATTACATTCTAAGTGTATTTTGATATAAATATATATATATCAATATCAAAATACTGTTAGAATAAAATTGAATATATATATATAATTTTTTTTTAATTATTAAAAATTATTTTTATTTTTTGTTATTTATTTTTATTAACATATTATTTGTATTTTATAATAATATATATATACCATATATATAGTTATTATATATATTGTATATATTCGTGTGTAATTTAAATATAAGTGTATTTTTATATTAATATACGTATATATAAATATAAAAATACACTTAGTGTGACATTATATATATGATATATATACATATATTATATATAGGTATATATAGATATAATACATGTATATATAGCATATATATATATACACATATTATTATTTTTTTACACAGATTTTTTTTTTACACTTTATTTTTGATTTTACAGATGCAGGGAGACTGCCTGTCAGCACAGACAGTCCCCCTGCAGGCAGATACAAAGACCCCCTATTGCGGTCATGTGATCGAGTGATCACATGGCCGTGGGGTCCTGATCTGCCGAGGGGGGACTGCCCGGGCAGACAGGCAGTCCCCCTGGACCGGGAGGAGAGCTGATCGCCGCCGTGGGACCGACGGCGATCAGGTAAGTTGCCCAAAACCGTTATGACGGTTCAGGACCGTCAGCGGTCCAAACGCACGTTTTGCCGCTGACGGTCCTGAACCGTCAGCGGTCCTTAAGGGGTTAAACATTGCAGTCCCAGAGAAACTGCAATGTTTACATTGCAGCACTAAGTCAGCCACTGGTTTGAAATGTAGCTGGATGTCCTCACGCGTCAGATTTTTCTCCAGAGGAAAGCATTGATTCAGTGCTTTCCTATGGGGAGGTCTAATATGCTCATGGCATTTGCCGCTTATGCGCATTAGAGCACGCTCATCACGGGACGGAGGAGGAGGAGCTTCAACCCATCGGAGGATGAGGAGCTTTGGGACATCGGTGCCTGGAGCAAATAAGTAAATAAAGGGTTTTTAAACCTTTATTTACCGGGTTGGGGGGCATGCGATGGAGGGGGGAGGCAGGGGGAGCAATAGTGCAAGGAATACAGCTTTGTATTCCTGGCACTATAGTATACCTTTAACGTACTACTGAAAATTATACACTGTCCGACATTAAATTACAGTTTACCAATCACTGGTGAGTTGTGAATTTGGATCTTCATATTATTTATAATATACTGTATTTGTCAATCATTAGGGATTGTATTCAGCTCAGTTTACTTCTGAAATAATGAGTGCTAATATCAGTTTTTCTACCAATTGATCTGTTTGCTACAATGAATGCTTATATACTGTACAGGTAGATGTGTAGAGTTTTTCTTATAGCATTAACACAGGAAGTAAAAGATTCTTCTGAGTCACTTAACAAACTGCAAAGAATGCCTTCAAACTAAAAACCATATTACAGATTATACTTTGGCAGAGGCCTGGCAAAAGGTTCTAGTAGTAGACGTAAGCAGGTTCTTAAAAGTTCTTAGCAAAATTGCTCTGGATAACATATGCTGTTTGTTATGAAACTGTTGTCAGTGTGGCCCAAAGATTTCCCAACAACGAAGCCTGGACTAATAATAATACCTTTTAAACATATGCCACATCATTAAATAAGCATTCTTTAAGATATCCCACTATTTAGACTCACTCCTAGGGAACGAGATAATATTGTTTATTCAAGCTTTACTCAACAAGATTGTTTTGCTTCTTCTTATTGATAGGAGGATTGCATAAATCACTCGATAAATATCATAGAATGGTATTACACACAGGGGAATGCAAACAAAGGATTGCAGATTCAGGTAACATGGGGAAAAGCATAGTAACACCTCATTCACAGAGCATCCACAACAGAGCATGGAGAAATATTAAAACATATCATTTTACATTACTGTCACTTAGCTATAAACCATCACATCAGAGGGGAAGGTGCATTCTGTCTTCTAATTAAATGCCATTAATTGTGCTTTTACCCTGTTAATACCAGAATTGGTTGTAAACATTTTCACGATTGTGTATAAAAATAAAATTTATACATTTTTTGTACTGTTATACGATTCCGGTGAACAGTCCATGACTACCTAGCCCATAATTTCATAGTGTACATCTAGGCAATTATACTCACTGTGCGTCTTGGGAAGATAGGTGTTTTCATGTGTTTTTTTTTTATACTTCCCTCTACTACACAACTCAACCGTTACATGCATCAGAATGTTTTACCATGGGAATTGAACAAAAATAACCAACTCCAAAGTTACAGTTCCTCTTTAAAGAGACTCCACTGTGGAGGAAATGGGTAAGAATAATGCATCTGATTTACATCATCTAAAATGTATCTACATACTTTTAACATTGGGAGGTACAAAATTGGGGCACAGGTGTGTGGACCAGCAGCTGGCTGTGTCCTACACTTCAGAGGTGGCCCTACTATGGGCTACCCATGCAGCCACTGCTGCTTAAACATGCTTGCATGAGTTTAATATACAGAGTACATGGTTTGTGTAGTATGAGCACATTGAATGATGTACGCACTTGTGCTATTCTTTAGAGGACTTGATCTCTAGTGTTCTCAAAACCAGGCAAAGACCAAAAGCAGGAGCTCTAAAATTAAGATTGTCCCCAAACCAGGATAGTTTTGACAAATATAATCCATTCCTGATGACAGCTATGCAAGCTCAGACATTTCTCTGCAAGGAGTAATAACAAACAAGGGATTTGCTTTGAGCCCTTGGTCATTTCATTGCTGAAGTGGATTCACCAATCAGCATATCTGGGAAAACATGCAAAATAAATATACCCCTCCATATCTTTTTATGCATGTGTTAACTTCTGGGTCAAGACCCAGAACTGTATCCCCATGCAATATTAGTAGGTCCACAATGGTTAGAACAGAGACATCTACATTCACCGTTTCCTAGGCAACTGCCTACAATTAATAGAACCCTCTGCCAGTGGGAGAGTATAATAAAGGGGCTTTGCTGAGTTTATATTGGTTTATATTACAGATTTTTATTCTTTTAGAAGGTTTTATCAACATGAAACAGGGAAATGACTGTCAGATTACTTGGTTTTAACAATTATATCTTGCACAATGATGGGAAAATTGATTGTCTTGAAGAAAAACATATTTTTCCCTTTAAGACAAAATGTAGTATTAATAGTATTAATCTAGCTACACGTCGTTCTTATGGTTCAAGAAATATGCCACATGGAAAGACTTCACATTATGGATCCTTTCTTAGGAAAATATTGCATACAAGTATGTTGGGGAGGTAAGACCAGGAAATGCTAATTGTATTGTGAGGTATAAAATAAACACTTTAGACAAGTAGTGTTTTTTCACAACATACAACACAGTTACTAATTACAACCAAATTACGTAAATAACAACCATACCTCAGTCTGAGACAAAGATTCAAATTACCCCCTTTACACAGTTTATTTACAAAATCACTATGATGACAGGCCGTTGTTATTAAAGAATGTGGTACATGGTATAATTAGCATGTATTGTTCATTTAAGTTTGGAGATCTCCAGGACCGTGCCACACATTTTAGTTTCAAAGTTGCAAGGAAATACAAGCTAAAACATACATCAATGGTACACTCCAAGCACCATAACCACTACAGTGGCTGTAGTAGTTATGATGTCTAAGAGTATACCCCCAACATCAGAGCCCCTAGAAGAGGTACAACATTGGGCTGGATAAAGTCCTACTGAAATTGGGAATCTTGACAGGCATGCATCATGGGCAGCATAACTACTACAGTGCAGTGTAGTGATTATGGTGCTTGGGTGTTTCTTTAAATTCTGTTTTAGCCGTCATTACATTGCAATTGGGCAACGCTTTTGTTTTTTTTTGTGCCAGCAATAAATACAGGTGCTCAATTTTGTATCACAGTCCTGGAGATGTCTAAACACAAATGCTCTGGTGTCCTCCCTTTCCAAAATGCAAGTAGTTAAACTGCCTAGTGACTTTTTCACTACAGTCTTCGGGCAGACAGAAGCACTGCAATGCTTAGCTCACTGGCTGAGAGAAATCACCTGACGCTCAACGAGCTAACCCTGCAATATAAGGCTTACTGTGTGTCAGGATCCCGCGGGCGGCTGTTAGGGGAGGCTGCAATCCGCTTGCAGCACTCACCCTCAGTTCGTGGTCTCCCCTTCCCCTACCTGTTGGCGAGCGGCGTCCTCAGCCCCGGAAGGCGCTCGCATCCTCCTTCTCGTCTCCCAGCGGCAGCATGTATAACGCTGCAAGCTGGGAGACCACGCATTCATACAAACGCCGGGGTCAACCATGTGACCCGGCGTTAAAGTCACAGCACTACAATCCCAGTGGGAGGTATAGATATCTCCCACGTGTGATTGTTAATTCTGATTGGAAATTATCCAATCAGAATTAAACACAGGGTTTATATACTTACCTTTCCTGTCTCTCAGTGCCCTGTTGTGGTATTTGCTTGCTAGTATTGCTACTGAAACTTGTGCTTCTGGTTACGTACTCTCTGGCTCGTTTATCTGACTTTGTGACTTTCTCCTACCCTTTGACCTCGGCTTGTTTCTCGTTATTCTGTCTTCTGGTTCCCCTTACTCGGCTTGTCTCCTGACTATTCTTTGTGTGCTTAGCCCGGCCACTCTAAGGTCCGATACAGCGCCTTTTCTGTGTGTGTGTTAGCGTGTTTGGTTCCCCGAATCGTGACACTGTGGAGAGGTAACAGAAACTCCTAAACAGTATTTTCTGGCTCTCTGAAAGTTGTAGTATAGGAGGGGTTCTGCGCCCTGCGGACTCCGTTTAAGGGGCCCCCAAAGCACTCCTGGCATCATAACCACTGTATAGACTGTAGTGGTTATGGTGCATGGAGTGTTTCTTTAGAAAACAATATTGCTGTATTATAGGTCCCTGCAACAAATGGTGAAGGGCTCAGTGCACAGCTGTGAGAAACCTAAATACATAATCTATTGTAGTGATAACATGTGGAACCTGCTAGTGCCTTGCTGTCAGCCATATTGCTACTATCAGCCATATTATGGAAATTAACCTATGGAGTATAAACTGTTTTTTCTTCTGCTTTTTAAAATACTTTTTTTTTTAAAATGAACTATGTATAAGTATTAAATATTTTGTAAAAATGTTTTTCCATTTTGCAACCATGTGACCCGGCGTTAAAGTCACAGCACTACAATCCCAGTGGGAGGTATAGATATCTCCCACGTGTGATTGTTAATTCTGATTGGAAATTATCCAATCAGAATTAAACACAGGGTTTATATACTTACCTTTCCTGTCTCTCAGTGCCCTGTTGTGGTATTTGCTTGCTAGTATTGCTACTGAAACTTGTGCTTCTGGTTACGTACTCTCTGGCTCGTTTATCTGACTTTGTGACTTTCTCCTACCCTTTGACCTCGGCTTGTTTCTCGTTATTCTGTCTTCTGGTTCCCCTTACTCGGCTTGTCTCCTGACTATTCTTTGTGTGCTTAGCCCGGCCACTCTAAGGTCCGATACAGCGCCTTTTCTGTGTGTGTGTTAGCGTGTTTGGTTCCCCGAATCGTGACACTGTGGAGAGGTAACAGAAACTCCTAAACAGTATTTTCTGGCTCTCTGAAAGTTGTAGTATAGGAGGGGTTCTGCGCCCTGCGGACTCCGTTTAAGGGGCCCCCAAAGCACTCCTGGCATCATAACCACTGTATAGACTGTAGTGGTTATGGTGCATGGAGTGTTTCTTTAGAAAACAATATTGCTGTATTATAGGTCCCTGCAACAAATGGTGAAGGGCTCAGTGCACAGCTGTGAGAAACCTAAATACATAATCTATTGTAGTGATAACATGTGGAACCTGCTAGTGCCTTGCTGTCAGCCATATTGCTACTATCAGCCATATTATGGAAATTAACCTATGGAGTATAAACTGTTTTTTCTTCTGCTTTTTAAAATACTTTTTTTTTTAAAATGAACTATGTATAAGTATTAAATATTTTGTAAAAATGTTTTTCCATTTTGCAGAGTTATCCAGAGAGATGATAAATGTTAGCAGACCCAGGGACAGGTGTGTGATTGAGTAAATGATGTGTGTTAATTATGTTGTGTATACAGTAATGGCCTCAGGAGGGGAGGGGGTACTGGAGAATGGGCAGATTAGGGAATTCCTTAGTTCAAAAGTTCAGAATAGACTTGAAGGGGTTAAATCTTTAGACCTATTGTTCAGTAGCTTCCTGTGCAAGGGCAGGGGAGATGTTGTAGCTTTTAACAGTAGCTTATATTTAAACTTGATTTGGAAGAACAATGGTCATTACAGGAGAAATTCAAATGGGTCATTGATCCACATTTTAATGTATAAAGAGCCTTTTATTACCATGTCAGACTTTGCTTGCTAAGGTCTCACTATGTTCAAAGTTGCTTCCCACGATCAATAAAACTCTTTGCTGAACATGGTGGTTATTCGACTATTATGCTAGCACTAGCTTGTCCTTTTTTTTTTTTTGGTTTGTGACAGGTACGTTAACACGGGCCCTATGCACCAATGTAGGCTGTTTTATCTTAGGTCTTGTAAGAGACAGCCGGGACTGACTATGGTGGTTTACCTGTGAGTTACCTGTGGTCATGTTTTTATATTGCAAGGTCGTTTGGGCAGAGCCCTCCTCACCTACTGTTCCAGTATGTCATTCATATGTTGTTAGAATTTAGTGTCTGTTTTATCCGTTTTGTTTACCTATCGTACAGCGCTGCTGAAATTGTTGGCGTTATATAAATAATTGTAATCATTGGGTGTTTATTATTGTTATTATTAACTCTTACACTGCTATTATTATAAAAGTGGCAGCATTTTCTGGAGCACTCTACCGTGTGTAAAAGAGACATGCAATAATTGCAACCAAACAGGTTTCCGAATGGAACAAATGGTGAATGTGACTCTGCTCTACTGAGTTTACAGGATAGACAAACTGTCCAGAAGAATGGATTGAAAGGTGTGTTTACACTATGAGGTATGTGAACGTTGTGTGTCATAAAAAGAATAGATGGAGCAAAGTTATGAAGGGAGGAGTGTCAAAGGTGGAGTGCTATAACCAAAGGCTTGCACATGGGTTATGCCAGATGTATCTCGGCACACACTAATGCAGCTGGAGCAACAACTCTTAGATGACATCCCAGATGCTGCACAAGCTAGAAGTAAGATCGAAAGGTCTCCCAGCAGCCCACCATTGCCTTGTTCCTACGAGGGAGCTTAGGGTCTGCACCACGGGCAACACACTGTCATCCCACACATACACAACACATGTTGTCACCTCAAATACAAAGCCATCCATACACAGTCACAACACACACATGACTATCATATCAAATCATATTATCATATTTAAACGGTCAATATTTTTTTCATTCGTCTGGAAGGGGGAAGGATTGGGAAGCACTTGAGAGTTCTGTGCCTACATGTGCTCATGATGTGAAGCTGGCCCTTGAGAAAGGCACTGTTTTGTGCTGAAACATTGGGGGCTTATTGGCACGTGTCCAGCTCTGGTTGGCTCTGTGTATACAGTATTATTGTTGATTTTCTGTCTAAGCCTATTCGCTTTTTAATATATAGGTGAAGTATGAGGAATGTGTATACTTTATTTTGTAAGCAATAAAGAACATTTTTTCCGGTAGCAATATAGTAGTTGGTGTGCATTCTTTTGTTTATATATGGCGATTCATTATGTACATTACGTACAGCCTGGTTCACATAACAAGGGCTGGGGCTGTTGACAATTTAGGTGACTTACTAGAAACATTTCTTATAATTAAAATGTAATTTATAACAAGACCAATGTATCCATTCCAAAAAAAAATTAAACAGACTGATTTCTAAGTACATTTATTTTAGTTTAACGACACATAAGCGTGAGTATTATCACTGGGAAGTTCTGTTATACACTCAGACACAGCAACAATATGGAGATCCTAGAAAAGAGGGACATTAGCATAGAAAAGTGGGACAGACGGATGTGGGTCTAAAAATAAGGACAGTTGGAAAGTATGGGAAAAGGAATGTGTACTCCGGCTATCTAACAGTCACACTCTTCAAGAGATATATATTTGTGATTTGAGTATTGAGAATCCACAAATCTGCAGTTAAGTCCGATCATCTACTAATGAGAGCGAGGTAAAACAGGCTGGGTGCTGCCCATCCTTCACAGACAAGTCAGAATTATTAGGGAGTGAATCGGAGTGACAGAGGAGTCAGCTCTCTTCTTCCTCCTTCAGTGTCTACATATAACATGAAGAGACACAGGTCACTACACAACAAAAGGCCCTGTCTGGCTGTAAGATAATTGGTACTCAAAGTGATACATCATTTTCTGAAACATTTCTTAGCCTCCTCTGCCCTTACACCTATCTGTTCTTTTCAGCTTGTATTACCATCAGACCACCAGCTCAGCTGTACTTTTCTTTCTAACCCTTCCTTCCTAGTCATCACGACTGCACCATGCATGCCTAGTATGTATAAAAACAGAAATGACAAATTAGTTTCAATGAACGGGAACCAGAGGTAACATTGTTATCTAAGTGTCCTGTATTGATTCATGTCTTAACCAGCTCACGTAAACTATTGTTTTGTGATCACTGTGCCCTCTGCAAACCACACTGTCCACACTGTTTAACTGGTGGGTAAAAAAAAAGAGTCAAGATGTGTATCTGAAATTCCAGCTGTCTAATTTTAGAAGAAATTTGTTTATGCTGAAAGATCCCCATGTTTATTAAAAAGTTGGAATAATGATAAGTTTAATAGTATTTTTAATAATAATAAAAAAAACAAAAAAAAAACAACTGGAAGCCATTCATTGAAACAATGTTTTGTTTTGTTTTTATTCAAGTTTTCCTTTAACATGGACTAGGTTCTAATAGCACACCGTTTTCATATATTATTGAGTAAAAATGTAAAATAAATTCACTTTAATATTATTAGCTATACTATATGAAGAAGTACTGCTGTTCATATCCCCCAAACACTTACCGGTTTACAAGATATGTAGCTCAGTTCTCAGGTTTTCATTTGACCTTAGACTTAAAGGGAAACTCCATTTCCCAAACGCAAAATAAATTAAAAAATCACGGTTTAGTAGATATACCCCAAATCAAAACGTGAATGTATTAAATTATTCTTTTTTCGTTGCAAGCAATCTAATGTCTGTAAGCAGAAGGCAACAACAGAGCTTTACAATTTGAAATAGCAGAGAGTTATTTTTCATCACACTCAAGGAAAGTGAGTAAATAACATAACTTCCTTAACGGCCTAAGGCCCCGGTGTGGGCAACTTTCAGCACTCCAGATGTTGTGAACGACATCTCCTCTAATGCTCTCACAGCCATAATGCTGGCAAAGCATCAGGGGAGATGTAGTCCGCAACATCTGGAGTGACACAGGTTGATTTACCTATAAAAAATCCCATAGACTATAATAGTAACTTCTTTAGACTGGAAACAGAATTTAATCATCTGGAAAGTTTATTTAAGTGACATTATAGGCACCCAAACTATTTCAGCTCATTGAAGTGGTCAGGATGCAATGTCTCTGTCCCCTTAGTTTTGCAATGTTTTCTTAAAAATGACAAAGTGTACATTGCAGTGCTGAGAACAGGCTTCCCCAAACTCCGTCCCTCCAGATGTTGCTGAACTACAACTCCCATGATTCCATGCATGAAGTAGGCTGAGAATCATGGGAGTTGTAGTTCAGCAACATCTAGAGGGCCAGAGTTTGGGGGAGCCTGGCTTAGACTGTCTCTACTTCTAGGAGTTTACCAGACTCTGGGCCCTTAAACAACGCTTTCCTACGGGGAGTGCTTAATGTGCTTGCAACACTTGCTGCAAATGCGCATTAGGCTAAGCAATATAGGAGTTATTGCTCAACAACAGCTGGAGTTATAGAACCACATCAAACAACTATTAGCACTTGGTGATAAATTATAGTAAACCATAAAGAGTTACCTAACGAACAAACTGCGCATTTACTTTTATTGGGTTGTTAGTGTATGTGTTTGTTTTACGTTTGACAGATCATTAGCCTGTACTAATTTTCTTTTTGTCTTTTCGCGACAAATGTTTTATTCATTCCGCAAGTGCCTGTATTGTTTTCCTCGAAAAGTAAAAGACACTGAAGAGGCAATAAGATCTGATATAGCCAAAGGAAAGCTTATACCATTCCTTTTGCATTTTTTTAATTAGCTTTTTCCATTTCGAAGAAGCAAAATAATTAAATATTGAAAGCTATTGTCTCTGACTTGGCTTAGTCTTAAGTCTATTCCAAGGTGATATCCATTTCACTCTTCAAATTCTTCTTATGTGGAGAGTAGATCTAAAGGTCACCCGTTTTGATGAGCATATTACAAGAAAACAAATTACCGTGAAAGTACATTTATTAGCCATTACAAAGCAATTTGCTATATTACAAAAGATCCCTTTACTGCAAACATGAATTTATAGTTGGATGTCAAGATGTCTGTACTATAGCATATTTCAGTAACAGGCTCTCCAAAATACCAATACTTTGAATGAGAATGTCAAAGGCTCTTGACTATTTTAAATAGTAATACGTTTTAAAATCCATATGCTTCTATGAGGAACTTTAACTACAATATTGACTGTGTGAAGTGTGAATAGTTGGGAATTCAAATTTCAGATTTTAAACCAAAATGGAGTTTTAAAAAAACCTCCAATTCAGATGTTTTCAATTTGGCTTTAAAAAGTAAAATTTACTTTGAATTAACTTGAAATTCATGAAAATTCATGCAAATGTAGCTGTCACCTTAAATATTATGTAGAGGGTTCTGAAAAGTGATGGTTAAATCTTGTCACTATTTTGATTGTATTTATTAAATTGTTCCAAAAGTGATCGCAGAAGTTAGTTTTCTTCATAATAAATTCCACCAGTTTTCACAGAATTTCCATTTTAGTGAACAGAACACGTTTCTGTCCGGAAAAAAAGTGTTGGAAACGTTCATAACAGTGTTGTGTTGCTGTACAAAAAATATAAATATACTCAAAAATCATGGTCATGGTGCAAAAGAAGCAATGGATGGTATAACCAAACATATCTCATAAATTGAACCAAAAATCCAGAGTGTACACTTTTAAACGTGAACTCATGCTGCACTTGATTTCAGTAGTACTGACACCATGTGAAAGAGCTAATTTGTTGGTGATTAGAATTGTTTGAGTGCCATCAGGGCCGTCTTTAACATGGGGCAAATGGGGCAGCTGCCCCAGGCCCAGCTGCTACTGGGGGGCCCAGAGCAGCTGCTCTGTGGGCCCCGCAATTTGCGAAGCCCCTATGGACCGGGCACTAAGGGCCACCTGGGGAGCATGTGTCAGCAGGGGCCCGGTCGGGCGCTGTGGCACTTAAACAGCGCGACCGGCAGGGGCGGACTGAGAGAGTCCTGGGCCCTCGGGCAAAATTAGGACCTGGGCCCCCTCCAGATATATATATATACTGTTGTAGATATACCTTGTATTTGCATGTAAAGTGAATGTATGTTTCTGTGTATATTCACTGTAAGTGAATATATGTATGTCTTTGTGTGAGGTATTAGGATTCAAAATATATTTGATTGTATGTGCATGTAAAGTGAATGTATGTTTCTGTGTATACTTACTGTAAGTCGTGTTGGGATATTAGGATTCAAAATATATTTGATTGTATGTGCATGTAAAGTGAATGTATGTTTCTGTGTATACTTACTGTAAGTTGTGTTGGGATATTAGGATTCAAAATATATTTGATTGTATGTGCATGTAAAGTGAATGTATGTTTCTGTGTATATTTACTGTAAGTGAATATATGTATGCCTTTGAATCCTCATATCCTAACACGAAATACAGAGTTTCTATGAAGGGACACTATAGGCACCCAGACCACCTCCGCTCATTGAAGTGGTCTAGGTACAGTGTCCCAGGTCCCTTAACCCTGTAAAAGAGGGGGGCACTTTAGGAAGCTATAGTGCTAGGGAAAAATAAAAAATCTTTCCTGGCACTATAGTTTCCCTTTAAGTAGATAAAAACTGTGGGGTGTTGTAGTGGGTGTAGGGGACATGGGGCTGCTGTGGGGGCATGGGAATAAAGGCTGAAGTGGGTGCTGGGGCATAGAAACTGTAGTGGTTATAGGGGCTGTAGTGGGGGCAGAGGCTGTATTGGGTATAGATGCTATAGTGGGGGCAGCAAATAATAGGGGCTATAGTGGGGGTAAGGCAAAATAGTGACTATGGAGGGGGTGGGGGTAATAGAAGCTATAGTGGGGACAAGGGGTAATAGAAGCTACAGTGGAGACAAGGGGTAATAGAAGCTACAGTGGGTGCAGGGGAGTGATAGGGACTGTGGTAGTTGCAGGGGAGGCATAGGGACTGTGGTTGTTTCAGGGGGATAGGGGCTATAGTAAGTGCAGACAGCAATAAAGGCAGTAGTGGGAGCAGGGAAAAAGGGCAGTAGTGGGCATGTGACCTTTCATGGATATAGGGTTGTAGTGGATGCAGGTGTTTAGGGGCTGTAGTTGGTATATCAGCTGTAGTGGGTGTAGAGGCTGCAGGGGTTCTAGTGGTTTTATGGGATATAGGGGCTGTAGTGGGTGCATGGTATATAGAGACTGTAGTGGGTATAGGGACTATCGGAGGTGTAGTGGGGTATTGTACAGCGCTACGGAATCTGATGGCGCTATATAAATAATATAATAATGGATAAGGGCTGTAAGGAATATATAGGCATGCGGTTTGTGCATGCGGTAAAGGGGCTGTAGTGGGTATAGGGACTGCATGGGGTACAGGGTCTGTAGAGTTTGCAGGGAGTAGGGGGAAGAAGGGAGTAGGGGGGCAGCAGGGCAGTAGAGGGGCAGCATGGTGTAGGAGAGCAGCAGGGGGTTTGCTGGGGCTAGAGGGGCAGCAGGGGGTAGGGGGACAGCAGGGGGTCTGCTGGGGCTAGAGGGTCGGCAGGGGGTCTGCTGGTGCAGCAGAGGGTAGAGGGGCTGTGGTGGGTATAGGGGTTGTAGTAGGTAGAAGGGCCGAAGGTGTAAGGGCTGCTGGGGGTAGAGGAGTAGCAGGGTGTAGGGGGGCAGCAGGGAGTAGGGGGCCAGCAGGGAGTAAGTGGGTAGAGGGGCAGAAGGGGGTAGGGGGGCCAGCAGGAGGTAGGGGGCAAAGGGGCAGAGGGGCCAGCAGGGAGTAGGGGGAAAAGGGGCAGAGGGGCCAGCAGGAGGTAGGGGGGCCAGCAGGGAGTAGGGGGCAAAGGTAGGTATAGGGGTTGTAGTGGGCTGCTGGGGGTAGAGGAGTAGCAGGGGGTAGAGGGGCAGTAGGGAGGCAGCAGGAGGTAGAGGGTTGGGGGGCAGCAGAGGGTAGAGGGGCAGTATGGGGTGAGGAGCAGCAGCATGGGGACAGCAGAGGGTCTACTGGGGGTAGAGGGGCAGTAGGGAGGCAGCAGGGGGTAGAGGGGTGGGGGGCAGCAGGGGATAGAGGGGTGGGGGGCAGCAGAGGGTCTACTGGGGGTGGAGAGGCAGTAGGGAGGCAGAGGGTGGGAGGCAGCAGGGGGTAGAGGGGCAGTATGGGGTGAGAAGCAGCAGAGGGTCTACTGGGGGTAGAGGGGCAGCAGGGAGTAGGGGGCAGCAGAGGGTAGAGGGGCTGTAGGGGTAGGGTAGTAGGGAGTAGAAGGAAGAGGAGCTGCTGGATGAAGAGGAGCCTTACCTTTGGCCAGAGGGGTTAATCCTTCTCCCAGCAGCACTGGAGCATGCTGTCTCTCCCTGAAGTGCTGCCTCTAACACAGATCAGGCAGCTCCGCACGGCTCCCTGACCTTTTGACACATGATGTCATTTCCTCTATCAGGAGCCGCACGGAGCTGCCTGATCAGCACTACAGACAGCTCTCCTGCTCTGCTCACCAGTCAGGCACAGTGAGAGACAGCATAGTGGGTCTTTAGGAGGGCCCTTTAGCTGTCTCTTACTGTGCCTGCCCGAACATGGGGGATATGTATTTTGTAACAGGGGCCCGCGGAGTGCCGTGCGGGGCCCCTGACTGACTGCATGCAGGCTGGGGAGATTGTTTGACTCCCCAGCACAGCTATTACTTTACTGCATGGCAGGCGGGCGGGCCCCCTAGAGCCTCGGGCCCTCGGTCCATGACCGATTTGCCCGAGTGCTCAGTCCGCCCCTGGCGACCGGGCTCCTTCCTGTTCTGCAGCCAGCTGGGAGGAAGTGACGTCACTTCCTCCCACCGGAGATAATAGCCGCGCGGGAGGAGGAAGGCAGGGAGGAGGGGAGTTCCAGAGGAGAACTCCCATCTGCCTCAGCCTGCCACTGGACCAGGGAAGCCACCCTCCAGGAAAAGGTAAGAACCTGGAGGGTGGCTAAATGTATGTCAGTAGGTCTGTGTGTGTGTGTGTGTGTGTGTGTATGTCAGTATGTCTGTGTGTCAGTATGTGTGTGTGTCAGTATGTCTGTGTGTCAGTATGTCTGTGTGTGTGTGTCAGTATGTCTGTGTGTGTGTCAGTAGGCCTGTGTGTGTGTCACTATGTCTGTCCGTGTATGTGTCTGTGTGTGTATGTATGTAAGTCTGTGTGTGTGTGTCAGTATGTCTGCCAGGATATATTTGTGTGTCAGTGTATGTGTGTGTCAGTATGTATCTGTGAATGTTTTAATGTCTGTCTGTGTGTATGTGCCAGTACGTCTGTCTGTGTGTATGTCAGTATGTCTGTGTGTGTGTGTGTCAGCATGTCTGTGTGTGTCAGTATGTCTGTGTGTGTGTGTATGTAAGTATGTCTGTGTGTGTATGTGTGTGTCAGTAGGCCTGTGTGTGTGTCAGTATGTCTGTCAGGATATATTTGTGTGTCAGTGTATGTGTGTGTCAGTATGTATCTGTGAATGTTTTAATGTCTGTCTGTGTGTATCTGCCAGTACGTGTGTATGTCAGTATGCCTTTGTGTGTGTGTCAGTGTGTATGTCAGTATGCCTGTGTGTGTGTGTCAGTATATCTGTCAGCGTATGTGTTTGTGTGTGTGTGTCAGTATATCTGTTAGTGTATGTCTGTGTATGTATGTATGTCTGCCAGTATATATTTGTGTGTCAGTGACTGTGTGTGTCAGTATGTATCTGTGAATGTTTTAATGTCTGTCTGTGTGTGTATGTGCCAGTACGTCTGTCAGTGTGATTGCGGGTTGGGCGTAATTGGGGGGTGAGGCGGTGGGAGGAGCAGGGCACAGGGGGCCCAAGAAAATGCATTGCCCAGGGTCCTAATCATATTATAGACGGCCCTGAGTGCCATGCGAGAACGTTGTATAACATGACAAGTCTGTATTCATCTTATCTTTCTGCTTACTGAAATCCCATTTTATTTCAGAGCTTCAACAAAATTACCATAGCAATGTCTCTCAACATAAATAGCTGCATGGGTTCCGTTGTTTTCAGAAAAAGCAGTAAGATGATATTCTGAATATGGTTTTTTGGTTGTTTGTTTTTGTGCCACAGTGAAATAGATTTGAATTCTAAACACAAGCAATGTATACAGTAAAAAAAATAACAATATTTCATGACAATGTAAAGTAATATATTTGTTCTATTAAAAACTTTTAAATAATTACTCCAAGCATCATGACCACTTCAGTGTTTTAAACTTGTTTTGGTGCAAGGAGTCTGCATGATTGACACCCAACATTTCAAATGGACATTTTAATTTTAGAGGTGTGAGTGGGGGTGTGGCCTGGGGAGCGACTGTTCTGAACATTTTTAGGTGACGTTTTATGAAACTAAAATGTAAAATGTAAATGTAATAAAGAACAAGGTTTCCTGCAGTTTAAAGGCACATCACAATGGGTTGTACTGGATGTCCTCACACTTTGCATGAGGACGGGCAGCGTCCTTGAAAATCTACAAACGGAAGCATTGATTCAATACTTTTTTATGGGTAATGACTAATATGCACTTGGCGATTGTCTTGCATGTGCTTAAGGTTTCTGCTCAGGCTGACGTTGGAGGAGTTGGAGATGGAGCCAGTGCAGAGTTAACCTTGGCACGGGAATCAGGTAAGTGTTAAAAGAGTGTTTAACTCTTTGAATGCTGCAAGACCAGAGGGACACTATAGTGTTAGGAATAACGCATTCTATTCTTAACACTATAGTGTTCCTTTAACAAAATAAATAATTCAAGTACAATATATTACATTCCTATTCTTAATATATGCACAAGTTTTAAAGCAGCAGCAGTAATTGTTCCACTTGCAAAACATGTTCAATTGAGACAAAAAGAAAAGACCAATCTTTAGCACAGCATACTACAGGCAGCAAGGTAAAATTTAATCTTCTCTATACCTTATCTATACCTTAGGAGGCTTGAATAGGTTCCTTCTGTAAACCATTTGTAGACAGCCTAAGGGGTTAATTTACCAACCTAGGAGATTTGGAGAATTACAAAGAGAGCTTTGGAGAAACAACAAGATGATTGCAGATTATAGGTCAACATAACCAAGTTGGAATACAGAGCTGTCCAATATTGGCCATTTGGTATAATGTTTGCAATTCCCATGTCAGTTGTGTGCAGTACATTGATCAGTAAGTAGATGAAGAATACATACGCATTACGTGCACTTTAACATTCAATGACATTGACAAAATGAAATTCACGTAAATCAGACTTGTCAAATTTTAGTTTTTCATAAAGAGTGGTTCACTGATATCCCAGCATAATTAAAACATATACATAAGACAAACTACTTGAATTCTACTATTGTAGCTTATCAGCTTGTTCTGCTAGATACATTTAACTTGCATTGTCACTTTTACTTTGTTTGTTTGTTTAATTTGCCTGTTTGGCACTTTATAATTAAAGAGACATTCTATATAATCATCCAGTACCCTATATATTCTTGACAATCATACAATAGGCTCTAAATGCACACATTAAGTACACAGTTTGGAAGTCCAACAAGTGCTGCTATCTATATGCACACACACACACACACTCTCTCTCTCGGTCTCTCTCTAACTCCCAACTGTAAAAGAAGCTGTAACCCCCAAGCTCGGAGTTTGGCTTTAACAGACTCCAGGTGCAATTTAAGAAATATATGTCCAGAAGAGTGCAGTCCTAGGAACAGCTAAGATACTCCGCGGAACCCTCAGACTCTCAGCTATCTGGTAGAAGACCCGAGAGCAAGGAATACACAAAAATACCACCCAGAGAGGTGATAAAGTTATTCATTTTTTTAATATTTAACTTATCAAGACTAATAGATTAAAGTAGAGTGGAATTTGTTCTCTTTTAGTATTGTTTCTGGGTTTTTTTTTTAGGGGGGGGGGGGGGGTTATATGCAGAGGAGAAGCACACACAATAGGGACTGTTTGTACCATTATTGTCTTACTGGTAGCCTGCAAGAAAAAACACCTCTTATTATAATATAAGACATGCTACGTTTTCAAGAATTCCGTAATGATGTTAGCCTTTACTATCCACTAGAAAGTTATTCTAAGTATCAACAACATATTCAGCAAACTGATATTTACTTATATTAGCTATCAGGCTTCCAAATGAAAATATTGAAGCAACTTTCAGAGTAATTCGCTAAACAGAGAATTGTCAGGAATTCAGAGTGATTTCCAAATCTAAGACCAAAACATTAAAACTTGTAAAATTATTAAATTATCGAAATCAGCTATGCTTCCAGATTGGCTACTTTGACCTTAAATTGGAAATTGACTTTGAATTCACTTTAAATTCCCAGCAATTCTCATTGAATAATCCTATTTATTTAATATATCAACACTTTTATACCTAGGTACAAGCCTATGTAATTAACTGCTAGTGAACTGAAAATAGAAAGTCCCTATATTAAAAATTAAAATGAGTGATTGCAATAAGAAAATACATGTGGGGGGGTGGGGCCTGACTGCAGAGCTGAGAGGAAGCAAACCTCAGCAGCTCCTCCTGAGTACAATGATTACTGTAGAATTTAACTACCCTAATGACAATTCAGCGAAGCAGAAAGATCATCAAATGAGGGGTGACTTCAAGCAGCATAAAATGATATCACCAGAGCAGCAGTGGGGGCAACCCTCGCCCAACAGGAGACTGAGGCCTACAAGCAGGGCAGGCGCAGGAGAGGCGGCTGCTCTCCTGCTGCCAAAACAGCATGGATCTCTG